>NW_024039125.1:707876-1415752 GCF_016077235.1 Cyprinodon tularosa | reverse complement strand
AAAAACCCTGGAGAATTAATAACCAATATGCAGCTATGGACATTTTTACAGTAATGGATATTTGAAAATAGCAGCAGCATCAGAGATGTGCAGAATGACAGCAGCAGGTTATTTAACTGACTAAGGTTTATCCTTCATTATATTTGCTTTTATCTGTTCCTGCTCCCGGTGGTTGGAACATTTATTCCACTCTGGATTCTCGTGAGTGTAGTCTTTGTTCACTTTACAAAAAAAAAGAAAAGAAAAAGAAACAGTTTTGAAAAGTTTGGTATTCATTCTTTCCCTGCTTTGTGCTTTGCGCAATATCTCCAAGGTAAGGAAAATCATCTCACACGATGATTTGCAGAGAATCATTCTTTGCTTTTGTTTCTTCAAGACTGGATTACTGTAAACAGCCTGTTTACCTGTCTGAGCAAGAAGGAGCTGGGTCGCCTACAACTTGTCCAGAACTCTGCTGCAAGACTCCTGACCCGTACAAATAGGACAGCCCATGTTAATCCTCTCTGAAGTCCCTACATTGGCTTCCTGTTACCTCCAGGATAAATTTTAAAATCCTGGTCCTTACCTTCAGGGCCCTTCATGAACAGGCGCCTGGCTACATGACAGGTCTGATCCAGCCTTACACTTCGGTCAATAGCCTAAGGTCTTCACGTCAAAACCTGCTTATGGTTCCTTGGACCCGTTTTAAAAACCCGAGGAGACCGGTCCTTTAAAGCGGTGGCACCCCGTCTCTGGAATGAACTCCCCCTGTCCCTGCGCTCTCTGGAACTCAGTGGATATCTTTAAAAAGCAGCTAAAAACCCACCTGTTTTCACTAGCCTTCCAAAGCACATAGCCTGTTGTTTTATTCACTTATTTATTTTAGCTTTTACTGCATTTTATCTGTTTTTCCTTGTGTTGTTTATATGTTATCATGTGAAGCACTTTGTGACTTTGTCTGTGAAAAGTGCTATACAAATAAAGTTTATTTAAACTTACTTACTTGTGTGTCAACTATCACGGTTGCTAAGCGACAGAGCATGAAAGCCACATTAGGCCAAAACTCTTTCGGTCTCCTTTTTTCCAAGGACTTCAAAGGATCCAGTCCAGGTCGACCGCGTGCCTGGATTCAAACAGAGCCATCTTTTTTTCTCTGACCAAATGAGCTCATTTCATTGGCTAGAAAGCCGGTCGACTGCATCGAGTTCTGATTGCTTTGGCTTAAATTCACCAAAAGGTCAATCTCATTTGCAGTCGGATTATTTTGCAGCTGAATTTTTTGCAAAGGGAATTTTTTTGCAGCTGAACTTTCACCGGATAAAAATTCGGTTTAAGGAATTCAATGTGTAAAAAATTTTGGTGTTTAAGATACGGTGCTAAAAAATTCAGTGGTTTCCAAAAAAAGGCAGATTTCAGTGAGAATGTTTTTACTTTCCATATTGGATAAACTCATTGGTTCCTGTCCCTGGAGACTGTTCAGGCATAAAGACGTAGAAAAAATAAAAATCTGCTGGGACATCTTCTAACCCGAATCCAGATAAAGACTGCCGCATTGTTGATGCCTGCCATAGATCACTTTCTTCCTTCCAGCTGCTGTTTAGATTTTTAGGAACCTTTCCCTTCTGGTAAAACAATGAACAATTCTTGATCAGATCCAATACTTACTACTTTTACCACTGATGTAAGAGAATATTCCTGTAATAATTCTAGACTTTTTTCCAATTGTGCTTTTTTCTGTTTGTTTCTTTCTGGGTTTTCGCTTAACTTTGATTTATGTCCTTCTATGTTTCTGGTCATATTTGTTTTCCCAGTGTATTTCATTCTTTTTTTTTCCACATATATTATTGTGATTCCACTGTCTAACAGTATCAGCACAATGAAATTCCCTCTCTGTGACAATTTAAACCCATTCCCCCTTGGGAGGCAGTGGGCTGCCATTTTTCACGCCGGGGAGCAGTGTGGGTTAAAGGTCTTGCTCAGGGACCCAGAGTAGAGGCTGTGGGAGTTGGTTTCAACAACCCTCATTAATTACAAAATCTTTATGCTGTAACCACTAGCCACCACATTCTAGTTGTTTTCTAGTTATTTTAGGCAGTGTTGTATTTTTTGAGTTACTCCTCTGCTGCCCCCTTGTGTCAGTCTCCTTTCAACACCCGTCTCCCATTCTAGTTCCTTTCTAACCAAACCTGCTCCCAATCAGTCCGATTACTCCATTCATTGTTCTGTTGGCAATATATACTCCTCCTACAGCAGTCATCACTGTTTGCTGGATTCCTTCATTCCTTCAGTTTATTCCTCCCCCAGGTCTCCTAATTTTTAATTCTGTGTTTCTTCTTATCGGTTCTGGATTATGGTTTCTGTATTATTACTTCTCTTTTTAAATTTCGCAAGTAATCATCTCTGACCCTCTGACTCAGCATCTCGGCCTCTACAGATTTCCACTAACTGCACTGCAAACAATTGAAACCCTATTAAGAGAATTTTTCCTGAGTTAAGTGAGAGAGTAAAAGACACTTTTCAAGGAAAACAAGACAATTTACATTTAAAATACAGAAAAACATATATGCATTTTCTTTTCACACCTGCATATTATTTATTATGATATTGATATTAGGATTAAAATACCAAATCATTCCATTGGCAAAACATTTTATCTACCTACCACAACATTAAGAAGTAAGTACACTTAATTTAAGACATTTTTCTTATTTGCTAGTTTGTATTTAAGCGTGTGACTGTCCAATGAAATGGGTTCACTGAAAAGCGACCCAAGAATGCAGAACACCACTGAACGACACAAGGATGAAAGTTTAAAACAGTTTTATTTAGCACAAACACACTGAAGGTAATCTGGTTCAGGTTCGGAGGCTGGATTCTTGTTCACCACCGGAGTCTGCGTGAGAGACAGTTCAGTTAGCGTTGCCACAGAGGTTTGATTTCGCAGAAGTCTACTGATTGACCTTGAGGGTTCATAGGTTAGCTTTTGGGAGAGTCACTGTTGGTTCTCTGGAAAGAGTTCATCAGCAGAGATCCGTAGCCTGCTTCAGCGTCTCACTCTACTTAGAACAACCTTGGCTTTGTTACCCACATAGCTCAATTCCAAGTAGCTGCTTGAGGTTCTCTGTGAATCTTCAGGTTTGGCTCGAGGGTGCGGCCTCGGCAGGTTTAGCTCTTCCAGAGCTTATCACAGAGGAGGCACAGGTTTTTCCTGGAAAACAGACACAGGGTTAGAATCCAAGCAGATTCAAAAGTCATAGATTTACTCTGAGGATCTAGGCTTAAGCGCTGACCAAACTGGAACAACACTCGGCGTTGAGGCAAGGTCTGAAGACAGCTTAAGTAGTGGATCCTCTGATGATCTAGATGAAGCTGCACTGTGCATGAGGTCTCCCTCAGAGGATCCACGCACTCTGCTGGAGAAAGGTGGAATTTCTCCAGCTCCCAACAGTACCCCCCTCAACGACCGCCCCTTTGGCGTCCCGGAAGAGGTTGATGGGCTAGGAGCGCTTCGAACTCCTTCGATAAGGGCTCGGATCGAGGATGTACAGCTGGAACCCACTGGCAATCCTTCCGGTCCTTAGCCCACTCCAGTCGACGAGTACTAGCCATCCGCGTCCTCGTCGACGGGAGTCCCACGATGCGGCGAACCGTTAAGGCCGGATTCCATCGACCTCCAGGGCGGGTGGTGGGAGTCGGTGGGGACGGACCAGGCACAGATTGCTCGGAGGAGACATGGCTTTGATTTGGGACACTGGAAGGTGGGTTGGATTCGGAGGACTGAGGAAATTGGAACGGACGCTGAGGGGTTGAGGACTCGAGTGATCTGTAGAGCTCCTATTAATCTAGGGAGAGTTTTCGAGAACATCCCCTGAGTGGACAGCCATACGCTCACTAGCCTTCGGTGTACTCGGGGCTGGACGTCTCCGGGCGTCGGCGAAGCGCTTAGTCCTTCTGAAGACGGTTTGAGAGTGGCGATGTTTCCCTCCAATCCTATGGCAACGGCGGATATGATGGTTGACAGGACTCGCAAACCGAAATCTCTCTCTCGTCTGCGGGAAAAAGAGGTGGTTGATTGCCTAGACTGACATGAAATGGGGGTTGTCCAGTGGATGCAGGATCTGTGGGAGTTATGGGCGATTCGATCCATGGCAGAAATTGGCTCCAATACCACTTGTGGTTGTTGGAACGTGAGGCAGCGAAGGGAGGATTCCAATTTTGCTGATTCATGCGTTCATCTGACCATTCGATGGGGGTGGTAACCAGAGGTGAGAGAGGTTTGCAGCCGAGAGCGAACAGAAGCCTAACCAGACCCTGTGAAGATGAACTGCGGTCCTGCCTCTGTCCGAGAGGATCTCTTGGGGGAATGCCGTGTAACCGGAAAAACATGCTTGATGAGAAGCCTGGGCAGTCTAGTAAGTGCCTGTGGGAAGTATTTTCTTGAGGGGATTAAGTATGGCAGGACCTTCTATAAGCGGTCAACAAGTAGTGAATATGGTGGAACATACCTACGAGAGATACAGGGAGACCGGTGACGAAATCAATGGCGATATGGGACCTAGGGACGCGAGGGAACAGGAGTGTTGAAGCATGCCAGAAGGAGGTTGGTGTGAGGCTTTTGTTGACGGGCACATGTGGACAGCCAACCAATACTCCTTTACGCTCCCGTGGAGAAGTGGGCCACCCAGAAACGTCTGGAGATAGAGAAGCAACTGTTCTACCTACTCACTCCAGGATGAGCAGAGAATTTGGCGGCATGCATGATCCACTCGGATAAGACGGTGACCTGACAGAAGATTGAACTTAATGTAACGATTAGATGGACCGTTGACCTGGATCGGGTTCAGTGGCCAGGGCTGAGTATGAGGTCAGTTTATCTCCTCCCAATTGACCATTCCCCAGTACAAGCATGAAGCCGGAAGGACAGGTTCAGGTGTCCCGGGGTGATCGACGGAGTAGAGACTAGAGAGAGAATCCGGCTTCACGTTCTTGGACTCCGGATCTGTAGAGATGATTAGATTGAAACCTGAAAAAGAATATAGACCACCTGATTGGCGAGGATTAGCTTGTTTCTTGTTTACTGATTAGAGCAGGTGTCTTGTGGTCTGTCCAAACAAGAACCGGGTGCACATCTCCCTCCAACCAATGCCTCCATTCCTCCAGTGCCAGTTTAATGGCCAGGAGTTTCTCGGTCACCCACCATCATAATTCTGCTCAGGCGAAGAAAGTCTACGGGAGAAGAAAGCACAGGGATGTATCTTCTGATCAGAGTCTAGTCTCTGGGAAAGGACTGCTCCAACACCGGAATCTGAAGCATTCACCTCTAGGATGAATTGCTTAGTTGGATCAGGTTGCATGAGGACTGGTGCTCTGGAAAACAATGACTTTAATCTTCCAAATGCTGCTTGAGCCTCTGGAGTCCACTGAAAGCTGCGTTTGACAGAGGTCAGAGAAGTTAAAGAAAGGGCGGTCTGGCTGTAGTTTTTGATAAACCGACGATAGAAGTTAGCAAAACCCAAAAACCTTTGTAGTTGTTTGCGGTTCTCTGGAACTGGCCAGTCTAAAACTGCCTTGATCTTGTCCTCAGATGGTTTAACCTGGCCGCCCTTGAGCACAAACCCAAAAAAGGTGACTGATGGTTGATGAAATTCGCATTTCTCGGCTTTCACGAACAGTTTATTCTCCAGCAGTCTCTGTAAAACAAGACGGACATGTCTTTTATGTTCTTCGAGGTCCTTGGAGTAAATGAGAATGTCATCAATGTACACAAAGACAAATACGTTGAGAAAGTCTCTTAGAACATCGTTAACGAGGGCCTGGAAGCAGGCTGGAGCGTTGGTTAGACCAAAGGGCATAACCAGGTATTCGAATTGGCCCAAGGGTGTTTTGAAGGCAGTTTTCCACTCGTCGCCTTCACGGATCCTAAGGAGATGATAAGCGTTTCTTAAATCCAGTTTAGAAAATACAGTAGCCCCCTGTACGGGCTCGAAAGCAGAGGCGAGAAGAGGCAGTGGGTATTTATTTTTAATAGTGATCTGGTTCAAACCTCGATAGTCAATACAAGGTCTCAGGGAACCATCCTTTTTTCCCACGAAGAAGAACCCGGCGCCCAATGGGGAAGATGAAGGGCGAATTATTCCAGCAGCTAGTGATTCGTTGATGTACTTTTCCATTGTTTCTCTCTCGGGCTTAGAAATGTTATACAATCTACTGCTAGGTAAAGGAGCACCAGGTAGAAGTTCAATGGCACAGTCGTATGGTCTGTGTGGAGGTAGGGACGTAGCACTGACCTTACTGAAGACAGGGGCAAGATCATGGTACTCAGAGAGAACTGAAGAAAGGTCAGGAGAGTCCATCTCCCCCCCACCTCTAGGAGACCCCACCAAGGGGGCAGCAGAACGAAGGCATTTTTCGTGGCATGAGCTGGACCATGATTCCAGGTGACGTTTAGCCCAGTTAATGTGAGGATTATGCTTCTCCAACCATTCGAAACCGAGCACCAGCGGGGAACATGCAGAGGGAAAAACAAAAAATGTTATCGTCTCTCGGTGGTTACCTGACAGAAGTAGCTCGAGGGGCTGAGTTTGATGGGTAACTTGATGGAGTCTTCTTCCGTCAATAGCGGATACTCTAAGAGGCTGAGTCAGAGGAATAGTTTCAATTTGGAGTTGCTGGACGAGGTTAGAATCGATTAGGTTGCATTCACAGCCTGAGTCGATGAATGCAGAGAAAGAGAGGCTCTGGTTAGCACAGAAAAGTGTAGCAGGCAGCAACAATCAAGAGATTTCTTAGTGTTTATTTGGCCCGCCAGACTCCTCAGATCCTCTGGCGGGCCCAGGCTTTTGATTTAGCCGGGCAGGAAGCAATGAAGTGTCCACTCTCACCACAATAGATACATAGTTTGCTTAGAAGACGCCTTTGTCTCTCCTCTGGAGTGAGCCTGGTGTGTCCCACCTGCATGGGTTCGACATCCCTTTCGCCCGAATGAGAGGCCTGAACAGGGGCTTAGACCTCTGAATGGGCAACTGCTCTGTAGAGGGAGAACAAACAGTCACGTTATGAGAGGCAGAAGAAGGTGTTCCCTGCTTCTTAAAACTGTTTCTGGCTCGAATTCTATTATCTAATCTGATGGAGAGGCGAATTAACTCTTCGAGGGTAGCTGGTTCGTCGAGGGTTGCGAGTTCATCTTTAATGTGCTCGTTTAATGCCATGAAAAAGGCTCCTTTCAAGGCGCTTTGGTTCCATCCGGAAGCTGCCGCTTTAACCCGGAAGTTAATAGAAAACTCAGCCACCGAAGAGTTTCCCTGTTTGAGATTGAAAAGAGCCCTAGAATCAATAGTTTGGTCAGTTTCTTGGTTGAATACCTGAGTAAATTCAGAAATGAAATCAGAGTAGCAGCAATTTAAGCTATCGTCAGCGGCAAATCTTGCCTGAGCCCATTCCATTTCCGTTTCCATTAAGGCTCTTCCTGTTAACTGAGAGAGAATGAAAGTTATCTTCTTGTGATCCGTGGAAAAACAGCCAGGGGAGTTCTGAAAAATCAACCGACATTGAAATAAAAATCCCTTGCAATCTTTCATGTTACCAGAAAATCTTTCTGGGAGACTAGGACGGAACTCTGATGACGTCACTGCTGGTGACCTCGGAGGAGGGACTGGACCCGGAAATGGGTGTTGTACCGACGCAGCATTAGCGCTGTTCACGTAGTTAGCATAGCCTTGAATGGCTTGATTCTGTCTTTCAATGTGGGTGTTTAACTCACGTAGAGCCAGGCCGTGTCCATGAATTTGGGCAGCCTGTTCCTCTAGACGACGGATGTAGTGATCTGCTGGGCCTTGAGTTTGGCCGCAGTGTTCTGTCATGATGGGTTCACTGAAAGCGACCCAAGAATGCAGAACACCACTGACGGACACAAGGATGAAAGTTTAACAGTTTTGTTTAGCACAAACACACTGAATATATGGGTTCTGGTTCGGGGCCTGGATTCTGGTTCACCGGAGTCTGCGTGAGGGACAGTTCAATTAGCGTTGCCAACAGAGGTTTGATTTCCAGAAGTCTACTGATTGTACCTTGAGGGTTCTTGAGGTTAGCTTTGGGAGAGTCACTGTTGGTTCTGGAGAAGAGTTCATCAGCAGAGTCCATAGCTGCTTCAGCGTCTCACGTCTACTTAGAACAGACCTTGGCTTTGGGTTACCCAGCTCAAGTCCAGAGCTGCTTGGAGGTTCTCTGTGAATCTTCAGGTTTGGCTCAGAGGGTCGGCTCGGCAGGTTAGCTCTTCCAGAGCTTTCACAGAGGAGGCACAGGTTTCCTGGAAAACAGACACAGGGGTTAGAATCCAAGCTGGATTCAAAAGTCATAGATTTACTCTGAGGATCTAGGCTTAAGCGCTGACCAACTGGAACAACACTGCGGCGTTGAGGCAAGGTCTGAAGACAGCTTAAGTAGTGGATCCTCTGATGATCTAGATGAGCTGCAGCTGTGCAGAAGGCTCCCTCAGAGGATCCACGGCGGACTCTGCTGGAGAAAGGTGGAATTTCTCCAGCTCCCAACAGTGACAGTGTGCTCTTATTTTTACCACCTTAGGAAGAGTTATGAAACACAACAAAATAATGATAAACAAGTTGCAATCATGTTCCTGTTCAGACCTTTTAATTATGGGATTTAATTGACTGATTTTATTATTCTTAGGAAATAGGAGAGGCACGTTCCTGTATTTTATACTTGATTTTTGTTGTTTAGATATTAATAAATATGTAAAAATGGATGAAAGCATCACTGTCCCCGTTTCTTATGTTAATTTTTATGATATGTATTGATTTTTATCTGCGAGCTGAAAATGTCCCCAGACTGGATTTCAGACATCTGGTCACCTTATTTTATGAAAACAGACGGACCCGAAAATAGACGGATCCATGTGCAGACAGGCAGAGAGAAGGATTTATTAAGTTTTAAAGAAAAAAAGCTTACATCCAGATATCGGGTGCTGTAAACTAGACATGGTAGCAATCAGAGATAGAAGGCGTGGAGCAGGAAGATGAGAGAAACAAGGGCTGTTATTGAGCTGCATAATTAGATGGCGAAGGAAGATATAAACCTGATCAGACCGATTACACATAACAGAAAATAACAAAACTATAAATTAAATATCTCTGAACCACTAGAATGATCTAACAAATGAAAACTGAGATAAAACTAATTAACATAAAGTAGATAAAAAGAAAAGATCAAAATTAGAGTAATGATTAAATCTTGATTAATATGGGGAGTGTTGGGCTAGTGGTTAGAGCAGTGCGCTGGTGCTCTGAGAAGGTTCCAGGTAGGCGGTTTGATTCCCACAGGCTGCCACTCTGGGTCCCTGAGCAAGACCCTTAACCCCACACTGCTCCCGGGGCGCCGCACAATGGCAGCCCCCTGCTCCCCAAGGGGAGGGGTTAAAAGCAGAGATAAGTTTGAGATCAATAAAGTTCAATTATTATCTTTATTATTATTTATATCACAGTATTATTAACTAATACTGCAATATAACAGCAATAGTAACAGGCTGAGGCAGAGTTCTGCATCTCTAACATCTAAGGAACCATGATGCCCTGAGTCCAGCTAAATATTACATGACCTTTAAATAAAACACAACATATTATTTCTGTCTCCTGTAAGGCATCTGAGGCTGTTTTAAGTATAAAATATTTCCTGAAGAGGAATCTTGTATTTTCCTTTTTAAGATTTTATTTGATCTTAAAAAAAAATTATGAAAAAATACCGAACAAAAAGAACAAAATGTCATTTTTATGTCATTGTGTTCTGAAAATGAAATTCAAATTTTCTTTAAGAAACATTTTAAAGCTTCTAACACTGGTATTTTATTATACTATATTCAAAACCATCAGTTGGCTCATTATTTTGGCCACTATTAAAAGCAAAGGTAGAGAGGACAGGGAGCCCATTATGGCTCCAGAGCCACTGGTTGGGAATCCTGGGCTAAGGCAAGATAAAAACACAAAGGTCCAAAATTTAAAAAGTAACCAAACAAAAGTTAAAAATCACGACAAAAATGAGAAAACACATCAAGAAAATTTTAGCAAATTCTCAAATCTTCTGTTAACATGACATTCAAAGTCCCCCTGTGGTCGGTTTCATGAAGCAGGTTTAACAAACTCAGATTCAAATCCACAACTCTAAATTGATCCAGCCTAAAGTCAGGAATTCTGAGTTTTCAGTTTCACAACGGGCTGCTATAACTTAATTTGATCAATTTTAAATGGGTCCACTCAGAGTAAAGAGTGAAGCAAGTATGAAAAGCCATGATCAATGGAGCACCGAGTCGACGAGTCACCATGACAACAGGCAACAGGGAGTACCTTTAGAATTAGAGATTTTAATGGAGAAATAAAAAAAGGAGAATATATTTAAAACAAAGAACAAAGTAGAGGAAGATGGCAAAGGAGAAGATTGTTGCTCGAGTTAATGCATAAGTTTATATAAAGTGGGCTAAGGCAGGCCTTTTTACATTTACTAAAAGCACTCCCTGTTGTTCCATTTGTAGATCACTAAATTAAAATTCTTCCTGATCCAAATCACACTCCTAGAATGAACAGAAAATAATACATTTTCTAAATTACATTTTTATAGCATTAATTAAATTTTAGAAAGTAAAAAATAAATAAAATTATACTAGTGAGAAAAAAGTTTTATATATCCAGAAATGTTTGCACATGTTAAGTAGTCGTTCTGACATTTATCAGCTTGACTGAAAATGTATTTATGATATCTGAAAAACATGCTTTCATAGTTAAAATGATGCAAATAATATTAGCAATATGGAGATCTGAAATTAATTTATAGACTTCCAGAATCTTTATTCAAGATGTGGAGATTGTCATTTTGTTTGAAATGGTCATTTGGGCAAAGGAAAAATGCTTTTTCTAGATATTGGGAATACATATTCAGTAAAACTAGTAGATGTCAAAATGGTTTTTACTGTAAAAATATTATAGGATTATAATAAAAACAAAACGCTCTAATAGATAGAACCTATGGATAGGTTCCTCCTTATGTTGATTCAGTCTTCTGTTACACAGTAAAGTGTCTGTTTGCAGCTATTCTTTTGATGTAATCATCCCAATAAATGGTCGTTATTAGCATCTATCAGTCCCACAGAATGGCTTCAGATTGGGTCAGTGGACTCAGTATTAAATTAATTTAAAACACAACTAATCTCATATCTTGTCACTGAGTTGTAGGATCCTCTCCCTATAAATAGTTAATTCTCTGAGAAAAAGTTCTGATCATTGTTTAATAAGAGTCAAACGGACATGCAATGATTGTTTTTAAAACTTAATGTGTCTAACAGACCTAGTGAATGATATATATACAGTATACCCGATATATATATATATATATATATATATATATATATATATATATATATATATATATATATATATATATATATATATATATATATATTTTTTTTTTTTTTTTTTTTTTTATGTACAAAACTATGACAAAAATCAGACTAAATCAGAAAATAAAACAGTGTGATTGGCTGTAAGGAGAGCGGAGACAGAGGACACTGAGTTTACTGAAGAAAACCTGCTGCTGGCCAGGTTAGCTCTGGGAGAATGTTGCTATGGTAACTGAAACTGATGTTGAATAAACTGTCTTTGTGAAACGGAAAAGTCAAAGTTTCCCGGTTTCCAGGTATAGAAAACTTAGAGTTTTCTGTAAACCTGCTTCATGAAACTGAGCCCAGATCTGGCTTCAGTGACGACCTCTCAATGTGTTCTGGGAGCTTTAACTGCCTAAGGTCCCCATGCAACTCAAACTAACCAGTCTGTTTATAAAATGTAAGGAGTAGAAGTAAAAAGTTGTCTAAAAAATAATCACCATAGAAGCATAGTATTTAAGGTATAAATAGGGATAAATGGATAAAATAGAAGTAAAAAGTTATGGTTCTATAGCGCTTAGATGCAATTTATGTAAATTGACGGAGAGAATGATAACTAAGAGATTAATGTATGAAGTATTTAAAGATTAATATCAGTTTGAGTTAGCTGTTGCCTTAACCCTTTTTAATGACATAGAAAGTATTTCTGGCTCAATGCTTCTTTTCTTCTGTCTGCATTTCTTCAAAGATCTCGCTGATAGCTGCTTAGATCTACATCCACATAGTTTATATTCTAAAGGCTTGTTAATTTGATTAAAAGTAATTTTTTTTTAGCAATGAACATCTTTTACATAAAGGCTAAATGTCTGCATCTAAAAGGTTTTAATTAGTAGCTAAATGCCTAATCAACCCAATAAAACTGTTTATTGCAACAGTTGCAATAAGCTAGAGGAGAAAAAACAAAAACATTTAGGCAATAACCATCAATAGTTTATAGTAAAATGATCATTTTGTTTGTACTTCTATAGAATTTCATTTGGCTTATCTGTGTGACATGTTTAATCACCCATTCATAAGCATATTTACACTGGGACGTTTGTTTTTTCATAACACAATTAGAGATTGTTATCATGCCTGTGATTGATCTATAAGATGTGTTCCCCGTAGCTCCGTTTTCCTGGAGGTTTCATAAGAGTAAAATGAAGCTAATAATACTGAGCTGCTTCTATGTGAATAGATCTGGAGGTGACAGGACCCTATTAATTAGTTGCAATTCTCAACATTTTGATTTTAGGGGGAGCTTTTAATGCAACATCCGTAATAGAAAAGCTGCTGCACAAATCAACCAACCTGGACTGAAATTCATCCATCAGAATAATATTGATAGCAAAAAAAAACAAGTCTAACAAGCTGATTAGACAAAGTAAAACATTATGAAAGTTATTAAGCAGAGCCTTCTGAGAGCAACAGCTAATTATTTATATCTGAAAAAGATGAAAGCACCTTGAAAATATTAATCAATTCTGCTAAACACATCAGAGACGCAAGGAAAAATTAAAGGGTTATGACTTCAAATCCACAAATAATAAACTTAATTTAACTCATTAAAACAATTTGCTTTCCTTTCTGGGGTGAAAATAAAGTACATTTATTGGAGGAAAACAACAGATTATGTATCACTTATTAAAGCTTTATCTTTGTTAAATTTTTTTATATTTTATCTGCTCCCTTTGGCAATAAGAAGATAAATATGATTCAAATAAAAAGAAGATATCCCACATCCGCCTAATTAAAACTGTTGCTCTGGTTGGTTGTTGCATTCGTTATACAATCAAGTCTGGGAAGAAGGTGAATTCCAGTTGGACGCTTTCAGTTGTTGCACCATAATATATTAAAATAAAGTAAAGATAAAGTAGAAGTAAAAAGTTATAGACCTATAGCTCATACATCTAATTTATGTAAATTGATGGAGAGAATGATAACAAAGAGATGAATGTATGACATAGAATAAATATCTCCTTATCAGAGTGGTTTTAGGATTGGACAGACACATGTAGATCCAATTGTCTGTTTAGAAAATGAAATAAGAAAGGCTCAGGTAAATGAAAAAATTCCCTTATCTACATCGTTTGATTTTGAAAAAGCATATGACATGCATTTAAAAGGAGGGTTTTATTAATTGAGAAGTTCTCCACAGACAGGGATGCATTTTAATTTAACTGCAAATCTGCTCTCTGTGATGCATTTGGAGATGTGGGCAGTTTACGTAACTTGCTCTGCATTTAGGAAAAATCAGTTTGTACGACATCCCTCAGGATGCTGTTCTGAGGTTCAGGGTTTCTCTGTCTCAAACACATTTTGATTCGTTACACAGTTAAGACAAATACTAGACAAATATTTCAGCTATTTCTCATCTGAACTCAATTACTTTTTATAGTTACTCGAAACTGTTGTGAAAGCAACAGTTAATATAGTCGCCACTCAAATCAGCAATAAAAATCTTACAAACCTACATACAAAAAATGCAATTTCAACATTTGAACCAGGCATCCGGACAAGTGGATTTTGAAGAATGCAATTTCGACAATGAACCAAAATCATTCTAACCATTCTCAATCAACATAAAAATCTCTACTAAATATTTGAACATATTATTTTTTTCCAAATAACATACCTTATTTGGAAAAAAAAATTAAACATTTATGACAATGCAACCTTGCAATAACATAAACTGAAACCTACTTCTAATTCTTGGCATTTGATGCCACATTTGCCTCCTCTAAGATGAAAGCAACTTTAACTTCAAGTTGTTTACTTTTGCTGATAGTTTGAATCCATCCAACTCCAGGAAAAGTTTCTGGAACACTTCAAAAGTGTAGTGCAAAGGGAGAGGGTCTGCCAAGTTCAGCGCATATATCAGTCCCATGAGCAGCGAGCAGGCTTTTGCAGTACTGTGGCATGGTGGGAAAATCTCCTGGCCTTCAACAAGGATGGAGACATTAACGTGATCCTCATCAGCACCATGGAGAGCAACAACCTTGAGGATATGTTTGTTGAAGTCACAACAGTTGTCCTCCTGCATGTAATGCACAACAGAAAATAATGTTTATTCTTTTATTTGAGAAACAAATAAAAGAGCTGCATGAATCAAAGTGACTTATTTACCATGGAAGAATGAACACCAGAATACCTCTGTTTGTTTGACTACTTTCTTCTTAACTTGAACATTTAAAGGGACATTGTGTAACATCTACTGTTAAAAATGAGCATTTGTGCTGTTTTGGTTTCTGAGATATTATCAATTTTAATTTCGGCCGGTGACGTCATCACAGCCCGCCGCTTCAAAATAAAGCGCTATCCGGAGTTCAACACCCCCCCGGCCGAAACTAAACTAAAGCAGCACAAACACTTATTTTAAGCAAGCATGACAGAGCTATCGCCCCACCCCCCCAGCCCCCTTCCTGCTAAGCGTTGTTCGTTTATCTTAAATACCTCAAGTTAAGCTAACGCTAGCTACATCCATGTTGCGACCAAAAGTTTTGCAAGGAACAGAAACACGAACAGTGACATTTCTCGCGTCAATGTACATGAAGACTTAGTTATAATGACAAATTTAAAGCAGAGCAATAATAACTTACCTCAAACTGTTGTCGGGACTACCTATTGCTCCGTCTCTGACGTCTGGACTGCTGAGACACTACAGTGCGCATGCGCCGTGCTACCGCTTCAAAATGCACAATTTTTTGAGTAACGTTTATCCAGTATTTTTGGTTTATCTTCATACAACTGGTAAATATTTAAATAGTTTAAGAAAATCTAAGTAAAATTTACTCTTCTTCCAAAATTCATGTATTACATAAAAAAAGGATTAATTTTACTTCAGAAACTCTAGTTCTTACAGAAGCTTAAAAATTCTAATTAGAAATTATTACAAATACTCTAATAGAGTTTACTACACCAAAAAGTCATTTTTATCAGTGTGCCATCAACACCTTTGTTTTTAGATGTTGGAGCTTGGCCTGTTTTTCAGTGTAGTCCTGTTTCTCTGACTGTGACTAACTGGATGTGCTCTCTTCATCCTCTGACACGGGAGCTTCCTGTTCAAAGGGAGTTTTTCCTCTCCACTGTTGCTACAAGCATGCTTAGTGTGAAGAACTGGAAAGGGTAATGAGGATTTCATGAACTACCGCTAATTTATTAGAGAAGCATAAATCACATGATATAATTTAAGCACCTATCAAAAATAGATACATTTTAAGCTGAGATGATTTAGTATGTAGGTGTGTGAGGAGGCGAACCGGAGCCAGGCGCCTCCTGGTGGTGGAAGGGAGAAACACAAAAGACAAGACAAACAGACAAACACAAAAACAGGGATCCCTACACGCTCCACCTGCCACTGTCTGCCTGGATGTTAACAATCCATCAAGCCAGCACGTCTCAGTTATCCAGAATATATCATATATCACCAGTGTTGGGCACGTTACTTTGAAAAAGTAATTAGTTATAGTTACTTGTTACTTCTTCCAAAAAGTAACTGAGTTAGTAACTGAGTTACTCCACAATAAAAGTAACTAGTTACTAGTAAAAGTAACTATTGCGTTACTTTTGCGTTTCTCGCCCCCGTAACCCCCACCACCCAGCCCCCACCTTCTCGCCGTGTGTTTCAAAGCCAACTGAATAGAGCGGACGACAAAGACAAGAACCTGCAGAGAGTTTAGCATTTATTGCAACTCAACGTAAATGACATCAGGGGGGGAACGCTATCTGATGGGCTTTTAAACCCCATCAGAGAGCGTTCCACCTGCTTAACATGGGGCGAACGATATTTGATGCGTGTAAATATCATCAGGTTGCATTACCTCTACTCATGGGTGTGAAGTTTTTTAACAGGGCATTCAGATCTGGTGAGTTTATGAAATTAATAACTGGGGATGTCTAATTCTGAAACCCTGTGTGTTTGGGTTGTTATAGATACTGCAACATCTATCTATCTATCTATCTATCTATCTATCTATCTATCTATCTATCTATCTATCTATCTATCTATCTATCTATCTATCTATCTATCTATCTATCTATCTATCTATCTATCTATCATCTATCTACAAACTTGAGTCATGGAACTGTGCTTACAGCTCCTTATTTCATGTAAACTAATAACTTGTGTACATGATACTTGTTGATGGCATTAAAATTATTTCTATTAGCATTAAATTAGAGTTCCTTATTCCTATATAAACCCTGTGAAGGTTTAATTTAATATGACATATAAAAAAAAATCCCCATCATCATCCAACAGATATTCAGTTTCCATCCATCCATCCATCCATCCATCCATCCATCCATCCATCCATCCATCCATCCATCCATCCATCCATCCATCCATCCATCCATCCATCCATCCATCCATCATCCATCCATCATCCATCCATCCATCCATCCATCCATCCATCCATCCATCCATCATCATCCATCCATCCATCCATCCATCCATCCATCCATCCATCCATCCATCCATCCATCCATCCATCATCCATCCATCATCCATCCATCCATCCATCCATCCATCCATCCATCATCCATCCATCCATCCATCCATCCATCCATCCATCCATCATCCATCCATCATCCATCCATCCATCCATCCATCATCCATCCATCATCCATCCATCCATCCATCCATCCATCCATCCATCCATCCATCCATCCATCCATCCATCCATCCATCCATCCATCCATCCATCCATCCATCCATCCATCCATCCATCCATCCATCCATCATCCATCCATCCATCCATCCATCCATCCATCCATCCATCCATCCATCCATCCATCCATCCATCCATCCATCCATCCAGTTCCCCTGTGGCACGAGCACAGGGCGACTTTTGCGCGTCTTTAGCGAGCATGCGCGTTTCCTGTCGCTTGCGCGGTGAATCGTGCCGCCTGCGCTGTGTGGAGATGCAGGGGAAACCATATGTGATGGCGAAACGCAGCTCGACATAACACCGGTATTTCCATTTGCAAAACACTGTTTTGCTGCTGGAGTCCTCCTCACTCTCCATCTCTCTATGTGTGCTGTACTAACACCCGTAACAGTCAATCTCATCCTCCCTTCTCAAAGGACAAGGCGCACACGAGTCCTATCATGAAAAAAAGGTGCGACCTGAGTAACGTTCAGTAACGGGGTGTCGGCAATGGTAACTGCGTTATAGTTACAGTCAAAGTAATTAGTTAGGTTACTCGTTACTAAAACAAGGTAACGGCGTTAGTAACGTTAGTCTCATCACTGTATATCACTGTACATTAAATGAATGAAACAAAATTATATCTAGCTTAATGCTAACGTCAATGGAAAACCGTAATGTTAAAATTTTCCAAGGAAAAAATAACAAATCAAACCTTTTCTGTTCAGTAAGCAAAAATTTTCCTGAAGATAAGCTCAGTAACAACTTATCAGATCCAATGTTGTCTTATTATGGTGGGGTATTCAGCTGAGGGCCCGGGAGGAATTCTGTCCCAGAGATTCCCAGGTGATGTCGCTTTGGACCAGTTAACCAAAGCGACATCGCCTTGGCCAAGCAGCCGAGGCATATCTGTCTGAGGCATAGCGACAACTACACTGTCATATTAGTATCACTTAACTGGACCAAAGGCAGAGGCAAAAACCTAACAGGTGATTTAAAGCTAGCTGCGAATCTTAATTACTAGTTAACAGACAATCTAGATCATGTATGGATGCATTTTACTGAAACTATAAACTGTAGGGTATGGCGGCAGGGTGGTGTGGTGGTTAGCACCATCGCCTAACAGCAAGAGGGTTCTGGGAGACCCCAGTTTGAATGTTCTCCCTGTGTCTGCGTGGGTTTTCTCCGGGTTCTGCACCTTTTTCCCACAGTCCAAAAACCTGCCTGTTAATGTTAATGGGACAAACACAACAAACCAGCACGGAGTGACTGTAGAGGTGGTGCATATATAGGGAGACTGAACCAAGACAAGCTAATCAGCAGATATGGAGCAGGTTTGAGCAGCAAGTAGCAGGGAGCCAAGGAGAAAGGAAAACAAGCACAAGGGGGCAACAGAGGATAATTTAAGAAATCAGCATTGGTAGAAATAAACTACAAAGACACAGAACACAAAGGAAATTAAAAATAAACCCAAGCAGAGGGCAGAACCCTGACAGTCTCTGTGTGGCCCTGGCGGACCATCCTGGTTGTACCCCTCCTCTCACCCGTTGACTATTGGAATGCAGTACACCCCCCAACCCCCCCACCCCCTGTTATGATAAAGGATGGATGGTTGGCTACTGACTAAAAGTCTATGATGAAGAATAAATGACCCCGACAACATTACTATCTTTGCATTAACTTGCAACTTGCAGTCAATGTTAAGAACACCAACCTCTAGAGCTGAAGATGACTTCTCAATATGCTCTTAGCTAGAGGTTGAGGCAATTACTGAAACAAGTTGAGAAAGAATGAAAACAGAGAGAAAGCCCAACAGAGAGTGATAAGCGAGCGTGGCTGTTCCGCCACTTATGAGACGCATAGAAAATTAGATTTGCAGTTTCCTTCTGAATGCTGTTGCACAGCCGAGGGCCTAATAAATGACCCCGGTGTTAATGCATGTGTGACTCTCTCCCACTCCCTCACACCCTCAGAGTATTGACTTTTTCTTCACTGTGTTTATTTGAATTTCTCATTATCTTGATATTTTCAAAGAAGCTCGTTTTGGTTTATTGAAATCGTTTGCTTCAGTGACTCACGGAGCCACTGCTGGGCGGGAGAGAAATCCACTGTGGGAAGCAGAAGCTGCTGTCGGGTGACTGTGATTTATAGGATGGATTTTTAAAAAAGAATTTTATCATTAGTACAGTGCAGTAAAACCGTAACCAGGGTGGCTTTGTAACAAATCTCGTCTTTATCACAGGAGAAAAAAGAAAAGTTTATTCTCCAGCAAGACTTCAGCAAGAGAAATAACCCTAACCCTGTCATTGGGCATTAGGGGTAGAAGATGGAGCCGTACGCTGAAGGGGTCGCTGCTTCAGGTTTGATATTAGAAATGTGTTTGTAGGGCTGTGTGATCATCAGTCATCACAACAGTGATTCTTTCACCTTCTGTGAAGGTATGAAAGAGCTTCTCACCGAAAAAAACAAGGATTTTACATAGCAAAATCACTTTAAAAGTCTGTTAATATTTGTTATTTGGTTGGACTATAGAGTACATATATATCCAGATGTGGAAAATAACAAAGTAAATTTACTTGAGTACTTTTTTTGAGTATTGTTACTCTATTGAGTCCTTTTTTATGGGGGCACTTATAACTTTCCATTCACTCCATTTCCAGGAAGCTGTTAGTTCCTTCTTCCTTTTTAGCTCAGCTTAGCTTTTTAATCCTCTGTTGCTGTTTTTCATTCCATCATAGCGGATACAATCCCTCAGGACTGAATCTGGACGCAGCTGATTTAGAGTTTTAATGATGTTCCACTAATGTGCGAAACTCAGAGCAGATATTATTAATAGTTTATAATTTTATTAAGGCGTTAGGTTTGCTTTTAAAAATGAAATAATAATCAAAACATGTTCCGGCTTCCTCCCACAGTCCAAAAACATGACTGTTAGGTTAATTGGCTTCTCTAAAATCCTCCTTAGGTGTGTGTGAATGGATGTTTGTCCTGTGTGTCTCTGTGTTGTCCTGCGATGGACTGGAGAGCTGTCCAGGGTGGTCCTATAGTCACTCTATTACATAATATGGAGTCATGTAATTAAAGTTATTTAGTCCTGGGATTATTAAAGTATTTCTGATTCTGATTCCTGGTGTTGTGAATGAAACGGTGCCCAGCTTGAAAGAGCTCCTGTGTGTCGCTGAATGTGAGCATTGATGACTGAAAGACATCTTCTGCCTCCATTTATCTGTTTACTACAGTCTGTTGAATTCATGTTAATGTGGATTTAAAGACATTTCAATTAGTGGAAAAATTGCAGGGGTGAATATAAAAAGAAGTCTATTTAACCAAAACTTTCATGACCCCCATGCAGTACCCCCGTGGACCCCCTAGGGGTCACGGACCCCCTGTTGAAGACCTCTGGTCTAGAGAACTGTTCTTAACCAAATTTTTTTTGTTTACACTTGTGTTTACAAAATGACAAAATAAAATCTGTCTAAGTCTAATATCAGTGGGAAAGAAGCTCTGTTAACATCATTGGAGAAGTGGAGGTGGTGGAGAAGTAGAAATACCTCGGTGTTCACCCCTGGATAACAAACTGCAGACACAACTGTGAAGCCGTCTACTAAAAGGACTTCATAGCGACAGTACATGTAGTTCTTCACATATCATGAAAGGCACCTTTCCCACAGTATGTGTACGACAGTAGAGGAAAACCTGTCAGAGCGACTTCACTGTGAAACTAATTTGAGAACGTAAGTATTCTGTAGCAAACTGAATCAGTGGAACGCTGTCAGAGATGAATGAGCTGCTGAGTGCTTTCCTCATAACCCACAGAAACAAAATGTCGATCAACGCTGCGGTGTTGCAGGCCATGATAAAACTTGGGCCAAATGGGCCCCATTATTAGATTCAACCAAATGCAATTTGTTTGACAAATGTCTGTGCTTTAGCTTCCATAGAGGCCGTTTGCATTTGTGCTATGAAGAGATTAGATGGAATATGAGCAGCAGAAAAATTATGGAAGCTAATGAAAATCAAGCAGAAAGATACCTCTTTCTGCCTGAATAACTAGAGTCAGCTGCTGGAGCTACATTGGGGGTCTGCTGTTTTTATACGCCACTAATGACTGTCAATGTAAATGATTGAAGTTATTGGCGAAACTAAGTGGATGTATTTAATTAGCAGTGAGAGTACTACTGATCCTGCCATCCCTGATCAGTAGCAGAATTAACCATAGACAGCCCAAATTAGAAGGTTTTCCTGACTAAAAAGACATTTTAGTCAGACATTTTGAACAGACTCAGTACCAGAGGTGTCAACAGTATTAATGTTTATTATTCCATAAAAAGTATAAATCCTACTATTTAAAAACACTTTTGTAGAAGTTAGTACGGTGGCCCTGAAGTGCAAACTGCAACTACAAATCTAAAAGCGCAATTACATTAAGGAAATCGCAACTACATAAAGCAAAGCGCAACTACATTAAGGAAAATACAATTACATTAACGTACCGGAAAAGGTAGGTACCAGTGGGAAAGATGAGACATCGCTGATTGGACGACGGGGCCTGCTTTACTGGAGGCATCCATGTTTGTCAAAGAACACTACTGCCACCTACTGGTTTGTGACGTCACGGTTAGGGATGGGGATCGAAACCCGGTTCCATCAAGGACCCGGTTCCACTTTTTTCAAAACCCGAAAATCAATAACGTTTGGGCTTATCAATACCACTATCGAGTCTGGTCGTTTTTTGGTTTTTTTCCCGGAGGTCCTGTAACATAATTGTGTGTGTCTCGAGTCGCGTCACAGCATTTAAATCTAATCAATCCAATCACTGCAGCACGACCACCAATGTTTTGGAATGAAATTGTAAGCAAACAGATATTAAAAGTAAAACAAGTGAAGTCTGGCACTTAACTTTGCTCACGACTCGAGAATGGCTGAACGGAAAAGACTCCTCCTCCTGCGGCTGCCACAGTCGGGCCCGTCTTAATCATCCCCTCAGAGTACCGCTGGTAAGCGCACACAGACTTTGTAGCTTGTCCGGTCAGTTAAAAATAGTAATTGTGAAATCCGTGTTGTAATCGGCAGCATACAAGCTAGTTAGCTTGAAAAGTAAATAGTTTCAGACGTGCTGCGTGATGATGTGTTCAGATTGGCTCAGTAATACGACAATTAGGTTATCATGATGCGTTCAAGTGTAACGTAAAGAAAACGGGAAATTGAGTTTTTGGCGAGAAACATGAGTAATACAGTTGTATATTGCTCTAATTATTTTAGAATATATAATGAAACTACTGATGCCAACATTTATTAAAAATTACATTTAATTTAAAATACAATTATTTATTTGTTAAATATTTTCCTAATCACTAAAAACATGATGAAAAGTGACAGTAAACAATACATTAACCAACAATTGTGAAAATATATTCTAGTTAGTTTTATGTCATTTCGAAGTGGCCTATTACATTAGCCATGTTTATTGAAGGCTAGAAACGTTTTTGTTATGCTCACTTGTTAAGCAATAAAAGCAATACCAGTTCTGTTAAAAAAATGTTGTTGCATCGTCTTTCCACCAAATAACAGAAAAGTATCGATAGTGGTATCAATAAAGACTCGGATCGATAAGCAGTATCGATAAAGGTATCGATGTCAATAAATATTAACGATCCCCATCCCTAGTCACGGTGCGGTATCGGCTGTTGATCAAGTCCCAGTGCTGTATCTGGTGTTTGTCACAACGCGCTATTATCCAAGTCATCTTGAAAACATTCTTCTTCCAAATGTTGGCTACATATTACGGGTTTTTTCTCTGGCCAGAAGTTCGATGGTAAATCCTCCCTCTTCAAGTTGGCGATCCAACGACCAACCCGTCCGTGGAGGATCAGGAATCAGAAAGGTGGAATAACTCTTTTTTTTCCCTTTTACCCGATGTATTCCAGCATCCAGCTGCCATGCACGTGGGCATTGTCAGTTTCACTATAGCTCTGGTAAATTTCAATAGTGAAGTCCTCTGGAAATCTTCAATAATTGTTGTTGATTGCAGATGTGTCTAGTAGTTCCCATTGATTTAGCTTGAAAAGCGGGGAGAATGGCGCTAGGCTTACCGCACCGTGACGTCACTGCTGGAAGATGGCAGGAGGGAGGGGTTTCTAAAAAATCGCTGCTCCCAGACTCAGTGATTTTGTTTGTGCTTTAATATAATTTTTTTGTGTTTGTTTTTTGGTGTTTTTTATTTTTTTTACTGATTAATGCTTAATTTATTAAATCACTGCTGATGTATTCGTTTTAGGTATAAATAATGATCCATTTATTATTCCTTGCTGATCGGACTTCTGTTTTAAGAGAACTGAGACCTCGGCCATCTTATGTGAAAACATTTAAATAAGTTTAAAAAAAGAACAGGCAGTGGAGAAAGCTCAATCACTGAAGGATGTGAGAAAGTAAAATCCAAACCTTAACCTGCTTTCTTTCCTTGCAGATTTATCTACATAAAATGACATAAAAGATAAAAGAAGGTTCATTAAGTTTGCATGCATGAGCTATTCTTAGAGAGATTTGTATTTTTAAAATAATCTAATAAAAGTGAAAGTGCACTTTTTAATCATTAAGGGGTGCTCTGTTAAAATACGGTAAATGATAAATGGCCTGTACTTATATGGTGCTTTTTCAAGTCAGGAGACTTCAAAGCTCTTTACACTACATTCAGTCATTCACTCACGCACTGATGGTGGCAAGCTACATTGTAGCCACAGCTGCCCTGGGGCTCACTGACAGAAGCGGGGCTGCCGTACACTGGCGCCACCGGGCCCTCTGACCACCATCAGTAGACAATGCAAATATTTTCAGGGGAGGCTTAAACAAATTTGTAGTGTAGAAAATTTGAGTTGTGACATAGAAAATGAAATACCTACAGTAACTTAAAATGCCAAAGATAAACAAAAAAGAAAACATTTTATACAGTTATACACCACACAAAAAAAACGCTTTATGTCTCCCTTTGAGACGCTACAAATACATTTAGAATTTGTCATGAAATTTGTTGAAATGAGGCTGTAGGGAGAAATAAAGCTAAAGATCAGCCATTTCTCGTTGCTCCCACAGCCACCTGCCCGGCTTCCTCCATCTCCCCCTCCAGCTTCCAATTAATCTTCAATGACGTTGTGAAGGGGTGCGCTTTGGCAGCTGATCTTCTGGTGGAGTTCATATTTTTTTAGGTTAAACAAACTTTTTTTAAGTTCTTGCTGCATCAAGCACTAGAAAGGAGCAAATGTAGCAAGACAGACTGACCTGTCAACAGGGAGCTCTGCTGCTCTCAAATCTCTGAAAGGACGTTTCAACGTATGCTGATCATTTTCTTTTTCTATAAACGAATAAAAAATAGGCCAGTTTTTGGTAAATTGATTGCAGCGATGAAGTTTTGACATCTGCTTTCTCGCTTAAAACATCTTAAAGTAATTTTTGTGTTAAAGCAACGGTATTTAATAAAAAAGCTTTTACACTTGACCTTATAAGTTGCTCCCATTGATGGTGGCACAATGCACTGCGGGATCTTTCTTAACACGACCCCCAACCTCACACACACACACACAACAATGATAGGGAATTGTCTGGATTACTACCCACTGAATATCTTCACAAATGTGTAAAAGAAAATGAAACTATCTGAGCAGGGTGGTATTGGAAAGGCATTGCTTGCTGAAAAGCAATATAAAATTGACTCATTTTGAAATATTGTGAAGCTTGTACTGCTAGTTAACATAATTCTTTTAGTGAAGTTTCTCTGACCCTGACTAACTGGATGTGCTCTCTTCATCCTCTGACATGGGAGCTGGCTCGGAGCTCGTCTGCCTGGCTGTGTGTTTCCTGGACGGGGCCGCCTGTGGAGCTGGTTGACAGTTGCCTTTTGTATCTATGCTTCTTTTTCTATCTCTGCTTCTGTCTCCTTGAACCCCAGTGGGCCTCAGCAGATGGCCGCTCACACTGAGCCTGGTTCTGCTGGAGGTTTCTTCCTGTTAAAAGGGAGTTTTTCCTCTCCACTGTCGCTACAAGCATTCTTAGTGTGAGGGATTGCTGAAGAGTCAATGAGTCTAAAAGATATAAATATAAAATATATAACCACGGATGTCTGGGGGACAGTGATTGGCCTACATGTTATGAATGCTGGCGTACCATGAAAAATAAATTATGAACAGTTTAGTTTGTGCCTTTAAGTCGTTGCCCATAGGAAGACGTTACTTGGATATAATCTAACGGAATATCTTCAGAACGGCTCCAAATGACACAAAACTCATATGGGATAGTAGAACATGATGTAATAACGTAAAATCAAGGGCCCAGCTTACAGCAATACCGGACAATGCTATTAGCCTGGAGGGGCTAAAGCTATACCTCGCCGATAGGAACAAAGAAGGTAAGACTCGGGGTGGCGGGCTCTGTGTTTACATTAACAACAGCTGGTGGTAAAATTTTAGACCAGTCGCCAGCTTCTGCTCTCCAGACATGGAGTTTCTGACTGTTAACTGCAGGCCGTTCTATCTGTCCAGAGAGTTCAGTGTGGTTAGCATCACTGCTGTTTATGTGCCCCCCAGCGCTATCATTAAAGAGGCCATAAAGACTCTATACCAGGCTATCTCTGAGCTCCAATCTGCACACAGAGGCTGTTTTCATCATTGCTGGGGATTTTAACCAGGCTGACATCAAGAATGTTCTCCCTCATTTCTACCAACATGTAGACTTTGCAACTTGGGGTGAAAACATTTTAGATTTGGTTTACTCTAACATCAAAGATGCATTTAGAGCAGCCCGTGGAGAAGATGAAGGAGATCATCTTGGACTTCAGGAAGACCTGGCCTAACCACGCTCCACTGGTTGCAAGCTGTTGATGACCAGTGTTGACCACCTCTAGGTGTATGTAAACACGACCTCCGCAGGAAGCGCTTGGACTTCCTGCAGAGGATGAGGAGAGCCCACCTGCCCCCCCCCCCCCCCCCCCCCCCCCCCCCCATCCTCCCCACCTTCTCCAGAAGCACCATAGAGAGCGTTCTGAGCAGCTGTCTCACTGTGTGGTGTGGAGGCTGCAGCGCCTCAGACTGGAAGAAGGTGAGAACAGAGCAGAGAGGATCATGGGGGCTCCTCTTCCCTCCATTAAAGACATTTCATCCCAGCGCTGCGTGTCCCGAGCCCGTGACATCATCAATGACCCCTCACCCCCCCACCATGGACTGTTCTCCCTGCTGCCCTCTGGGAAGAGGCTTCACAGCATTCAATGCAGGACCAGCAGGTTCTGCAACAGCTTCATCCCCACCGCCATCAGACTGATGAATGTTTTGTAAAATGGGTTATTTTATTGTATTTTATTATATTTCATAATTATAAAAAAAAAAACAAATGTTGGAACTGTTAATTTACAGTCATATGTTCATATTACTGATTTTATATATATATATATATATATATATATATATATATATATATATTTAATATTTTTCAAGGCTGCACTTTAAAAAAAAGATTAAATTGTCCAGAGGGCTGTTTCCAAACTAAGTTTCTTTTTGTTTTACAGTTGTTAAACAAAATGAGAGATAAACCTCTCTAAGTCTAAAATGACAGAAAAACAGTGAACCTTAAAAGACTGTTCTCTTTTAAAACATTTTCCGCACACAAAAAAAAAAAAAACTTAGAAAAGATTTTACTCCACACACACCAATCATGAGCAAATTCAAAGGAACTTAAATGGAAAATAAAAATAAAAATAAAAAACAATTGCAAAAAAGTTCTGCAATGTACCAGCAGGTGGGGATCATTTAGGGGGGGTGGGGGGCTGTGGAAGAAACTGCTTTGGAATCCATCAAGAAAACTTGTCCTCTCATGATTACTGGGAACACCTCCACCCCATGAGCCACACCTGGTTTTAGGGAGGAGGAATGACTCAGGAAAGGGGGAGGGAAGACAAGCAGGCAAAGCATGGGCCAGACAGGGACCCAGATGAACAGGGACATAAAGGAGCTGGGTGATGTCAGAGAGCTGAGGCAGAGTTCAGGAACAGCCATGAAAGAGGATTTAAAGTGACCTGTACCAGTGACATTTCTTCTCCCTGGACTGTGGTTTTACCCTCACTGTCATCCAGTCCAGAAAGTCAAAGATTTTTTTCAGGTCAGACGGTCTTTGAGAAGATGAACAGATCTTCTGCCACCAACGAAGATGGCAATGGGGCTCTGAAGTGCCAAAAGTTTTCTCCTGAAGGGAAACTCCAGGAAGGGAGTAACAAGAAGGTGGAACTGGGGAAGAAGGTGACGCTACTCCGAGGAATCTCCATCATTGTTGGGACCATTATTGGAGCTGGGATATTCATCTCACCAAAGGGGATCCTGAAACACTCCGGCAGCGTAGGAATGTCCCTGGTAGTCTGGATTGCCTGTGGTGTCCTATCACTTTTTGGTGAGTTTCACTGCTGATTCCTGGGGGGGCTGTTTAGATGAATGGGTTTTAAAAATGGGCCATCAATGCTGAAAATGCTCCCTGTTGCTTTTACTCATCCCAATGTGTGATGCAACAGGTCCAGACTCACGCTGCTGTCATGTTTTAGCCTGAAGCTGGAACACGCATGTTCCCTAAATCCCTTCTCTTAGTAATGTTGTCTGCAAATCTGGTTCCACAGGGTTGTAATGTCGGTTGCAAATGTTCACAGTGTCTGTTTGACCTGCAGCAGCTTGAATGATTCAATAGAAACTCTAATCCAAGCATTTAGCTCAGATAATGACGAGCTGAGCTGTTTCCAGCTCCAAAGGTAACAGCTCTGATAAAACCTGATGATCGATGCATCGTGTCATGATTATTCTTTGACCCAAATCAATATAAACTTTACTTTTTTCACAGGTGATATTTTATGTGAAGACGAAGTGAGTCATAAAATAAATCCTAAAAGCAGAAGAGCTTTAGTTTGTTTTGTATCACAGGGCGGTTCTATGTGACCTATTTCTGATTGTCTGTTTTCCTCCACTGAGATAACTGATCCTTGATAACATTAGCAACTTATTATACCGCTAATCAGCCTTTTCACACTTAAATCAATTATTTTGACCACAAAAGAAGCCACTGTTTGATCTGCAGGCTGAGCTGCAGTTTAAAACAGACAATACATGTGAGTAAAATCTTTCTCAGTTAAAACTGTTAACGAAGCTCTACTCCTCATGTGAAAGGTCACTAGCCTGGAGCAAACCCACCACAGGTCTGAAAGGGTCACAGAAGTACTCTGTCAGGTAGTTGTCACCGAAAAAGGAAAAGTTGAATTATCATATCAGACAAAGCTAAACTGAAACCCTCAGGCTAGCTTTGTCTGATGTGATAAAACTGGCTAAGGTTTTAAGCCAAGCTTAATTGACCAAGTCTGGTTTGTTTGGGGTTTTAAAAAGCTGACTCACTCTAAGTCTTACTATGTGTTACCATGGTGATTGACCTACTGAACTTAACCTGGTCAGCACCAGGTTCAGAGCTGACCAAGGGCCTTTCCCAATCAGTGGCTACTCCCTCCCCCTACCCACCACTCACCCGGCTTTTTACACTTTTCCATTAATGACTGTTAAAGTTAGATGAGTGGGAGAGATGGAGGGATGGAGGATGGATGGATGGATGCATGACGGAGGATGGATGGAAAATCTGAAACCTGAAATCGAACGGTTGACCGTTCAAGCTAAGGCATTTAGTGTTGTTGTGTCCTTGGGCAAGACACGTCATCTGCAATGCCTACAGATGGTGGTCAGAGGGCCCTGTGGCGCCAGTGTACGGCAACCTGGCTTCTGTCAGTGAGCCCCATGGCAACTGTGGCTGCAATGTAGCTTGCCACCATCAGTGTGTGCGTGAATGGTTTAAAGCACTTTGAAACCCCTGAATTGAAAAAGCGCTATATGAGTACAGAGCATTTACCATGATGTAGGGATGGCTGAATGGAGGCAGGTGAAATGTCCTAAATGAGTTTCAGTCAGAGTTAAGTTCATATTTTAGCTATTGGGTTTATTCATTTATTTGTCTTAAAGCTACAGTGTGTAATTTTTAGCGACATCTAACGTCCAGACTGCAGACGCAGCAACATGAACATCTCCTCCCCCCCAACAGTACGGCGAGCGTTACGGGACAAAATGTCTTCCACGACTTCCGCATCACCTACCTTCTCAAGTGATGAGGTTTGTTTACATAGATAATTTTACAGATAGTATTTCATTAGTCTGTGTAGGGTATATTGTTCAGTACCGTCTCAGTTCATCTCTCTCAACTTGCCGTAGTTACTTTCGAGCGTAATGGGCGATCTCGCAATCGCTAGTTTGTTGGCTCTGCGCTGCCGTAGTGCAAAGATGTCTGCCTCCATGGCTGCGAGACCCGCTCCTATGTAATTATAAATAACGAATTCTAAGGCAACGCAAATATTAAGGTTAAGAGGCTGAGCTCGTAGATGATGATAAATAACATAGTTATGTATAATATATTACATTTCTGACTGTATATCCCTGTAATTATTACACACTGTAGCTTTAATGGGGCCAATAAAGCTTTGTCCAGTTCACACATCTGCTTTATTGTACTACTTTAGTTCTTCTTTGTGTGAGATAAAAATGTGTTAAATTATATAAAAACTGTAAATGTGACAAAAAAAAACCCAAAGCAAATGCATGTAGAAGAGAAACAGACGACCCAAACATCAGGCGCCACAAGTGAAAACATTCGAGCCTCATTAGTTGTAGAGAAACACAAAGTTTGCTTTAAACTTTGTGTTTAAACTTTGCTTCTTACCTTGAGGATTTAAGCCTACAACCAATTATTAATCAGCAACTAATAACTGATCTAGCATAAAGCCAGAGCAGGGTGCTGGTTCTTCTAGCTAAAGCAGATCTCTGCACATCAGTGGACTGTTGATGTGTTATATTGTGTTTTTGAATCCATAAATCCTTTAGTCTCCGTGGTGTAATGAAAACTCCAAGCACTTTATCCCTGAATACTTCTCTTCATCCCTTTCTTTACTCTCTTTATTCCTGTTGCTCCAAAGTCTAATTAAGATTCAAGCCGGTAGAAATCCTTCTCTAAAGCCAACTTGGTTCTGGAAAGCCTCCAACAATCATTTCCTGATGTGATTATTGAGTCTATAGGCTACGTTTCTGTAAATGTGACGTTTTCTCTACCAGTCTTCTTCATTTATAGGCTGAACTAATTTGTTGCCTTTGTCCCTGCAGGAGCTCTTTCCTACGCTGAGCTGGGAACCTGCATTAAGAAGTCTGGAGGACATTACACATATATAATGGAAGCATTTGGACCTCAGGTGGCTTTTATTCGGCTTTGGGCCGATCTCATTGCAATAAGGTGATGTAATGTTGCATGTACTCCACTTTTGTTGGCCTAAATTTTCATTGAACAAGCATTCATTAAAACATTTTCAATACCACAAATAGAAACAGAAAGTACTGTACATACAAACGCATGCAAAACACAACTTCTGCAGTTACAGAAGATATAGAGCAGGATATTACAAACATACTGCAAAAAAAAGCTGTAAACAAACAATATTACCAAGACACAAAGACACAAAGAGCTGTGAGTGGCTAAAACAAAGACAGGTGAAGAAGCGCTGCAGACTAACACAAATAGTCCGTTCCACCAGGGGGCGGTGATCAGTGTGTCGATAGATGGGGTTATAACCTTGATCTGTTACAGGGGGACATAGATAAGACATGGTTCCAGGATAAATGCAGAGCTTTAAACTGGTCTCCACCATGAAGCCAGACTTACAGAAGATAAAACTGACCTCCACCACGTTCCACACCAAAACCCTGAGGGCTCCTCAAAAAAGAGTCGGGAAACGACCAGGATACAGGAGACAAACGCCAAACCCTCTGAATATGATGGCCTCAAAGACTCAGGACATGAACCAGGAACATAACAAAAACTCACAACATAAATGACACAAAAACATAACACCAATTACCTAAGAATACAACAATAAACAGAGAATGAACGGGTGAATATGAACAATGATAATTAGACAGCAGGGAGGGAACAACAGGTGAATGAAGTGTGTAATTAGATCAGCTACCGGGGCTATGATAATGATAATAACCGGCTAAATTGCACATGCAAATTAGTTTTACTAACTGCGCCACTGTGCAGCCACAGTTACGTTGCAGATTAATTTGCATGTGGTAAAGGTTAGCATTCTATATCCTCCACCGGTTATATTTCCTGGTTTGGTCATTAGAATATTATCTGCATATTGATAAAGGCACACACACAAAATAGGCCTGCAGGTCCTGTCTGCTGAACAGGAAACGCAAATGACTAACACCTTCTCTGAAGATCTGCTCTGAGCGGACAAACATGTTTACACCCGTTTGAAGACATGCTAACCTTCAGGCCCAATGTGTTTGGGAAAGAGTCAAAGGAAAACTTCTCTTTTCTTTCTGTTGGGGATTCCACAATCCCCTGGGCTGACATCCTTTATCAGAGAATCTTCTAATCTTCTGCTCCTATATGAGTTGCTGATAGTCTCCTCCTATTGGTCTAGAGCACTTCTGTTATGGGAGCCATTTTGGAACTTGTGCTAACTTGCTCTTGTATTTGCTACCTCTCCTTCCATGTTTTTCTTTGTGTTACCAACATTTTTGTATTTGTTCCTTTCTTCGTCCATTCCTCTGCATATATTTTAAAAACTGGGATAAGGTCTGGTTTCATCTAATTTAAGTCTGTTTGGTGGTTGCCATCACCCAGATGACTGGGAATCTGCACACCCATGATGGTCTTAAGCTGGGCATACATTGTATCAGTTTTTGCCCTTTTCAGGCCAGTTCTTCAGTAATGAGATAATTTTTGGATGGGGTCAAGTTTCAGCCTCATCGTGAAGTATACAGGAGGTAACGAGGGGGGATTAGCCGCTGATGACCAACTCCCAATCAGGAATCGTAAGGTTGGGAGAAAATCAAAAATATTTTAAATTCAGTCGGCCGTCGTGAGATGGTGAGTAAATCCTGTTGTTAAAGCAGAGCTACAAATTGATTTATCAGAACCTCAGGCACTGCGCATGTGCAAACATGGGAGTTCTCCTTCCAGAATGATGAGTTTGACCAGCGCCATCTCTTGGCACTGTGTGTGACGTGTGGTTTTTGGACATACAGTGTGAGCAGTTAGATCGCATCAGAGCCTCGGTCATACACACATCTGTTGCAAAGTCTTTGTTTAATGTCAGTTCGTCCTTCTTACAGACGATAAATAAGTTAAATCCATCTCCCATCAAACACAGACTGGTTGGAGAACCCATCAGGGTTTGCTCTTGTTCTTAGAGCCCCGTCACAGCTTTTGGATTTATCCAGCATCTGCCTGACGTCCCAGAATCTCCTAAAATGCTGGCATATGCTGAACTTTTTATGTATTTTTTAATTTTGGGCGAATACATACAGTATTCATAATGAGTCCAGAACTTATGACTAATGACAAATGAACTTATGCATAACGTACGGTAGCGTAATGGCCATGAAATGATGCACAAGCATCATTTCATACGTATTCGCATTACGTATGTCTATGTGTGCCAGCGTGCTGATAACTAATCCAACGTATGCCAGCGTTTTTGCCGGGTTTTCCGTACGTCAGGCATACGCTGGTCTAAATCATCAAGGTGTGACAGGAGCTTTAAACAGCAACAGATTAAACGTGTCCAATTAGCGGGATGGGTGTAGATGAGACACAGGGAAACAGGATTCAGCTCAACTGTCGATACTAAATCAGCCCTAAAATACAAATTTAATTTCATTTGTATACTTCTACAACACAAACTAATTAATGCACCTATGGTCAAAAGAAAGCCAGCAATTTCTGCTCAGGACATGGATTAAAATGTCATTCTGTTCACTTTAAAGGCAAGTGTTGGAATGTAATTACATTCAGCCCTCCTTGAGCATTTCAATTTAGCCATGACATTTTATAAGGCCTTTTTAGTTTTAATAATTTTTTGCCACATGCATGTTTTCATTTTTAATAAAGTCAAATATGACATTTTGAGTCAGGGTTCATCTTTTGGTGTTTCTTAATGTTCCTTGGTCTTTGGAATGCAGCACACCACCTTCAAAAGCATGACTTTAAATCAAGAGTAAAAAATTTAGAAGCTATCTTACAATAGGATTCAGTCATGGAGGCGAGAATAAAGTTTTTAAAGTCCAGAAATTTTACTTTTTACACATTAAAACCACAAGTTTTCATAGAAGTTTCTAATAGCTCCAAACAAAGTAATACTTTTGTCCATGTTCTTAAATATTTGCCTGTTGCTTCTGCACAGCCTGCTGGACTTTCATCAACATCTTCTTGCCTCTATTCCATAATGGCTGTATTTGTAGAGACCATAACTGATCATTTTTGATTACAGCTCTTCTGGCTCAGCTGGACTCTTGGGTCTTTATTCCTATGCAGGCTTCAGTGTTGGACTTCGGCCTGTTTTTCAGTGTAGTCCTGTTTCTCTGACTGTGACTGGCTGGATGTGCTCTCTTCATCCTCTAACATGGTAGACACATCTGCAATCAACAACAATTATTGAAGATTTCCAGAGGACTTCACCATTGAAATTCACCAGAGCTATAGTGAAACTGACAATGCCCACGTGCATGGCAGCTGGATGCTGGAATACATTGGGTAAAAGTGAAAAAAAAAGAGTTATTCCACCTTTCTGATTCCTGATCCTCCAAGGACGGGTTAGTCGTTTTCAATTTGCCATCGAACTTCTGGCCAGAGAAAAAACCCGTAATATGTAGCCAACATTTGGAAGAAGAATGTTTTCAAGATGACTTGGATAATAGCGCGTTGTGACAAACACCAGATACAGCACTGGGACTTGATCAACAGCCGATACCGCACCGTCACAAACCACTAGGTGGCAGTAGTGTTCTTTGACAAACATGGATGCCTCCAGTAAATCAAATGAACATTACGCTTAATTGAAAACACTTATAATTAGTGGAGTCAAAAGTTCCCACATTTGTTACTTAAGTAGAAGTATAGATACTGCAGTTTAAAAACACTCTGGTAAAAGTTGAAGTATCAACTTGACCTCTTTACTCAAGTAAAAGTGAAAAAGTATGTGCTCCAAAAACTACATAAAGTATAAAAGTATAAAGTAACCTTTTAATAAAAACAGCCAGATGCAACTATATGAACTGAAAGCTCAATTTTCCGACTATTTCTATAAAGTCTTTGAGATAGGTCCAAGGATGAGGGAGGTCTTGTTGGTCTCCATCTCCCGATACGCTCTCACCTGTGTTCGACCTTTCAGACATTTCAACATCTTTTTCTGAATCCCACATTGTAGCATGGCATAGACAATTCATGTTAGCAGTTTGAAGAACACCTGCTTGCTTCTGATGATTTCCTTTAGCTAACCAATGAGTGTTTGCGTTATATGACTCATCCAATGACCCTAGTTTTCACTAGATGTGGATGGAGCCAATGATCTGCATTGGATGGAGCACATGACATGAAATAAATATTTACAAACATTAAATCAAAGCCTAGAGTAACGAGTAACGTTTGTTTTAAAAATGTAAAGAATAGAAAGTACAGATACTGTGTGAAAATGTAATAAGCAGAAGTAGGAAGAAAAATACCTAAATGAGTAAAGTATAGATACCTAAAAGGTGTACTTAAGTACAGTAATGAAGTATTTGTACTTCGTTACTTGACACCTCTTCTTATCATTTATTGAACTGCATCTAATCATTTAATACTTAAAGAACTTTCAGAAGCTTGGTTTCTGAATATGATCAGACTTTTCCTTTAAAATGATCCAACATTGATGTGAAAGACTCTAAACCACAGAGCATCTTCACTCCACAGTCTTCCAATGTTACTTCTCTCATACAGCATGTCAGCCTGAACACCAGTCTGCCCAGTAGAAAGTAAAATCCCAGTAAGGCCACAGCCTCATGAGAAACAAAGAAGCCATTTTGGAACCTTTTCTTTCTTCCTGATGCTCCACAAAGGAGAGTTTCTTCTCAGTGACAGCAGGCTGAGGTTTGCTGGAGCTGAAGCCACTGGTGATATTTGTTATTTCATCCAAAGCAGTGACCATCAAATGATGCACAGCTTAAACCCAGTGTATCATGGGGGGAACATTGAGGCCCAGCCTCAGATAAGACCAGAGAGGAGAGAAAAGCTCTATATGTGTACACTGCCTAGCCAAAGCTGTACAAACAGTCTGGGCTTATCCTGGCCTGAGCAGTTAAATGCTGGCCCCTGGCAGGCCGGTTTGCATAAAAGCCATGGGAAAGGAACAGAGAGTGAAAACAGGAACGGGGAAAACAAAGAGGAGTTTTCTCAGCTGCAGTGCCTCAGTGGCTGCAGTTGGAAGTGACCAGGGATGCCCTGTTCATCCGTAAGATCGGACCGTGGAAGCAGCGACGGTCAAGAGCAACATCCCGCAGCGTAGCTAAGTGAAGCTCATGTTGCTATGGAAACGGTTTGTGCAGAGACAGATTCACACTGAGCCTGATTTAACAGTACGGACAGAGACTGAGAAAAAAAAAGTAACCAAATAATACAGCTGAATATGATAATTATATTTAAAAAGGAAGCTATTGTAGAGGTGAATAAAAAGGCAAATTAAAATACATTTATTCCATGTTTAATCATTTCTTTGTTTAATTGCAGGCATTTTTATTTATTAAACATTTATTAATTAAAATATTTTCTATTATGTCACAGTTGGTCCTCCATACATCAAAGCTTAGGAGCGTTTAAAAGTGGCTTTCTAGGTCCAGTTAGAGATGCATGATCAGCCCCGTCCATTTAGAAACAGGTGTAGAAAAGATTAAATCAGTCTATTAAAAAAAAACACGTTCCAAGTTTGAAGACGTCCAGGGAGCCCAACAATGCCTTGTTTTTGTAAAAAAAAATTCAAATGGAAACGGACGAACGGGTCCACCCCTTTGTAATGGGGGTCGTTTGGCTTCTTTTGTAATACCCTATACCTTTCTATTCAAACTGCATGTTTTCTAAACAAAAACAAGGCTTTGTTGGGCTAATGTATAAAGCCTGGAACTCAACGCTATTTCTGATATTTTTAATTGAGAAAGCTTCCTGGATGGGAAGCAAAATATCTTTAAACTTGGAAACTTTTACGTTTTTGAATGACTATGACCTGGATGACTGAGAATCTTCACCAGCATATTAAATCAGGTTAAACATCCAATCTGCTACTTTTATAGAAGAAAAAACCTTTAATATGATTTACATCAAATGCTCCGATAACATTTTTTCTCACACTGCGTTGATCATGGGGAAAGTACCATACAGCACTATGCAATAGAATCCACAGTTTTTGTTTTGTTGTTTTTTTTTCACAATACAAGAATTAACTTTATTGTGATGTATTGGAGTTCATTAGAAATAAAATGATGTGAAGTTTTAGGAACTATGACTCCTCTGTAATCAGTGCCATTAAGGAAAGGTTGGTAGAACCGCTTTAACTGCAGTTACATCTGGAAGTCTTCCACAGGGGGAATGTGGGGTGAAACAAGCTGAAAATAGATTTAAAAAAATTGTAGCAAACACAAAAAGTAATGCAAAGACACAGATGATGCTAGCACCCAAAATACATAGAAATGCCATAAATGCTACAGTTACTGAAAGCAGTTATATCCCAGAATGCTTTGCAAGAGCTCTCCTCCCAAACATCATGGGATTTGTTGTAAGAGCGGCGACAAATAACGGCAGAGTCAAGGCAGGGTTTCGTCGTACAGAGTGAGCTGTAGCTGCGCGTAACGATAGAAAAAATCGTTCAGTTTATGCCCGCATTTAATGTTTTCAAATTACATTCAAAGGAAATGAACTTTTCTTCCTCCATAGGTCCCTTGAGTGGGAATCCAGTTTATATTTTTACAAACGCTCTGGTTAGCAAACACTTATCTTCAACTATATTTACTCACATGTTTTCATTTCCCATGTTTATAAATATTCAAGAAATGTAACGGCGTCCCGTTTGTATTTATTTGAAAAACAACATTTGGTCCAAATCAAATTGTTGCCACTGATGTATAGGTTTTCCAAAATTGCATTAGAGAAATGTTTTGCTATTAGGTTTGAAACATCTGTACTAAGAAATGACCTCCTTAGACTTTTATTTTGTTCTGATATAAAGTTGAAATACTGACTTTAAATGTTTGAACTAACTAATATTTGAAGAAGTTTGAATCGTCGCAGCAACAAAACAGCCAACTGAGCTGAAAGACTAGGTTAATGTCAGACGTCAGTGAAAAGATGAAATCAGGATCACTGTTGCCAAGGACACCAGTCATAGCTTGAAGTGACTTGAATGTGTTGGATCCTGCAGGCCTGCAGCCATGGCCGTCATTTCTCTGGCCTTTGGGCAGTACATCCTGGAGCCGCTCTTCATGCCCTGCAGTATCCCCCCCATGGCCGTCAAGCTGGCCACAGCCATCGGCATCAGTAAGTATGACATTTTATTCTTGCTTTATTACTCATTATCATGCCTTGGTGTGAAATCATTATCGATCATTGATGGTTTATCCTGGAAACAGCTTGGCTCTGATCGTTCTTTGCTGTCCTGCTGAATCTTACCCAGAGCTACTGGCTCTCCTTACTGTGTCATGCATTTGTTGTGTGGTTTCCCTAACAAAGGAGTCCATCCCTCCTCACTGCATACAAAAAGCTGCTCTGCTCTGGTCTAGGAGGAACCATTGTTTGTCTGAGTTTGATGTTGGATTTGAAATCTACTGATATATAGTAGGAGCCATTCAACATTTACCCACTTTCCTTGATGGGTTCTTGGCTGGTCCTACAATTCCTTTTTAAACATCAATCTTTGTACTAAAATATTATTTCTGTTGTGATTTGTGGACATTAAGATCTAAAGAGAAGCATTATTTCGTGGTTAGACCCTGTAACTCAGTGAAAGGGTGGAGTCAGAGTAAAAAACTATGCAAGAGTGGGTCATTCCAGTTGCTGGGAGTTGGAGGAACCTTGTAATTCCTCATTGTGCCATGATCCTGCTGTGCACCTGCGCTTGCACCTCACCAATAAAGGACACCTTTGACAACCAAAATGTTCAGATATTGGACGGAGAGGACAGACGGGGGGGTAATGGACCTCCATGAACATCAGCGCTCCAACTACAGATCTCTATAAGGCGATTCAGAGAATGACAAAGTGTCCTGGATGGGAGTGGAAACATTTTAAGAAAAGTCGGTTTGCCATTTATTTACTCAGTTTTGTGGAGACCCTGCTAATGTTTTCTCCACCTGCTGGTTCTGGGTTATATGCCAAGGATGGCTGAAAGTATAGAAAGTCCCACAGGCAGCAGATCTTTTAGAATGAGGCCAAACATAATTAAATTGAATTCCATTCAGTTTATCTATATAGCACCAATTCACAACACGTCATCTCAAGGCACTTTCCAGTTCACCAGATCATCCAGTCAGATTGATTCAAAGTTTTCTATCTAAGGAAAACCAGTCGAATGCATTGACTCTTCAGCAATCCCTCACACTAAGCATGCTTGTAGCGACAGTGGAGAGGAAAAACTCCCTTTGAATAGGAAGAAACCTCCAGCAGAACCAGGCTCAGTGTGAGCGGCCATCTGCTGAGGCCGACTGGGGTTCAAGGAGACAGAAGCAGACATAGAAAAAGAAGCATAGATACAAAAGGCAACTTTCAACCAGCTCCACAGGCGGCCCCGTCCAGGAAACACACAGCCAGGCAGACGAGCTCCGAGCCAGCTCCCATGTCAGAGGATGAAGAGAGCACATCCAGTTAGTCACAGTCAGAGAAACAGGACTACACTGGAAAACAGGCCAAGCTCCAACATCTAGAAACAAAGGTGTTGATGGCAGCAGCACAGCTGATATTTCTCTCCAGGATGCGAGAGTTTGTGGACTTCCTGATAGTAAAGAATTACAATAGAAGTAACAAATTGCTGAGAGTCTAAGCATCTAAATTATTCAGAGGTCTGTTGTTGGATTAGGCCACTGTAAAACCCTGCAGTGATTCTGCTGTTTGGGATCATGTTTGTGTTGTAAGGTTCAGTTTTCTCTCCGAGACAAATGTCTCAGATTTCCCTTCAGAATATTCTAATATACAGGAGTGATGATCACACCGGGTGGTGGAGGGAAGAAATGAGCCCTTCCACCTACCTGCATGTCACCTGGTTCAGGTGCTGTCTGCTGATTGGATGTTTGGTTTTCATCACTTTTGTCCCCCTTTAGAAATAAACCGTTCCCTTGGTGTTGTGAAAACTGCCGCACCCAAAACCACTAACCCTGAATTCGTTCCTTAATTTCTGGGAATGTACTGATAAAAAAATGCAATCAGCTGGCTGCCATGGAAACAGCAACAGTGTGTTTCTGTGCTGATGCTGTTTGTTAAATAATCATCTTTGCCTGACTTTGTTACCTTGAGGTGAGACAGAGACGCTAACAGGGACTGATAAAGAGTCTCCTCTGTTTTTACCGTGACTGTGAGAACGTTTTAATGTTTTTAAAACTGTTCTCATCAATATTATTCTAAAACTGAACGTATTCTTTAAGTCTTTTCTTCAGTCCAGGTGAAGACACAGAAACAGTGGCAGTTTTAGCTAGAATGATGCGTTTCTGATGATACGTTTGTAAATCCGGTCAGAAATGATGGTCAGCTGTTGGTCTGTGGAGGAACACTGACGGATTCGTCCCTCTCTGCAGCTTCTGTTGTTTACTTGAACAGTATGAGCGTCACCTGGACGGCCAGGATCCAGATCATCCTCACCATCAGCAAGTTGGTGGCCATCGCCACCATCATCATACCTGGGATGTACCAGCTCTTCAAAGGTAAGACCTTTCCTAGTCACTGAGTGTTGCTCAAGAGCACTTCAGGGCCTCAATCATCATAGCGTTCTCAGTCTTGTTGAGGCCTGCAGAGTAAATATGACCTTGGAGACGGGCAGGCTGTGAGGAGCAGCTGCACGCAGCAAGAATCATGTCCTAAATTTCACTATGTCCAAGCAGCAGCAGCAGCAGGTGTTTGGAGGAGGAGCCGCTGCTTTCTCTGATTCTCTTTCAGGCTGTTTATTCTGAAATAGATGCTTTTATTGGGTCCTTTACTGGAAATAACCTAAAGCTATCTTCCTTTAAATGAAAAAACTAATTGGTTTTTTAAACAGAGCAGAAGAGAAGAGCCTTTAAACATATATTCTGACTCGCTCTGAGCTAACTGACTTCAGCATATCAAGTGAGTGATGCATCACAGGGGCCCCTTCAGGGACCATTCAGCCCGTTTTATTCTTCACTTTTTATCATTTCAGTGTCATAACCTTTAGTGATCACTTGCATACACCTTACAAATGGAGTCTCCCCCGTCCCTCAGTGAGGTCTAGAAGCACAAGATCTATATCCAGCCGCTCAGCCAAGATCCTGCTACATGACTGTACATCTTATTTTGGCATTTGACCAATTAGATGAGCCCTTGAATGATACACTATATTGCCAAAAGTATTTGCTCACCCATCCAAATTATTGGAATCAGGTGTTCCAATCACTTCCATGGCCACAGGTGTATAAATTCAAGCACCTAGGCATGCAGACTGTTTTTACAAACATTTGTGAAAGAATGGGTCGCTCTCAGGAGCTCAGTGAATTCCAGCGTGGAACTGTGATAGGATGCCACCTGTGCAACAAATCCAGTCGTGAAATTTCCTCGCTCCTAAATATTCCACAGTCAACTGTCAGCTGTATTATAAGAAAATGGAAGTGTTTGGGAACGACAGCAACTCAGCCACGAAGTGGTAGGCCACGTAAACTGACGGAGCGGGGTCAGCGGATGCTGACGCGCATAGTGCGAAGAGGTCGCCAACTTTCTGCAGAGTCAATCACTACAGACCTCCAAACTTCATGTGGCCTTCAGATTAGCTCAAGAACAGTGCGCAGAGAGCTTCATGGAATGGGTTTCCATGGTCGAGCAGCTGCATCCAAGCCATACATCACCAAGTGCAATGCAAAGCGTCGGATGCGGTGGTGTAAAGCACGCCGCCACTGGACTCTAGAGCAGTGGAGACGCGTTCTCTGGAGTGACGAATCGCGCTTCTCCATCTGGCAATCTGATGGACGGGTCTGGGTTTGGCGGTTGCCAGGAGAACGGTACTTGTCTGACTGCATTGTGCCAAGTGTAAAGTTTGGTGGAGGGGGGATTATGGTGTGGGGTTGTTTTTCAGGAGCTGGGCTTGGCCCCTTAGTTCCAGTGAAAGGAACTCTGAATGCTTCAGCATACCAAGACATTTTGGACAATTCCATGCTCCCAACTTTGTGGGAACAGTTTGGAGCTGGCCCCTTCCTCTTCCAACATGACTGTGCACCAGTGCACAAAGCAAGGTCCATAAAGACATGGATGACAGAGTCTGGTGTGGATGAACTTGACTGGCCTGCACAGAGTCCTGACCTCAACCCGATAGAACACCTTTGGGATGAATTAGAGCGGAGACTGAGAGCCAGGCCTTCTCGTCCAACATCAGTGTGCGACCTCACAAATGCGCTTCTGGAAGAATGGTCAAAAATTCCCATAAACACACTCCTAAACCTTGTGGACAGCCTTCCCAGAAGAGTTGAAGCTGTTCTAGCTGCAAAGGGTGGACCGACGTCATATTGAACCCTATGGATTAGGAACGGGATGTCACTTAAGCTCATATGTGAGTCAAGGCAGGTGAGCAAATACTTTTGGCAATATAGTGTATATTACCTACTGGAAATTAAGTTGGAACCAAAAAGTTAACAAGTCAAGAAAAAAAAAGGTAAAAAGCTAGTTGAAAAGTTCAAGAGTAAAGTTAAAAACTTAATAAGCCTAGTTAACAACTATATTTAGGTTTATAAACTAAAAAACTACAAGTGCCAATGTCAGCATTAATGCCTCTAAGGTTATGCTGGACCAAAAAAAAATGCGTTTCAATGTGTTTTCATGAATTTCTTAAGAAGAACTTTTGTTATTTTTCATAATATATGTGGGCAGGTTTGCGTTTCTTGTTATTACATTGACATTCCTTTTTTGCCATCAGAATATCCATTTTTTTTAATGTTTCAAAGGTAATAAGGTCTTGTACTGGATTCCAAAAACACTATTGGCTAGAAATGTGGATTTTCAAGTATTACACTGAGTGCCTTATAAAGGGTTAAAGACTCCAACCAAAATGGTTATAATTGAATTTTAAATCAACTATTTGAGAATTTATCAAGTGGATGGAATCACCAAAGAATTTGAAAAGTGTGGCCAGTAGTTTTGTTGAAAGTATAAGTAACCCAGGCTTTCCCTCTTTTAACCTGCACCTGGTGGAAGACACCCTATGGACTCTGGTTGTGTTTTCTTTTGGGTGAAGGTGGGATTTGTTCCGTGCAGACACAGGGCTCTTAGTTGTGGGGAGACCTTGGCGCGTTTATTCTGTCCACCTTACAGGCAGTAAAACACACTGTCAGCAACTGTTTTTCTTTCTTTCTTTTTTTTACAAAATAATCAAACATCACCAGTACAAAATGTAATATGTACTTAACTGGCAAACTAAACAAACAGAAATAGCACAGTATATTAGGGTAATGTATATTTTACACCGGCTAGCAGAGCTGCTGCTTACCTTACAGGCAGTAAAACACACTGTAAGAAATACAGCAGTTCCTGCACAAAAATCCCCTGAACTACGGTGTCCCCAACAGGACAAACATGTTAGAACTGTAGTAACGCCAGCAATTACAAAAAACAAAAGCAACATCCTTTGGAACATTTATGCACTGGGTTACATATACATAGCCTAATGAATATAGTCTATTAAACTAAAGCACTATGCATGGTCTGGTTGTTCCATGTCAGGTACGTCAGTCATTGACCTTGACCAAGGCGCCTTCCAGTAGAACTGCAGTCAGTCCTTGGACTGGCATGGCTATCCCTGATTAGAAAACAGATTGAAATATGAATGAAAAGGGACATTTTAAACATATTCTTAATGTTTTCATATTTCTTATTTTCTTATACATGAAGGCCTTAAAATTGACAGCTTTGGTGGACAGATAAATTCCAATTAATAGGATTTTACTTGTATGGAGACACGTTTCAGTCGATGTGCTACAGTCAGAGTACGATGAATAAATTCTCTGCTCAGTGGAGGGCATTCCCCGTTTTGCTATCAGCACCATTCTAGATCATTTCTGACACTTTATTTGCTAAACCTAGAACCTGCGGAAGATTCCCTTCCCTCCTGATTTTCACCTTCCCTCAAATTGCGTTGTCTTTGGCATGATGCTGTTCAGAACAGCGCAGGCTGTGCGCTACTCGTAACTGTAACCTGCCAAATGTTGAAAGAGCAATATTATTATTGTTAATATATTATATAATAGAAATTTACACATTCAGTGATAAAATGTTACAGGGATGGTCATTTAAGAAGGGGGAGGATTTTTAAGATTGTTTTAAGAAGGGGGATACCACCCACCCTCATCCCCCCTCAACTGGAGTACTGAGTGTGGCATTAGGAGGAACATCTGTGGTGCAAGAACATCGTCCATCTTGGTTGCTTTGGACTTCCAGCTCATACCTAAATGGAAAAGCAAATAACTGAGGAACTGTAAGACAAAATTACATGTGTGATACATCATTGGAATGCTTACACCTTCTAGTTTCTGAGTATATAAATGAAAATAGTGAGTAAAACACAGCCTAAGCTGCACCAGTCCAAACATGGCTTTTCACAGCAGTAATAAAGACATGCTTAAGAATAGGCAGGTCTCATTGTATTATATTTGTTCTACATCATGTCAACCACTAATGCAGGAGATTTTAGACCTCTAGTTACAACAGTTCCAGAGCTGTGGGGCTTTGAACTTTTGGTGTCATCAGCCTCTCCAAACCTTTCTAAATGTGCCAAAGTCAAATGCTTTTCTATGCTTAGCTTTCTGTTTGACCCATAGAATAACACTGAAGCATTTTGATGACCAAAAAACATTTATCAAGCAAGTATTTTCCACTTTTTTCAGAATCAGTGTATATAACAAAATGTAACATCTATAAACCATAAATAACTATATAAATACACAGAAAATTGTGAAACTGCTGCTTTTCAAGCTAAAATAAGCCCCAGTGCCTTTTCTGAGCTGTTTTTGTTTCGTTTTTCTGGCCTTAGGCATTGTAATAAAACTAAATCCCGTCCAAGCAATCAAAAATATCAGAGCGTTGTTAGTATTCACCTTCGAACCGCACGCATTGATCCAGCCTCAGCTGTGTATTTCACTCTTACGCAAGCCGGTAACACGGCTCTGCTTTATGCAATCCAGCTTTTTTTCTGACACAGCGACGTGGCGATGTTGGCTTCCAGTTGGCTCCTTGTGTCTAAAACCGAGCCAGTTTTATGAAAGCACCGTTTTAAGCTGCTTCTTCAGTGAGGTTGAAAAAGCCCAACCGATATTTAGACCCTGGAACCAGGAGGAGTCTGTTTCCACCTCCTCCCCATGATGCCGGACCCTTCATATTCCTCCTAATGCACGCTTTTTAGAGGATTCCCTCCACATGCTGAGAGAATCCTGCAAAGTCAGAGACTGGATGCAATGAGATGATTTTCCTTAGAAAGAATCTGCCTGGATTATCTGATTGTAAGAACAAAACCATCCTATTTGCTCCTCGTTAACTAAAACTCCCTCGCCTTCTAATTAATTAGAGTAGCAGCCCCCCCTGAGTTTTAGTCATTTGTCACAGCATGCTATCCATCTGTGAACAAGTTATTAATCAGCAGAAATTAATTAATATAAGCTATTAAACACCACAGTGTGTCTGTTAAAGTTGCTGCTGTTAATCAGATTTCAGCCTGAAGTGAACACAGCTTAATTAAACCATGTCGGCTCAATATTTCCTCATGTTTTTAATTCCCGGGTCATAAACACAACATATGTTGTGTTTGATCTATTGTCAATCAGTAACATGTACTAAATACAGCTGCTCTGAAACCTGACCTCAGAGTTTATTTTTTTGTGTTTTTTATATTTTATATAGAGAACATTGCTCAGGGTTAATTGATTCACCAATAACAGTTTATTTCTATTATGTATTCATTAATGATATAGATTCATTCTCAGCTTGAACTGGATAAACCTATTGGAAATCTCTCTCCAGTCTAATAATGCCCCTCAGAAGGCCTCTGCTTGGAGCACCGTAAACCGTCTGATCCAAACATTAAGGCCAATCAAACATCCAGTAGTATTCTGATGTTTGGTCTGTTTGTTAAAGACAGAGAGAAGAACTGGGAGTGAGACAGAACAAAGTTGAAAAAGGGATTTAATGGAATAAACCACTGAAATAGGCTGTTCATCAGCTGATCAAAAGTTTAAGACCAGGAAACTAAAATTTACACAACAATGGAGATTCAAGATCAGACCGCAGGCAGCAGAGGCAGCAGAAGCAGCTAGTTTACATGCAAAGTCAGAATCAGACATACTAGTCAAAGATTAATGGTTAACGCACATTTTGAGCAGCAGGAGCAGCGCCTCACGAGCGCCTGAGCATCTGGGGAGCTTTAAAAGCCGCAGCTGCTGGAGTTGGAAAAATGTAACTTTAGCTGCTGGACGCATCACATCGACCAATCAGAGAAGCTGATCTGGGAGCTGGCAGGGAGTCAGACACAGCACTGCTGATGCAGAGCGCTATGATCACTCCTCTGAAACAGTTTATTAACGCATAAATTAACTTAAAATGTAGAAACCTGCCTGCAGAATATGTTGGCTTTTATTATCCTGCTGCCTGCAGTTTGGATTACGTTCATGAAAAATGCCTTCCAGCCGCTGAGAACAGTGGCGGATAAGAGCGAAGAGCCTATTGGCCTGAGGCAGCTGCTGCTGGGGATTCCCAGTGACAGCGCCCCGCCACTATGTGGGGGTCTGAGCGGCTCCCACAGAGAAATAATCTTTGATGGCAGGATGGTAATCTGGATGAACTGACTACAGACCATGTTTTCAGGAGGACTTCCTCACTTCAACATAGATTCAAACTACGTTTTTACCCACTGATCACAGCTAATATAGCTGCCATTGTTCCAGGCAAAAACAGGATAGAGTAGCTCTGCCCATCGCACATCAGACCCGCTTTACCACTGCGCAGCTGGAGCACAAACGATGCTTCACCCGCGCGTCAGAACTAAACTTTTAAATGAAGCAGCAGGCGCGTTTTTGCTGCTTCTGCTGCTTACGGTCTGAACGTAGCATAGACACTCCTTTTTTAACTTGCTAAAGAACCTAAGAACAGTTATTACTTTGTTCTGCACTACCTTAAATATTCTGTGGATGTAATACATATTAAATGAATTATTTATGAAAATGTTGTGGCTCTGACCTTTAGCCTTTTCCTCCTGAGGCGTCTAACAGCAGCTGGCTGCAGTATTTGGAGAATACTGGGCATCGCTGATGACTGAAGGCCATGAGGGTCATCTGTGTGATAAAAACTGGGTTCTTTAACAGGACAAGACTGCAGTTGAAAAAGTTTGCCTGAAAAGGACTTTTTCCAGAGAAACATCATCCCTCATTTGGACAACGCTGAATGTTCCACTGACATGAATTTAATGGAGAACCTCTTGGGGTTGGATGGCAAAGAAAGTTTCCAAACAGACACCGGTCCAGAGAGTGCCATCCATGAAGCATCCTCAACATCCAGATTGTTGCATCTACTCATTACTGAGCACTATTTTCAAAATGTGGTTTGATTTTAAGTTTTGGGTTTTATTGTTATTTGCACACAAAAACATGCTTGTTCAGCTTTCTTTGTCTCACTCCCATTTCCTCTTCTTTTGCTTTTAGAAGATTTGAACCTTCTTAAGATCCAAGAGTACAAAACATTGATTCTTCACGTTTTCAACTGGCCTTGAATTTTTGCTCAGCAGTGTATCGTGCATGTGTATTTTCATGGCAGTTGAGCCTCTAAATTAACATATGTTTGTCTGTTTGTGTGTCCAGGAAATACCAAAAACTTTGAGAATGCCTTTGAGTTGAGCAACGTCCAGCTTTCTGGAATGCCCCTGGCTTTCTACTCTGGGATGTACGCTTACGCCGGCTGGTAGGTATGATGCACAAGGACACAGGTGGACAAATTTCCCAGGAAAACCACTGGATTCTAAACCTCGGGATCTGGTTCTCCTTTAACCTTCAGGGCCAACAAGCTATAAGTAGATCCTTAATCATAAAAGTTTATTGGAAATTAACTTATTTCTACCTGTATGCCTTTTAACTCTATGAGTCATAACCTCTAAAAACTAATATGTCAAGTTTTTCCTCATCAACCAGGTAAATATCAAATATCTTTTGGTCAAATTGTTATTTATTAAATTCCATGTGCACATAAGCATAGATTTATATGAAGTAGAAGCTCTAGACAGTAGATTCTACAATATAAGGATCCCTACAAGCCAAAAAACAACATCCAACTCGTGATCTCTCTTGCAGTCCTATCACTTCAGTTTCATGAAATATACATGTCTATAAATTCCAAATTCAAAAGAGAATGTATGCAGTTAACTGCATGCAGTTAGCCTAGCCTTGTAGCTAAATAATTCTATAAATCCGTCAATCAGCCGCACTTCCTAACAGACGACTGTGACGTCAGCGCTGTGGAGGGAGGGGGTGCGCTTTCCCCAGGGTGGAAATATGTCACCTCATCACATCATCTGATGACAAATGAAACAGCTCATCATTAACGATTAAATATTTATATTTCACATCTAAAAAATATATTATATATTTGAAAATATAAAAATGTAATAATCTAAATTTCATTTATTTTTTATGTCTATTGACCAACCGCCATGTTATTTAGAACTATACTTCCCTCTCTTGGGATTCCCACTGCTACTGCCGCCTGGTTAGCTTAGCTAGCCTAACTTTCAAGTTGGTCTTTCAAAGGGACAGCGCCACTCTTATCAACGTATTCAAAAGTAAAATCAGAATCTTGATCAACTGACTACACAGCTGAATTTGTTTGTTCCAGTTTTTGTCCTGCTAAATAAGCAGCCAACGCCAGAGCTCTGCCACTTCAACACAGACATAGGCTAATTCTTGACAATTGATTTTATAGATGAAGCACTGAGGTGATCTTTCTTGCATAAAGGCATCTTGAAATGTATTTAGTGACAAACTTACAGTATGATCAACTACTTTTACACATTTTTTATATCATTAGTTACTGCCACACCTGATGGGATAAAGCACAGGTAAATGCCTATGTAGGGGTGGATTTAGGAAATGTGGGGCCCTAGGCAAAGACAGGCAGGGGGCCCTCTGAATGGAGAAGACAACATATAGAACAGACCCATTATCCAGATAGAGAAATGTGAATAGAATAGACATCCATTATCTGTTCTAGGTTGTGTCCCTCTCTTCTTGTCCCTTTTCTTCTTGTTTTCCTCTCTATGTTTTGTACTCAGCTGACTTTTCATGCTGTCTCTAAAGGAATGAAAGATTTTTTCCAAGCACTAAGCTCACTTAGCTGATTGCTCCTTCCTGTGTTTCCAAAAAGGCCAAAGTAAATAAACCAGTCCTTCTTTTCACTGTAGACAAGCCATGATCTGCTTATCTGTTCTCCATTTTTCATTTGGATGAAATAATAGCTGCATGAATCATGACAGCAGACAAGATAGAGGAGAGCAGGAGGCGGGGTTACCAATCTACTCGCTCTGGAGAGCAGAGTTCGCTGCTTTTAGATGTTGTCTCCAAAGTCTCCAGTAGCAGAAAAAAGTCTCTAGATTTGGCGCTAGGAGCTTTTTAGAAATCAAAGTGCTAGAGGGGTCTGAAAAGTGGCTAAATATAGCGACTAAAGCGCTAAGTTAGCAACACTGCTCTTTGCATGGTTTGTTTTCAAATGGTTTGCTGCTGTCTGTGTGGACCGTTCTGAACATGTGCAGCAAATGGACTGATCCAATATGGTGGACACTGAAGGGGGGGGGGGGGGGGGGGGGGGCTGAGACACACTTAATATTATCAGCGTTCTGATGACATTTTAGCAAAAGGATTTTGATCAAAATCATAATTAATGTGAACAAATAAGGAATAGTTCTATTCACTATACATGTAAACAGAGTTTTATGGGGCCCTGCGGAACTGCCTAGTATTGCCTAAAGTTAAATAGTTTTGTTTTCATGACTGAAATTGCGGAAAAAAACTCCTGAAATTTGATCCTCTAGAAGAGTGAGGTGCGCGAGAACGCTGGGACTCTTTTTCCACCTGGATCTCCGCTCTTTTTGGCCCTCATGTCCCTCCGTTGTCGGACTAAACTCACCCCCTCTTCCTTATCACCTCGGCCGTATCTAGACCAACAGTGGGTAGCACAGACCACGCTTCAATGTTGAGCATAAATCAAAAATGTCTGTGTAAACCTCACTGCGATGCACTGCTGCAGGAGTATGAGCAGCCACACAATCGTTCTGATCTGAAAGACACATGTGATCACCGGTAGGTCTGTTTGTAACCAGGCGGCGTTAAAATGACAGAATTTCGTTGGCCTTCGTTGTTCTGAATTTCTCTTGAAATATATGATACTGGTGGCCTACTTCCACTTAGCCTGCCTCAAATAAAATTTCACTGTTGATGGCAGAACAGTTTGCATTACTTTTTTTTCAATATTCCATTCGGTTTTTGTTTTTTTTCGTATTACCATGCAGAAAATTGCAGCTGCTGGAAGATGTCTGAATAAGTTTTGTATACCGTTATGGTAACTCGACTTTTTCAGTAAATGAACCTAGTATTTTATAGGTTCAAAGAGACACCAAATCTGTTTTTTATTCATTCGACTGGTCGTCTGTTTTGATCAAATAGAAATAGAGGCCTCCTGACCTCCTTCCAATAATGGCCTGGACCAAGATGTACCTGAGTGAAATAAAGGCCCTGGCCTACAGTATATTAGAGGAGTTACGGTAGAAATAGCAAATCAAAAACTCTTCTCTTCCAATGACAGGAGACCGTTCCCTGGTCAGACGTGTCCAGGATGGAGGGACTAGATGGGGGATGAACTTCTTCCCAAAAACAAACATTTATTTAATGTCCCTCAGGTTAACCTTGATCCCCACAGATTGTCTGTTATTTCAGATAATCTGCTAACGTCTCATTACTTATCACAGCCAGATAGGGTGCTGACATATTTAGCACTTGGAGCAGTCAGAGTTGGCCCTTATCAATCCAGGTCAGTTTCTTTTACAGTTGCTTCAGCTGACTGCTCGTTTAAAAGTATTCAGCCAACTCAGAACTTCAAAGGTTTTCCGTTTAAGATTCATAATCACCCAGATGCAATTGCAAGAAATAATAAGCAGGGCTTTATATAGTAAACATCCCACAAGGGAATGCATAGCTCCAACGGTAAGGCATTGGATCAAGCTTGTAGCATTAAGCTCGAGAACTTTACCAGATCCAGGCTGGATCAGATTCACCAGTCTAGAGCAGGGTGGGCGATTCCAGTAGAGAAGCCAAATAACCTAACAGTCATGTTTTTGGACTGTGGGAAGCCAGAGAACCCGCAGAAAACCCATACATGCTCAGGGAGAACATGCAAACTCCATGCAGAAAGACCCCAGGCTGAGAATCAAACCCAGAACCTTCTTGCTGCACAGCAGCAGTGCTACCCAGTGCACCTCTGAGCAACCTGCATTGTTTAACATTTTAAGTAATGAATATTTTCATTACCAATATTACATCATTATTATTATACTGTTTGTGCATGCTCAGGACGGATCCTGCTTCCGGGACGGATCGGGTAGTGAGACTCATACCTACTCTCAGCCTACAGTTAAAAAGAAAAAAAGAGATGGAGGGATTTAGGCGTGAGGGTGGATGTTCACACAGCCTTCTTCTAGTTTTTTCTGCACACCTGCTCCCACTTAGATCATTACTCCACTATCTGTCCTGTTAGTCGTCTCCTCAGTGTGTATATATAAATATAAAACCCTCCTCTGCAGTTTGTCTTTGCTGGATCGTCGTCTTTGCTTTATTGCTTCTTTGACTTTTACTTGTAAAAATAAGAAATATACATTATGCTTAGATTACTTTTCATATAAACCTAAATGAGTTAACTATTTATATACATGAATAAATACACCTTTTTACGTCTTGGATGCTGTTTTTTGGTTTGTGGGGAGTCTCCTATCATCCAGTCTGTCTTGCTATGAATATATGCTTGTGTGGATATGGACTTTAAATACCATTTGACTTAAAATGTTTCTTTTTATGCGGTAGAAACCCAAGGTTTACCTGATTATTATAAAAAAGTAAATAAATGTGTAAATTAGTTTTTAGTGTTTATTTTAAATTAATGATATAGTTAAAAACTGTGATCAGATGCAGGGTAGTTAACAGATTGAATGTCAAATGTTTTAAGCTTAGGGATTAACCTAAAGTTGGAGTTAGAGGGGAAACTTCTTATATGCTGGACTGAAGGTGCCGTCTCTCTCAAGCTGATAATCGTGTGGTGTTCAGAGAAATGGGAAAGCACACTAAGTTTACCCGGTGTTCCTATCAATAAATATTTTCTATGTTAGAGAAGGTAAGAAAACTGTTAAGAAGATCAACACTGAAAAGAATGAAGGGGAGAACCTCTGGCTATGTGGAGAGAAATAGGACTAGAGACTAAAAAACAGGATCAACTCATCTAGAACTAAACGTGTTGACAGTAGTGGGCCAGATGATATTTCTCTCCAGGATAATAATAATAGAAATGTGTTGATCTCCCTATGGAGAAATGTACCTCTGCATTTAACCCATCCCCTTGGGGAACAGTGGGCTGTCCTTGTGCGGCACCCGGAGAGCAGTGTGGGGTTAAAGGTCTTGCTCAGGAACCCAGAGTGGAGACTGTGGGAATAGAACAGGGTACTTGCAACCTTCTCAGAGCAGAAGTACACTATTCTAACCACTAGGCCAACACTACCCCCCCCCAGTCACAGTCAAAAAAGAACAGGAATAGATGGAGCTACAGTAGCAACCATTCAAAATGACCCTTCTCCATCCAGTCCAATGGCTGCCCACTCCCCTCCCAGCGAAATCCCCTCCAACTTCAAGCCCCTGCAGTGCCCCCCTCTTGCATATTTTTTCACCCTAACTCCAACCTTTCAATGAATTACAGGGTCTGAGCAGGAGATTCTTCTCTTTAGACCTTAATGTCCACAAATCATGAAAGAAAGAATATTTTTTACTACAAAAATTGATGTTCAAAAAGCAGTTGTAGGGGACCAGCCAAGGACCCGCAAGGGACCCATCAAGGAAAGTGGGGAAATTTTAAATGGCTACTACTGTACTATAAGAAGAAGCAGAGAGAGCATAAAGTTAGAGGTTACACCACTAAACTATGTCCTCCAGCATACTAAGCCTATAGCAGCAGAACTATAGAGATAGCTCAGGATAACCTGAGCCACTCTAACTAGAAGCTTTATCAAAAAGGAAAGTTTTAAGCCTAGCCTTAAAAGTAGACAGGGTGTCTGCCTCACGGACTGTATGATATGTAACTTTTATTAAGTCTAGTGTAACATAACTCTCAGTTTACCAGTTCAAGTCATTCTGAGGTATAAACATGGCCTAAACATCATAATAACTAGTAACATTTCATAGAAACCATTAAAATACAGATATATCATTGATGTATTGAAAGAAAACAGTGTAATTGGTTACATCTCGTTATGTGATGAAATATTCAGTCCAAGGAGATGGACTTTGCATCTGTTGCTGTTTATTTACATTTAATTTTCTTTTTTGCTGTTTTTTTTTCAGGTTTTATCTAAACTTTGTAACGGAGGAGGTCGACAACCCAGAGAAGTAAGTTCCACCATGTGCTGCTTGATCGGTGATAAACTAGAAAGCCCCGGCTAAAACGTTTTCATGAAATAAACCCTCAATATGAATGACACAAACAACCTGGGAAATAACGCTCTCTGCATTTCTTCTTCTAATTTTGGTGCACATTTGAATTTTCTCATCTTATTTATCACTAATGTTAGGATGGAGTTAAGATGCTCAAATACATACCATGAAATGTCACTAACACTATCTACTGATAGAGAAAGATATACATTCTGTAACAACAACAAACAAAACATATCAGCTTCAACTTAATTAGTTTGCAAAAACAAAATAAAGATATGAGAGTTATGGATCAAACACACAACAAAGGAGCATGGATGAACATAAGATAGAAGAAACTATAGATAAAACCACTGATTGCAGTTTGTTTTTCATTCGGAGCATATTTCTCTCATCAAACTCAGCTTATCAGCCTGATAAACAAAGACTGGTCCAATAGAACAACTTCTTATTGCTGCACATCATCATCTCACACTGCTCTCATTCTGTCCTCTGTTCTCTTTCAGAGAAAAATCTATAGTTATATAACCAGCTAAGCTGACATGAAGACACTTTTGTTTAGTAAAAAATAAGGATGAACTATTAAAGCGTGTTAGTCATTTCATACTGTTCATTTATATGTCCCTTTGATTCCTTTCAGTTAGAAGCTGCTCTGGTAGGAGGCAGATAAAACAAATTTTGGTCAAATTAAAACAAAACCATTATCTGTATCCACCTATCATTGCAGGCTCATGGGGTGCTGATAGCCAGTTTACATTGGGCTAAAAACCCCGGACATTACAGGAAAACAAACACACACTGGGCAATTATTAATTAATTTAGAAAAGACCAAGGAGCAACACTACTCTTTAGGAACTCCAGCTTCCTTCCACAATCAGAATACATGAGTGTCAGGGTATTTGGCAGTGATGGGAGTAACGGCGTTGAAAGTAACGGCGTTACTAACGCCGTTACCTTTTTTTAGTAACGAGTAATCTAACTAATTACTTTGACTGTAACTATAACGCAGTTACCATTTCAGACACCCCGTTACTGCGCGTTACTCAGGTCGCACAATGAACTTTTTTTCCATAATAGGACCCGTGCGCGCCTTGTCATGAGAGAGGGAAGGATGAGATTGGCTGTTACGGGTGTTAACGTACAGCACACACAGAGAGATGGAGAGTGAGGAGGACTCCAGCAGCAAAATGTCGTTTTCCAGATGGAAATACCGGTGTTACGTTGAGCTGCGTTTCCCCATCAGATACGGTTTCCCCTGCATCTCTGCACAGCGCAGGCGGCACGATTCACCGCGCAAGCTAAAGGCGGGCAACAGCCGCCCTGTGCTCACGCCACAGGCGAACTGGATGGATGGATGGATGGATAGATAGATACTAGATAGATGTTGCAGTATCTATAACAACCCAAACACACAGGTTTTCAGAATTAGACATCCCCAGTTATTAATTTCATACAATCACCAGATCTGAATGCCCTGTTAAAAAACTTCACACCCAATGAGTAGAGGTAATGCAGCCTGATGATATTGCCTGATGACACCGCATCAGATACCTAAACCCCATGTTAAGCAAGGGGAACGCTCTCTGATGGGGTTTAGAGGCCCATCAGATACCGTTCCCCCCCTGATGTCATTGACGTTGAGTTACAATAAATGCAAAACTCTCTGCAGGTTCTTGTCTTGTCTTAACTAATTACTTTTCAAAGTAACGTGCCCAACACTGGTATTTGGTGTCTCTAAATTGTACCTATGTACATGGATGGACTGCTGACCAGTTAGATAGATGATAGATGGATAACATTTAAACCATAATCAAATGTAGCTCAGCCTGTTTTTACCAGAGGGCAGAAAAGTTTAAAATTAAAAGACCAAATGTCCCCTGTCGTTCCTAATTGTGCAAATATTGTATAAAAATTATAACAAGACATGGCTAATTATTTTTTGTTAAATATCTGATATAGAAAATCTGTTGCTTTTTTAAACAACTAACCTTTTTGTTGCTTTTTAAACAACTAACCTTTTTTGTTGCATTTTTAGGTTTTAAAATAACAAAAACATCAAATATTCTACAAAGAATCTTGGATTTTTATCCACAGGTTATTATTTGATGTAAAAATAACACAATAAAACATAACCCACATAATTCTCAAGCTAATGACAAGGAAAGTAGATTTTTAATCATATTTCTGGTTCTTTTACTGTCATTCTATGGTGAAAGTCCAATAAAAATGTATTAAAAGAACCAAGAAAAGCTTCTCAGACTATTACTACATCAGATGTTTAAAAAAAAAAATCATTTTAGGCCGCTGTTAAGAGCCTTTATTGAGGTTACAAAGAGCCACTCGTGGCTCCGGAGCAGGATGTTGCAAACCCCTGGTGTATACTGTCAAAAAAAGGTCTTTTATATATTCAAGTAATAGTTGATGTAAAAACATTCCTTCAAATGAATACAGTGTCTGTTTGATAGTTCTGTGATTCATAGGCTAGGTTTTGAAGAAAGCCTAGAGGCTGTTATGTAATTTCAAAGCAAATACATCAAAGAAAAAAACAGAACAGATCCTAAAATGTTAAGGGGACGAGTCAAAATGGGGTCTTCTTTTTTCACTTAAGGAGCCACCAATAATAACGGTATATGACCAGTGTAAATAATGGCCCCTAGTGTTTCAGTATAAATCTTATGAGTGTTTTAAATGAGATGGTTGTAAATGTCCAATGTTCTTTCATCAGCCGTTCTCTGAAGCTAATAATTTCCCCATCTCAGCATCTTTCCCTACATCTATGAAGCTTCTCTCCTCCTCCGCCTTAGAACCTAGTAATTTTCATCCATCCTTTGTCAAATAGGTCCGCTTTATAGGATATATATAGTCATTCGTATTAGAGAAGTGTGGTTGGATGGTGACTAAGAGAGGGGAGGTAGTCCACACAGAGGCGGTCTCAATCCAAGAAGGAACAATAACAGACATTGAGGACAGCTCAAAGTACCTTGGAATCCCACAAGTTAATGGCAACCTCAAAGAGGTGACAAGGAAAGTGGCTACGGCCAAATACCTCCAAGGAGTAAGGCGGGTTCTAAGGAGCCAGCTCAATGGCAAGAATAAGTCTCGGGCAATAAATAGCTATGCTCTACCAATAATCATGTATCCTGCAGGAATAATAAGCTAGCCAAAGGAGGAGGTACAAGCTACAAATGTTAAGACAAGAAAACTCCTAACCATGCATGGAGGGTACCACCCCAAATCCAGTACCCTGAGACTGTACGCCAGCCGTAAGGAAGGAGGCCAAGAGCTAGGGAGCATAAGAGACACTATCCAAGATGAAACATCCAAGATCCATAAGTACATCAAGGGCAAGGCTCCAACAGACGACATGCTCAGTGAATGTCGCAGACAATGGGGAACAGAAGATGAGGTGTTGGAGGTTCCGACATGGGAGGATAAGCCCGTACACAGGATGTACCACAAAACATAACTGAAGTGGCAGATATCAGGAAATCCTACCAATGACTAGACAAAGCCGGACTAAAGGACTGGACAGAGACACTCATCATGGCGGCACAGGAGCAGACCCTAAGCACCAGAGCAATAGAGACCCAGATCTACCACACCAGACAAGACCCCAGGTGCAGACTGTGCAAAGAGGCCCCTGAGACAATCCAGCACATAACCACAGGGTGTAAAATGCTGGCAGGGAAAGCTTACATGGAGCGCCATAAGCAAGTCGCTGGAATAGTGCACAGGAACATCTGTGCAGAGTAGGGGTTGGAAACAGGTCAAAGTGGGAAACTCCTCCAAAGATGGTAGAGAATGACCGAGCCAAGATCCTGTGGGACTTCCAGATACAGATGGACTGAATGGTAATGGCAAACCAACCAGACATTGTGCTGGTGGACAAAAAGCAGAGGAAAGCCTTTGTGGTTACATAGAAAAACTAGAGAAATGCCAGGGGCTCTGAGAAGAGCTGGAGAAAACCTAGAAGGTCAAGGCATCAGTGGTACCCATGGTCATTAGGGCCCCCAAACTTGAAGAGAGGTTACAGCAGATCCCTGGAAAAACATCAGACATCTCGGTCCATAAGAGTACAGTCCTAGGAACAACAAAGATACTGTGCAGAACCCTCAAACTCCCAGGAAACCCCTACTCTGAGGACCCGAGAGGACTCGAGCTTGAGGATGACACATACCACCCCACGAGGGGTGAGAAAAAATAGTTGTTATATATATATATATATATATATATATATATATATATATATATATATATATATATATATAGGCCTTTTTACAAGTCATTATGGTTGTTTATAGTTTTAGCCTGGGAGGATCCTCTGTAGAGATCTGGAAAAGCCTTTGACTAAAGATACTTTTTAACAGCCTCATCAAGGGGATGCTCTCTATTCTGCACAACGGAGGGGTGAGGGCTGTGCTGCTTTCAAATCTTGCTAAATCTCCACCATTACCAACCTTCGCTTTAAGTAGCTTCTGTATACTCATTAATCCCCTGTCTGTCTTCCTGAAGACCCTTTTCTTGTTTAGCAATTCCTTTGGGTAACTGGTCATCCAAGGTCTATTAATGGGAGCATTTCATTGTTCTGGTAGTGATGGTGTTATCTACACAGAATTTTATGTAGTCAGTCAAACACTCACTCATTGGATTGATGTCCTCTCAATGTGACTGACACAGAGCATCCCAGTCTGTAGCCTCAAAATAACCTTGCAGGGCTTCTTCAGCTTCCTGTGACCATCTTCTCACAGTTCATTTTAATGCAACTCTTCTAAAGGGGCTTATACTGTGATCAAAACAAGATTGAGTATCTTACATTAGCATAAAACCACTCCAAAGTTTTGTTTTCTCTGGTAAAGCAGCTGCCAAACTGTTGGATCAACCATACTTACCTTAAAAGATTGTAAAGTGTTTTTTTTAGAGTGGCTTTTTTAGAGTCTCTAAAAAAGAAACTGATTAGCCAGTCACTTCATTTGGATGGGATTAAACTGATTTCAGATAATAAAGTAAAAAATCTTGGTGTTATTTTTGATCAGGAACTGTCATTTAAAGGGATAGTTCGGTATGATACTGATACGAACAGAGAGAAAATAGGACCAATTGATAACGACGTGTGACTTTTTCCACTACAATGTTTTTGGGATGCGAAAATATCACTCTTTTGGACACATAATGTTTTGGGAAGAGAAAAGTTTTATTTCGCTGTTCCTAAAAACCTGCAGGACTACTTTCGGCTTGACCAAAACTGGACGATAACTCTGCTCACAGGACGCTGCCAGGGGTAAGTCAGTGTGATTGCATGCCGCTTGTGATCGGGATGCCATACAGATTCATGTCAAAAATACCGAACTATCCCTTTAAATCCCATATCAAAGAGGTTTCTAGAATTTCCTTCTTTCATCTGAGGAACATTGCAAAAATTAGAAATCTCCTGTCCAGGGGTGTTGCTGAGAAACTAGTCCATGCATTTGTTACTTCAAGGCTGGACTATTGTAATTCTTTACTATCAGGAAGTCCACAAACTGTAGTTAAAAGCCTTCAGCTGATCCAAAATGCTGCAGCCAGAGTTCTGATGAAAATGAAAAAGAGAGATCATATCTCTCCTATCCTGGCTTCTCTTCATTGGCTTCCTGTTAAATCCAGAATAGAATTTAAAATCCTCCTTCTCACATATAAAGCCTTAAATGGCCAAGCTCCATCTTATATCAGAGATCTGATTGTTCCTTATGTTCCTAACAGAGCACTTCGCTCTCAATCTGCAAGTTTACTAGTGGTTCCTAGAATTTCTAAAAGTAGAATGGGATGCAGATCTTTTAGTTATCAGGCTCCTCTCCTGTGGAACCAACTACCAGTTTTAGTCCGTGAGGCAGACACCCTGTCTACTTTTAAGGCTAGGCTTAAAACTTTCCTTTTTGATAAAGCTTATAGTTAGGGTGGCTCAGGTTATCCTGAGCTATCTCTATAGTTATGCTGCTATAGGCTTAGACTTTTGGAGGACATAGGGACCCCCATTTCATCATTCTGCTTCATTCTCTCTCTGTTCTCCTATTCTGCAGAATCTGTTAGTTCAATCTCTAACCTTCTGCTCTCTCTGCTTTTCCTCAGAGTAGCTTTGCCTCGTCTGTTCCTGTTTGGCTGTGACGTCATCCTGGAAAAAACATCAGCTGTGCTGCTTCTATCAACACCCTTGTTAATAGATGTTGGAGATCGGCCGGTTTTCCAGTGTGGTCCTGTTTCTCTGACTGTGACTGAGTGGATGTGCTCTCTTCGTCCTCTGGCATGGGAGCTGCCTTGGAGCTCGTCTGCCTGGCTGCGTGTTTCCTGGACGGGGCCGCCTTTTACAGCTGCTTTCTGTGTCTCTGCTTCTGTCTCCTTGAACCCCAGTCGGCCTCGGCAGATGGCCGCTCACACTGAGCCTGGTTCTGCTGGAGGTTTCTTCCTGTTAAAAGGGAGTTTTTCCTCTCCACTGTCGCTACAAGCATGCTTAGTGTGGGGGATTGTATTTGAGTCAATGAGTCAATGCAATCAACTGGTTTTCCTTAGATAGAAAACTTTGTATCAATTTCACTGGATGATCTGGTTGAACTGTAAAGTGCCTTGAGATGACATGTGTTGTGAATTTGGCGCTATATAAATAAACTGAATTGAAATTGAATTAAAGTAAAAGTTCAACCTTTGTAAACTACTTAAAAATATGAATGTATAAAAATTGTATTTAATTACAGCAATGTGACCAACTACACGTAATAGGGCGTAAAAATCCTATAGGACAAAGGATTGGATAAAAATGAGAAGCCACACTGACTGATCCATTAAATGATTAAAGGTCCAATTGCATTCATGCAAATTAAAAACATCAAGATTAGCCAATTGAACTAAATGTAAATTGTATCATGACAGACTTTGGCAAACATCCCATCATCATCCAGACAAGTCGATATAACATCATATCATAGTAAAAGGTTGCATCCCTGAAGTCCCCAGAGTAGGTTGCCTTAAGCACTTTATAAAAAACAAACATGGAAGGCTGCAGACTATTGAACAACACTGATGTTGACGATGTTCGATGATACATTATTTCTTACTAGAAATGTAACAAACCTTTCCATAAATTGGAAGTACCTAAAAGAAAAAGAGGAGAAGGAGGTTAGGAGCAGCCTACCTCTTTCTAAACCATCTTTCTGCTTCCAGGACGGTCCCATTAGCCATCTGTATCTCAATGGCTATAGTGACCTTCTGCTATGTGTTGACCAATGTGGCCTACTACACTGTGATGTCAGCAGAAGAACTCCTGGCCTCAGATGCTGTCGCTGTGGTAAGAACTTCCTTCCTTCCTTCCTTCCTTCCTTCCTTCCTTCCTTCCTTCCTTCCTTCCTTCCTTCCTTCCTTCCTTCCTTCCTTCCTTCCTTCCTTCCTTCCTTCCTTCCTTGATAAAATAAATGGCCTATTTTCTTCTGATTCCTTCTTTTTACCAATCTGTGGTAAAAAGAAGGAATCAGGAGCTGAGACATGACCAGTTCTGCCTCCCTTTTTGTTTTCTGAAAGAATCAAATCTTTATACGAGGACAAGAAAAACAAAACAACAGATTATCTTTGAAGAGTAAAGGTTTTTCAGATATGGATACTTTTGCTGTTTCCGCCATGGATGAATTTATCCGTCTGTGAGAAACAAATAAAGGTACAAAAGGTAAACAGATATAATTTGCCAAGCAGTCAAAGGTTGTAGCTTTCAGTTCTTTTGGATTTCAGTTTAAGATACAGTCTTCTCATAAATCAGTCGGCTATAACAAATCCATAAAGTCTTTAAACTTGCTTTGAAAATTTTAAACTAGAAGATAACATATTTAGTAACAAGAAAAATGCACTTAAAATTATTTCATCAAAGCATGAATATTTAGCCTACCTAAATTAAATAAAAATATGTTGAAATATTTTCTATTGCTTCATAAGGGAAGATTGAAATCGTTTCATGCTTTCTGAAGAGTAATCAAATAAATGACTTAGTGATTAAAAGCAGGTTGCACTAACCAAAGGATCTATAGGACTTTGTTCTCCTGTCCCTCCTTGGCTTGATTAATGAAATAACAGCTAATTAAACCCAGACAGCGTTACCTGCTGGAGATCACAGAGAAGATCCCACATGTGTCCTAAAAGTAAACAGCTGATTTATAAACCTGCTAAAGGTTTGATTTGGGGTCAGTAATGCAGTAATGCAGTGGTCTGAATCTTTGGCTGAATATGAAGAAAGTGATCAATGACCTAAACTAAGATAAAAAAACAATAGGAGCCATTAATATGATCTCCATGTTGGGAAACAACAGAACAGAGTTGGGCTTTGTTCTTCTGCGCCACAAAGTTGCCTTCACACCTTGACAGCTTCACCTTTTATACTACAGTGATTCACCCCCCCCCCCCCCCCCCCCCCCCACCACCTTCCTGCACTTAACATCTCATTACCAGAGAAGCATTTATGACAACTTTGCTTCCCCGCTAATGCAATTGCCCCGGCCCAATCCTGTTAATGTTAATCACATCCCAGACATTCGGTAATAACAGCCACCTTTCCTTATTAGCCTGCAGACCACTATCAGTGCATCTGCACGCCTTTAGTTGAGGAAGACTCAATCACTGAGGGATCCCTGCTCCTGTGTAATACAGTTAGCTTTATTGCCCTGTGCACAACGAGTGTTAAGAGCGCCTTAAGAAAGATGTTAAGAGCATTTCTGTTTTTTTAGAAGGTCGATATGATAAAAGGATTACACTCTTTTCTTCCTCCATCAGACAGTGGACAGAAGTTAATGTTGAAAACTTTATTTAAGATCTAACTCATGTCTCGGACTTAAGCTCACAGCATTTCCTAATCAGTAATGTTAGACGACCTAAAAAGGAGACGTGCTCCTATTATATGATGCTAAGAGAAATAGAATAGATCTGGATTATTTAAAGGTCTTTTTCATTTGCATCTTGCTCAAAGCAGTAAGTACCCATCAGGGTTAAAGTAGTCCGACATTTACAGCTTAATGTGCATAATGCTAATTAAAATATTACACTGAATTGAATAACATTGGAACAAAATAAATTTTTCCTTGGATGATGTGAAACAATATAAAGACTACATCTTAACAATGGAAACAAAATCAGAGATTTTTATTGTAAAATGTTTTCTGCTCTTTTAGAGCTGATCAGTGTGTAGGTTTGATCAGTAGGAAACTACAGGAATCTACTTTGTCATGTTAGGTAACATGCACATTGCAGTGGCGGCTGGTGAAAAATATTTTTGGTGGGGCTGATATAGCCTAGTGTATGTCTCCAACTAACCCGGAATAAGAATTCAAATAAACAATTGGACAATACATACAATTTAACAGTAATGATTTAATTTACTATATAATAACAGTAACAGTGATGATTTGGGTCACTGTGACGGGGTTCTTTGGCCTCCAAGAATCCAGTCTCAGTCGGGTTACCGGTGTTGGTGATTTATTGAGCTCAAAAACTCAAAACAGGGTGCAAAAGAAACTAAACATATACAAGATACTCTGGGCCTCAGCCTCCCTCCAGTTACCAGCAATGTAACAAAGAAACAGAAAACAAAAATTGCCGCTTTTCTTCCCACAGCCCTCATTCAATAGTTTAAGCCCCTCACCTCAGGCTCTCTTATTTCTGATTTCTTCTCATTAATCAGTTTTGTCCATATATTACCTCCACAAACAATTGATGTACAAAAACAAATAATTTTTACAACTTAATTCTTTTACACAGATTCATTGACTTATTCAATTACACCAAACTGGGTTTGAACCCAGCAAAGACGCAGCCAGACTGAAGATGACAAGTCCCCATAGCATAAACACGTACACACCCACACCCCCCACATACCCACACACACACACACACACACACACACACGGCTAACCCCACTGAAATATTAAGTGTGCACCCTCAATACGCCAGCAGGTAACCAGGACAGCTTGTGTGTTTTAAGTTCATGGAGCTACTGATCTCAGCGCGAGTGAATTGGTCCTCACAAACACAGTATAACAGGAATGTGTGTGTGGCGCGCAAAGTTAGAGAGGTTGTTTTAAGCGACGAGGTGGATTCGTCACAGTCACAATAACCATGAAATGAAATGTTCATATCATACAACAGGGATGTTCTTCTGGCAAACGGGTAGATAAATAAGGATCTCACCGAATTTGGTGGAAGCTGCATCTCGCTCGTTACATTCGCCATCTTCCCTCTACTTGTCTGCACCTGCGCTTGGGTCCAGAAGCCTGTTAAAGCGCAGTATTTTCAGCGCCCCAATACCATAAAGTTCCGAGACGCTGATTGGCCATTAAATTCATCTAGCAATAGTACATGATTGACAGATTCTCTGCAAATGTGGGTCAGTCTGATCACAGCCCCCAGAACAGAGACGGTAGGAGTCTGTCTGTGGAAATCCACAAATTAATGACAGTAGATAGGGAAATGTAGTTTATATAATTTGTTTTGCTTATAGTTACACAGTCTAGAGAGTAAAACTGACATTTATGAGTTAATTTCTAAAAATATATTTTACGTTTCTCTCTTCTTATCAGGGAGGGCGGTGCCCCAGCGCCCCCTATGGGCCGGCCGCCACTGGCACATTGGCTCATCTGTGTGAATGTTAATAAATGGAGCTCTAATGCAACAAAGGTGTTACGGAGAAACTTTGATGCTGGATCAAACTGTGGTCCAGCTGCTTTGACTGTTTATCTCCTCTGTTCTGTAGCTTCAAGCTAGAGAGCAGCATTGCTTTGTTTACTATATGGGCTGGAAAAATAGTTTTAACCCATTTTTTAAGTGAGAAAGTCCATCTATAAACATCATCTGTTCATCAGTTCTTCAGGATTATAATCCCACTAAAATCTGCAGTTCTTGTTGGCATCACCAGACCAATGGCATAAATATCGCTAAGCTTACGGGCCCACGGCTACTTAGGGGCCCCATCCCTGACACCCAGGTCCCCCACGCAATTGTAGACTAGGACCTCTCTTTGCAGATGTAATGGTGCAAAAGATTCTTCTTAAACCCACTGAACACTGAAGAGACTGACCTCACCGAACCACATTTATACCGCAACACATGGCAGATTTTAACGTGATGGTGGACTGTTTAAACACGACCCTAATAGCAAAGCAGGCAGTGGGACTTTTAATTACTATGTTAATAACTGTGTACAGTTCATTAGATGGTTGATAAAAATACGCTCATATAATATGTTTCAAACAATAAAGACCTTAAAAGAAACCACTTGCAATTATTGTTAACTTAGAGCGTAGATTAAAACCACGACCGTTATGTAAAATGTGTTAGCAACGATGGAAACCAAAAAGAGGCACTTAAGTGACGAAAAAAAATTCTCAAAATAAACATGTTCTTTCAAAGAACCGAAGAGACAAAGGTGGACGTTGCTGCTACAGTGAGTAAAGATTGAGACCAGGAGATGAATGGAGAGAGCGTGGGTGAGGAGGGGGGCTGTGAAGCTGAGGGTAGCCCCATGGATTGTTGTGCTAATATACTAAAGTATATCCAGCTTGGTGGTGCGCTGTCACCACTGGTTCCATTCAAGGTGCGCAGTCATTATTTTTGTGATCATATACTACTGAGAATTGCATAATTGTAACTTATTGGCAGATTTATGGAACTGTCACTGTATCCTGAGCCTTTATCACATGTTTTACTTCATATGAGCCCATATCTGGGCCCACCCAGATAATGTAGCTGACAGGCCTATTGTTGTGTTGTTAAACCATTGCGCCAGACCTCCGGCATACCGCCAGTGTTCTGGCAGATGAGCATACCCCGTCAGACCAGCATACCCCGTCAGACCAGCATACCCCGTCAGACCAGCATACCCCGTCAGACCAGCATACCCATAGTCAATACCGTTTATACTTTGAGTTTAAAGGAAGTAAAGAACTTTGAACTAAAGAACATTTTCCCCAGAGCTGTCTCTTTATTGAACTCTAATCCTCACTGATCACACTCCGCTCATATACTGTAGTGACAGACTCTCCTCTCCCTCCTCAAGTCTGCCTCCATTTATTATTATTATTATTTATATATTTCAATACTATAATGTTCACTTGCACTGCTGACTGTTACTATAGTAACAGCTGTTTAATTGCATCTTGCACTTCTTACCTTGACTGGAATATTGATTTGCACTGCAGACTGTTTATTCACAGCACCAGTTGTTTACATCTAAATTTGCAATACCGTACTTTAACTGTAATATGCAATTACCTTCCACTGCACTTTAATTTTGAAAGCTTTTGTCCAAGTTTTAGTTTTATTTATTCATTTTATAGTAATAATATTGTATATCCTGCACTTGTTGATATTGCACTTCTGGTTAGACCTAAACTGCATTGCGTTGCCTTGTACCTATACCTGTGTAATGACAGTGAAGTTGAATCTAATCTAATCTAGTTTATCCCTTTAGTTTTGTACGAACCATACACTTTAATGTACCTCAACGGGCATGTATCCCTTTTGTTCATAAAAATGTTTTAGTGCATCAATAATGATCAGAGCTGCTCTCTGTTCCTCCTACATAACAATCCATTCTTCCAGCTTTTTTTAACCTTTGGAGTTTGTGCCGATTGTTGGCGAGAGACACGCGACATGTCAAACTGGCCACGACAGGCGAACCATGCAAAAAAAAATGGCCTTGTTCATGTTCAGTGTGAACAAACTCTAATGTAGCAGTGTAAGACACAGGAAGTGGAAAAAATAATTTACCTTAAATCTGTCCAATTATTACAACAGCTTTTAACTGTGACTGCTGTAACATAGGAGGAGCCCATGGAAACCAACGGCATTTAGATGTTAGCTTTTAGGCCAAATCTGTTTGATCCGTCATATTCTGGATTAAGTCAAGAAATAGTTGTTGAAAATTGGGCTGTTTTTGGTCACTCTGATTTTGTCCCACTTTAGTGCATAAATAGAAATAGAAAGAGAAAAGTCGCTGCAAACATCCTTTCAATGATCTCAAAATTGCAGTTTTTCACAATTTTCAACCAAATGTTGACGTTATTCCTAAATCATATAATCTTTTTAATGTCTTTTCAACCAATGTTTTCTCAATAGGAAGGACAGGTTGAACCATACGTCACTAATCACCTTAATTCAATTCAATTCAGTTTATTTTCTTTAGCGCCAATTCACAACACATGTCATCTCAAGGTACGCTACAGGTCACTAGATTACCCAGTAAGATTGATTCAAAGTTTTCTATCTAAGGAAAACCAGCTGATTGCATCGACTCATTGACTCTTCAGCAATCCCTCACACTAAGCATGCTTGTAGCGACAGTGGAGAGGAAAAACTCCCTTTGAACAGGAAGAAACCTCCAGTAGAACCAGGCTCAGTGTGAGCGGCCATCTGCTGAGACCGACTGGGGTTCAAGGAGACAGAAGCAGAGATAGAAAAAGAAGCATAGATAAAAAAGGCAACTGTCAACTAGCTCTACAGGCGGCCCCGTCCAGGAAACACACAGCCAGGCAGACGAGCTCCGAGCCAGCTCCCATGTCAGAGGATGAAGAGAGCACATCCAATTAGTCACGTTCAAAGAAACAGGACTACACTGGAAAACAGGCTGATCTCCAGCATCTAGAAACAAAGGTGTTGATGGCAGCAGCACAGCTGATATTTCTCTCCAGGATGGAGTCACAGCCAAACAGGAACAGACCAGATGAAGCTACTATGAGAAAAAGCAGAGAGAGCAGAACGTTAGAGATTGAACTAACAGATTCTGCAGAGTAGGAGAATAGAGAGAGTCTAACTGCACCAGATTAAGTTGCTAGATTGGTCTCTAGTCACGTTTTCTTAATTCAAGTCTGTAAAAGGCCCTGAGCTCTTGCTAAATAGATCAACAAAGTCTTTAAGTTGGCATAATTACATTTTTAAAGATATGGCCGGCATACGACAGCTTCATTTCCCCCTAAATCATTTAGCATTTTTTATTTAAACCTTATCATTATTTTAGTGTAAAGTGGCATTTTTACATGTATTTAATTAATCCAGCTTTCCCTCTTTACTGGCTATATTTATCCATGCCAGCAATGCCCGTGGTTGCTAAGAATTTAATAGCTTCATGAATAATAATCAGCCTTGTCTCCCACTTCTGCATGACCCATTTATGACAATTACTGCCAGCCGTCCTTTCAGTCCTCTGAATTCAGCCTGATTATCCACAGTTAATAATAAAAGACTAAAAATGGAACAGTTTTCGCTCATGACCATAAATTCACATATATCTGATATATTGCTAATAAAGCCATTAAAACTCATTAAACATTTGAATTGTTTCTTGGTTTATTTTAGGCATGAATTATGAATAAGATAAAATTGACTAAAGACCCACGGAGACAAAAGTTTGTGTACCTGAACGTCTTTGTCTTGGTTTGAAGAGCCTTTGGACTGTGGCGGTTTTTCTATTGGGACAGAAGCAGGTCAGAAGGAAGCTAACAGAACTAGCAGCAACACAAAAACTTGCATATTAATTATAAGACTTATTTGAAAGATATATAGAATATTATGTAAACAAAATAGACCATCCCTGTTTTTTCAGGTTCATTGTAAAATACCTTTAGAACAGGAATATAAAAAAAAAACTAGGGTTACAGTTGGTATTTCAATACATTTAAGTTTATTCATTTGCTACCATTTCACATCACATTTTATTTCAAGGCACTTTAGAGAGAAATTCAGTCAGATCAGTTCAAAGCTTTTCATTTATGGAAGCCCAGCTGATTGCTTTGCCTCATTGACTTTCAATATCAGCATAACTAAGCAGAATGATGAAATAGGGGTCCCTATGTCCTCCAGCAGTCTAAGCCTATAGCAGCATAACTATAGAGATAGCTCAGGATAACATGAGCCACTCTAACTATAAGCTTTATCAAAAAGGAAAGTTTTAAGCCTAGCCTTAAAAGTAGACAGGGTGTCTGCCTCACGGACTAAAACTGGTAGTTGGTTCCACAGGAGAGGAGCCTGAGAACTAAAAGATCTGCCTCCCATTCTACTTTTAGAAGTTCTAGGAACCACTAGTAAACCTGCAGATTGAGAACGAAGTGCTCTGTTAGGAACATAAGGAACAATCAGATCTCTGATATCAGATGGAGCTTGGCCATTTAAGGCTTTATATGTGAGAAGGAGGATTTTAAATTCTATTCTGGATTTAGAAGGAGTTCAGTATATATGCCCACTGAGTGATTATTAGATTGTAGACACCTGAGATGCTATTTAGTGTAAACACCCTGATAACACGTCTTTTCAATCTTTTCAAGGGCTACCATCATTTTAGTCTAGGCCTGTTTCATGACTTTATTCTCTTAATAATCCTTTTGAAGCATGATTGAAAAGCCAATGTCTGACTTTCATTTTGTCATTTTCATAGAATTTTCATGTATTATTACTTTAGTCATGCGTAAGTCTTTGAGTGCCCATTGTGAGTTTTTCTTTCTTTGAACGAGTTGTACCAACATTTCGTCCATGCTTCTCCACACAGCTGGTTTTCCATGCATATCTTAAAATGAATGAATATCAGTTTTAATAGAATATATCAGTCTGTGTTTTTGTTGCATGGAAAATAGTTTAAATGTAAATTATGTTGTCAGAATTAGTTAAACAGACCATATTTTGGTTTATATGTGAAACTGCAAGAAATCTAGTGAGATAACTGCTCATATTAACTCATGTAAGAACCGAGTGAATTACTGCTTCAATAAATCTGATTCATGTTATATTGTAGCATTGACATTGTCTTCACTGCAGTACATATTTTAGTAATATAAAGTCATGTGTTTCATGAATACAAAGTGGCTTAAATGTAAAAATATAAGCACTAGTTTCCCATTAATGACAAAGTATTGTGTGAAAACTACATTCTATAAAATATGCATAGGGAAACTACCCGTTTCATAGCTCCAGAGCAATATTGGGGTCTTTATATAAAGAAATAATCAACCATTACAAACACACACACACCAATTATTGACCCAATGTTCTACTCTTGATATTAAAGTGTACATTTTCTTCTTACTTCCCTTTTGTGTTGTTTATCTTTCTTCAGACATTTGCAGAGAGGCTATTAGGGAACTTCTCCATTGCAGTCCCGGTGTTTGTAGCCTTGTCCTGTTTTGGTTCAATGAACGGCGGTCACTTTGCCTTGTCAAGGTAAAGATTCTTCTTCTCTGCTTGAAGCCAAATTCAGAACTGGGTTCAAGTTATTATACAATCAATGTTAATGTTTTAGTTATTCTGGCAGCTGTGGATTCACCCCCATCTGATTCCAGAAGGCTAGTTTTGTTTTAAAGAGCAGCAATGCCCATGTTCTTTTAACAACAAAGATCCCAATTTCCATCCATCCATCCATCATCCATCCATCCATCCATCCATCCATCCATCCATCCATCCATCCATCCATCCATCCATCCATCCATCCATCCATCCATCCCTCTCTCCAGCCACTTGTGCCAGTTCCTTCGGGAGAACCCCAAGGCGCTCCCAGGCCAGCCGAGAAACATAGTCCCTCCAGTGTGTCCTGGGTCTCCCCCTGGGTCCCCTCCTGGTGGGACGTGTCTGGAACACCTCACCAGGGAGACGTGCACGAGGAATCCTAATAAGATGCCCGCGCCACCTCAACTGGCTCCTCTCGATGTGGAGGAGCAGCGGCTCTACTCTGAGTCCTCCCCTAATGACTGAGCTCCTCCCCCTATCTCTAAGGGAGAGCCCAGACACACTACGGAGAAAACTCATTTGTATCCGGGATCTCCTTCTTTCGGTCATGACCCAAAGCTCATGACCATAGATGAGGGTAGGAACATAGATTGACCGGTAAATTGAGAGCTTTGCCTTTTGGCTCCGGTCTCTCTTCACCACCACAGAGGACAGGGCACGCTTCACAGCAGACGTCGCACCAATCAGCCTGTCAATCTCCCGCTCCATCTTCCCCTCATTCGTGAAGACAATTTCAATACGTGCTAAAAAAGACATGATAAGCAAATGGCATGAGCACAACTTATGAAGTTCACTACCCATCAGTCTGGCCGTAACCTCATTCATATGATTACTGAACGTAGGTCAAGTTTTTCCTTTAGTGGTGTTAACATTGCAGACCAGATATTCTCCCAATGGTGAAAGTAATCTAAGAAGTGGATTTTGTTTATATCAAAATATGCTTTTTGCTGTGATGAAAACATTTTTTTAAAAATGAATTTAAATAACATAAAGTGGACGTTTATTTTTCAATCTAGCCTCAAGATTTAGAACATAACTAAATAATTTAATTTAAGATGTTTAAGAGAAGGACTGCAGGGATTGGCAGTTTGTAGCATTGTTGCTTTGTTCCATGCAGGTCTTGGATTTGATTCCTCTCTGAATGGAGTCATCATGCTACATCCAGGTCCTCTAGCTTCCTAACGCAGTCTTAAAAATATGACTATTAGATTTAATGGTCTCTCTGGGTCACCCTTGGATATGTAGGTGATCATGGTTGTTTGTCCTGTGGGTCTCTATGCTGCCCTGTGGTTGACCGACAACCCATCCTGAATGTAGCCTGCCCAACATATAAGTCCAAGTCTTGAAAATACTACTCAATCATACAGTATCAGCCATTCAAAATGGCCCTTTCCAGTCAAAAAGGCTGGCGTTTGACTGGAAAGGGCCACCCCCTAGAGGGGCCCCCCCCTTGCATATATTTTGCACTCTGACTCAGGGTCTGTCTAGGAGATGAGGCTTCTCTTTATCTTAGTGTCCACAAATCATGACAGAAAGAATATTTTAGTACAAAGATTGATTTTGTAAAAATAAAAAAGATATATTCAAAAAATATCCACTGGACTTGGTTTCCAAGATTTGAAGACGTTTCGCCACCTCTCCAGGAAGCTTTCTCAATTCAAATGCTTCCTGGAGAGGTGGTGAAATGTCTTCAAATCTTGGAAACCAAGTCCAATGGATATTTTTTTAATTTTTACGGAATGACTATGACCTGGATGACTGAGAACCTTCATCAACATACAAAGATTGATGTTTTAAAAGGAATTAAAGGGGACCAGCCAAGGACCCATCAAGGAAACAGGGGATATTTTTAATGGCCTTTACTGTAGAAGAGTATTTAGCTGACAATCAGGGTTTTTTGCTGACAAACCATGGATCTACCAGACTGACATAATCAAGGGCTGGTTCCCTGTAGGATGGAATCCTTCTTCTAATACCTGATAGAAATAATAATTAAATGATCTACTAGGCCTTTATGCAGGAGCCTGTTAATACTGCATGTAAGTCAAGTGTGTTCAAGCAGAGAAGAAATTTTAAAATGTAAGACACTGGGCATCCTGGGCTAGGATGCACAGCCATATGTATTATCTCCTGGTTGCTGTACTATTGCTTTTTCTGCACTGTTATTATATTGTCCAGTAGTTTCCATTATCTCATGTTTATCTGTGTTCCATGCATCCTCCAGAATGTTCTATGTAGCGTCACGTGAGGGCCATCTCCCTGAGGTCCTGTCTATGATCCATGTCCGCAGACACACTCCACTGGCTGCTGTCCTCATACTGGTCCGTCTGCTTCCAGGGTTCTTTTTATTCAACAGACAATATTATCATGTAACCATATGTCATCTCCAGTTTATAAAATATAGTGAAGTGAGTTTATGTCTTTGCAGTATCCAATGACCCTTCTCCAGCTCTTCGTCGGGGACATTTACAGCCTGCTGAACTTCATGAGTTTTCTGCGGTGGCTGTTTATTGGAGTGGTGGTTCTGGGTTTAATCTACCTCCGATTTACCAAGCCTGATCTGCCCCGCCCCTTTAAGGTAAGTGTCTGGGCATCTTCAACCAAATATAGCAACATTTTGTGTTACTATATTTGGTTTGAATGCAGACCAAAAGCCTTCATTCAAAATACTTTACACTAATCTTTCATACATGCTTCAAACTATTTCATCAAACCGTTGTTATAGTTGCATTTTCGACATTCACTAGTTTTGCAAACTTCTAGAGAAGTATATATCTTTAAGTCTCTAGCCTTAGGGCCCTGTCACACCTTCCTGATTTACCCAGTGTATGTCTGACATCCCAGAATCTCCTAAACACTTGCATACACTGAACTTTGTATGTATTTTTTTCATTTTTGGGCGTATACATAGAGTATTTATAATGAGTCCAGAACTTCTGTCCAACGTCAGCCTAACTTCTGCATAACGCACGGCAGCATAATGCTCATGAAATGATGCACAAGCCAGTGACCTGAGGGGGGCAGCAATGGGCACGTAGGCACCCGCTCTCCATAAAAACATTTCTGTGATCGGGGTATTAATCTAGCTGCCGTTTACCGCCCGCCCAAAAAAAAAAAGAATAAATAAAAAGAAAAAAGAAAAAGAAAGAAAGAAGGTTTTTGGTGTCGGCAGATTCAGCTTCATTCATGTCTGCTAGGAAGTTTGTTGGTGGTGGGCGTGAACGCAGGGAGGATCCATCACTCACCTTCTGGCTCACCCTATGATGGGGATGAAGTCTGGAGTAAAACTGACGGTTTCCTCCTGTGAACCCCTTTATACTAAAACGCTGCCAATACGCCATTATACAGTAGCTGGAAGTTAGAAACATCTCAGATACGTTGATATGCGTTGGAGAGAACTTCTTGAGTTCCTGGGGGCCCCATAAAACTCTGTTTCCATGTATGGTTAATACAACTATTCCTTATTTGTGCACATTAATAATTTTTTTGATAAAAATCCTTTGGCTAAAATGCCATCAGAACGCTGATAATATTAAGTGTGTCTCAGCCCCCCCCTTCAGTGTCCACCATATTGGATCAGTCCATTTGCTGCACATGTTCAGAAAGTTCCAAACAGACAGCAGCAAACCATTTGAAAACAAACCATGCAAAGAGCAGTGATGCCAACTTAGCGCTTTAGTCGCTATATTTAGCCACTTTTCAGACCCCTCTAGCACTTTGATTTCTAAAAAGCTCCTAGCGCCAAATCTAGAGACTTTTTTCTGCTACTGGAGACTTTGGAGACAGCATCTAAAAGCAGCGAACTCTGCTCTCCAGAGCGAGTAGATTGGTAACCCCGCCTCCTGCTCTCCTCTATCTTGTCTGCTGTCATGATTCATGCAGCTATTATTTCATCCAAATGAAAAATGGAGAACAGAGAAGCAGATCATGGCTTGTCTACAGTGAAAAGAAGGACTGGGTTATTTACTTTGGCCTTTTTGGAAACACAGGAAGGAGCAATCAGCTAAGTGAGCTTAGTGCTTGGAAAAAATCTTTCATTCCTTTAGAGACAGCATGAAAAGTCAGCTGAGTACAAAACATAGAGAAGAAAACAAGAAGAAAAGAAACAAGAGAGGGACACAACCTAGAACAGAGAATGGATGTCATTTCTATTAACATTTCTATTTCTGTAGAATGGGAATGTTTTCTGTCTTCTCCATTCAGAGGGCCCCCTGCCTGTCTTTGCCTAGGGCCCCAAATTTCCTAAAGCCGCCCCTGGGCCAATGTATGTGCACACACTGTAATTCTCGCCGTATGCCGACGTGTTTTTGGTGATATATCAGGATTTTCACCTGCCTAATATAATATCGAACTTTCAGATCTTAGTATCAACTTCAATTTTTTTTTTTTTTAATCTAAAACAATGAGGGAAAATGTACCACCACTATGGTAGATACAGGTGCTGGTCATAAAATTAGAATATCATGAAAAAGTAGATTGATTTCAGTAATTCCATTTAAAAAGTGAAACTTGTATATTATATTCATACATTACATACAAACTCATATATTTCAGATGTTTATTTTGTTTAATTTTGATGATTACAAATGACAACAAATGAAAATCTCAAATTCATCATATCAGAAAATTAGAATATTACTGAAGACCAATAAAAACAAAGGATTTATAGAAATGTTGGCCAACTGAAAAGTATGAACATGAAAAGTATGAGCATGTACAGCACTCAGTATTTAGTTGGGCCTCCTTTGGCCTGTATTACTGCAGCAATGCGGCGTGGCATGGAGTCGATCAGTCTGTGGCACTGCTCAGGTGTTATGATAGCCCAGGTTGCTCTAATAGTGGCTTTTAGCTCTTCTGAATTGTTGGGTCTGGTGTATTGCATCTTCTTCTTCACAATACCCCATAGATTTTCTATGGGGTTAAGGTCAGGAGAGTTTGCTGGCCAATTAAGAACAGGGATACCATGGTCCTTCAACCAGGTACTGGTAGCTTTGGCACTGTGTGCAGGTGCCAAGTCCTGTTGGAAAATGAAATCTGCATCTCCAAAAAGTTGGTCAGCTGCAGGAAGCATGAAGTGCTCTAAAACTTCCTGGTATGTGGCTGCGTTGACCCTGGACCTCAGAAAACACAATGGACCAACACCAGCAGATGACATGGCACCCCAAACCATCACTGACTGTGGAAACTTTACACTGGACTTCAAGCAACGTGGATGAAGTGCCTCTCTTCTTTTCCTCCAGACTCTGGGACCTTGATTTCCAAAGGAAATGCAAAATTTACTTTCATCAGAGAACATGACTTTGGACCACTCACCAGCAGTCCAGTCCTGTTTCTCTTTAGCCCAGGCAAGACGCTTCTGACGCTGTCTGTGGTTCAAGAGTGGCTTGACACAAGGAATGCGACAGCAGAAACCCATGTCTTTCATACGTCTGTGTGTGGTGGTTCTTGAAGCACTCACTCCAGCTGCAGTCCACTCTTTGTGAATCTCCCCCACATTTTTGAATGGGTTTTGTTTCACAATCCTCTCCAGGGTGCGGTTAATTCTCTTGCTTGTACACTTTTTTCGACCACATCTTTTCCTTCCCTTCGCCTCTCTATTAATGTGCTTGGACACTGAGCTCTGTGAACAGCCAGCCTCTTTAGCGATGACCTTTTGTGTCTTGCCCTCCTTGTGCAAGGTGTCGATGGTCGTCTTTTGGACAACTGTCAAGTCAGCAGTCTTCCCCATGATTGTGTAGCCTATAGAACTAGACTGAAAGACCATTTAAAGGCTTTTGCAGGTGGTTTGAGTTAATTAGCTGATTAGAGTGTGGCACCAGGGGCCATCAATTTTGAACCTTTTCACAATATTCTAATTTTCTGATATGATGAATTTGAGATTTTCATTTGTTGTCATTTGTAATCATCAAAATTAAACAAAATAAACATCTGAAATATATGAGTTTGTATGTAATGTATGAATATAATATACAAGTTTCACTTTTTAAATGGAATTACTGAAATCAATCTACTTTTTCATGATATTCTAATTTTATGACCAGCACCTGTATTGCTGTGGAGGCCTTTTGCTGTGTGCGGCAGCACCATTACTGTAGTCAACATGGATTCTAATGAACATTTACATCAATTTATTTTTTATTCTTTTCATTTTGATAGCTGGGAAAACTAATGTAATATATAGTGATATTTCAATATTGTGATACTATCGTGACCCAAGTATCGTTAAACCCCTAGTTCCTACTCTGTGGTTGACTAGCTCCAAGAATTTAATTTAATTTTAAAATACATTATCGATACCAAAGATAAATTAAATGTTGTAGCTTTTGTTATAGGGGTTTCCTGAATGGTTTGGAAGTACGGTCTATTCCCGTCCTTCTTGTGAACTGATTGGGATTTAGAAGGTATGGTTGAGAGAGAGACTGGAGGTGGCGATTTAATCAGTGAAACATTATACTGTATTTGATATCTTGACTGCTACCTTGTTAGGGCTTAAGGTTGATCCAACATGTTTGCTAACTTCAATATGCCGTTATTATTGATGGAAGTGATAACTTAAATATCCTCCCTCTCTATCAGCATCCTGCCAGCCTCCTCTTCAGCTCATCTGAGATTCAGGGATGTAGTTAAAATATTTTGACAGCTTTTTATCAGCCTCTCCCAGTTGTTAAAAAAACAACAACAACCTTGCTATTGTTTTGCATTGGCATCATAAAAAATATTTTAAACACCAGTGGATAAAATACATTTTATTCACACAAAAAAAAGGTTCCTTCAGAAATAATACATTTGGTATTCACTTGGTTTTATATCAAATAAGTGTGATGGTGTTCTCTTTTTGCCATATTGAATGACATCAGTCCTCTCGTCTCATCCGCAGGTGCCACTCTTCATCCCTGTGGTGTTTTGTCTGACATGTTTCTTCATGGTCTTCCTCTCACTGTACTCCGACCCTTTCAACACTGGAATTGGATTCGTCATGTCCCTCACTGGCATCCCTGCTTACTACATTTTTATCTACTTTAGCAGACCAAAGTGGCTTCAAAAAGCTTTAGGTAACTTTTTTGTAAAATAATTTTCTATTTATTTCTGTTTTTTCTTTTTGCACCAAAATGATATCCATATCATTAAGCTTCAATCAACGTCTTTGAAGGAAGGTATCAATGATACTCTTACTAATATTGCCTATAAACTTAGATTATTATCTCTACAGTTTGAGGTTTTATTCCACTACAAATACAAAGCCCCAAGAAGGATTACATTTCAATTTTAAGTGCCTTTATAAAGTCTCTCCAAGCACTTTTCATTGTCCACAGCCTGGTACACTTTGTTAAAGGAGATATACTAAATATCTTCTTAAATGTGTTTAAAAAAGAATATTGTTGCTTATTGCTAGTCTCTGTCTGTTTTTAAAGGTTTTTAAAGGTTCCTTTATACTTTTATACTTTAAGTAGTTTTTGGAGCTCATACTTTTTCCATTTTACTTGAGTAAAGAGGTCAAGTTGATACTTCAACTTTTACCAGAGTATTTTTAAACTGCAGTATCTATACTTCTACTTAAGTAACAAATGTGTGAACTTTTGACACCACTGCCTGTTGGAAACACTTTCCTCTACTTTATTCTGTTTATAATAATCTAGGGAGATGATTTAGATAAAGACTAAGGTATAGTTTGGAAAATATGAAGATTTAGATTAGAGTAAAGCTTGTTGCATATTCCTGAAGGAAGCAACCATAATGTTCATTTGAAAGAACTTTATTAGAAAGACCAAACCTTCCAGGAGGAACATTCTGTCTGCCTGTGGAGCAGTGAATAAAATGGTTGATGGATGGATGGATGGATGGATGGATGGATGGATGGCTGTATGATGATGGATGGATGATGGTTAGATGGATGATGGATGGATGATGGATGGATGGATGGATGGATGATGGATGGATGGATGATGTATGGATGGATGGATGATGGGTGGATGGATGATGGATGGATGGATGGATGATGGGTGGATGGATGATGGATGGATGGATGGATGATGGATGGATGATGGGTGGATGGATGATGGATGGATGGATGATGGGTGGATGGATGATGGATGGATGGATGGATGGATGATGGGTGGATGGATGGATGATGATGGGTGGAAGGATGGATGGATGGATGGATGATGGGTGGATGGATGGATGGATGATGGGTGGAAGGATGGATGGATGGATGGATGGATGGCTGTATGATGATGGATGGATGATGGTTAGATGGATGATGATGGATGGATGGATGGATGGATGGATGGATGGTGGATGATGATGCATGGATGGATGGATGATGGTTAGATGGATGGATGATGGTTAGATGGATGGATAAATGGATGGATGATGGTTAGATGGATGATGATGGATGGATGGATGATGGATAATGATGGATGGATGGATGGATGATGGATGATGATGGATGATGATGGATGGATGGAGGATGGATAGATGGATGATGATGGATGATGATAATGATGGGTGGATGGATGATGGATGGATGAATGATGGATGGATGATGATGGATGGATGGATGGATGGATGGATGATGGATGATGATGATGGATGGATGGAGGATGGATAGATGGATGATGATGGATGATGATAATGATGGATGGATGAATGATGGATGGATGATGATGGATGGATGGATGATGGATAGATGGATGATGGATGGATGATGGATGGATGATGGATGAAGATGATGATGGATGGATGATGGGTGGATGGATGATGGATGGGTGAATGATGGATGGATGGATGATGGATAGATGGATGATGGATGGATGGATGGATGATGGATGGATGATGGATGATGATGGATGGATGATGGATGGATGGATGATGGATGAAGATGATGGATGGATGGATGATGGATGATGGATGATGATGGATGGATGGATGATGGATGAGGATGGATGGATGATGGATGGATGGATGATGATGGATGATGGATGAAGATGATGGATGATGGATGGATGGACGATGGATGATGGATGATAATGGATGGATGGATGATGGATGGATGGATGATGGATGAAGATGATGGATGATGATGCATGGATGGATGGATGGATGGACGATTGATGATGGATGATGATGGATGGATGGATGATGGATGAAGATGATGCATGGATGGATGGATGGATGGACGATTGATGATGGATGATGGATGGATGGATGATGGATGAAGATGATGGATGATGATGATGGATGGATGGATGGACGATTGATGATGGATTATGATGATGATGGATGGATGATGGATGAAGATGATGGATGAAGATGATGGATGGATGGATGGATGGACGATTGATGATGGATTATGATGATGATGGATGGATGATGGATGAAGATGATGGATGAAGATGATGGATGGATGGATGGACGATTGATGATGGATTATGATGATGATGGATGGATGATGGATGATGATGGATGGATGGATGGATGATGGATGAATGATGGATGGATGATGGATGATGATGGATGGATGGATGGACGATGGATGAAGATGATGGATGGATGGATGATGGATAGATGGATGACGATGCATGGATGGATGGATGGATGGATGGACGATGGATAGATTGATGATGGATGATGATGATGGATGGATGGATGGATGGAGGATGGATAATGGATGGATGGATGATGGATGGATGATGGATAGATGGATGATGATACATGGATGGATGGATGGACGATGGATAGATTGATGATGGATGATGATGATGGATGGATGGATGGATGGATGGAGGATGGATGATGGTTAGATGGATGATGATGGATGGATGGATGGATGGAGGATGGATGATGGTTAGATGGATGATGATGGATGGATGGATGGATGGATGGATGGATGATGGTTAGATGGATGGATGGATGATGGTTAGATGGATGATGATGGATGGATGGATGGATGGATGGAGGATGGATGATGGTTAGATGGATGATGATGGATGGATGGATGGATGGATGGATGGACGATGGATAGATTGATGATGGATGATGATGATGGATGGATGGATGGATGGAGGATGGTTAGATGGATGATGATGGATGGATGGATGGATGGATAATGGATGAATAATGGATGAATGATGGATGATAATGGATGGATGGATGATGGATGGATGATGGATGGATGGATGATGGATGGATGGATGAATATTAAATGGATGAATGATGGATGATGGATGGATTAAACTATTTTCATATTGTGTCCATCAGGGTCTCCTTGTCCTTTGTCTCAGCTTTTCTGAGAAAACGGTTGATTTTTACCTCGTATGTCTCAGTAGATGCTGATGCAGGTCTGAATCTGTAGTAATGAGCTGAAAGCAGCTCCATGTGGAATGAAGCCTTTCTTTTCTCCCCCCACAGACTCCTTCAACAGAACAGTGCAGATCATCCTGGAGGTGGTTCCTGCTGATCAGTGATGGAGTCTGCTGCACAGTTTTCCGTTTCACTGAGGAAGGATGAAACTAATTCCAAAAGCCACCAAGCAAAAATCTTTTTAGAGATGTTTACTGTGAAGTTTTATTAACATGATAATTTACTGTGAAGAATTATTAACATGATAGTTTGTGTTGCCTTTGTGGACCATCACATGTACTGAAAGAACACAATACAAACAAGTCTGAGTGGTTCAATACATGATTCACCCCGATAGATAGCAATATGAGTTTAAAATCTATTAACTGTTAAACATTTCTCCCAGCATTTAGTAATAACTCCCAATAAACAAACAGGAAGGATGTAGTTTATCTAAACTTTATCAACAGGTTAGGGATCAGAAGAAGCCATTTCTGATGTCAGATTGCCAGATATAGCTGTGGTGCCTTTTTATATTCATTCTAGAATTCTAATACTTAATGATTTCTCTCCCCTTGTTTTGCAAAGGGATCATTTTGGAACGAGGTTGCCTGGAGCTCATTACCTTCCCCGTGGTTGGAAAAGTTTCCAGGTTCAGCTTGCGTATGGAAGGTGCTACGTCAGTCTGTTCTCCATCAGTGTTAGCATGCAGATGGCCCAGCCGCACCATTATGACCTTTGCCATTTAACTCAATCATTATCATGACTTTCCATCACCGGCCTGACCTTATGTTCCCAACTCCCATCACATTTCACATTTGCCAGTCAGATTGCAGCAGCACCACCATCCTCTTCCTGCATCCTGAATGAAGTGCTCTGGCCCGACGCGTCCTGCTGTGGGCCATACACTAACTTGAGAGAACTTCTTCTGTGTGTGTGCATGCTCTTGTTTGCGTATCAGAGTGAGGATCATTTTTCTGATTTCAGTATCAAGTTGAGAAATGTTTGTACCAAAGTGAGGACATTTTTTGCTGGTCCTCTCTTTCTTTTTAGTGCTTACATTTGGCACTAAGGTGTGAATTTGATTGAGGCTAGGGTTGAGTATTCACAGGTGATTACCTTCAGTAGCAGCCATTCCAAATGGCCCTTCCCAGTCAAAAGCAAGCTGAATGGCAGCAAAATCCCTTCCAGCCACTGGCCTTCTCATAGGTGTGCATATTTTTTTAACTCTCACTCCATCCTTTCACTGAATTACAGGATCTGACCAGGAGATGACACTTTTTTTTTAGATCTTAATGTCCACAAATCGTGACAGAATATTTTGGTACAAAGATTGATGTTTAAAACTTGAATCATAGGGGACCAGCCAAGGAAAGTGGTGAAATTTTGAATGGCTACTGCTGTATTTGATGGTTCATGTCAGGGTTAGGGCATAGATAGAGTTGAAGTCGCCTGAAAATCAGTGAGAATCAACATATGGTCCTCACTACGTAGAGTAAGACCAGAATGTGTGTGTGTGTGAAGTCTGTTGATGTCTCTGCTCTTAGTCCCCCCCTGGGTGGAATTTACAGGTAATCTATCTGTGTAACTGCTGCCCCCTGGCACCTGGAATTCCCTCTCTGCTCCGTCTGTAAATGGAGAGCTTTAACTGTTAATGACAGGATGGCAGGCTGGAGACAGAATGCCAGGGAGCTTTTACTTTAACACTGAGGCACTGGGAGTTTGGCCAAAATCCAAGCAGCATCAGGCTTTGGGTGAGATGTAAGCAGTTAGCTGGACGAGCTGCAGGCGGGTGGATGCTTCATGTGCTGCCAGCCACAGAGATTTAAATGGCAAAGTAACATTTTCGAAAAAGTCAGTCGAATCTGTTTCTGTAATGAAGGGCAAGTCTAAATCAGGAATATTCTAAAGCCTTTTCACATTCAGATGCTTGGAACTGTCCAACTAAGCTGACACTTTAGCTCGTTTAAGAATCCTGGCATCAATATTTCTACTTCATCGGTCAAACCTAATGTCTTGGTAAATGTCATTTTTCTGGTCTCCATCAGTAAAATTACTTTCACATTCATCAATTCATACCCATCCATATTTCAATGCAATGTGAGGTTCGGTTTGTTGCTAAAGGACACTTGTGGTGCCAGAGGCAAGGACAAAAACAACTTTCCAGTTGCCAGGGAAATACTATTTTCCTCAGGGTCGGGAAAGAAAATGGATGAATAACAGTGAGTATTTCTATTGGCAAAAGATCAAAGGTTAAATATTTGCAATTTTCTGCTTGGCCACGTTTCACTTTTTGTAGCTTCAAATGATTGACCTGACTATTTGATGAAAAAGGGCAAAATAAAAGAAGAAAATGTCAATTAAAACATATATTACGGTAAAAATTCTCTACAGCATCAATGAGAATGTCACCTCAACAGGAAACCTAAAAAAGGCCTCAAATTGTGTTAACTGGTCCTAAATGGATTAATACTTTCCAATGTTATAACCCCAAAATACCTTATTTGCAGTATAATCATTAAATACTTAATTTCACCATGTCTTTATTTGAGTTAACATTATTTTCTATTGATATAACTGCCATTCTACATAAGATTTTAAACTGTGTACACTTTAGAATACTTTTGGTTGTTCTTAAAGCACATTAAACATTATAGCTTAGATGGTTAAAGGGGATTGAATTAATTTTGTCCATGGTAGGAGAACAGACAGTACAGCAGGTTCCACATTGGCAGGATTTTGATGTTACTGTAATTAAACCTGATAGTCATCTGCATACCGAAAGCTTCAGAGACAAACCACACATCCTAGATGTTAACGTGTTAGGTGCTATTCACACTTCTTAAAACTAAACTTCAGAGTTATCAGTCGCTTTCTTGAACATCTGCGAACATCAGAAAAGTAACTTCTTATTTTAAGAAGCATTCACTCTAAAGAGAGAGTCAGTTAATTAAAAACACCCCCAAAAAATGCAAGATGGATTCTGCACACTTGAGCCTCTTTTCTACTGAAAATAGTCGGTTAATGTGTGTGTAAACCCGTTTTTACACACACATTAATTAATAATTAATGTGTGTGTAAACACGGGTCAACCAGCTAACAATAAGCATCTGACTCCCTTCCCACTGGCAAGAAAATGCTGGTCTACCCCTCACTCACAGCTGGTTATAGTTGATGATGTCACCAATGTGACAGAAATCAGGAAAGTAAACAATGGAGAGCAACATGGAAGGAAGCCAGGGTGTAGTCGGTGTGCTTTACTGTTTCTCTCTGTCATCTGTCTGAATCCCTCTCACCAGAGCTGCTCCATGTTTATCAAATGGAAATAGAATTGTTTCTGCTTGTTAGGTCAGAAACAATGGATGCGGTGTGTCGACGTCTGTATGTTGCTTTCAAAGGTATCACGTAATTTAGTGCTCTGGTGTTCCAACAGCATGCGGATCAGAGCTGAGGAGAATTTAATTCTTGCTGAGTCGTTTGACCCAGGTAGACACGCGTCAGTGAGCTTTTCCCATTGCCACTAAAAGAGGATTGTTCGCACATTTAAACAGGATTTATGGTCTTTGGGAAAGGGGGATATGTGTCTTGAATTGCTGAAAATGGCTTGCTAAAGTGCCCTATCGGCAGCCAGAATGTGCGTTAAAGTTTCCCTCCTTGGAGCTCAAGTGCCGCCTACAGCGATGAGGTTGCGATGTATAGGTGCCATTTTTTTCTTTTTTTTTACTTTCCACCCTTTGCCTTTAAAAAGTCTGTGCAGGCCACTGTTCTGGTGCACTTCCATAATAGATTTCTGTATAGTTTTGAGTTTTTAAGGTGGCTGTATGCTGATGTAACATCACTAGTTTGATTTTGATATATCCTTTAAAAAGAACTGCAGCTCCCCTTCTTGTTGGAATGCAGCTTTTTTTTTAGGAAGTTTTTTTTCTCTTCTAATGTTGGATTCTTGTTATGATGCATAACCTGTAAACCATTTGTTTTTAGTTTTTATTTTGTATGATTTGTTTTATGATTTATGATCTGAATCACCACTTGATCAGCTGGTTATCAGTAAGTTTTCATCCATATTATTCACTATTAGAGTTCAGCATGTGATGTCATCAACTCAGTTGTGGCTAAGCTAAAGGTATAACACCCCGATGCATTTTTGGCAATAAATGTTTACTTTGATCATGTTCTGTCAAAGAAAACATCATTTAGACATGTTTTATGCAAACTTGTCATGTCTTAAGCAAGACCCCTTGGTGATTCACATCATCAGCTTGTTTTCCTCTACTCAGTATAGACCTATAGCTTACGTCCCTTTATCAGTGGACCGCTGCAATAAAGGAAAGTGTGACGAAGTTGTCAGAGGAAACTGAAGACACCGTTAAAGGTTTTTTTAGGATTACAGACTGGGATGCATTTTGACAGCCAACTTGAGACAACAAAAATAGCTCCTCAGAATTAGTTATACCCAGGTTAAAGAACCCTGCTGCCTTCTTTTCCATTTGTATAGAAAGGCAACTGACCAATTATTTACAATCAAAAACTGCACCACATCTTCAGTCAAGCAGAATGTCAATCGGAATAAGAGCACTCAACTAAATTCTCTCATATCTCCATTTTAAAGGAGTCATATTCAGAATTCCAACTTCTGAAAGTAATTTTAATATGAAATTATTACATACTGTTCAATAAAATAATGTGAATGTGCTTTACTAGAGGCATCCATGTTTGTCAAAGAACACTGCTATTGCTGTGCCAGGTAACTGCAGGGACTTTCTATCTCATGAGTCCGTTTCTCCCCTTTAATCATTATCATCTTCATCAAACACTTTCAAACCACTTGTTGTTGGGAGCTGGAGAAGTTCCACCTTTCTCCAGCAGAGTCCGCCGTGGATCCTCTGAGGGAGCCTCCTGCACAGCTGCAGCCCATCAAGATCATCAGAGGATCCACTATATAAGCTGTCTTCAGACCTTGCCTCAACGCCGCAGTGTTGATCTAGTTGGTCAGCGCCTAAGCCTAGATTCTCTGAGAAACTTCGTGACTTTGAATCCAGCCAGGATTCTAATCATTGTCTCTGTCTTCCAGGAAACCTGTGTCTCCTTCGTGAAGCTCTGGAAGAGCTAACCTGCCGAGCCGACCCTCTGAGCCAAACCTGAAGAATCATTGAGAACCTCCATGCAGCTCAGGACTAAGAGCTGGAAACCCCTAAGCCAAGGTCTGTTCATTACAAGACGTGAGACGCTGAAGCAGCAAGCGGACTCTGCTGATGAACTCCTCTCCAGATCCAACAGTGACTCTCCCAAAGCTAACCACATGAACCCTCAAGGTACTATCTGTTATCTTCAAGAAAATCAAGCTTCAGCTTGCAACGCTAACTGAACTGTCTCCCACGCAGACTCCGGTGAACATGTGTCCAGGCCCGAGCCAGAACCAGTACATTCTGTGTGTTTGCACTTAAATAAACTTATTGAACTTTTATCCTTGTGTCCATCAAGGGGTGTTCTGCATACTTGGGTCGCTCTTTGAGAACTTGTAAGGTGAGTTTCAATCTAATCTGGTTTAAGATGTGTTGCCTTATTGCAAATAGGGCCATTCTACATCTGTTACTGGACTCTACATGTACAGAATGCTATTACAAGCTTGGTATTTTAAACAGGGCTTAATATTGTCAGGAGGTATAGTTCTGTAGTTGTAGCGATAGCAGTGAATTTTATTTAAAACTACATTTTGTTAATACAAATACCTTTCTTCATTCCAGCAGATTAAAGACAAAACAGTATACCATCAAAACATTTTTAAATGATCAAGCTGCTTAAAACCACCAAAGCAATGTCTTCTAGGCAAACACTGTAATAACTGAGCTTTAAATCAATTCTTATACATGATGAAAAACATTTGCACAGAGATGGCAAAAGTACTCACTTTCCGTACTTAAGTAAAAGTGCAGATACTTGTGTTATAAAATACTCTGGTAAAAGTGGAAGTACTGATTAAACTTCTTTACTCAAGTAAAAGTAACAAAGTACAGGCTTGTAAATATACTTAAAGTATAAAAGTAAAAGTAGAAACCACTTTTTTCATGCCGTTGCCTACATTTTAAATGGATGTCTGCCAATAGGACTAGATCTCCGTTGTGTTCATTTTCAATCATCTCGTCGTCGATACTACTATGCTAACGCCACCGCCACCAAGCTGCAATGATTTGCCGCGAATTAATACCGCCGAATCTGTCGAGTCATCTTGTAGTGGTGCGTCAAATGCAACGTAGATTCCCATCCAATTAGACTGAATTTGGTATTTGTGAGAAAACGGCTCACCAGCTCCCGTCTCACGTCAGAGGAGGAGTAAGCAGATGACTTGCAAAAAGGTGGTAAGAACCAGCGGACAACAAAATTCCAGTTCAAAAGCGTGTAGCTGTTTACTGGTGCAACGGTGAAGACAAAAAAAAACAAAACAAACAAAATACTTTCAAATAAAGAAAACAAAACCGGCCATTGCAGGCAATACAAAACACTGACAGCCTCGCAGCAAGCTGACTTTAAATATAGTCTCTCTAAGCAGACCTTCAAGAGCAGTTTCTCCAACCAGTCTCTCCAAGCAGACCCCTAAGCCATTGGGAGTGTGCCCCTTAAATAGACCCACCAATAATCAGCCAATTGGGACAGCCCCACTAAACAGGAAGGGAAATCCCCAATAAAGCACAGTTAACATTGTAGAAAAAATGGAAAATGATATATGTTCATAACTACTCGCCACACTCCTCTATCATATGGAATAATAGATTTATTCTACATCGCAATAAGTCATTATTCTACAAAAATTGAATGGAGAAGAATATTTGGTCTATTATACACTTAATGGACACTAATGGTTACATATTAAATTACGAACAATTCTGTACAAAATATCAGTTCCTTCCTCCAAAAGATTAATTTACAAGATTACTTAACGTCTTGCCAGAACAATTTATTAATCAGATTCAAAATATAATAATATATCATCCAATTATCCCCAAACTACCCGATTTATCTATTAATGGAATATCAATCACTGATCAAAAATTCAATAACCACACAATTAGAAACTATCTAAATGAAACTTTGTTCCCTGGGAAAATAAATAAAAATAACATTCTTTGCAAATTTGAACAAAAATCTATTGAAATACCAAGAACTTTTTTTTTAACTTCCTATACAACCAAAAGCTAAAGAAACTGCCATCTACCCATCAAAAGAACTACTAAGAATCCGTTTTAATATTGATGACAATAAATGCTCATTCTGTGAAAGTGATGTAGAAACTATAGACCATGTCTTCTATGAATGCAGTCAGACTAAAACATTTTGGAATTGTTTAGGAAGATGGATCAAATCAAAAATTGCACTCCCTAATTCTATTTCTAGAGATATGGTAGTTTTTGGAATACTATTTAAAGACAAAACAAAGAACTCTGTTGTAACCTAATTTTTTGTTTAGCAAAATTCTTTATTCATAAACAGAGAGTCTTGAGATCCTCCCCTATCTTTAGTATTTTTTTATCTGAATTTAATTTATATTTGACATCTCTTGAATGTATCGAATCTTACAAATACCTGACTGAAATACTAATGGAACTGCCCACTGATGTACATTAATCCTAACATATGAATCCCCTTGTCTTTATGTTATTTTATTGTATTATTAGCATTACTCACGCATTTTTTATTTTCCTCATCAAAGTTACTTTGTATTTTCATTCTGAAATCTGCCTCTACTATGCCTTCTATAGAATTAGAATTCTAATGTTCTTATTGCCCAACTTTTTTGTACCCACCTTGTTTAAATAAAGTTCATTTAAAAAAAAAAACATTGTAGAAAAATAAATACAGACAATAGCATCATTCATACAAAAACATACATATTAATGAAATAATTTAACCATGCTAACATTACCATTTCACCTACTTATTACCATGCAAACAATTATTACATTCATTGAAATCCCACTTAACACCCCTGCCCCCTAATAGTCTTTTTCAATGCCCTGGGACAATGGATAAGAGACTGGCATCGATGCGGTACGTGTTTCCACACGGACCAGTATGCTGACGGACTAAGGGAAGAGAATGTGTAATTTGACTGGGAAGTTTTATTACCGACTACGGAATGTATATTAAAGCTGTCGCAGTGGGTACCTTCAGAGTTTGCTACGCTGGTGAGTAAGTAAAGTGTTGAATGAAAGGTGACGTTGTAATTTTGGAACTAGTGTAAATTACCTGGTGAATTGTTTGGAACTGCCGCCGCCATGATGGCCGGTTTGTGGTGCATGCTGGGAAATGTAGTGAAGGATGTGACGCTGTGCGTGATAGACAGCGGATACACTTTGGGAACAGGGGGAAAACGGCTCCGTTTTCACAGTGACGTGAAAAATAATAACGGTAACTCCATTGAAATGATTCAAAGCTAAAGTAACGAGCCAATTTTTTAAAATGTAAGGAGTAGAAAGTACAGATATTTGTGTAAAAATGTAAGGAGTAGAAGTAAAAAGTCGCCATAAAAATAAGTAGTAAAGTAAAGTAAAAATATCAGAAAAATCTACTTGAGTACAGTAACGAAGTATTTGTACTTCGTTACTTCCCATCTCTGCATTTGCATTAGTTAACTTAGCCTGAAAGGAAAGACCAGACTACTGGAAGTACATTACCTTATTGTTTGCTGTGTGTCTGAGTAGCTGTCAGCTGATGCCGTAATATCAAGAAATAATTAAGAGCTTAGAGAGAAGAAAAAAATCAAACAGTGTGTTTGTGGCTGAAAGATAACAGCCAAACAACTGCAGACATAATAAACAGAGGAAATGCCAGGAGTTGGCTTAGTACCAACAGGTACGGTTCACCCAGACACGCCCCCATCGCACACACACACACCCATACTTTTGCTATATGTAGTGAGGACCATGTGTTGACTCCCATCGGTCCATTGATTTTCAGTCATTTTCAACCTTTCTCTGCCCTAACCCTAAACCTAACCAATACCAGTGCATACCTCACCCTAACCCTAAAACTAACCCTAAACCTAACCAATACCAGTGCATACCTCACCCTAACCCTAAAACTAACCCTAAACCTAACCAATACCAGTGCATACCTCACCCTAACCCAATTGACACATTAGCCCTAAACCCAACCACTAGCAGAATAGCTTACGAGGACCAGCAAAATGTCCTCCCTTTACAACAACCAGTCCTCATTGTGATGCTGAAATTGGAAAAATGGTCCTCACTCAGACTCCTAGACAGGTACACACACACCCACACAGAGCCTTTGTTTGCATGAGATTTTGGGACTTCTCCTTGACTTCATTTTATAGAGCCAAATAAAGACCTCTGCCCTAATATGTTGCAATAAAGGGTCAAAAGGTGACTGGTGCCTATTTCCATCTGTCGCCGCGCAAAATGCAGGGTACGCTGTGGACAGGTCACCAGGACACAGGACAGGATGGGTCTTGGGTTAAATGCAGAGAAGTAATTTCCCTCTGGGATTATTAGAGTATATACTGTATGAAAAGATAAATAAATAAAATTAAAAAATGACAACACAAAGAAGCACAGGCGGAACACCCACTGTATGCTCACACACTCATATTTAATGGTAATTCAGAGTAACCAGTCAAATCAAGCCCTTTGTGGGAAGAAGCAGAAGTAAAACTGGCTACAGGGAGACCTGGTCTTTCTACATTCAAACCCTCCATATTTTTTGCTTTCCTTTATCCACTGAGATTTGGTTTAAGTGGCAATTTTTGGTGAATCCGACATGGTGTCATATAAACAAATTTATTCCCTAAGTTAATGTCTTTAAGCAACAGACAGACCATAAACAGTGCTGTGCTGCACTACAGTTAGTTTCATCTTTATTTGATTTTATTTTTCTTCGGTTTTATTCTCTAATTATAAAGCACTTTTACTGAAATGTGTTATACAAATAAACTCATCTTGCCTTGATAGACAGGAACACATGAAGGATCAATAGACCATCCTATCGCATAACCTCAGTCACTAAAGAAATGGAACATGATCATTAAATTTCACACAACCAAAGGTCTATAAGTAGGACCAGCTACGACTGGAGCAGGTATGAAAATAATTACCACATTATAACTTTATATACTATTATTATGATTATTATTATTATTATTATTATTAGAGATTACAACATAGAAAAATACTGAAATTTGAACGTTGCTGATGAAGCATGTATCAAATTAATAGAACATTTTTATGTTAATTAAATAAAAAAATATTTAATTAAAAATGATCAAATTCATATTTCAACTTCATATTCATCAGGAATTTATTCCATAGATCTTTATTGAAAATTCACCTGCAACTAATGATATATATATAAACATATATATATATATATATATATATATATATATATATATATATATATATATATATATAAACATATATATATATATATATATATATATAATGTATGTATGTAAAGAACGACAAAGAACAGACAAACATCTGTCATCATCAGCAAACAGCTTGGCTGGGTGGGAGTCAGATGCTCAACAATGTCTTCATTTTTCTGAGTAACATATTCTACTTTTTTCCTTCTGTATATATTGGCTCTCATTGACAGTGATGGATGACAGAATAAAGGAAATAAAAAAAAAGTTTTGTTCAGGATGATGTTATAAAGCATGTGTTACTAGAACTCAGTGCTCGTTAACTGAAGTGAAGCAACCAGAAAACAAATGAGAGTTAACTTTAATGGCCAAGTTCGTGTGAACAGACAATAAACTTGTTTTTTCCATCAATAACTTTATAATTAACAGGACTAACGACAAACACAATATCCTTAATAAGGCAAAAGGACAGTATTTATCAGTCTGCCTCTTTTGGCTTTAAAGGAAAAGTCTGGTCAGCCAGCAATAATCAATTGGTCATTTTTATACCTTAAACTAATACGTGCGCAGTGATTTAATGTATTTAGCGTTAATTAGCAAAAAAATTTAAAAAAGAATTTTAGTGGCGATTACTGAGTCTGCGAGCGGCCATTTTTGCCCAAACATTGTAACCCCTCCCTCCTGCCATCTTCCAGCAGTGACGTCACGGTGCGGTAAGCCTAGCGCCATTCTCTCCGCTTTACAAGCTAAATCAATGGGAACTACTAGACACATCTGCAATCAACAACAATTATTGAAGATTTCCAGAGGACTTCACCATTGAAATTCACCAGAGCTATAGTGAAACATACAATGCCCACGTGCATGGCAGCTGGATGCTGGAATACATCGAGTAAAAGAGAAAAACAAATTAGTTATTTCACCTTTCTGATTCCTGATCCTCCACGGACGGGTTGGTCGTTGGATCGCCAACTTGAAGAGGGAGGATTTGCCATCGAACTTCTGGCCAGAGAAAAAACACGTAATATGTAGCCAACATTTGGAAGAAGAATGTTTTCAAGATGACTTGGATAATAGCGCGTTGTGACAAACACCAGATACAGCACTGGGACTTGATCAACAGCCGATACCGCACCGTGACGTCACTAACCAGTAGGTGGCAGTAGTGTTCTTTGACAAACATGGATGCCTCCAGTAAAGCACATTCACATGAAAATTACTCTGAATTAAAAACACTTATTTATTGAACAGGATGGAATAATTTCGTATTTAAACTACAGATCTTTTCCTTTATTAAATGAGGTGGCATTCATGCAGAAACCTGCTTGTTGTATCTGTTCAGCTAACTGTGAGGTGAGACTCATCCTGGGGAAAGAAACTGCATGTTTTCCACCATTTTTACTGCATTTTGCTTGAAGTGGGTCTCAGTGCACGATGGCCCAGCTGGTCCACTTCCTGTCTGTCTGCAGATTTGGTTTCACATCAGAGCGATGATGATGATGTCATTTGCAAACTTCAGGAGTTTCTCAAACGCCGTGCAAGGTGCAGTCATTTATGTGCAGAGAAGAGGAGTGGAGAGAGGACACAACCGTGGGGCTCGGGTGGTTCTTTGGTGGCAGAGAGGAATCCATCCTGCTGTATCTCAGACAAGAAACTGCTGATCCCCTGAGAGGATCACCACTAGAATGTAAAAGGTGTAAAGACCCGATGGGAGATGCTGTTCATCAGAGAAAAACTGTGTTATTCTGCTTTTTAAAGGCTGAGCTGCAAAGGAATTAGATAGTCTGAACTTTTTGACCAATTTTCTTCTCTTCTTTTCCAATGAATAGAAATACTTCCTGACTGACCAACAAACTGAAGGAGGATTTAGGATTTTATTATTGTTTATTATATTTTCCATGGATTAAATATAGTATAAATCCAAGCTGTGTCCAGAGATAATAGAAGAATCAAAAGGTTAAACAAGCCTCCTAGATTACTGTGAGTTTATTAATTTAATCTGACAGATTAGGCGGCTTTATAATTCCCCTCGCCTTCCTGACCTTTCCCTCTGTTATGGGAAGCAGCGACACTCAAACACAATCAGCCTGGGTTTTTTGTTAAATCCACATGCAGTTCCCTGTTCAGACACATGGGGATGCTGCAGAGCTTCCAAACCATTGGGTACCTTCTCCTCCTCAGATGACGGCCTTAGCCCAGGCGGCTTAGAAACAATGAAAGTGGCAGAAACACTACAATAATGCATGGATGAGCACACAAAGCAGAAGCATTATTGAGTTACACTAAATGATTTGAAGAGAGAAAAGGGGAGAATCTGAAGACGGCTTTTATTGCATTGATCAATGAGGAGGTAGAAATGATGAAAAACACATCTCACAATGAGAGGTTGCCTGGCTGAAAACTAGTGACTCGTAACACTTTGGAAATATGTGTCAGAGCTGGCAGGAAGCTCTACTCCACCTGACAACAGGCCAGTAATTTCCAGATTCAGCAGAGCCAGCTTTTAACCTGTCACAAGTTGCTGCTGCTTTCATGTTTCCAGCCGACTGAGAAAACAAAGGATTCTTCTTATATCCATGACATGGGAGGGAGAACAATGGAAGACGATTGCATTTTCTCACCTCCTGATTACCTGCTGTCAGAAAGACTCTGAAGCCGACTGAACCCTATTAAAGGCCATTAACGTCTGGCTGCTGCCATCACTGGTTATCTTCTCAGGCCGGAAAACTCTGAGTAATCAATTCATTCTGCAGGTCAAAAGCTGTCATATAATAATAAATCCTCTTCTGAGAGTTAGACTACATTTTAAAGGTCTTTTTCACTTTCTGAGAAATACCAACAGTTGAGAAATGAACGGAACATTCTAAACGAATAGCCTCCTTCTGCATGTGGCACCAGGAATAAAGTCAAAGGGACCAGTGCGTCTTAGAGGAGGGGGGGCACTAGGCAATACTAGGCAGCTGCCTAGGGGCCCCAAGTTCCTGGGGGCCCCATAAAACTCTGGTTACATGCATGATTAACACAACTATTCCTTATTTGTGAACATCCTTTGGCTGAAATCCCATCAGACCCCTCTAGCGCTTTGATTTCTAAAAAGCTCCTAGCGCCAAATCTAGAGACTTTTTTCTGCTACTGGAGACTTTGGAGACAACATCTAAAAGCAGCGAACTCTGCTCTCCAGAGCGAGTAGATTGGTAACCCCGCCTCCTGCTCTCCTCTATCTTGTCTGCTGTCATGATTCATGCAGCTATTATTTCATCCAAATGAAAAATGGAGAACAGAGAAGCAGATCATGGCTTGTCTACAGTGAAAAGAAGGACTGGGTTATTTACTTTGGCCTTTTTGGAAACACAGGAAGGAGCAATCAGCTAAGTGAGCTTAGTGCTTGGAAAAAATCTTTCATTCCTTTAGAGACAGCATGAAAAGTCAGCTGAGTACAAAACATAGAGAGGAAAACAAGAAGAAAAGGGACAAGAAGAGAGGGACACAACCTAGAACAGATGATGGATGTCTATTCTATTAACATTTCTCTATTTGGAGAATGGGTCTGATCTATTTGTTGTCTTCTCCATTCAGAGGGCCCCCTGCCTGTATCTGCCTAGGGCCCCACATTTCCTAAATCCGCCCCTGCTTAGAGGTGTGGTTTTTGGGGGTAATAGATTAAACCTTGAACCTCTTTTCCATACTGAGCGTGTGAGTGGAATAAAAACTCTCCTGTTTATTCTTTGGTTTGTTTTTAAAGAAGAAATAATAAGCAGAATAGTTGCCCTTATTTTTTGTGGCATTTTAATGCTGAAATTCTTTCCAGGTGGTGTAAAATCTATAGCATGTAGTTCTACGCATCAATACATCAGGTGGTTTCTGAAAGTAACAGCTTCTTTAAAGTTACTCTGAAAATTAGACAAATAACATTTTTACTTTTTAATAAACTTTAATAAGAATTGTCCAAAGTGAGTACTTTAATACTCTTATTTGAATAAATATTTGCCAAAGAAAACTTTTACTTGTAGTTGAGTAAGATTTGAGTATCAGTACTTTTGCTCAATTACTACTGTTGAGTACTTTGTCTACCACTGGACTGAGCCATTATGAGTTTACTTTCCCCTGATCTCTTCTCACGTGTTGTTAGAAAATATTGTAGATATTCTGACTATGTTCCAAAGGTTGGCACTGATGATGGCTCCCTTCAGACTGAAATCAGCTACAGGATTCAAATCTGGAGCTTTTGGTCTCTGTCTTTGTATTTAAGGCATTTCTAAACCAGTTTGTAATCATATTTTTGGCTCATTCCAAATCAACTGAGGTTGTTTCTTCTTTACTAAATGGCATCTTCAATGTGTCTGCATGTGTGCATGTTTTGTTTGGGATCGTCTGTGTGCTGCTGCCACTGTGGCCCGAGTCCCTCTTTAAAACCAGATGATGAATCTTTGCGAGATCTGGATGATATACAATCATACTATGATGAAGATATCAGTAAGAATGTTCATTTAGAGCAGAACTGGACTCACTCTCTCACTTTGAGATTTGATTTGTTTTCAAGAGTTGCTTGATATCATAAAACTTTTCAAACCAGAAATATACATTAATGGGGAAAGTATTAGACCGCCTTTCTTTTCAGCAATCTCTTATTCTGAAGGTAAATTAAACAAAAAAGCAGCAGAAAAAGAAGAAAAGGAAATGAAGGTGGTCTAATCATTAAAACATCTTGTGTTAGAGGGGAGGAAGATATCAGCACCTCAGAGAGAGGAGGAGAGAAGAGCAACTGTTTCCACCCAATAAACAGGTCAGTGCTGAAAGAACCATTTCTGCACCTCATCAATCCTGAAGCAGAACGTGTTTACATAGTTCAGCACATCTAATACCTGTCTTCATAATTCCTACTTCAAACAATCATCCTGTACTGGAGCTATTTATTCTCATCTGAGCAAGACTCTATCATCATTAATGACTTGGTTTATATGAATAACTCAGTGGATAAACAATAAGCCCGTACAAACACAGTTAACCCTGTAACCATAGGCACGTTTTTGCATTTGTTATAGTGGGACTGTGACTCAACTGAGGGGGAAAGGGTGGAGGGGGTGAGGGTGGGCTGGGGGTTTCCTGCAGCAAACAGTGACTAATGGGGCATGTGGGCATCCGTGTGTGAGTGTGTTGGACCCTAAAGATGGACGGTCGTTCCAGTAACCGACGAGAAGTGGACGGCTTCCTCCAGGTAAGACGGCTCTGACCACAGGCTGGTTCTGTCCTAAATGGAGCTGACAGGAGCACGTCGGCCTGCTTGTTGTTTCCTGCTTTGAAGCGGCGGCTCTGAGCGCGTGCAAGTCTGATGAGCTTTAAATGCTCTACATGGAAATGGACTGCAGAGGAGGCCTGAGGCTGCCGCAGCCAGGGAGGCTGACTGATGGGTGTGCGTTCACAAACACACAAACACACCCTCCAACACACACACTCACACACCTTTACATCTGACTAAAGCCACAATGTGACGACCATACTGTGACTCCCATTGATTTACAGTCATTTCCAACCCTTTCTATTCCCTAACCCTGACAACAACGCTAAACCTAACACACACACACACACCATCACACTGTTGGGATATTAAGTTCAATGCACATCCAGGTAGGACGCCAATATAGTTATGATTTTATGTTCTATTCAATTCCCAGCCAGCTGGGAGTTTATATTTCTGATACTTTAAGATGTTTATTGCCCTCCCCAGTAGGGGTGGTAAATATCTTATTTAATCAGATATTATTTCAGCTGTTATATATTGTTATGAACAGCATGCCCTGCTAACTGTGTGTTAGAACAAATAATGAAAGAGTGATTCGAGCACTAATCATGGTCAACCAGTTAATTCTGCACATACATGGAATAAATTCACCACAACTTCTGTTCAAAATATAAGAGTTTATTAACAAAAATCATTCAGCTCCAAGTCAAACATATTTCGGTTTAACACTCTCAACTAAGACTAGTAAAACTCAACTAAACTCAACTAAACTAAACTAAACTAACTACTATGTACAAAGAGGAAGGGAAACACAGTTGAAAATCATATCACAGTTTAAGATGGATTTTGTGTTTGAAACAAGGGCGTAGGTGTGATTTGAACTTTGGTAGGGACACTATCAGTCGGTTGTCATTGGTGCTATGCAATATGCATGTCCTTTTTTATGCACGGTGTGAGCATCCGTACTGATAAGAGGAATTCATTGTTAAAAGAGAAAAGCAGCATTTTGCTACATTAATAAAAATTGTATAAGCACTACACTCATTAGATGCTGTTTATGAATGTTTGAAGTATCACCGGCTCTGATCAATGTGGAATTAGGACTGTTTTCCACTTTGAAAATGGTTTCATTTGAACAACTAAGAGAGAAGGTAAATACAGTATTTTCTTCTGAAGATATAGAATTGTGCAGAGTTAAACCCCACTCTTATATTTTTACCTACTATGCTCTCTCTGTATCAAGCGAAATAATACATTCATTAAAATATTAAGTTCACTATAAAAGTGGAACATCTGGGCTGTAGTTACTCTGTGTAGCCCATTTCATGTATTTTATCTGGGACTGAAAAAATGAATCGTATTAATTGATTATTTCAATAATCGTCAACTAATTTTGTGAGTGATTCATCATTTACTATAGAATAGAGACTCTAAAACATAATAAAAATGTAAAATATGCCTTTCTCCGACAGAGCAACCCACTTAGATCAGTAATTATACCAAAAATTTTAAAATACAACATATATATACAATATATAAGATTAAAAAAATGTTTTGTCTGTCAATATTCTCCATCCAGAACTCATCAAGAGGAAATATTTTAGTATCACCTGTTTTATTTAGACATCATCAGAATCACTGAAGGGCCAGCTGCTTCACCTACAAGCTGCCCTGCATCATTATTACTGGATATCTGTGTTTCCTATAATCATTTAATGTATAAGTGCATTTTTAATAGTAAATGATTAAATGTAACACAACCTTTTATCATCGTCCTATATTGCTTACTGTCTGACTGTTTAAATAGCTCCTTATGTCTATTTTCTTTTTTAGTGGCATCATCTACAAACACAAAACTAAGCATGAGCGTAAGTTTATAGAATTATAAAATCCCTTTTAACAATTATAAAAGAAAATATAACACTATCTTATCTGTAATTTAATAATATCCAAAATAAACAGTCAGATTCAAGCATTTTTACCAGACATTAATGTTTGTACTAATTTACTTGTGTGGAAATCTATGTAAGATCAAATCAATGTTAATATTCTTCCTCTGTTTGTTCTTGTCTTTATCCTATTTCTAGAAGTATAAATAGTCAATAAAATAGAACTATTATTATGTGGAACCCTAATTATGCTTTTTAAACGAAAAACAGCAGATGTTTAGGCCCCATTTCTTGTTGTTGTAGGCTACTCTATAAAAGAAATAACACCTGCTAATAATTATACCTGAAAGAGTCATCAAAAAATTAAAACAGTAATAGCAACTAAATATCGGTAAAAAGGAAACCCTCACATTTTCTTTCTTAATTGGCTGTGGCTAAGAATCAGAAATGTTGATGGCTTACAGCCTTTATTTGCCCATTTTTCCAGCAGTCTTCAGAACAGACTCAGAATATTTCGTTTTAAAAAAGAAAAAAAAAAGATTTTTCTTTTTTAGTGCACATGATATTCACATGATATTTTTTTTTTTTTTTTTGGGGACTAGTTTTGCAGCCTAATATTAATTTCAGTAACCGCGGCATTCTAGTGTGAATAAATTTTCAATTTTGTGCTCCAAGCACGGACGGACTAGAAAACAGCCTATCAAGGAGAGAGAAGGCGGGACTTAAGGCAGAACAACCAATGAGAGTGGAGTTAAACAGCCCAGCACAATTCCATGCGCTGCTGCGTGAAAGGGACAGGAGAGAGCAGGCAGAGGAGCTGCGAGAGGAAAAGAAGCCACTGCTGCAACAACTACTGCTGTAAATGATAAACATGTTGCTCACATCCAATTATTGGTAGGGACAATTAGGTCGGTTCAAAATTTTGGTAGGGACATGTCCCTATGGTCCCTATGCAAACCTACGCCCATGGTTTGAAACCAAAGTTTATCTGGACGAATTTGGGATCTGATCAAATTCGCTTTTCATTAATTTAGAGAAACTGGAATGTTTTCAGACCAATTCACAATGCAAATCCATGAGGTGAATAAAACATTATTTGGCCAAATAATGTCCTATTAAATGATTTAACAATAAGCTTTAGTCAAAGGATTCTTTACCCTCTTTGAAATCAGGATTCCACTAAATGACTCTTGGTCATACTTGGTAATGGAAATGTAATGAGCATTTGAGGAACACATGAACACTAATGTTATATCAGTGTTTAAATCCTTAGTGAATAAAGCTTGTCCAAGCTTCAACAACAGCTCAACACATGTTTCTTTATAGCATAGGGTACCATGCAGTCCATCCTGTTAGCTTTGTCATTACTCATCAGTAGTGTTGGGCATGTTACTTTGAACGTTACTAGTTACTAGTAAGTAGTAACAGATTCCTGATCCTCCACGGACGGGTTGGTCGTTGGATCGCCAACTTGAAGAGGGAGGATTTGCCATCGAACTTCTGGCCAGAGAAAAAACCCGTAATATGTAGCCAACATTTGGAAGAAGAATGTTTTCAAGATGACTTGGATAATAGCGCGTTGTGACAAACACCAGATACAGCACTGGGACTTGATCAACAGCCGATACCGCACCGTGACGTCACTAACCAGTAGGTGGCAGTAGTGTTCTTTGACAAACATAGATGCCTCCAGTAAAGCACATTCACATGAAAATGACTCTGAATTAAAAACACTGATCATTTATTGAACAGGATGGAATAATTTCATACTTAATCAGACCTTTTTTTAACCACATTTTAGCCACACAACTGCTGCTCTTTACACATTTAGACTTTTTCAGACCATTCCCTGCAAACATTAAAGAAGAAGGTTGTTTAGCAGTTTAGCATTTTCTGAACCACTCAGTTTAGAACCAAGAACCTGACAATCTTCAAATACCCTTAAATCCTTTTGTTTCCAAAGATCTTTAAAGGGTTTGGTCCAAACTTTTCATTGTATGAAGATTTGTTTGTATTCCTTAATAAACCAAGGATGGTGGTTTCATCTGCAGACCTGAGGAGCTTCTCTGGTCTGCTAAGGGGCAGTCATTTGTGTGCAGGGATCAGAGGAGGGGAGAGAGAATGTCCCTGGGGGGCTCTGGTGTTATTGGTTCATCCGTTGCTGCCTTCGCTCAGTCAGGAAACTGCTCTATTCTCTTGGTTCCAAAACCAAATAAACCTCTGCCATGGTTTCAGCGTGCACAAGGTCCCTAAAGCAATCAGGAGCAGGTGACCTAGAACCCAATGCAGAGGCTAAAATGCAGGTCATACAATGGAAAATGTTATTCTCACTAAACACATTTAGAGGATAAAATTGACAGAAGGACTGTGTTGTTTGTGAGAATGACCAGGATCTGCTGCTCCTGTGGAAAACAGACACAGGTCAGCATCTCTGCTTATAAAGCAGCTTTAATCTGCTTTGTTAAGGCTGCATTCTGTGGAAAGTTCAAGTTTCACCCCTGCTCTGGTCAAAATGTAGTACTCTGCACTTTTTTCACATCTAGCCTCTGGGATGAACACCGCGTCTTGTCAGTCAGTCAGTCTGCCTCCACATAAAGCCCAGCACTGGAACGTCCAGCTATGGCTGGGCTTCCAGACCCTCCTTCTGATCCTCTTACATGTTTTCTTCTCTTCCACTTCCTCTCTCTGTTTGTCTCACCCAGTGGAAAAGCCTTTGCTGTGTATTTAAACTGCTCCAACAGCTTTAAAGCCTGACTGTTTGGTAGCCAATTATCCACGCCTAAAGCAATTAAACCATGCGATAAAATCATAGCTTTTAAAATATCAAATGCCACGACAGAAAATCAAATGAGAACAGGACATAAAAGTCACAATAAAATGCACATATAATAAATAGTGTCCACACAAATATCCACTGTGAAAAATACTAATAAGTCCACTTCTTTTTTAGGGATTTAGAAGTGAGTGCGCTGAGGGCTTTGTGAAGCCGCCTGTTGCCTGGCAAAAATTTGTTTTTTTAGTACAAGGACTGTCTGACCATGCTCTCCATTGGCTGCACTAGTCCCATGAAGGGACCCTCTGTTGCCATAGAGTTTCTTTTCCTCTCACGCAGATGAGGGGATGCAAGGGACAGAGAAGATGAGCAAGAATTAACAGACAGGCCTTCTGATAAATGCTTAAAAAAGAAAAAGAGTTTTCCCATCATGATCACCGTGTTGTTCCATAAAGTCTGACGGGGTCATTTGCTTGAGATCTTGTACTTAATCTCTGCACACAAACTTTTTGTTTGAATTCGGAGTAATATGGAATAAGAATAATCCTAGATTTCTTTTTAATACAGTTACCAAACTCACCCAGAGCCATAGCTCTGTTGAACCGTCCATTCCACCTGCTCTTAGCAGCAATGATTTTATGGCATTCTTTATAAATAAGATTGATCTTATTAAAACTAGGATCATTAACACTCCTCTATCTATGATTGGTTTGTCTCTGGTAGGTGGGGCAGCACCTGAGGTAGTCATGGAATCTGAACCGGGTTTAGACTGCTTTGATCCAGTTGAACTTTCAGAGTTCGCAAAATGATTGTCTTCATCTAAGCCTTCAACTTGTATGTTAGATCCAGTTCCAACCTGGTTATTTAAGGAGGTATTCCCTTTGATCTCCTCCTCCATTTTAGATGTGATTAATCTATCTCTGTTACAGGGATATGTACCTAAAGCTTTTAAGATTGCTGTAATTAAACCTCTGCTTAAGAAACCGTCTCTTGACCCAGATGACTTGGTCAATTATAGACCTATATCCAATCTTCCTTTCTTATCTAAAATCCTTGAGAAAGTCGTTGTCAAACAAGTGTGCGATCACTTCCACCATAATGAACTTTTTGAAGAGTTTCAGTCTGGCTTTAGAGCTCATCATAGCACTGAAACAGCTCTGGTGAAAGTCACTAATGATATTCTCATGGCCTCAGATAATGGACTTGTATCTGTGCTCGTCCTGTTGGATCTCAGTGCTGCATTTGATACAGTTGATCATAATATTCTTTTAGAAAGACTTGAATATTTTGTTGGAATTAAAGGAACAGCACTAGACTGGTTTAAATCTTATCTATCTGATCGAATTCAGTTTGTTCATGTTAATGATAGATCTTCAACACGCTCAAAGGTTACCTGTGGAGTACCACAGGGATCAGTGCTAGGACCAATTCTCTTTACTTTATACATGCTCCCAATTGGTAGAATTATTAGACAGCATGGGATTAATTTCCACTGTTATGCTGATGATACCCAGCTATATCTGTCTATAAATCCAGATGAAGCTAACCCATTACATAGATTACAGGCATGTCTTGAAGACATAAAAACCTGGATGACTCTTAACTTTCTGCTTCTGAATGCAGACAAAACAGAAGTTATAGTCTTTGGACCAGAGTCTCTGAAAAAGAAGCTGATTAGTCGGTCACTTCATTTTGATGGGATTAAGCTGATTTCAGATAATAAAGTAAAAAATCTTGGTGTTGTTTTTGATCAGGACCTGTCATTTAAATCCCATATCAAAGAGGTTTCTAGAATTTCCTTCTTTCATCTGAGGAATATTGCAAAAATTAGAAATCTCCTTTCCAGGGGTGAGAAACTGAGAAACTAGTCCATGCATTTGTTACTTCAAGGCTGGACTATTGTAATTCTTTACTCTCAGGAAGTCCACAAAGCCTATAGCAGCATAACTATAGAGATAGCTCAGGATAACCTGAGTCACTCTAACTATAAGCTTTATCAAAAAGGAAAGTTTTAAGCCTAGCCTTAAAGTCGAAGGGAAGCGGCTGTTCCAGCTGTTGCATTTCTGGTGCACGACTTTACACTTGTGAATATAGTGATTGGTCGATTATAAAGGGGGTAGCATTGCTGTGGTTGAAGGTTTGCAAATAATTTGATTTTGGCCGGTTTGTCGGGAGCATCTTTGTAACCAGTTAGCAACTTAGTGCTAGTAGGTTTCCAATGGGAAATTCCATTGGGACCAAGTAGCACTAAATTGGTGACTTAGAAACGACGCTGTCAAGGAACGCTATGGACAGAGTTTTACTCTCTACTTTCGCTGCATGCATGCTCAGCGTGACGGATTGCAGAGAGTCGGTGAGTTCTCGCAATCATCTGGTTTTTCTTAGATGGATCTAATAACAGCTTTTCACTGTGTGAGCATTTCCAGGTTCAATTTTTTACCAACACAGCATCCTGAGAAATATATTCCCTTGCTGTTATTGGCTTTACATTTAGAAGGCGCACAGCAACATTGTGCTTTATCAAAGCAAAGCATCGGCCCCGCCTTCAAGCTTAGCTGGAGAAATAAAATCTCAAGAACAAAATATATTGAAAAGCTTTTAGTTTGAGTAGCAGAAGGCTTTGATATCTCCCACCAAAACACATAAAGCCTGCAGAAATAATCCAACAATGAATCTGGTATCTTTCTGATATTGTCAATTTATGTTGCCATGACAATAGCAGGGGGAAATATGAGGCAATTGTCAAAGCTGGCAGGAGGGAATCTGTCCTGCCTTTCATTCACAGTATTGCTTGGGGATTTTGTGGCGCAACAATGAATGATATGAGAACTTTTCTTTTTTTTAGCAGATATGACTTTCACTCTGCGGCCTGCTGCTTGTTGAACAGTTGTGCACAGATTGTGACACACAGACCAGACTTGTTTCATTTAGGTGATTGGATTCCCTTTGAAACATCAGCCACATTATGACATTTTGATGCAATCCACTGATTTCAATATGCAGCCAATAACATCTGTCATTTTCTCCACTGAAAGCAGCTGAGCAAAGCAAGCTCTCATTTTAGTTTAATATCTTCCAAAATCAAAGTAGACAGAGCAAATGGGATGAGGTGAATGTTGGGGGAACATTGCTTCTGATCCTGGGTTTTTTCTTTTAGAAATCCACAAAGGTGCTGATGGGGTTCTTTGCTGTTTTTCTTTGCTAATTTATGAAAGATCATCAGGCTCAATTTTATTTTAAGGGACTCAAACACCCACTGTTCATTAGATCCACTATCACAAATTCTGCCATTTATGAATAATGGGAGCCTTTGTAATGGTCTGAATGCACATTACAACCATCTCTTTTTTTCTAAATAATGACTTGCAGCAGACTGTATGCGCAGTATAGATGAGATCCCACACACACGGCTCTGACACACAGCCGTGCAGCCCAAACATCATGCAAACTTTTTGTTTGAACTCAGGTTCCCATAAGGCAGTAAGAGAGCTGATGAGCCTGAACCATGAAAAGAAAACACATCATTGTAGCTTTGCTTACCCGAGGCTAAACACAGATGTCCTGCTTTCCTTGGCGGATAAAAGCACCATTCCTTCTGCATTCAAAACAAAAGAGATAAAAATGACATTTTCAGGAGTGCTCTTAAGATTTCCTTTACCCACATTCTCTTTATGCCTTTTCTGGCAGCACCATTAAAAAGTTGGAGGTTGCCTGACGAAGGTTTTCTGAAAAGGATCATATTTGTTAGGGCAAGTTTATTACAAACAACAATCAACTAGTGCAGAACTGTTTCAGGAAATTGTCACAACAAAAGACTTGCTGTAGACCTGCTATTCTGACTTGAATAAAGAAAACAGCTACCATTCCCATTTCCTTCTGTAAAGACAGGCTGGATGGATGCAGTCATACAGGAAATACACACATAAAATCAATATTTAGTATGAAGTCTTTGAGAGGAAAACCCAAGTTTTTAGTCATTCAGCCAAATTTTAAAGCCAAGTCTCTAATCTCTAACAACTACAAAACAATTTTTCTCAGTAAATCCCCATTGTCTTGGTCACGTATACTGCAAAAACGAGTTAAATTAAGTGTATTTAGCCTCAATTTTAGCAGGTAAATATGATGATCAGCCAATGGAATTAGCTTTTTTACTTTTAAAACAATAAAATTAGATGATATGCACTTTAAATGAGAGAATGCAGTTGTTTTTTCTTATTCTAAATGTAAATGATCTGGTTCCATTGGCAAAGTGTCTCGCTTCCCTCCTCAATTCAAGAACGAATGCACTTATTTAAAAAAAAGACTTATTTAGATTCATATATATATATATATATATATATATATATATATATATATATATATATATATATATATATATATATATATATATATATATATATATATATATATACATATATATGGTTCGAATCTACTCTATACTAGGGTGACCAAACGTCCGTATTTCCCGGGACATATCCGTATTTCACGTCCTGTCCCGGGCGTCCCGGGTTTTTTTTAGAAAGTGAGGAAATGTCCTGATTTCACTGCGCACGACGCTCCGTGTGACGTAATGCCTGAGCCGCGTCAGTGCGGGCAGCCCTGTTCTTAACCAGAGGCTCTGTTCGAAAACCTAGGCTGCATCCTCCAAGGACGCGGTCTACCTAGACTGGATCCTTCGAAGTCCTTGAAAATAAGGAGACCGGAAGAGTTTTGTCTGTAAATTCGAACAGGTCCACCCTTCTGTCGGGTTTTACCGCCGTATGCTCTGTTGCTTAGCAACCATGAAAGTTGACACACAAAGCAGGAAAAGAATGAATACCGAGGTTTTCAAAACTGTTTGTTTATTTATTTATTTTTTTTAAAGTTAAAGTGAACAAAGACTACACTCACAAGAATCCAGAGTGGAATAAAGGTTCCAACCACCGGGAGCAGGAACAGATCAAATCAAATGTAATGATAGAAACCTTAGTCAGTTAAATAACCTGCTGCTGTCATTCTGCACATCTCTGATGTTGCTGCTATTTTCAAATATCCATTACTGTAAAAATGTCCATAGCTGCATATTGGTTATTAATTCTCCAGTTTTATATTGTTAAAACCCTTTACAGAATTTTATTTTTTATATTTTAACTCTTCCCTATTATGTTATTCTTATACATTTTTCTAAGGTCCTCATTTGTGTGACCATTTTCAATAATCTTTCTGCTGCTGTAACTTTGCCCATTGTGGGACAATAAAGGGATTTTCTATTCTATAAAAGGGTTAGAAATACATAAGTAAATCTAAACAATGTATCTACAAAATATATCTCCAAATCTCTAATATTCAACAACAAAAAATACTTAGTTAAGCATATTGTGCAAAACAACAATAAAAAAATTAAACTCCTATCAGATTTATAGTCCCCACTCTGCAGATCTATTAGAATCTGTCCTTAAATTACAGCCAAACTCATTTAATCAGTAACAGATAAAAACCTTTAGATAAACCAAACATTACCTCCACATATCTGACTCTATAACCATTAAAACAACTATTTTCATTCATTTCAGATTTCCTCTGATCACGGAGCAAATCCCGATGATGAGACATTTGTTCTTTCAATCAACAACCCCATACCCCCCCCCACCCCCCACCACGCCCCCACCCCCCCGCTCCAAGGTGTCCTGGTTTCCCAAAATGAAAATATGGTCACCCTACTCTATACATATATGTATACATGACCATTTAATGAGTCATCTGCTCCGACATGACTTAAAAAACTTCAGCAAGTTGATGAAGAAGGCCAGCTCCGTTCTAGGAAGTCATCTAGAAGCTATAGAGATGATTTAACAAATAATTCTTCCAAAAGTCTTCTCATCATCTTCTGCTTCAGCCGGTCTCAGCAGAGACTCCCCAACTTTGACTTTGAAGTCGTATCTTTGGACCTTGGGCTGCATAACCTGGGTGAAAAGAGTGGCGGAGCTGTGCACCGATCACTACCTGGTGGTGAGTTGGATACGCTGGAAGACGAGGAAGCCAGACAGACTCGACAGGCCCAAGAGAGTAATGAGGATCAGCTGGGAACATCTGCTGGAACCCTCAGTCAGAGATGTATTCAACTTCCACCTCCAGGAGAGCTTCTCCCAGATTCCGTGGGAGGCTGGAGACCATGCTCTCTGCCTCCACTGTCAATGCAGCTGCCTGTATCTGTGGCTGTGTGGTCTACAGGGTCTGTCATGGCTGTGTAACAGAATATTTTACACAACTATTTTATTGGTATTTCTTTTCTATATATTTGTATTTGTTCCTATATTTGTTCAGTTGGGAGAGTTGCGATTAGAGAAAAGATGTATTCTGCATTCATCAAATAAAAAAGATATTCTATCTGTAGCCCATCTGTTCCTCACTGTGGTAATGAAGAAACAAGAACATGTGTAACTTAAAGGTTTACAGCAGCAATCCCCGTACCTGGTGGTTGACCCCAGCAGGAAGGGTGGCTGTAAAGCTGAAGAAGGTATTGTGAAGCCAAGCAGGCCGGAGCATGTCTTTGGTAAGAGGCCTTCCCAGATCAGGAGCAAGACTACCACAGAAGACCTTCCTGCCTACAGCTATGAACACCTTCCATTAGTCACTGTAACATTTTTTTCGTTTGTGATTGATAGAGTACTTTTAAATTTGATTTCAGTAATTTTTATTTAATTTATGAGAGGACGGTAGGTGGTTTCTTTAAGATTCATCCATGTTTGAACAAAAACTGGTGTGGTAGAAAGGCTAACATCAATGTCTGAATGCACAGTTTGCTCCCATTTATGACACCCTGCAGATAGAATGGGGGAACATCTATTATAATTTCTACTTTTAGGATCTACCAGCCGTTGCTTCACAATATAAACTCCTATCTACCGTCTGGATATTTGATCCATCTGAGGCACCTCTGGAGCAGACTCAAAGGCTTGATATATTTCCAGTAACACTGTTCACACTGGAAAAGAAAGCTCTGGGAAGCATTCTCTCTCTGGTTCTTTTCCCCAGAAGAGTTCATCGGGACAAACTCTTCAAATAGCACTTCATAATATATATGTATTAAATAACCAGGAGACATGACAACAGCCTTTGATAGAAATTGTAATCTAACTCCTAACAATACTAAAGTGCAGATGTCAGTTTAGAAAACGTGCAGCTTGAGTATCAAATGTATTAAACCTTCCTTCTCAAACCCTGAGCAGTCAGCGGACGATGAAGGAGGCTCTGCCACTTCATTCCAACAATATGTCGAAGTTTACTGAGCTGGTTACACCTGATGCTGTTCTTCTGTGTAAACAACAGGTGGCCGCTGTAATATTTTAAACTGTGTATCTGTTATAACGGTGTTACAACACAGACATAATTTTTTTAAAGCTGTCTACAGTAGCAGCCATTCAAAATGGCCCCTCCCAGTCAAACGCCAGCCGTATGGCGGCCTACTTCCTTCCAACTTCCAGCCATTGGCCTTCTCCTGGGCGCGCATTTATTTTAACTCTGACTCCACCCTTTCACTGAATTACAGGGTCTGACCAGGAGATAAAGCTTCTCTTTAGATCTTAATGTCCGCAAATCAGGACAGAATGAATATTTTAGTACAAATATTAATGTTTATAAAGGAATTGTAGGGGACCAGCCAGGGAGAGTGGAGACATTTTTAATGAATACTTCTGCATACTAAAAAAAAACATATTTTTAAATAAAATTAGTTTTGTGGCTGTAATTATTTGAAATGTTAAATTGGTTTGTCCAACACTTGACTCCTCCCTAGTGTCTCCTAGTTTTTTAGTTCTTGAGATTTCTTGTCCATCTCTTCTCGACTATGGATTCTGTAACTTTACTTTATTCAATTTTGAAAGTGATCATCACTGCCTCTTATACTCTGCATTTGGGATTTGAGCGTAATGGCGATCTCTACAGTGACTAGTTTGTCAGCTCTGAGCTGCTGTAGAAGAAAGATGTCTGGCTCTATAAATATAACCTGACTCCGCCAGATGGATTTGCTCCGCAGATCAAGGAAGCATATGACGTAACAGAGCGACGACGAAGAGGAGCCAATTGATAGATCAAACTCTTGCTGAAACCAGTCGGGAGAAGAGCAAAAACATATTTTCCTCTGAGAAAAGCCTCCAGAGTAGAGACTGACATTTTTTGGGGATGGGAGTCAGTATTAGTAATGATCACGGGATTGGGACGGTACAGGATTAAACATTAACGGGAGCAGACGGGAGCGGGAGCAAACCAATAGTAACTTCCGCTCTGAGTTTTTCACCCACGCACAAAAACAACAAGAATGGGAGTGGTGCAGGAGCGGGAGTAATTCTGAATGGGAGCGGGATGGGAGTGGGAGTAATTTCACCAGGAGTGGGACGGGACAGGATTTAGATTTCTACTCTGGCCCGGGATCGGGACGGGACACCATTTTTTTCTGTGGGAGTGGGACGGGACAGGAGTGAAAATCCACTCCCGTGTCAGTCTCTACTCCAGAGCAGTGTTTTGCTCTTCTTTCAGTGAAGAAATACTCTGTAATTCCAATAAAACTTGCTCGATAGCCACGCTAACGCTAGTTTCATCGGCTGAAGCCGCCATGTTCTTTAGACTGAACTGTCGCGCTTCTCGTTGCGTCACACCTCAACCCGTTTCAAAGCCAACGCTGATTGGACGTTCGTTTGGTGAACGGCTCCACATTTTCTTCAACGGAGAGTCTCCAGACTGATCTGCGAGTGAAACCTTGAAAGCTCGAGAGATCAGGATGGTCTCACAAGGCTACTTTAAATGTGCCACCCACTCCTATGAAATTATAAACAGCAATTTAGCAAAAACAGAATCATTAAGACTTTTAGTTCATAGAAGATGATAAATTATTTAATAATACATCCTATTTTGCTAGTAAATCCCTTTAATTATTACACCCTAGCTTTAAAATAATGAACATTTAATGGGATGGTTTTATTTGGTGTGAGTCTTTGAGAAAACGTGTACGATTTTAGTTTGTTAAATAGATGTATTATTTGGGATGAGTTAAGTGCAAGAGGATAGGCCCAGATAAGGAAAACATTACATCAGTCGTACCTCATTATGTAAGCGTGTGTTTGAGAAAGAAATCCATTTTTATATTTGGCAGGGACGTGCATATGTATTTATATGTATGTGTATAAATGTTTACAGTATATGTTCCTTGTAATTCACGCTGCCGAAAAATATTCAATGAAAACATGAAAATAAGTGGTACTGAAGGAATCACATGTTTGGGTTCCCAGGAACCCAAACATCATAAAACACCTGAGAAAGAGACAAACTGAGACGGGAACCAGGATGAAAAACTATTCTCTGGGTTTGCTTTAGAGGGAAACCGTGGGATGAGTTGTGTTTGTGACTAACTCTTTGTCTTGTCCTGGTGTTTTGTATCTGTGTACATACCTTCTACCTCACCATCGGTGCAGTCTGCTGGGACCCAGCTACAAGAACACACAACAGACCTGACAAGGAATCCATGCAAGCAAATTAAGCCATGTCCAGTGAGGGACACCATCTGCATGTTTACACAAACACAGCAAGCGTGTGCAGGGCCAGAGCTGCCTTATTTTGTGTGGCATGATGGCAGACGCAGCGGTAACCCTAGTGACCTCCATCTTTATTATCAGCTGCATCACAGGGGAGCAGGCAGCGGGGGCGGGGGGGACTCTGATGAAAAATAACCACAGACACATGGGGGCACACAGTTGTGGAAGTCAGATTAAACTTGCATATTACTGGATGCATCTAGGAGACTATCCTAAACACACAGTCTGGTACAATAGCATTATACCTGCACTAAGCTTTAAGAGGCCATAAAGTCTGGCTTGATGAATTTAGTGTACATGTAAATAATTCAATATCTAGCAATTATTAAATAATGTGAATTATAAAACCTTTAAAAACCAGAGACCAAGTGTACTTCCTATTTATATCCCTTTATATGCTAAATCAATTAGAGGTTCATGTTCAGCCAAGCTCCATTTTCCATAAAGCTGGAAGACTCATGAATTTACTTTGCTGTTTCATTCTGCATCCATAACAGCGTGATGAGCTTATGAACACAAAGAAAACACAGGAAAAAAAAGGTTAAAGGAAAAGTCCGGTCAGCAATGAATAATCAATGGGTCATTATTTATACCTAAAACTAATACGTTTGCAGTGATTTAATAAATTTATTGTTAATCAGTAAAAAAGTTAAAATAATTTTCGTCGCGATCTGGGAGCGGCCATTTTTGCCCAAATATAGTAGCCCCTCCCTCCTGCCATCTTCCAGCAGTGACGTCACGGTGCGGTAAGCCTAGCGCCATTCTCTCCGCTTTACAAGCTAAATCAATGGGAACTACTAGACACATCTGCAATCAACAACAATTATTGAAGATTTCCAGAGGACTTCACCATTGAAATTCACCAGAGCTATAGTGAAACTGACCATGACGTTGGAATACATGGGGTAAAAGTGGAAAAAAAAGAGTTATTCCACCTTTCTTATTCCTGATCCTCCACAGACGGGTTTATCGTTGGATCGCCAACTTGAAGAGGGAGGATTTACCATCGAACTTCTGGCCAGAGAAAAAAACACGTAATATGTAGCCAACATTTGGAAGAAGAATGTTTTCAAGATGACTTGGATAATAGCGCGTTGTGACAAACACCAGATACAGCAGTGAGACTTGATCAACAGCTGATACCGCACCGTGACGTCACAAGCCAGTAGGTGGCAGTAGTGTTCTTTGACAAACATGGATGCCTCCAGTAAAGAACATCTACATGAAAATTACTCTGAATTAAAAACACTGATCATTTATTGAACATCATGTAATAATTTCATATTTAAAGTACTTTCAGAAATTTGAATTCTGAATATGCCCGGACTTTTCCTTTAAAATTAAACATTCTATCCTCTTTAGTTTATGCATCATATACATTCCACATCATGAAAGGCAGATTTGATTTTCTCCTTCTGCGTTCATTTCATGCAATATAATAAAATTCCCATGAAAATTCGGCCTGGACAAGCACACTGACTCAGTGTAAGTCGATTACAGAAAATTTTCATTTCGGTGTCCAGGCAGAGGCAGGGACCAGTGACCAGGATGGCCATTAACTGATATGTGCTCAAACCAGTTTAGGGTCAATGAGACACTGATCATAATGAGCCTTCAAGCTTCAAATACATAAATCCCTAAATACTGAACTCTCATGTACATTAACATTGTATTATTAGGTGCAAAATTTAGGAGTTGGATAAGAATCATAAAGTAACCACTGTTTTAGTGAAGAATACAGTGGAAACAAGCTTTTGTTTGATCACAATAAAAGATAAAGAAAATAATGTTGACAATTGATGAAGTAGGAAATGCTCTTAAAAGGTTGGTGAGTGGCTTTAAAAAAGTCCTTTTAAATTTAGCCGTAGAAGGACTGTTTTTTCGTCCTACCTCCAGCACAGACACCGACCAGCTGCTGCTTTCTCCAATTCCCACCTTCCGTCTGTCTGCCAGGCATGCTTCACTGGACATCGACAGAACGGACAAAGTGCATCTACATTTTTCAAATAATTTACTGAAGACAAAGCAGATTTTTATGAGGCCATTACTAAGCTACACACATAATTATGCATCTGTGTTTTTTTAATTAACTGGTTCTACATTATATATTGAATAGGTTGAGAAGTTATTTATCTTTAATTGCAGACAGGACTCTTAGATGAGTACAGATACAAACTTATACCCTAAAACATAAAAGATAATCCTTAAAATGATTTAAATCATAGTTTAATTATAGGATATTGTTGAAAAAAACTATTTCTGTATTTTTGTAGAAAGCGTTTTTTAATATACCAAATTTAAAATATCAAAGTATCAGTGCTGCCACCCCATGGTTTACAAGGGAACTGCTTTTTTCCAGAGATTATGAATTAAATTTACCTTGGGACTGTTGGGAGCTGGAGAAGTACCACCTTTCTCCAGCAGAGTCCGCCGTGGATCCTCCTGAGTTGAGCCTCCTGCACAGCTGCAGCCCATTCCATCATCAGAGGATCCACAGTACTTAAGCTGTCTTCAGACCTTGCCTCAACGCCGCAGTGTTGATCCAGTTGGTTAGCACCTAAGCCTAGTATCTCTGTGAACCTTTGTCGACTTCTGAATCCAGTCTGGGTTCTAACCTTTGTCTCTATCTTCCAGGAAACCTGTTTTTCCCTCGTGAAGCTCAGGAAGAGCTTAACCTGCCGAGCCTGCCCTCTGAGCCAAACCTGAAGCCTCTCTTTGAACTTCCATGCAGCTCAGGACCAAGAGCTGGAAACTCAGAGCCAAGGTCAGCTTATTCCTAAGAAGTAAGACGCTGAAGCAGCTTACGGACTCTGCTGATCAAATCCTCTCCAGATCCAACAGTTTCCCTCTCAAGGTTTTCTTCAAGAACCCTCAAGGTACAAATCAGAAACTATCAAGAATCAAACTCCTATGCGCAACGCTAACTGAACTGTTTCTGACGCAGACTCCGGTGAACCAGTTTCCCAGGCCAGAACCAGAACCAGTCACTAACTCTGTGCTTGTGAAAATAAACTCTGTTAAACCTTTTACTCCTGCTTCCGTCTCAGTGGTATTCTGCATAATTGGGTCACACCAGTGAACCCATCCTGACAGAACACTGCGGCCAAACTCAAGGCCCAGCAGAACACCTCCGTCGCCTATTGGAGGAGCGGGAGGCCCAAATCCATGGACATGTTCAAGCTCTCAGTGAGTTAAACACCCACATTGAGTTACAAAACCATGTTGTCCAAAACTATGCTAACCGTTTGAACAGAGCTAACACCACGCCAGTTGAACAACCATTTCCGGGTCCATTTCCGCCTCCGAGGTCACCGGTAGTGACGTCATCGCCAGAGTTCCGCCCAAGACTCCCCGATAAGTTTTCTGGTAACATGAAGGACTGCAAGGGATTTTTGTTTCAATGCCGTTTAATTTTTCTAAATTCTCCTGGCAGTTTTCCCTCAGATCATGATAAAGTAACCTTTATTTTGTCTCTTTTGACTGGAAGAGCCCTGGATTGGGCTCAGGCAAGGTTTGCCTCTGACGAAAGCCTCAAATGTCAATACACCGATTTTATCTCTGAATTTTCTCAGGTGTTCAACCAAGAAACAGATCAAACGATTGACTCTCGTGCTCTTTTTGACCTTAAACAGGGAAGTTCTTCTGTGGCAGAATTTTCCATTAACTTCCGGGTAAAAGCTGCTGCTTCCGGTTGGAATCAAAGTGCTTTAAAGGGGGCTTTTTTCATGGCTTTGAACGAAAATATTAAGGATGAACTTGCAACCCTCGACGAACCAGCCACACTCAAAGAATTAATCCGTCTGACGATAAGATTGGACAATAGAATCCGAGCTAGAAACAGCTCCAAGTCAAGAAGTCTGGGATCATTTTCCTCTGCCCCTGCGTCAAATAATGTGACTGTTTTTTCTTCTCCCACAGAACAGTTGCCCAAACCGAGATCTAAGGCCCAGTCTCTCCCTCTGCCTGTTCAGACCTCTCATTCCGGAGAAATGGATGCCAAACCCATGCAGGTGGGACACACCAGGCTCACCCCAGAGGAAAGACAAAGACGTTTTATGAGTAAACTATGCATCTACTGTGGTGAGAGTGGTCACTTCATCGCTTCTTGCCCAGCTAAATCAAAAGACAGGGCCCGTCAGAGGTTCCGAGGAGTCTGACGGGCCATGATAACTCTAAGAAATCTCCTCGACTGATGCTTCCTGCCACTTTGTTTTGTGCTAATCAAAGCCTCTCTTTCTCTGCATTCATCGATTCAGGCTGTGAACGAAACTTAATTGATTCTAACCTCGTCCAACAACTTCAGATTGAAACTATTCCCCTTACCCAACCTCTTTGTGTTTCTGCCATTGATGGGAAAAGACTCCACCAAGTTACCAATCAAACTCAACCTCTCGAGCTACTACTTTCAGGTAACCACCGTGAGACCATAACATTTTTTGTTTTTCCTTCCGCATGCTCTCCCCTGGTGCTTGGATTTGAATGGTTGGAGAAACATAATCCACATATTAACTGGACTGATCGTCACGTGGAGTCATGGTCTACGTTATGCCATGAAACATGCCTCAGTTCGGCTGCCCCCGTGGTGGGGCCTCCTAGAGGTGGGGGGGAGATGGACTCTCCTGACCTTTCTTCTGTCCCTTCTGAGTACCACGATTTGGCCCCTGTCTTAAGGTCAGTGCTACGTCCCTTCCACCACACAGACCATATGACTGTGCGATTGAGCTATTACCTGGAGCACCTTTACCCAGCAGCAGATTATACAATATTTCCAAACCAGAACGAGAAACCATGGAAAAGTACATTAACGAGTCTTTAGCTGCTGGGATAATTCGCCCATCATCTTCGCCGTTGGGTGCTGGGTTCTTTTTTTTCGTTGGCAAGAAGGACGGTTCCTTAAGACCATGTATCGATTACAGAAGTTTGAACCAAATAACAATTAAAAATAAGTACCCTCTTCCTCTACTCGCCTCAGCGTTTGAACCTGTACAAGGGGCAACTGTTTTCACCAAACTAGATTTGAGGAATGCTTATCATCTTCTTAGAATCCGAGATGGAGATGAGTGGAAAACAGCCTTCAAGACCCCCTTGGGTCAATTCGAATACTTGGTCATGCCCTTTGGTTTAGCAAACGCCCCTGCCTGTTTTCAAGCCCTTGTGAATGATGTTCTCAGAGACTTTTTAAATGTGTTCGTGTTTGTCTACATTGACGACATACTCATTTATTCGAAGAACCTTTCTGAACATAAGAAACATGTCCGCCTTGTGTTGCAAAGATTACTGGAGAACAAACTGTTCGTCAAAGCTGAAAAATGTGAGTTTCATCAGCCGTCAGTCACCTTTTTGGGGTTTGTGCTCGAGGGCCGGCAGGTTAAGCCTTCTGAGGACAAAATAAAGGCTGTTTTGGAATGGCCAGTTCCTGAAAACCGCAAGCAGCTACAGAGATTCCTGGGTTTCGCCAATTTTTATCGCCGATTTATCAGGAACTATAGCCAGACAGCTCTTCCCTTAACCTCGCTAACCTCAGTCAAATGAACTTTTCAATGGACTCCTGAGGCACAAACTGCATTTGAGAAACTGAAATCTTTGTTTTCCAGAGCACCCGTGTTAATTCAGCCTGACCCATCCAAACAATTCATCCTCGAAGTGGACGCTTCAGATTCAGGTGTAGGAGCTGTCCTATCTCAGAGACTCGACACTGATCAAAAGATCCATCCGTGCGCCTTTTTCTCTCGTAGACTTTCTTCCGCAGAGCAGAACTACGATTTGGAGACCGTGAGCTGTTGGCCATCAAGTTGGCGCTAGAGGAATGGAGACACTGGCTGGAGGGAGCTGAGCACCCGGTTCTAGTTTGGACGGATCACAAGAACCTTGCTTACATCCAGTCAGCCAAACAAGCCAATCCCCGTCAATCCAGGTGGTCCATTTTCTTCTCACGATTCAATCTCATTATCTCCTACAGACCCGGATCCAAGAATGTCAAACCCGATTCTCTCTCTCGTCTATACTCCGTCGATCAACCTGAGACGCCTGAACCTGTCCTTCCCGCATCCTGTACAGTTGGAGTGGTTACCTGGGAGATCACAGATCACCGAACTTATGTGCCATCTTCTGTCAGGTCTCGCCTAATTCAATGGATGCATGCAGCCAAGTTTTCCGCCCATCCGGGGGTCAGTAGAACCGTCGCCTTAATTTCGAGACGCTTCTGGTGGCCAACCCTTCACAGAGATGTCAAGGAGTATGTGTTGGCCTGTCCCACGTGTGCAAGAAATAAAGCCTCACATCAGCCACCTTCAGGCCTGCTACAGCCTCTTCCGGTTCCCTCGCGTCCTTGGTCCCATATAGCTATCGACTTTGTCACCGGCCTCCCTGTTTCCCGAGGTATGTCCACTATACTCACCATCGTTGATCGTTTCTCGAAATCCTGTCATCTCATCCCTCTCAGGAAACTTCCCACGGCTTTCCAAACCGCTCAGCTTCTGGTGAAACACGTTTTCCGTCTTCATGGCATTCCCCAGGAGATCCTCTCTGACCGTGGCCCCCAGTTCATATCCCAAGTTTGGAAGGCATTCTGTTCTGCTCTCGACTGTAAGTCCTCTTTAACATCCGGTTATCATCCACAGTCCAACGGGCAAACAGAGAGGATGAATCAACAGCTGGAATCGACCCTCCGTTGTCTTACATCTAACAATCCCACCGACTGGAGCCAATATCTCACCTGGATAGAATATGCTCATAATTCCCTCAAATCTGCTTCCACCGGCCTATCACCATTTCAGGTCAGTCTCGGTTACCAACCTCCACTTTTTCCCGCAGACGAGAGAGAGATTTCGGTCCAGTCAGTCAACCAGCACATCAGACGCTGCCAACGCATATGGAGAGAAACCATCACTACCCTCAATCGATCTTCTGAGTCTACCAAGCGCTTCGCCGACTCCAAGAGACGCCCCGCCCCCGAGTACTCCGTGGGCCAAGAGGTATGGCTATCAACTCGAGACATCCCCCTCAAGGGAATGTCTCGTAAACTCTCCCCCAAATTCATTGGTCCGTATAAGATTTCCCAGGTGATCAACCCATCAGCTGTCCGTCTTCAACTACCTCAGTCTCTCCGTATTCACCCTACCTTCCACGTCTCCCAAGTCAAGCCTGTTGTCTCAAGTCCTCTGTGCCCACCTTCCGACTCCCCACCACCCGCCCTGGAAGTCAATGGTCATCCTGCCTTCACCGTCCGTCGAATCGTGGACTCCCGTCGGCGAGGTCGCGGCTGGCAGTACCTCGTCGACTGGGAGGGCTACGGCCTGGAGGATCGTCAGTGGGTTCCCGGCTCTTACATCCTCGATCCATCCCTGATTGAGGAGTACGAGCGTTCCTGTCCATCGACCTCTTCCGGGCCGCCAAGGGGCGGTCGTTGAGGGGGGGGTACTGTTGGGAGCTGGAGAAGTACCACCTTTCTCCAGCAGAGTCCGCCGTGGATCCTCCTGAGTTGAGCCTCCTGCACAGCTGCAGCCCATTCCATCATCAGAGGATCCACAGTACTTAAGCTGTCTTCAGACCTTGCCTCAACGCCGCAGTGTTGATCCAGTTGGTTAGCACCTAAGCCTAGTATCTCTGTGAACCTTTGTCGACTTCTGAATCCAGTCTGGGTTCTAACCTTTGTCTCTATCTTCCAGGAAACCTGTTTTTCCCTCGTGAAGCTCAGGAAGAGCTTAACCTGCCGAGCCTGCCCTCTGAGTCAAACCTGAAGCCTCTCTTTGAACTTCCATGCAGCTCAGGACCAAGAGCTGGAAACTCAAAGCCAAGGTCGGCTTATTCCTAAGAAGTATGACGCTGAAGCAGCTTACGGACTCTGCTGATCAAATCCTCTCCAGATCCAACAGTTTCCCTCTCAAGGTTTTCTTCAAGAACCCTCAAGGTACAAATCAGAAACTATCAAGAATCAAACTCCTATGCGCAACGCTAACTGAACTGTTTCTCACGCAGACTCCGGTGAACCAGTTTCCCAGGCCAGAACCAGAACCAGTCACTAACTCTGTGCTTGTGAAAATAAACTCTGTTAAACCTTTTACTCCTGCTTCCGTCTCAGTGGTGTTCTGCATAATTGGGTCACACCAATGAACCCATCATGACAGGGACATCAAATCTCCTGGGCAAGTGGTTGGTTAGCTAAGCTCCGCCCAGTTTTCATTATCTTTCATTGGATCCACCTGTTCCAGATTGTACTTCGACTGATTGGTCCCAGCCATTAGTACCAGATTATTCAAGCCGTAGGCGAGGGTTCACTAGTTTACCCCGTGTGTTTCTGATAACCTGATCCTGACTAGTTTCTGCCTTTGGTCCTCTGAGCCGGCCTGTCCCTGTTCTAATCTGTTTGCCTGACCCATCTTTGGACTCCTGCTAGATTCTGCCTGCTTACAACCTTGGATCTGCTTCCTCCCTACTTCCCTTCTTTGGATCTCAGATGTTCTGGCCTGGACTTCTGTTTCTCTCATCAACACCGGCTTTGGCTTCGCCTTCTGGAAACTCCGGCTCTCCCTCATCTGCTGGCTTCTGCTCAGCAGCCTTCTTGGCTTCTGCTCCTGGAACTCTCTGGGTGGCGTCGGCCACATGCTGTGGAAAGTCATCCGGCAGGATTCCACTCCTTCCCTGAGGCTCGGACTGAACTTTATAACCAGGTTAGTGACTCAAACGCTCGTTATCATCCTCGCTCAGATTTACGTGGTCACTAACCAGTGTTTTCCTCTCTACAGAGGTTCTGGACATTTAGTCCTAGATTTCCAACTTTCCAAGCATTCAATAAATGTTTTTATAAATCATTTCAGTCTGTGTGCCTGAATTATTCATCCAATGTTCTGAGTTCTGACATTTAGTTTGATTGACTGCGTTTATTTCTTAGTTTATTATTTAAAAAAATACTGGGTTTATAAATACTCCTTTTTTATTATGTTTTTTATATTAATGTTATACTTCTTGTTCATCACTTGAAAAAGATTTATGTATTATTTATAGTAACAAATTAAATTAATTACTAAGTTTTAGATTAGAGGAAAAAGTGACAGGAACAGATTGCGATAGCATATTTATTATAGTTGGGTGGAAGATATTTATTGGCTATATTACCTAATCATTATGGTGTAATTATAGGGCACGATCTGTTTATGGCTTTTTATCAAATGTTGAGGTTTCATGATCCTTGACTAACCAGAAGGATTTCCCATTTCCGTTTGATCATTTTCTAAAACACAACATATTATAGATGAGTGGACTGAATCAGGGGGCAGAAGAGACAAAATTATCTCAAAGATTACACCTTCAGAAAGTTAGAAGTTAAGTTTGAAAATCTGGCAGCACCTCAGGTTCTGAGGACGATCTCTGCAGTCTGTTTTGAATGTTTTCCTCTTTCATCTGGTGTTAGAAGGTAGTACAGCTGGGGGAATGTGTACCGCCGTTCCGCAGCGTGTGTGATGTAGGAGGCTGGTAGCCCCCAGGAGGGACGTTTGGATGCTCTTTTCAAAGTTCAGAAAAAGTCTAAAGGCGGAAGAAAGAACTTCGATGTTTAAGATTTAAGTTGATAAAGGTGGAATGAGAAAAAAATATGACAAAATTTAAGTTCAGTTTTCCCTACTAACCATGGAATAAAAGAACACTTTAGTTTTATTTACACCATAAACATGCTCATAGAAATATTTTGTTATTCCTTTGTGGTAAACAGGGTAAAAAGTGCCTTTGGGTTGAGCTTCTCACAAAATTACAGTTGCAGTTTGACAGAATAACACTTAAGCAGTGCACATTACGAAGGCGTGTTTGTAACGACAATGTTTTTGTAGTAATCACTAGATATGATTAAATGTTTTTTTATTCCAAATGTGCCTCTCTGTGTGAATTTTATGTTTCCTCCTGTTTTTCCAGAACCAGCTGGTTTGCATCTGGACAGGAAAATTTCAGATTAAAGCACCCCAATGGATGACTTTAAACAAGCCCCCCAATAAAAACCAACTTGTGATCTCCAATGAAGGTTTTTACATCGCCACAAACACGTTTTTATCGGTAATTAATTGGGCTGTTTTAAACGAGCGTCCTTTCTGCGGTCTATCTGAAAATATTTTCCAAGTTTTTATGGAATGCACAAGACTAAAGACAACTTTTAGCCTTTTAATTAGAGTTTTTAGTCTTTTTGGGACGGTTTTTATAGGAGGAGTTTGCCAGACTAGGAAGTCAAAGGCCCAAATTTTAAAGGGGTGATAGAATAATTCTATAGTAGGGATGCACGATATAATCGGCCCCCTATCGGTATCGGCCTTAAAACTGAATATCGGACATCGGCCACCCCACCCATATTTAACCTGATATTTGATCAGCTTCTGAGTTTCTAAAGTCTAAAAAAAATATATATATATACTACTTCTTCTTCTTCCTCAAAAACTTCTTTTTTACAGACTTAAAAACTTCTAAAGACGAGGGAAAAAATATTGATACATTAAAATATCCCAATATCTTCATATGCTGATATATTGCCATTTAAAAACACCATATCAATCTCTTTTACTAATGAAATATTGTTATATGTCATCGTTATGCTACGAAATCCTCCGAAAATTCACGCATTTTTGCCATATTTTTATATGTTGATATATTGACGCGGTATCGATCTATTTTACTAACAAAATCTCACAAGAATTTGCAAAATAATAGTTTGTAACAGAACGATGAAATTTCACGAGATTTTGAAAGTAAAATAGATCGATACCGCGTTTTTAAAAATCTATTTGATATCAGCATATGAAAATATATTTGAGTATATTATTTTTCAAAGTGTCAGAAATGGATAACCAAACTGCTATTTTCAATGACTACTTATTTTTGTCCAGCTTTAACATCGGTATCGATATCGGTTATCGGCTACAAGAGTTTTAAAATATCGGCATATAGGATATCTGCCAAAATCCCAATATCGTGCATCCCTATTCTATAGGGTATCTGGTCCTTAAGGTCTCTGATTAGGGTGTGTAACATTGGTTGGGCTGAAAATGGCATATTTGCTGTTCTATGAGCTCTAATGCAGCCTGGTTAAAAGCCCTAGAATTAAATGACAGGTTTTCTTCCTTTTATGGTATGCTCATGAATATTTAGATGAGCTGTGCTCTGATTGGTTGGTTTACAACGAGCCAAGCTGCTGAGCAAAGACGCATCATAGCAACAAGCACTCACTCACTGAAACATCAGATTGTTGATACGGTAGGGTGACCAGACATCCTCTTTTTCCTCAGGGATTTTGGTCGAGTACAGTGCAGCACATAGAAACACACCGGCACTCGAACCAAAACGTCAGCTGTGGGGCTGGCCGGGGAACCGCAGTGGACAGGGGCAGAGAGCCAGCAGGGGACGGAGCGATCGAATCCGAGCCCTTGACGGTGGTCTGGACACTGGCGGCCCTGTGCTTCCCGCCTGCCTTACCGGCCCACAGCGCCCCTCCTCCTTCTTCGTCTTCAGATCCTTGGGAACACTGTGAAAAATGTTCCCCTTTCTCCTGTCAGCCTGGAACGCTGCATTTACACCTGTGGTTCTGGCTCATTTTCAATAGAGAAACTGCCTGCTTTGTAATTCTTGTAAAAATTAAACTCAACTGGCTAAACAGCTAAACTGCTGTCTTCCATCTACCTCTATTCATGTTCTTGGGCCGTGAACCAATGGGCCGGTCTGGATGTCAATTTCAGGCCTGACAAAAGTACCTGCCACAACCAAATAAGGCAACATCCCTGAGTTTACATCAACTCAGGGCTTCGTTTGGCTTCACCTGTTTTATGGTGGAAGTTTATAATAGTGAGATTTGCAGAGAGAGGAGGTGTTGATGGGGTTTGAACTTCTCTGTACGTCCATTTCACCCACAGAACTATCGTTAGTCATCTTTGACAATGGAAGATCCATTTTGTGTTCTATGTCCCCTTTCAATGTTTAATCAGTGAAACAAAGATGGCTGTTTATTGTCCAGTAGAGACAGACAGCATGAGGGAGCTCACCTGTGGAAGGTTAAAGCCAGAATAAGGCTGGAGTTTCACTTCCACAGAGCCACACAGAACAAGGAGGATTTTATTCAGTTGTGAGGTTTTAACAATTTTATGTACTGTGTCAGATAAAGGACAATTACAATATAACAAGCTCCTCATTTATTGATTTTTAGCTGGCACTTGTTTCTACATTAATAGTGATTTTTAACTGAAACCTCCATCTTCTGATTCTATGGTTTAAATTGTGTGAATAAAGTGTTGTTTAAAGTCCAATTTTTTCCCAAATCTTCAGGATGTAAAGTAGCTTTTGGCTTTCCCAAAGATCACTTTCAGATCAATAATGCCATTACCTGATTTAGCACATGGATGTTGCAGTATCAAGCAACACTGATATTTGCTGGATATGACATCAGTTTTTTATATTATTTATTTTTTAGTGTGGAATGTTAGAAAAGGTTTAATCAGGGGATTTTACTGAAACAGAGAAGAAGTTTATCAACAGCAGGTACACTGAGTTACGTAAACCTTAAACCTTCTATAAAGAATAAAATAAAAATACTGAATCAGAACACAGTAGAACTTGGGTTTAAACATTCTTTTACACTCAGCTACAACATCATTATTTTTATTTAATGATTGATGTCCAGTCCATCTCCTTTATCCAACTTTGGGATACATGGATAGTCTTTTATTTGTAGTTTTTTAAATATTTATATTAATCCTTTTAGGTTAACTTCTATTCAGTCTGGTTTGAGCTTTAATCCTCTAACCTTTCACATTTACCCATTTATAACCTTTAGTCTCAATAAAAAAGGAATTGAACCAAAAAGAGACAACAGCTACATTGAACTTTTCTATAAACATGCTGCTCTGCCTCTTTCATGCATGTGTGTTCATTAGCAGTCTGGACATGGAGGGAGCATCTCTGGCTGCACCTGGGAGGGGCTCTGGCCTGTGTCCGACCTTTCAGACATTTCAACATCTTTTTCTGAATCCCGGAATAGACAATTTAGCATGGCATAGACAATTCATGTTAGCAGTTTGAAGAACACCTGCTTGCTTCTGATGATTCCGTTCAGCTAACCAATGAGTGTTTGCGTTCTATGACCTAATGTTAATCACACTAGTTTTCACTAGATGTGGATGGAGCCAATGATCTGCATCGGATGGAGCACATGACGGAAAATAAAGATTTAGAAACATTAAAACCGAAGCCAAAAGTAACGAGTAACGTTTGTTTTACAAATGAATAGAAAGTACAGATACTTGTGTGAAAATGTAATGAGTACAAGTCAGAAGTAGGAAGAAAATAAAAGTATAGATACCTAAAAAGTGTACTTAAGTACAGTAACGAAGTATTTGTACTTAAGATTTAAATGTTTTTCTCAGCAGGAAGCAAACACATTAGATGAGTTTAGCAATGATTGCCAGGGTATGCAGAGTTAGTGTGTTGGTGTGTGTGGCGTTGATCGGCGGACACTGGACAGTTGGCTAATGGAGCCTTCTCGTGTGGCTTTGCATAAATTTGATGACTGACTACACTGACTTTGCCATAGATTAACAGTTTGGCTCCACACAGATGTAGTTTAGCTGGAGTGGAACAGCTCAGACCCCAAGAGAGGCACTGAGTGGCACTGATAAAAGAGTATTTTTCACACTCTGGGATTTTTATTTAACATTTACAAGGACTAGGTCACAGTCTAATATGTAAAAGGGCATAGAAGCTATCATTGCCTTTAGCTAAATAATGAAACTACTTTTTTCCTTAGCTTAGTTAGATGTATAATATTCTACTTTTTGCAGCATTTATTTAGCATCTTCATGATTCTTAGAAATAGAGAACACGTTTCACTATATTATCATTTTTATAACATTAGGTCTTTATAACCTATTGTAATGGGTCTATGGGGGCTATTTTAATATTATTATGCAGGAGAAAGAAAAGTAATGAAGGTTTGATTCATATTCATATGGCTCCACAGTCAAATCCTTAAAAAAGTGCTTTTCAAAGCCTAAAGCCTCTTTATTTTTGTCCTATAGAAGGGCCTTCTCTGTTAAAAAAGAAAAGAAAACAGTAAAACTGCTTTGGAGCAGTCATCTCAACATAACAGCAGACTAATTCAAGTAGAAGAAAATCAAAGTACTTGGCCCCAACCAAGCACCAAAATTGCCTGAACAGAGATGGCACAAAGGGGCCTCAGCAGATGCGACCGCTAGCTGCAGCGCAGAACCAGGGCATAACAGGAAAGTGCTGGAAGCTCAAAAGTACAGTTGCTAAGAAAAAGGACAAGGTCATCCAAAGCCTGGACACCTGCATTGAACCCACTTAGAACAAGCAGAGGGGGGGAAATAAAGCCGTGATCTTCATTCAGCTACTGCTAAAGTTGAAGCTAACGCTAAAGGGAGTATAAGCACAGTCAGAGTTGGAGAGGTCTACCCATTAGGATACCATTGCCTCACTGGAGAAAGATTTTGCTGCGATGAAGTGTGAGGTTACCAAACTGACCCCAACATGTGAAAGCTTAGAATCAGCCTCCGAACAATTCTGAGAAATCCTTTCACAGTTAAAATCAAATTATAGCGGAGAGAAAGGGTAAAATTAAGGGACTTCATGCCAAAATGCTAAAGGTGTCCCCAGCTTGGAAAAGATACCTCTAGAGTAGTAGCCATTCAAAATGTACCCACTTTCCTTGATGGGTCCTTGGCTGCTCCTCTAAAAATCATATTCAAACATCAATCTTTGTACTAAAATATTCTTTCTGTTCTGATTTGTGGACATTAAGATCTAAAGAGAAGCGTCATCTCCTGGTCAAACCCTGTAATTCAGTTAAAAGGTGGAGTTAGAGAGAAAAAATGCAGGCCCAGGAGAAGGCCAACGGCTGGCATTTGAAGAGGATTTGGCTCGGAGTCGCAGGGGAGTAGGCTGCCATTCGGCCGGCGTTTGACCACAAATATTTAAACATTTTACAAGCCGGACAGGGTCCTTTCTGTAAGTCTCACTACAGGGAACAAAAAAAGTTGGTAAAAATATTTTCCCACTGAAAGATAATTTGATTTGGTAAGCTTTAATTTATGAGGATACCAGCCCTAATTGTCTCTAAGGCTACGTTCACACTGCATGCCTTGAGTGGAATTGAACATTAAGCTCGATTCCAATTTCTTTTTAAATCAGATTTTTTTCATTGCGGTTCACATTTCAAAATATGTGCGACTTGTATGTGATCTCCTGTGTGAACTGCAGTCATACAAAGCAGTGTCCCGCATTCACAGTAGAGGACACAATGATGCCACAAGCAAGCATGCTCTGTGTTTACGGAAGTAAACATGGATGGTAGCGCTGGAGCTCATCTAGCCGTCGTTCCAGACCTTAAAAACTCAATCTTTTCAAGATAGTTAAATTTAAAGGCTGCTATCCACCTTATCGTCCGCCATGGTTGTTGTTTTTCCTCCCACTTCTGCATAGCAAGATGCAGAATAGTGACCTTTGTCGGGTATTAATGTCAGCTGGATGAATGTGACCTGGCCGTTCAGACACTAGTGGGATTTGAAAAGATCACATTCATATTGGGTTTAGAACCACAGAGCCAAGTGGCCTGTGTCGCACTGGAGAAAATCGTATCTGTTCAAACTGCCATGTAAATATAAGATACATGCCACATATGGTCAGAAAAATCATATTTGGGTCATTTCAGGCTGCTGTGTGAACGTAGCCTTACTAGGCTGGAAAAGCCAGACTAGACATAGGAGCTACTGATAAAATGATAAAAGTCTTTACAAGCTAAGTTATTCAGACAGGAAAGTCATCGTCTTGTTCTTCAGGTTCAGGTTTTGTCCTTCCTGTAGCTGCATTTGTGTTAGCCAGAGACAATCTAGACAACTGTTTATTTTTTCATTACCATCTCTGTTCTTGTTAATCCAGAGCATATTTTTCTTTTATAATCAAAGAGACTTAAAGCACAACTAACCTTTTTTTGTAGGGCACTTTATTTTCAAAATGTGACTTTTGTTGAATGATCACACAAAATGTTAGGAAGGGACTGACATTCACAAGTTGAGGCATGCAGGGATATTATTACCCAGTAAAGAGATGCAAAGTTATGCAACTAAAATAATTGCAATCAGATATTACCTTCTTTCAAGAGACCAATTTCATGGATAACTTTCATAATAAGTTCAGAATAAAGTGTGTTGGGCGCATATACCGCTCATCGTGCTGTGCAAGTGAGGGTAACTGTAATTGCTAAATGCTGTACTAATAAAGAAAGGTATGCCTGTTAATTAAAAATACAGAATCTGCTAAAGATGTTGGCTAATTAATTGTCAACTTTCGGCTTGATCCAATTTGTCTCATAAACCAAGAGAACTCCCTTAAACAACTGTAGTGTTTATTTATTGTACACAGTAAATAAAAAGTAACTTCCAGAATGGGTTCTCTCTTTGTTGCATTAGATCACGCTGGACGAGGCTGCCATCATTGCCCCAGGCTCAAGAACCAGAAACGTCAGACTGACTAAAGGCTTAGTTGACCTGGCGCCTTACATCTGAACCACCTGCTGCAAAACAAACTTTTTCATCCTTTCTCCTGAGTTTAAGGGACTTTCAGAAGCCTGGAAGAGGATGAGGCCCTTTGTTGTGCCATACCATGCCAAGCTGCTGAAGTCTGCAGAAAACAGCCCTTTCATAAATGGAGGCCAGCAAAGGTAAAGGTCTGGCACAGAAGTCAAAGAGAGTTTTCCAGTTAAATTGTTTCACTTTCTGTTGATGTTTATGTGTTTATTGTGGTCTAAGAAAAGTTACCAGGTAAATCTGCATGGTACATTATGATGGCATGTTTGAGCTGTTGTTTATTTGTATTTGTTTTCTATCTTAAAGCTATAAAAAACCTTATTTCACTAAAGGTTTAAACACTTATATAAAGTTAACGTTCATGTGTTTTCCGATATACTCCTTACATTTTGATCACCAAATTCTGAACAAAAGGTTATTTGATAAGCGTTGTCAGCTGGGAACGGCTTGCTGGATTCTCTCTAGAGACAGATACTCAGGTCAGTGACCACTTGACTCAGATGAGGAACAATAAAGAGCACGTGAGTCACTAACCTGGTTCTTAGTTCTGTCCGTGTCCAGAGGAGGGAATGGGAATCAGTCAGATGATTTCTCCACAGCTTGTGGCAGGAGCCGCCCACAGAGTTCCAGGAATGAAGGAGAGCAGATTGACGAAAGAAAGCCGGGAGACGCAAAAGACCAGAAGAGTTCAGCGGCAGAATCCAGAGCAGGTGTACGCCGTTGGGAGCACATTACTAGGGTCTTTGCATAAGCGAAGCAGGAGTCTGGTCCACATTACCGGTGTTAAATCAGACTTGTTCCCAGTGCATGTTGGGCTCTGGCAGGGCTGCCCTCTGTCACCAGTCCTGTTGATAACCTTCTAGGAACAGGGTTTCTTGGTGCAGAGAGGGTCTGGTTTTGGGACTGGTGTATCTTGTCTCTGCTTTGTTTCTGCTGACCCCCTCCCCCAAAGATCTAGGGCATGCATTGGGATGGTTTCTGGCCGAGTGTGAAGTGGCCATAACAAAAATCAGCTACTCTAAGTCCGAGGCCATTGTTCTCAAAATGAAAAAGGTTGCCTGTCCCCTTCAATTTGGAGGTGATTTCCTGCCTAAATTGGAGGAGTTTAAGTATTTTGGGATTTTGTTCACATACTGTATAAGAGGAGAATGGAGCGGTAGATCAATGGATGATCGGGGGGGCTGGTGCTATAATGCAGACTCTGGTGGTTAAGAGAGAGCTGAGTGAAAAGGCAAAACTCTACTGGCCGGTCTACATTCCTACCCTCACCTATGGTCATGAAATCTGGATCATGATGGAAAGAACGAGATCTCAGATACAAGCAGCTGAAATGAGCTTCTTTCACAGGGTTTCTGGGGTCTCCCTTAGAGATAGGGTGAGGAGCTTGGTCATTCAGGAGGGGCTCGGAGTAGAGCTGCTTCTCCACATTGAAAGGAGTCAGTTAGGTGGCTCTGGCATCTTTTTCTATGCCCCTTGGACGCCTCCCTTTGGAGGTGTTTTAGGTATGTCTCACTGGAGGAGCCCCAGGTGATGACCCTGGACATGCTGAAGGAACTATGTCTCTTTGCTGGTCTGGGAGCGCCTCGGGCTTCCCCCAGCAGAGCTGAAGGAGCTGAGAGGGAGGTCTGGGAGATTCTGCTGGAGCTGCTGCTCCCACAAGCCTTTCCTGCATGAAGGGGCAGATGATGAGTATGAGTATGATAATTGCACGACACTAGCTTTAAGGCTATGCCATTAATTCGACTAATTCATAGCACTGAAACAGCTCTGGTGAAACTCACTAATGATATTATCACAGCCTCAGATAATGGACTTGTATCTGTACTTGTCCTGTTAGATCTTAGTGCTGCATTTGACCCAGTTGTGTCATGATTGGTTTACGAATCTGACCCACATGCAGAGATAACCTCTCAGAGAACAAGGCAAAAGTTTACCAGGTTTATTGAAAGTGTAAACAGGAGTTGGATCTGGAACTCAGTGAGCTGGTGACCTGGAACTGGAAGTGAGAATGGAAGTTCAGTGGTCACTTCAGGAACCGTGGGAATCTTGGAAGCGCTGAGATCTTGCTAGATGGGGAACTCACGTTTAAGGGGGATCTTCTTGAATCCTTGAATCCAGACTGTGTGGTAAATCCAGAGAAGAGTGCACACCTTGGAGGGTGGACAAGCATTGGACCCAGAGGAGTAAAGGAGCGCACTGTCACTAAGACTTCCGATGGGTACTTGAATGGAACTTCTGTCAGTGAGCCCCAGGGCAGCTGTGGCTACAATGTAGCTTGCCACCATCAGTGTGTGAGTGTGTGCGTGAATGGGTGAATGAATGTAGTGTAAAGCGCTTTGGTCAAGTCTCCTAACTTGAATAAAGGCGCTATATAAGTACATGCCATTTACCATTTACCATATGGAGGTTTTCCCTTGCTCAGTGTAACTCAGTTTATCCTTCCAGGGGAGAGAAGGGCCAGGTATCCAGTAACACAGGAAAGCTTCCTGCTGAGGAGCAAAGACAAAAAACACGTTAGACTCAGAGAAACAAAGCTAGATTAAACTCAGCTTGGCTAGAGTACCCAAAACTGGTAAACACTCTAGCATCAAGGTAGTGACAGTCCACTGCTCAAATACTCATCCAGATAATGATCAACGACCCGCAGGTGCGCAGGGATAGACAGCGAAGACAGGGCACTGGTGGTGGAAAATAGAGACACACAAAATGGCCACACAAACTGGATTCCTAACAAGTTGATCATAGTGTTATTTTAGAAAGACTTGAATATTTTGTAGAAATTAAAGAAAGGCACTAGACTGGTTTAAATCTTTGTGGTGTTCACGTCAAGTTTAAATCGTCCTCATATATTGGTAGAAAGCATGGGATTAATTTTCACTGTTATGCTGATGATACCCAGCTATATCTGTCTATAAATCCAGATGAAGCTAACCCCTTACATAGATTACAGGCATGTCTGAAGACATACAAACCTGGATGACTCTTAACTTTCTCCTTCTGAATGCAGACAAAACAGAAGTGAAATGCTTCAGCCAGAGTTCTGATGAAAATGAAAAAGAGAGATCATATCTCTCCTATCCTGGCTTCTCTTCATTGGCTTCCTGTTAAATCCAGAATAGAATTTAAAATCCTCCTTCTCACATATAAAGCCTTAAATGGCCAAGCTCCATCTGAGATCAGAGATCTGATTGTTCCTTATGTTCCTAACAGAGCACTTCGCTCTCAATCTGCAGGTTTACTAATCGTTCCTAGAATTTCTAAAAGTAGAATGGGAGGCAGATCTTTTAGTTATCAGGCTCCTCTCCTGTGGAACCAACTACCAGTTTTAGTCCGTGAGGCAGACACCCTGTCTACTTTTAAGGCTAGGCTTAAAACTTTCCTTTTTGATAAAGCTTATAGTTAGAGTGGTTCAGGTTATCCTGAGCTATCTCTATAGTTATGCTGCTATAGGCTTAGACTGCTGGAGGACATAGGGACCCTTTTTTCATCATTCTGCTTCATTCTATCTCTATTCTCCCACTCTGCAGAATCTGTTAGTTCAATCTCTAACGTTCTGCTCTCTCTGCTTTTTCTCATAGTAGCTTCATCTGGTCTGTTCCTGTTTGGCTGTGACTCCATCCTGGAGAGAAATATCAGCTGTGCTGCTGCCATCAACACCTTTGTTTCTAGATGTTGGAGTTTGGCCTATTTTTCAGTGTAGTCCTGTTTCTCTGACTGTGACTAACTGGATGTGCTCTCTTCATCCTCTGACATGGGAGCTGGCTCGGAGCTCGTCCACCTGGCTGTGTGTTTCCTGGACGGGGCCGCCTGTGGAGCTGGTTGACAGTTGCCTTTTGTATCTATGCTTCTTTTTCTATGTCTGCTTCTGTCTCCTTGAACCCCAGTCGGCCTCAGCAGATGGCCGCTCACACTGAAACTGGTTCTACTGGATGTTTTTTCCTGTTAAAAGGGAGTTTTTCCTCTGCACTGTCGCTGCAAGCATGCTTAGTGTGAGGGATTGCATTTGGGTCAATTGTTCCAATAGCCCACCTCCCCTCATTTTTTGTCCCTCAACTCATAATATATCCACATTCATGCAAAAGACTCATGCTTTGAAACGTGATGAATAATTAACAGAAGCTCTTATTTCCTGCTGATCTGTTATGAAGACTATCTGAACTTGAAGTAAACGAGGTAAGAATGTCATGCTGTGTATTTTCCTTAATCCACCCAACATGTCTTTGATCCCAAAACAAAGAAGGTTGAGTCCAGTTATATTTCATCAAAACAGTCAGATGTCTGATCTTCTCTGTTCTTCAGAGGGAAAACACTTTGATATTATTTCCTTATTCAGCGTTGTAGGTTTTGCCTACATAAGCAGCACCTCAAGGACACTATCTTGTAAGTCTCACAGGCAAAGGTCTGAGTGATCTTTACACTCATGGAAAACTTTTCCCTTTTGGTCTTAAACCATTATAGGGCAAAGTAGGACAAAAAGTTCAAAAGTAAAGTTCAAAAGCAAATAAGCCTAGAAAACAATTATATTTAGGTTTATAAACTACAAAATGTAAGTGCCAATATCAGCATTAATGCCTCAAAGGTTATGTTGGACCAAAAAAATGTGTTTCTTTTACAGTACTCTCAAGCACTTTTGTTATTTTTCTTGATATATTTGGGCAGGTTGGAGTGTCTTGTTATTACATTGACATAGATGAAGATTCTCAGTCATCCAGGTCATAGTCATTCCGTAAAAGTTCAAAAAATCCACTGGACTTGGTTTGCAAGATTTGAAGACGTTTCGCCACCTCTCCAGGAAGCTTTCTCAATTCAAATGTCAAATGTCATGACATTTGAAACAATCTAGAAAGAAGTAAACTTTTCTTATATTAAGTGTTTTTACCCTTAATTTGAGTAGGTAAATGCGACAGTTTGCAAATCAAATTGGTGGTTTTAGTCTTAAAATAAGATAATTCAATTCAATTCAATTCAGTTTGTTTATATAGCGCCAAATTCACAACACATGTCATCTCAAGGCCCTTTACAGTTCAACCAGATCATACAGTCAAATTGATACAAAGTTTTCTATCTAAGGAAAACCAGTTGATTGCATCGACTCATTGACTCAAATACAATCCCTCACACTAAGCATGCTTGTAGCGACAGTGGAGAGGAAAAACTCCCTTTTAACAGGAAGAAACCTCCAGCAGAACCAGGCTCAGTGTGAGCGGCCATCTGCTGAGGCCGACTGGGGTTCAAGGAGACAGAAGCAGAGATACAAAAAGCAGCTGTAAAAGGCGGCCCCGTCCAGGAAACACACAGCCAGGCAGACGAGCTCCAAGGCAGCTCCCATGCCAGAGGACGAAGAGAGCACATCCACTCAGTCACGGTCAGAGAAACAGGACCACACTGGAAAACAGGCCGATCTCCAACATCTATAAACAAGGGTGTTGATGGAAGCAGCACAGCTGATGTTTCTTTCCAGGATGACGTCACAGCCAAACAGGAACAGACGAGGCAAAGCTACTCTGAGGAAAAGCAGAGAGAGCAGAAGGTTAGAGATTGAACTAACAGATTCTGCATAGGAGAACAGAGAGGGAATGAAGCAGAATGATGAAATGGGGGTCCCTATGTCCTCCAGCAGTCTAAGCCTATAGCAGCATAACTATAGAGATAGCTCAGGATAACCTGAGCCACTCTAACTATAAGCGTTATCAAAAAGGAAAGTTTTAAGCCTAGCCTTAAAAGTAGACAGGGTGTCTGCCTCACGGACTAAAACTGGTAGTTGGTTCCACAGGAGAGGAGCCTGATAACTAAAAGATCTGCCTCCCATTCTACTTTAGAAATTCTAGGAACCACTAGTAAACCTGCAGATTGAGAGCGAAGTGCTCTGTTAGGAACATAAGGAACAATCAGATCTCTGATATAAGATGGAGCTTGGCCATTTATGGCTTTATATGTGAGAAGGAGGATTTTAAATTCTATTCTTGATTTAACAGGAAGCCAATGAAGAGAAGCCAGGATAGGCGAGATATGATCTCTCTTTTTAATTTTCATTAGAACTCTGGCTGCAGCATTTTGGATCAGCTGAAGGCTTTTAACTACAGTTTGTGGACTTCCTGATAGTAAAGAATTACAATAGTCCAGCCTTGAAGTAACAAATGCATCGACTAGTTTCTCAGCATCACCCCTGGACAGGATATTTCTAATTTTTGCAATGTTCCTCAGATGAAAGAAGGAAATTCTAGAAACCTCTTTGATCTTGGATTTAAATGACAGGTCCTGATCAAAAAAACCAAGATTTTTTACTTTATTATCTGAAATTAGTTTAATCCCATCCAAATGAAGTGACTGGCTAATCAGCTTCTTTTTCAGAGACTCTGGTCCAATGAGATAATATGCACTTGAAATGAGACAATACAATTGTGTTTTCTTATTTTAAATCTAACTTTTGTCTCTTTTATCTCCTCAATCCAACAACAACTGCACTTATTTTAAGAAAGAATGAGTTATCTAGATTTGGATCTTTTCCAGTGCATTATTTAACGTGTGGTTTGTTGGTCTACAGACAAACCTGCCCCATTTGTCTGGAATGTGTGAGCATTCAGTAAATGTTTTTATCTCCTGTAAAAAGGTCAATGTTTATACAGAATCTATGTATATATATATAAACACGCTGCTCAGTAGAGCTGTGCTCATTGGCCTTCCCTGATCTTTGCATTGTTTGCCTGCACTTTAATGTAAATGAGTGATTCAGCTGAATCACTTTACTCCACAGGCTGAGTTCATCTTTTATCCACTGATTCCCATTTAAGGTTGTTCTGTTAGCTCTCAGCCCTCTGCCCTTTTATGTGTGCATGAAAGCCTGTTTGCTGTTCTGCTGCTGTGTTTGTGTCCATGTATCAGTGTCACTGAGCAGTCAGAGGAGACTGAAAACCTTTCAAGGGCCCACAGTAGCTCTGTTCAAAGGTCTCCATTACCTTTCTCTCTGAGCTTTGGTATCAACCCGATGATGTTTTTCATCTTTCTCCTGGGGTCCCTGTGCCTTTTCCCCTCCATCCCTCGCCCATCAGGAACACTGATGCCAAACCAAAGCCGTCTCAGTTTCCCAAAGGCAGAAACTTCAAGCAAATCATGGCTGACAGACTGTGGTTAGCAAGCAGCAGCTGCTAGAAACCAACAGAAACTGATTACATGGACCCAGATTACGCTTATCTAACTATAAACAGACCCAAGGTCCAACTTTATAGCTGTAGTTCCACTTAAATTGAATCACTGAATGTTTGTTGCGTCTGTATGTCTAAACATAAAATCGTTTTTTATATTTAAATCTTTATTCAAATCCTCTAGTTTATTATTTGTCATTTACAGTAAATATATATATATATATATATATATATATATATATATATATATATATACATATATATATATATATATATATATATTAGTGCTGTTAAAATTATTGCGTTATTAACGCGTTAACGCGAGGCCATTTTAACGGCGATAATTTTTTTAACGTGAGATTAACGCTATGTGGTTTTATGGTACAATTTTCCAAGTACATCCCGCTGCAGCCTGTGGGAATGCGGGGCTATTTTCCCCCAGTGTATGCATTTCTCATAGGCTTCGAGAGCGGAGCTCCTCAAGGGAAAAAGACGCTCATATACTGGGTGACGCTAGTGCCTTTTCTTTAAGCCCCACCACCAACAAACAAGTTGAGTGTCTGGTAACTAGTAGCAACCTGAAATACGCTGAGAAAACAGATTACTGAGGTGAAATGGAATCTGCTACGGCACTGTTGCTGTCTGTGTACGCCACAGGTCGGTATCGTGTGTGTGTGTGTGTGTGTGTGGGTGGGTGTGTCTGTGTGTGGGTGTGTGTGTGTTCTCATTTTTGTTAAGAGGCTGAAAAGTAACTTTCTAGAGCATAGACTACCTCCATCTAGTGATGTCGGTCTATTGATTTTGATGTATTGATTGAAAATTGTTCATTATTATCTTGGTTAATTAGCATCTAATGTTAACTGTACTACATTTTATAGCAGTAGGGTAAAATGCTTGTCTTTGTTCAAAAGACTGTATCAACTGTAAAGACTGTCTTTTACATCAGCCTGTTTTCAGGGCCTTTTTTTTGGCTACATATTTGTTATTTTTTGCTACATGCCTCCCCATCTTCTTGCCATATGTTTCTATGGCATAAATCAGTGTCTGTGACCTGTTTTCATTTTAAAAAAAGAACATTGGCACAAACCTACCCTGTATGTATTTTTTGTATGTCATCGAGAGTATTTAAATGATTTTCAATCAGAAAAAAAATGTGCGATTAAAATGCGATTAATCGCGAGTTAACTCAGGCATTGATGCGATTAATCGCGATAAAAAAATTTAATCGATTGACAGCACTAATATATATATATATATATATATATATATATATATATATATATATATATATATATATATATATATATACACACACACAAAAGCAATACAAAGAAATGGTCAGTCCATATAGGCTATTTATTCTAAGCAATAATAAGCAATAATCCATAATATTTAGAGAAAAAAAACCAAGAAGTACTGATGTGAAGAACTGAAAATATTTTCTCCCCCAAGCAGTTTATTGGGATCAGGTGTTCCAATCACTTCCATAGCCGGAGGTGTATAAAATCTGATTTAACAATCATTTGTGAAAGAATGGGGCGCTATGAGGAGCTTTCTGAGTTTGGAACTGTGGTAGGCTGCAGAGGGGGCTGGTGGAGTTTTATCCAGGGGCGGCTAAAACTTCAAAGTAGACGTATGCCAGAAACCAATCAAATGTATACTAAGGTATCAAACCAGTATGTTTACATGAATGGCAACAATAAAAACAACATTCTTACAGTTTTAGCAAAGTGCTTTAAATCAGTCCTAGCTGTCATAATCCATGCTGGGTCAGATCCTGACATTTGAAAAAGCAGGCAGGGAAAGCAGGATAAAGCATTAGTCTTAGAGTTAGCCTTAGCCTGGTGAGACCATCCTGATCTCGCGAGCTTTCAAGGTTTCACTCGCTAATCAGTCTGGAGACTCTCCGTTAAAGAAAATGTGGAGCCGTTCACCAAACGAACGTCCAATCAGCGCTGGCTTTGAGGCGGTTTGAGGTGTGACGCAACGAGAAGCGCGACAGTTCAGTCTAAAGAACATGGCGGCTTCAGCCGATGAAATTAGCGTTAGCGTGGCTATCGAGCAAGTTTTATTGGAATTACAGAGTATTTCTTCACTGAAAGAAGAGCAAAACACTGCTCTGGAGGCTTTTCTCAGAGGAAAATATGTTTTTGCTCTTCTCCCCACTGGTTTTGGCAAGATTAGCCTGGCTGTTAGTACGTCATATGCTTCATTGATCTGATTGGTTTATTTGGCCCGTCTATCACCAACATAGGCCAATCAGCTAACCAGTATTTTCGCCCCTTCCCAAAATTACTTCAATGGAAGGTTTCCAGATGGATATGCGGAGCAAATCCATCTGGCGGAGTCAGATTAAGTTAGCCTTTTTGCTAAATAATTTTTTATTTATTTTTATTTTTTTTACAGTGTGCTGTCTGGCATTGTGGCAATAAGAATAATTGCCTTAATGCCAAAAAGAGCCCAACAGTGGAGCAGTACGGCTATCACCATAGTGTTCCACCTGATTTATGCATTTAAATTGCTTTATCATAATGATGCAGGGAGTTTTACAGATTATATGGACACTGCAATGTAAGTAGAACAGGAAAGGAAAAACAGAAAAAAAGGAGAAAAGATGAAAGAAAGAAGAGATAAAAGGGAAATTTTGCTAAATAAATAACTCTATAAACCCGTCAATCAGCTACACTTTCTAACAGACGACTGTAACGTCAGCGCTGTGGAGGAAGGTGGTGAGCAGATAAAGCTGCTCTCAGCTCTGGGTGCAGGAGAGCTGCTCCCCAGGATGTTCCTATCTTTAGCATTGAAGAGGAGCTACCGCGCTGGACAACTTTTAACCAGAGTCTATGGGGGAAGATTGCTTTCCCGTCTGGAAATGCGTCACCAATCTGATGACAAAGGAAATAGCTTTACTCATAATTAAAGATTAGATATTAATCTTGCACATCTAAAAATATATTGATATATTTTGAAATATTGAAATTTTATAATCTAATGATTGTTTTTTTAATGTCTTGATCAAGATCATTGGGTGAGCGGGGAGGCGCGGTAGCGCCCTCTATTGCTCAGCCACCACTGATTTCAGCTTTGCAACAAATCCAGTTGTGAAGTTTCTCCACTCCTAAATATTCCACAGTCAACTGTCAGCTGTGTTATTAGAAAATGGGAACAACTGTTTGGGAACAACAGCAGCTCACAACTAGTTCACTTAAACTGAGGGAGCGGGTTCAGAGGATGCTGAGGAGAATGAGGGAAGGGGTTGCCAACTTTCTGCAGAGAGAATCACTAACACAACTCCAAACCTGATGTGCAAAGAGCTCTATGGAATGGGTTTCCATGGGGAGCAGCTGCATCCAAGCCATACATCACAAAGTGCAATGCAAAGCTTCAGATGCAGCGGTGTAAAGCACTCTGCCACTAGACCCTAGACCAGTGGATTCCTTGATCTCTGGAGTGATGAATCGTTCTTCTCTATCGGGATATCTGATTGGTCAGTCTGGGTTTGCCAGAAAAGAGCTCTATGAAGACATGGATGTGGATGAACTTGATAGGCCTACACAGAGCGCTGACCTTAATCTAACCGAACACCTTGGGATGAATTAGAGCGATTCCTTAGAGCCAGGGCTGTGTGTCAAACCTAAACGTATGAACTCACAAATGCACTTCAGGAACAATCATCATAAATTCCCAGAAACACATTAATAAACCTTGTAGACAGCCTTCCCAGAAGAGTTGAAGCTGTTACGATGATAAAAGATGGGATGTCACTTAAGATCCCATATTATTCAGGGCAGGTGAGGGAATATGTTTATAGATTGAATATTGTGCTAGTGATGGCATAGTTGTGAATTTTGACATTTACTGAAGATTTACACAGACAAATAAAGACAGTTTTTCTTGTTTTAATATTAACACTGTAATAAAAGTAATGGACATGGAACATAGCATCATTGGAGCAGCAAGAAGTTCATGTTTTGGTTTCTGCTTTGTTTTTATTTTGGAAAAATTGATTCCTAATCCATGTTGCATTTCTCTAAGTCACATCCCAGACTCAATTCAGCACCATAATTAAATCCAGCTTCTCCAACTAATTACCTCCAAGACATTCATCCTGTTCCCCTGCCTCTGTATACCTGCCTTACTCTCCACTGCCAGAACTTCTCATCTACTCACTCTGCCTGCGTGAGTTGTTTCCCAGTCATTTGTTACTCTTCCTGTTCCTGTTGTTCTGCTTCCCTGAAAACGGTGCAGCTTCTGGCCACATCTAATCGTCTGTGCAGCTTCAAACCACATCAAATCTACACTGCAGATTCAGGTCACAGCTTAGAGCTCTGTCCAGTTGTGCAGGGTCTGGTCCTTTGGTCCTTCTGTGAATACAACAAGTGTTCCTACCAACTGCTCTTCTGACACCACTTATAAGGCCTTCAAGGACAAAATAAGATATTTTGTTCCCTCTCTAAAGAGGCTAAGAGAGTCTGTAAATATAAATTATTACCCTGGTTTGGAGAAGAAATTAAAAGGACCTGGGGCAATGTTTCCCCCTACTCTTAACAAATCAGTCATAGTTGTCTTTTCGGGATCTGCTTGGCAACTTGAAGTTTCAGCTGCATCCATAAGCCAATTGGGGTTCAGGGTCATAGCCGCAGATATGCAAAAAGCAGATATACAAAAGATAGAAAACCCACAGCCAGGCAGACGAGCTCCGAGCCAGTTCCCATGTCAGAAGATGAAGAAAGCTCATCCAGTTAGTCACAGTCAGACAAAGAGTAGGTTGTTATTTCTATCTGGTTTATTAACAATTTCACTGTATTTGTACTTCAGCATTAGCCAACAGTATGGCAACACAAACACATTTTAACATACTAGGGCAGCTGTTCCAAAAGTGGGGGGTGTCTCCCCCTAGGGGTAAATCGGTGTAATTGCAAGGGCGTATGGTAGTACTGAACTGAAAAATGACCAATATTAAGTCATTTCAAAAAAGTTTAAAAAACAATCCACTGGACTTTGTTTCCAAGTTTGAAGACGTTTCTCTTCCATCCAGGAAGCTTTTTCAATTCAAAATGTCAGAAATAGATTTGAGTTCCAGGTTTTATACAGTAGTCAAACAAAGCCTTGTTTTAGATTAGAAATCGAGCAAATTGAAATGAACGAACGGGTCCAACCCTTTGGAATGGGGGTCGTTTGGCTTCTTTTGTTAGCCTGCAATGCCCCATACCTGTCTATGTCTCTGAAAGGGGGGGTCGTTGGAGGGTATTGTGGGCCTGGCTTAATAGGTGAGGTCTTCTGCTCCCCTGTAAAGAAGTTGTGATGAAAGCGTTGGTTGGTTTTTCCTATATTAAGACATATTTTTATGATAAAAAAATCTGTTTTTAGTTCTTGATGGTGTTAAACAATGAAATAAACAGTTAAACCAATTGAAGGTACTTTTAAAAAAAGGGGATTGTAGTTTATATTTTTATCATATGGTTTACTGCAGTTAACTATCTTTTTTATACTGTGGAAAAGATGAAAGGAAGAGGGTGCAAAAACTTTTTGTGATTTTAAATCAAAACGCGGGCACCAAGAAAAACTTAACCACTGTACTAAGGTGTAAGCAAAACTGACAAATATCACAGAAAGGTGTGTAGATCAGGTAGAGACAGTCAGCAAGAACAAATATTTGTTTTGTGCTCAACTGCAAAGCAGGAAGTGACACCTTACCTGCAGCTAGCAGCCTTTCTGATATTTTTCTTCTACTGAAGAATTCTTTAAAAATATTAGTGTTCGATAATTGCATGGTAATATTTTTTATGACAATAACCAATAACACCTGCCAAATACCTATTGGAATATTCTGGAATAACAACAAAAAAAATTATTACAACATGCACAAGTAAATTACAAAATGACAGAACTGAATCAAAAAATGTTAATGGAAATTCTGCATCCTTAGGATTAACCTGCCACAATTTCTGTAACTTTTCAGATTCCTGCAATCATTCGCCCTTCTACTCCTCTAACCTCTTGCTGTTTTCCCTTCATCTGCAACTCATCCCTTCTTTTTCCCATCATGCCGCCATGTGTTTATCTGTGACTTCAAGGAAAAAAAGCTGGGATCACAGCGGCGGTGATGACTAAAATCTGTCAAACCCTGTTACAGCTTGCCGTTTTACTCGGCTTGAAAGAGACACCAATTATATATCAAGGGTGCAGAGGAAATGGAAAGGAGTTCAGAAGGGGGGGTGTGAGTGAGAATGTTAAAGGGATTTAGTGATGAAGTGGTGAAAAAGGTGGAATATAGAAGTTCTCTCAATCAGCATCTTATTTGGCATTCGGAAACTAGGGCAGAAGACGATTTGTCCCAAAGTACCCCAACAACACTCACCAAAACACGTACCAACCTCCCCATCACCCTGAAGGTGCTTTGTAATCCACAGGGACACAACAGATCAAGGGGGGGCTGGTTGTTGGGATGTAGGAGGGATGGGGATTTGGGATTTACACCTCTGGGAAATGTACAAGCATGAGAAACAGTAGATTCATGTTTATGAATATGAATTAGAAATTAGATAAATTATTACATATGCAGGAAAGATTTAGCTTTTTTTTCATCTTGGCCCTTAGGCAACCCAAAGTGCAACTTGTAGCAACTTTAGCCATTAGCAACTTACCTTGCTAAAGAGTTGGCAATAGAGGTTCCGCCCTCAAAGTGACAAAAGTTGACATGTTTGTGCAGAAACAGGTCCACACATAAATAGGAGGCTACAGGTACATTAAAAGCAAGCAATGGAGGCAGGGAGGGAGCATGCAGTCATCCATGTTATGCATTGGGAACCTCTAATGAATCTACAGGCATAATGTGTTAAAAATGTATGTGGAAAATAGATTACCTGCGTGTGTTTTTAATAACTCTGCTCATATGAGAATTTATTACATGTTTGCCCTTTTGGTAGAATACTGACTTCATATCACACACCCTTACACTACACACCTGCTTAAAAACTAACAGAGTGTAAACAAAACAAAATTTAGTTTTGCACAGCTTCCGGACAGTAAATGAGAAAGCTTAGCAGTGAAATGAACATTTCCATTCCATAAAATGCAGCATTAGTCAAATATAAACAGTATGGGAGAGAAACATGGTGCAAAAACACACCGATATGTTAGTTCAGAGCATTTCAAGACAAATAGATATGGTGCAAATATGCAGTGTTTTGGTTTAGTGTTATCATTGTGATGCAGAGTCTGTGAGATGATTTAGAGTTTTTTCTCAACAGTTCATCAGTCTGATGGCGGTGGGGAAGAAGCTGTTGCAGAACCTGCTGGACCTGCATGAAAGGCTGGGAAGCCTCAGTCTTTAATGGAGGGAAGAGGAGCCCCCATGATCCTCTCTGCTGTTCTCACCTTCTTCCAGTCTGAGGGGCTGCTGCCTCCACACCACACAGTGAGACAGCTGCTCAGAACGCTCTCTATGGGGCTTCTGGAGAAGGTGGGGAGGATGGGGGGTGTTGTAGCCTGTGATCGCCTTGCCACATCCTTCTGATGTTGCTGACATTGTGGAAGAGATCCTGGATCTTCCGGCTGTGGTTCTGCTTCTCTGATCTGATGGCTCAGTTCAAGTAGACACGTGATCAGTGTCTCTCTATCACCAGACTTGAAAGCTGAGTTCGGTGCTTTTAGCGTTTTCCGAACCTCCCCATTCATCCAGGGTCGTTGGTTGGCCCGGGTGGTGATGTTGTTTGTGATGCTGATGCCTTTAATGCATTCGTTGATGTAGGTGCACACAGTCATGGAATACTCATCTATATTTTTTTGTGAAATGTAGCACCAGCTTTGAACATGTTTCAGTCAGAGCATTCAGAACAGTTCTGAAGTTTCTCCATGCCCCCCTCAGTCCACACTCTGACCCCCTTCACTATTGGTTTTGCCCTGATTAGACGGGGCCTGAATTCAGGAGTTACCATGACAGACATCTGTGTGATCTAAGTTTATCTTAGTTGATTTAAGTTTTGTGTGAAAACCTACTTGTAACCCCCCTAATGTAGTTTAAAAAAATACCCCTAACAAACAAAAAGCAATTGAGAAAATAAACAGACTGGAGGCCATCAGTGCTTCACCACATTGCTCCAGTTGAGTTTCTAATATTCTCTAATAAGATCTGTGGGTTTGTTCAAGTGTGTGGATGTTTGCAAATGTGTGTTTCTGAGACAGCTGGAGAAAAGGTCATGTCCCACTTAAGGCCTGCAGAGTTATCAGACTGTTTCCAACAGATAAGAAACCAATAGAGGGAAGGCAAAAATTGCCAACCAGCATGGACTGAAAACCTTAGAGTTTATCTTTTATTGGGCAATTTACTGCAAAGGGCTTTGCTGAACTTTGACTATTTCTAGAAATTGTTTGGTCTAATAAACAATATATTGTTTCTCAGGCATTTAACATAGGAATAAATCAGGACTTGTTGTATGAATGTTTTAGTAATTTTAACATCACACTCAGCAATTGTGTCTAAATATTTTTTCTAAATCCAGCAAGAATCAGATGACCTATTCAGCTAATCAGATACAATCATTTATCATCTCTAACGTTCTGCTCTCTTTGCTTTTTCTCATAGTAGCTTCATCTGGTCTGTTCCTGTTTGGCTGTGACTCCATCCTGGAGAGAAATATCAGCTGTGCTGCTGCCATCAACACCTTTGTTTATAGATGCTGGAGATCGGCCTGTTTTCAGAATCCGAATCAGAAATACTTTAATAATACCAGAGGGAAAACACTTTCCAGTGTAGTCCTGTTTCTCTGACTGTGACTAACTGGATGTGCTCTCTTCATCCTCTGACATGGGAGCTGGCTCGGAGCTTGTCTGCCTGGCTGCGTGTTTCCTGGACGGGGCCGCCTTTTACAGCTGCTTTTTCTATGTCTGCTTCTGTCTCCTTGAACCCCAGTCGGCCTCAGCAGATGGCCGCTCACACTGAGCCTGGTTCTGCTGGAGGTTTCTTCCTGTTCAAAGGGAGTTTTTCCTCTCCACTGTCGCTACAAGCATGCTTAGTGTGAGGGATCATATTTGAGTCAATGAGTCGATGCAATCAGCTGGTTTTCCTTAGATAGAAAACTTTGAATCAATTTGACTGGATGATCTGGTGAACTGGAAAGTGACCTGAGATGACATGATGTGAATTGGCGCTATAGAAATAAACTGAATTGAATTGAATTTATATTGAAATGAATCCATCCATCCATCCATCCATCCATCCATCCATCCATCCATCCATCCATCCATCCATCCATCCATCCATTAACATAACATGTTAAGTTAACTTCTAAGTTCGTCTTCAAATTATTTGAGTGTCTCAGAAACTTGGATGAATCAACACACAACAACAGACCTGATCAATATGCAGTAGTGTCCAATTCAATTCAGCTTATTTAATGTGACAATTCACAACACATGTCATTTCAAGGCACTTCACAATTCAACCAGATCATCCCAACCTATTCTCATTATGAGTGCGAATGAAATCGTACGAAAAGTTATGCACCGTAATTTTGTACGTTTTGTAGGTTTTTTTCGTCGTATGCGCATCTTACGCACCATTCAAGAACATAGAATATAAATTACAATTAGCCCTAACCCTGACCCTAACCCTAAGATATAAAACAGCAAGCAACGTAGTTAGAGACATGAATAAGTGATGATTGCACTGTTTTTCCCAGTTTTGCGTCCGTCCGCGGATCTGCTTTTTTTTTCTGTCTGCCAGCGCATGCGCACTGATCTGGTTTTTTGAGGAAAAACGTCCAAAACGTACGAAATACTGTGCATAACTTTTCGTACGATTTCATACGCACTCATAATGAGAATATGTTGATCATCCAGTCAAATTGATTCAAAACTTTTCTAACTAATGACAACCAGTTGATTGCATCGACTCATTGACTCAAAGGCAATCCCTTAGACTAAGCATGCTTGTAGCGACAGCAACAGAGAGGAGGTTTCTTCCTTTGAAAAGGAAGGAACCTGAAGCCGAACCAGACTCAGAAGCTCTCTCCACTGGCCCCTGAGAACGGGCACTAGAACAGCAGCCTGAATAACAACCTCAAATCAAATATCTGGCCCCGATAGCTGGGACTGAGCCGTATATAAAGAAGCAGGAGCAGGTGGATTAGATGAGTAAAAATTGGAAACCAGGCAGTAAGGCAGATGAATGAAATGAGCAATTAGACCAGCCCTTAGAGGCATGATCATGACTCTAAAAGTTGTCTAAAAAATAATTACTTCAATTAAGTACAGATTGTACTTTGTTACTTGACACCTCTGCCCAAGATAATTGAATTATTTCAAGTTTTGGTAAACACCATGAAAAAAGATCTTTTGCATTTAGCTTTAAACAGCAACTCCTCACCCCCTTCTGCACGTTGGTCATTGTTGGTGTCAGCAGTTTGGAGGCTTCTTGTGGATTTAGTGCAAATTTGAATGTTTTTTTTAACAGATTCCAGAATGTAATTTATAGAAATACTAAATAATATCAATCCCAAAATACTGCCTAGAGGGACACCAGATGGGCAACTAAGATACTTAGTCATACGTTATAATTAGTTTTCCTTTGTGGTAAACCAGACTGAGACGCAAACTAATAGTTGTAGATAAGTATTGAACTAAAACCGCATGCAGTTCAGCTAAAAAATATAACATATTTTAATAAAAAATTTTATTCAAAGGTTCTGCCCAGATATGTGTCCTGAACCTAAATGCACAGCCATCTCTTAGGCTTTTATTTTCTGTCTTTATCTCTTAAAAAAAACAACAACAAACAGCTGCCACTTCATTAGGCCACAGGTGAGGTAAACCTAAAGTAGGGGTGTCTGTTTTAGTTCTCCTCATTGAAAGAAATGAGTGAGGAACATATGCAGCCCTCCATCTGACCATCTGTTAGACATGCGGATGGTCTACTGTCCCCAACAACAGGGGACGTGTTCCCAGGCCGTCAGAGATTCAACAGATTGTGTTCATATCCGAGGGTTAATGTGGTTTCGCACTCTTAGCTCGCTGTGTTTTTCAGTCTGATAGAAAAGTGGTGCAACCAGACACACTGAACCCTGAGGGTCTTCCCTGCCCCCCCATCCCCAAAACATACACCTTTTTTTTGTTTTTGTTGGAAGAACTACAGTTTGTAGCATAAAACAGGATAAAACTAATAGAAACTAAGACAATAAAAACGCAAATTCTCTTTTCAAACACCACCTTCAATTTACCAGAGTGTAAGACTTTTAAAGCAATGAATTTACCACATTCTTAACCCTCGGGATGAGTATCATCTGCCTTATTTCTGTAGTTTATTAGGAAATCCACTGATCCCAATCCCCTAAAACAGAAGAATAGGGTGGATTTAAAATCATGTCTGCTGAGACAACAATAGGATTTTAAGAGAGAAGTCACTTCATGTCAAACATGGGAGCATTTAAACATGAAAACATTGATCTTACTGTTTTGTTTTGAACTCCAGTTGCATAATATCACAGTGACAGTAATACCATTGAAGTATAACTAAACAGGCTGTGTTTAAGAAGCTGGCAAATACATACAAGCAAAATGTAAAGTGGCTGTAAAACGTAACAGGATGAGGAATCTTTAATTGTACATGAAAATAGTGGTAAGAAACAAACTTATGAGACATAAACTGACAACCTTATAAACTGTAAAACAGATGAGGAAGTCTGCAGGCAGACTGAGGAACGATGACTAGTGACTGAGGCTGGAAACACAACTGCTGTCTGTCCCTGTGGAAATGGGTTCGGCTGATATTCAAGCTAATATTCCAATATCTCCTCAGACTATAAATCTGATACCTGAGACAACGGTACTGCTGCTGAAGCTCCTCCAAAATGTCATCAGCACCTAGAACAGCAGTAATAAATTCAGTATCCATTCTTTGCCTGCTTTAGGAGTCAACTGTATTGGTTGCTAGGCGACAGATTGTGCGGGCAGTGAAAGTCGGAGAGGGCTGGACCTGCCATAGCCAACTTCTTATGTTCTCTTTATTTCATGTAGCTTGAGGGACCCGGTCCAGGTAGACCAGGTCCTTGGCAGACGCAGCCTCTGAAACTGAACACACCCAATATGCTTGACATGCTTTTCATAACACGTCCACAAGTGATTGCATTCAGTCTTTGAAATGATAGGATTGGCTTCTCCTGGATGAGCATGTGGCAAAGGTAGACATTTGTTTGCATTGTGTTATTAACTCTTCAGCAATCCCTCACACCAAGCATGACTGCTGCAACAGTGGAGAGGAAAAACTCAATTTTAACAAGGCAAAACCTCCAGTAGAAACATAAGCAGGCTAGTGTTTTTTGTCTGAGTGTTGAATTTTTTGGGCATGTTGTGTTTAATATATATGAGCAAATATGGAATTACAATATTTTTGCTTCTCTCTGTTTTCTTCTCTTTGTTAAACACAGTGTTGTTCTGCCTGCTCCTCTCTTTTTTTGGCCTAATTTGGACAACCACATGCTTGAAGCGATTTCCTAACATACCAATAAAGTTAAAAAAGTTATATAAAAAAAAAAACAACCTCTGGACTTTGTTTTCTAAGTTTGAAAACATTTGGCTTCCCTTCCAGGGAGTTTTCACAATTCAAAATGTGATTGTGTTTTTTTTATTTTGTTAGAATGACTACGACCTGGAGGACTTTGAGTCTTCACCAGAATTTCCTAACATATTTGCAATGTTTTCATTTCTCCTCTGTAAGAGGAGGGATACTGTCAGCCTGGTAACTCTGAGTTCTGATAAAAGAACCCAATAACAAAACACTGGATGATCTGAGTCACATCACCCACTGGAACATTCATCTTTTGAAAAACAATAATAAGTGGGTAAAGAGTCCTGGATAGTTGTCAAAACATCTTCAAACAACACATTAAAAAACGAGTTGCCAGTTCCAAGTTAAGACAGTTTTTTTGCTATTCAGTGGAGTTTAGGTACCTCGAACTCACATTTGTCCTCCTCAGGAAATAAAAAATTAAGACCAGGTCAAATTAAATTCCTCATGATGACCCTTGCTACTGTTTCTTCTTACTGAAGAACAGATAGCATTTCCTTAATAAGGCTGGTAAATACAGGTTCGTATGATTTCCACTGAAGAACGATTACTCTGATATCTAGTTTGAAATATCCAGTAAAAGCAGAAAAAGAAGAAGGTTGTATCGTTTGTCCACACAAGTGGGAAATTCAATTCTGTTTATTTCTATAGCGCCAATTCACAACACATGTCATCTACAGTCAAAATTATTCAGTTATCTCTCTAAGGAAAACTTTTGCATCGACTCATTGACTCTCAGCAATCCCTCACACTAAGCATGCTTGTAGCGACAGTGGAGAGGAAAAACTCCCTTTGAACAGGAAGGAACCTCCAGCAGAACCAGGCGCAGTGTGAGCGGCCATCTGCTGAGCTCCCATGTCAGAGGATGAAGAGAGCACATCCAGTTAGTCAGAGTCAGAGAAACAGGACTACACTAAAAAAACAGGGCAAGCTCCAACATCTAGAAACAAAGGAGTTGATGGAAGCAGCACAGCTGATATTTCTCTCCAGGATGGAGTCACAGCCAAACAGGAACAGACCAGATGAAGCTACTATGAGAAAAAGCAGAGAGAGCAGAACGTTAGAGATTGAACTAACAGATTCTGCAGAGTGGGAGAATAGAGATGGAATGAAGCAGAATGTTGAAATCGGGGTCCCTATGTCTATTATATATATTCTATTCTAGATTTAACAGGAAGCCAATGAAGAGAAGCCAGGATAGGAGAGATATGATCTCTCTTTTTCATTTCCATCAGAACTCTGGCTGCAGCATTTTGGATCAGCTGAAGGCTTTTAACTACAGTTTGTGGACTTCCTGATAGTAAAGAATTACAATAGTCCAGCCTTGAAGTAACAAATGCATGGACTAGTTTCTCAGCATCACCCCTGGACAGATTTCTATTTTTTGCAATATTCTACAGATAAAATAAGGAAATTCTAGAAACAAAATGAAGATCATTTCCCAAAAGCTGTTTAAAGTGTCAGTTCCAGAACAAATGGCCCGCTGCAGCTCAGTATGTATGGCATCTTACACATCTTGCTTTTCTCTTCTTCCTTTCTATGGCAATTGGATTTAAGCCAAAGGCGAGTTTTAGAGACCAGTAAACATGGATTTTTGACACAACCTGTCTTGAGATATGATTTGTTTCTTTTGTATCAGAGTTACAGTCATTTCATTACATGACCACTGGGGGGAGTTCTAGAAAACAAGACATGCAATATGGTCTGAGCAAGAAGCAACACGCATTGTTACTTGGTGTTGTGCTAGATAAAGCAAAAGAGTTTTACCTTAAATTTCTTTTCCCCTCATATCATCACATGGTGTGAGAATTAAGAACTCAAAGAGCACAACGGCAGAGCTTGGACATCTGGAACAGTTTGATTTTACTCAGCCGGCCGACAAAAACTGGACTGGTAGAACTGTGAAGTGCTGTCATGGTTTTGGTTCTGTTCAAGTTTTGTCTCTGAGTTTTCATTGGTCTTATTTCCAGTATTTATGTCCTAGTTATTTTTGATTGTATTTGAAGTCTTAGCTATTTCTTGTTTGCCATTTTGTTTCAGTCTCATTTTCCTTGGCTCCATTCTTGCCTCTTTTCACACCTGCTCCCAATCTGCTAATTAGCCTGGTCCTGTTCAGGAGCTAGAAGCTACACCAACGTATATATATATATATATATATACCTTCTGGCTAGAAGTTGGAGGGGGTTTTGCTGGGAGTTGCAGGGAAGTGGTCTACCATTCATTGGCATTCGACTGGGAAGGGCCATTTTGAATGGGTGCTATTTTACGTCATTACATCATACACGTTTGCAGATGAGGAGACATCCATGGCTCCAGCCTTATCAAAATATTACACTTTTTTATTAGATCAAGGACACTGCTCTCATTCCATTCCCAAATCTTTTCCACATCTATAATGAAGATGACTTTCCTCCTGACAGAGAAACTCTTCCTAATTAGGTAAACTACTTGGGAAAACATTAGTTCTGACACACAACAGGCAGGTATTATTAAGGTTTAACAGACCCACACATCATCAATAACGATAATTCTAAAGGCCAGAGGCTCGTTAAGTTTGCTTAATAGCTGCTCCTGTGTTTTTTAAATATTTCTATTAATACATTTTCATATTCTGTCCAAGTCAAATGTGGGAAATATTTTTACACAGAGACAGAAGTGAAAAAAACCTGCACAGTTCTGCTCACCCTGGATGTGACATGGAAAAAAATCTGATTGGAGATTAAAAATGCGTACCAACTGGTGTGTTCCAGCCTTAACACTACTTTCTTGGACAATTCTAAGGCTTTTCTAGGAGTCGTGAAGAGCAGTTTTATAACAACCAACAGAATCATCAATAAAGAACAAGGTCATCCATTTCTGCTCTCTAGGACATCTGGCTTTGATGATGGTAGCTTTAAACATGCAGTAAACAATAGCAGATAACTGCTAAAACAGCTCAGCTGCAGGTAGTTTGTAGGTCTTATGTTGCTGCATGGAATCCACCAGCCGGCTGCAGACAGTAGTTTAACATGTAGTTAATGCAGGGGCAGTGTATGATGCTGATGGGCTGCTTCTCACTCCAATGACCCAAGGATTAAACTGTGCATCCTTCCTACTCCTGCAGGTTAATACGAACCCACTGGAAGCTCCACAGGCTTCAGCCGACATGTCTGCATTAATGTTACATTTCCACCATTACTAATTAATCCAAAACATATTCTGCTGTGCTGAAGTGCTCAGGCGCCTTACCCCACCACCCCACTCCAAAGTTGTCCTTAATGTGGGGACAAGAGGTAGCCTTGGCCCCCCTCCTGAATAAAACATCCTAATAATTCAGCATAAGCATTTAGCTAATGCATTATTCACTAGAAGGAAATCAGTGCAGGGGGCAAAGGAGTGGGTGAATGCAGATTTATTTAACAGAGCTGCTGGGCAGCATGGAGCAGGACTTTTAAGAGAGGACTAAGTAATGTGTCATGAATTTAAGGGTCTGCATTGTTGCTAGTTAGTGTAAGTCCACTTATATGTCCACTATTGGTTTGTTTTTCGCTTTGTTTTTTCATGGAGGGTTATCAGAGTTATCAGGACCAAAACATTAAATTTATCAATGGTGTTTCTATGAGACTTGACACTATGAACTTATAAAGTCAACTTATAAATGAAACTAAGAATAAATCATCCAGATGGCATTTGTATTTTCTACAAATAAAAATGCTTAAGTTGTAAATAAATTAGAAATTTGATTTACAGCTTGATAATAAAATAAATAAATAATAATCATTTCTTTCTTAAAAGAGGTCCCAGCAAAAAAGGAATATATTAATTTTAAATTTGTCCAATAAAAAAACGTAAATGTAGTGACATGATATATATATTTTTTTAATTTAAAAGTCAACGATGCATTTTTTGACTCAAAAGAAACTGCTAATAGATTGATTCAAACTGCTGTTAGGTCTGCAGCCATACATTAAGATATAAAGAGATGCCTCATCTCCTGGTCAGACCCTTTAATTTAGTGAAGGGGTGGAATCGGAGTAAATAAATAATCACGCCCAGGAGACGGAGGCCTCACTCCATGGCAGGAAGTTGGCTGACATTTGACTGGGAAGGGCCATTTTAAATGGCTGCTACTGTAGTTTTCTCTTGCATATGAGTCAAAAAACACCTGATCAAGTAAAAACAGTCTTGTCTACCTGAATCTAGCTTTACTCCCAACAATCCTTTCTAGACTAGGAAATCTTGGTAAACATGAAACCACAATCCTGACATTGATCCAGCAACAAACTTACATGCTCTGTTGTATTAACCAGCTGTCTCAACAGTTTATGGATTTACAAAATCAATGACCACATTCAAATGTTGCGTATTCTCCCCAGTCCGATCCAGCAGTCCCTGATCCCCAACAGCTTTCCCTAGCACAAATATTCAGGAACCCACTCCAGAGCCACATACTGGTGAACTGTGTACTGTAAGTGCAGAGGTTTGCTCCTTCAATGTATCCTGATCTTCTTCAGTTCCCCTCAGTCACTCTAAGACAACATTTTTAAATCTTGAGGCTGTTATTTTAATTGTGATACATCTCAACATTACAAAGCCAAATGTCTGGTTTGCCCAAAAGTGCAAGCCCATTAGTATATCTAGTGTCATTAACCCCAAGGATTATCTGTCTATCTTCTCTATACTTTAACAGTAACTCTCATTCCTTGTTATCACTCATTGACTCTCGTTCCAAACATGACTTCATTCATTCAGAACAGTTGGACAGGCTCATTATCCCAGTTCAACCCATGTCTAACCCCATGTGTTATGGCCTAGGTGGCAGTTTCATAGTCACCATTATTCATCAGACTGCTCCCCTCCATTTTGGAGCTGAAAAACTAGTCCATGCATTTGTTACTTCAAGGCTGGACTATTGTAATTCTTTACTATCAGGAAGTCCACAAACTGTAGTTAAAAGCCTTCAGCTGATCCAAAATGCTGCAGCCAGAGTTCTAATGAAAATGAAAAAGAGAGATCACATCTCTCCTATCCTGGCTTCTCTTCATTGGCTTCCTGTTAAATCCAGAATAGAATTTAAAATCCTCCTTCTCACATATAAAGCCTTAAATGGCCAAGCTCCATCTGATATCAGAGATCTGATTGTTCCTTATGTTCCTAACAGAGCACTTCGCTCTCAATCTGCAGGTTTACTAGTGGTTCCTAGACTTTCTAAAAGTAGAATGGGAGGCAGATCTTTTAGTTCTCAGGCTCCTCTCCTGTGGAACCAACTACCAGTTTTAGTCCGTGAGGCAGACACCCTGTCTACTTTTAAGGCTAGGCTTAAAACTTTCCTTTTTGATAAAGCTTCTAGTTAGAGTGGCTCAGGTTATCCTGAGCTATCTCTATAGTTATGCTGCTATAGGCTTAGACTGCTGGAGGACATAGGGACCCCTTTTTCATCATTCTACTTCTATCTCCATTGTCCCATTCTCTCCATTTTGTCTGTAACATGATTTGTTTTATTTTCTTTATTTCTTGTATGACTCTTTGTATGGACCTCAAGAGGAATAGCAGCATATCTTTGTAGCTAATGGAGTTTCCTAATAAAATAAAAATACAAAGAAGTCACAATTCTGAAATTGTATTTGAGTCAGGCCTAAGTCCTAAAACTGATAACATGATTGCATGTTATGTGACTCAAGCCTACACTTCAGCTAAGAACTATCTTAATATTATTGTTTTGTGTGCTAATATTTTAAAATTGACTTGCATAAAAAATCATTATTAATCAAAGGTGTTTCTTTTCCATCGCATGAGATTGGGATCTATGTTTATTTAATTGGCTTAATACACCTCAGTGTATCTCCATATCAGGTTTTAGGGGAAAGGTCATAAGGAATTCCTGCTAATTGGATTTTTTTTTAGGAAAGATGTGATATAATTTCCCATCTATATTTTCATCCACTGATTGGTTTGAAACCAGCTGGATTAATGAAATGCAAATGAACCCAGTATTCAGATCTGATCTAACTTTGACTGAGATATGGTATTCTGATGGTGGTGAATTTTTTCTCCAACAAACATTTGTTTGTTTGTTTCTCTGATGTCATAGTGGGGTCACAAAAACAAAAATATGCCATCTGGCCATGACCACAGCTCAGGGGCTCTCAGCAGAGACATCCTCCTGATCTCCAGAGCCACAGAAACCAAACTACTCTCCATCAAGCCACTCACACATCCATCTCATCTAGCTGTCCTAATATCCTTGCATCAACCCCTCTGTTGCCCAGTCCAAGCTCTGTGGGATGAGGCCATTATCAGCATGTTTTTGTCAGAGTGGTTCTTCAGATTGAGTCCCAGCAGAGCTTTGGTTGGAAAAATGGCCCTGAGAGCCCCATTTGGTCCATCTGTCGCCCATTTTCTAACTACAGCCACCGTGTGTTTATGGATGTGTGTGTTACATGTTGAAATATGTCCAACCTTTAAAGGGAATTTTTCTCGTGTTTGAGGTGTAATTATATTTTGACAGATTCATGGGTGCAGTTTTTCTCTGCCTTGCCTCTAAAATTAAAACTTCTACATTACTACATGCAGTAAGACTGTGGAAGAGTTCTTAAAAGCAAAAGGAAAACAATTATTTATCTTTGCAATTTTAAAGATGTAACTTATGTAGTAGAAAAGCAAAAACGGTGAATATGCTGGTGAAGATTCTCAGTCATCCAGGTCATAGTCATTCCAAAAAAGTTATAAAAAAACAATCCACTGGACTTTTTTTCCAAGTTTGAAGACATTTTGCTTCACATCCAGGAAGCTTTTTCAATTCAAAATATCAGAAATAGCATTGAGTTCAAGGCTTTATGGAGTGGACCAAAACAAAACCTTGTTTTGGCTTAAGAAACATGTCAATTAAACTGGACGAACGGGTCCACCCCGCAAGGCCATTTTAACGGGATAATTTTTTTAGCGTGAGATTAACGCTATGTGGTTTTATGGTACAATTTTCCAAGTACATCCCGCTGCAGCCTGCGGGAATGCGGGGCTATTTTCCCCCAGTCTATGCATTTTCCATAGGCTTCGAGAGCGGAGCTCCTCAAGGGAAAAAGACGCTCATACACTGGGTAGCGCGAATGCCTTTTCTTTAAGCCCCACCACCAACAAACAAGTTGAGTGTCTGGTAACTAGTAGCAACCTGAAATACGCTGAGAAAACAGATTACTGAGGTGAAATGGAATCTGCTACGGCACTCCTGCTGTCTGTGTACGCCACAGGTCGGTATCGTGTGTGTGGGTGGGTGTGTGTTGGTGGGTGTGTCTGTGTGTGGGTGTGTGGGTGTGTGTGTGTTCTCATTTTTGTTAAGAGGCTGAAAAGTAACTTTCTAGAGCATAGACTACCTCCATCTAGTGATGTCGGTCTATTGATTTTGATGTATTGAAAATTGTTCATTATTATCTTGGTTAATTAACATCTAATGTTAACTACTGCATTTTATAGCAGTAGGGTAAAATGCTTGTCTTTGTTCAAAAGACTGTATTGACTGTAAAGACTGTCTTTTACATCAGCCTGTTTTCAGGGCCTTTTTTTTGGCTACATATTTGTTATTTTTTGCTACATGCCTCCCCATCTTCTTGCCATATGTTTCTATGGCATAAATCAGTATCTGTGACCTGTTCTCATTTTAAAAAAAGGAACATTGGCACAAACCTAGCCTGTATGTATTTTTTTGTATGTCATCGAGAGTATTTAAATGATTTTCAATCAGGAAAAAAATGTGCGATTAAAATGCGATTAATCGCGAGTTAACTTAGGCATTGATGCGATTAATCGCAATTAAAAAAATGTAATCGATTGACAGCACTAATATATATATATATATATATATATATATATATATATATATATATATATATATATATATATATATATATATATGTGTGTCTCACCATATAATTAAATTTCTACCTACATATTTATTCATTGTATTTTTGGGGGCAATTAATTAAATGCTTATTTATTTATTTATTGAGCATTTATTTATTTATGTATTTATTTTATATACGGGAGAGCTGTTCCTCCATACGTAAAAAATCTTATCTGTGCACAGCCTAAAAACAGATTTATGTAAACATCCTGTCAGGAAAACTAGGCCATGAAAATACAATATGGAAGTTTCACTACTGCTCTCTAATTAGAGTATCTTAGTGGCACATATGGGAGAGTACATCATTTCAATTTGAGAAAAGAATTTAATCTCAAAACTTATAATGCTCACACTCAAAACATGCGCTCTCTCTCAAATATTTTCTCTTCTCTCTCAAATCATTGTTTCTTCTCTCAGATTTAATGCTTCTTGCACAGATATTTTCTCCTCTTGCTTGCCTCCTTCTCTTCGCGCACAATCCGCGCTCTGCTCGAGTCTCAGATACGCTCGCAAACCCGTAGGCTCTGCTTGCAGATTTTTTTTTTTGCTCTCTCTCGGATTGCAGTTGGATCGTTGCCTAGCAACCTTTCCAGCCAATAGAACGACAGACTCGGAAAGGGTGCGCTTGTTTAACCCTACTGAGTGTGCCTGTGCTACTACGCCACTTATAAGAGCGTCAGCTGAAACTGCTATTTACAGTAGTTTTGTGGCTGATTGTTGTTTCAAAATAGAAAACCTGGTTTCATTACTTAGTTATGCCCTGGATTTTGTAGCGTTTGTGGACGCTACGCCGCTACTTGATCAAAACAATAACGTCACTACAGGAAAGTTACTTGATAAATAAAGCAGCAACGCTACGGTCAAGCTACTGGAACATGTAGTTAAACTAATAGCTTCGCTACATGTAGCGGCGCTACTGCCCATCACTGATGGCTTCCTTCATGCCGCTCCCAAACCACCTATATTCTCTGCTCTAAATGTGAACATTCTGGTCCTCAAATGAATGTCTTTTGTTTAAAAGGTGTAGATGTACTGCATAGTCTTGTCCAGAGGAGGGCACTCTTCTGTGTAGGGCAATGGAGAGGTTTTTGGTTTCTCCATAAAGATCAGAGTATTCCTCAATGCACTGAACTGTAGACACCCATCCGCTCACATTTGGTCTGGGGCTTTTGTCTTTAGGATGTCTCTGTCTACTTAAAACGCTGGATATTATTTACGTCTAAGATGTTGGTCGGATGCAACAGAACTGGAGAAGGGAAAATGTTTACTTGCTCAACTGATCAAATTGTCATTTGGTTTTAAGGGATAAACCTGCCCTAGAGGACTTTTTACAAATCCTGTCAAAATGGGCAAAGCCTGGAGACACAGAGGGACTTGGCCAGGCGTGATTTTCTAACTAACATCTAAAAGTGTCATCTCCTGTCTGGCCATGGGGGGCAAGAGTTTTGCTGACATGGTTCTATATCTGAATGGGGGGCTGTGATGTGGACTAAGCTCTGCTAATTGTAAAAAAAAGAAGATATTTAACTGCCCATAGAGGCATCAGTAAGATTCCTTGAGGTCAAATACTGCACCCTTAATAACCCATTTAAACTGCTTATCTTCTATGTTTAACTTCTTTCTAAATTTTTATTTTTCACTATTTTGAATGTAACATTTGGATATTTCTACATAGTTCTTGTCATAGTGACAGATCTGTACAAGATTGTCTAGGTTGGGGCTGTGAATTTAGTGAAAGTGAATACTAAAAATGTTAAGTTTAAAAAATCTTTGCATAACCACAAATTTCCAGTGTTTTTTGGAAAACATTAAAATTTCTGTTTTTTGGAGGAAAATGTGTATTTGTTTTATTGGCATTTCTATTATTTCTACATGTAAAAATTTTAGAAGGTTAACAAAATTAAAATTATTTTTTGTGTGCATTACCTCTCTTATGAATGACACAAAAAATTAAACATACGAATCATGTATTTGAAATAATTATTCACACACATGAATATATTCATTGTGGATGTCTGCATATGTAAAAACATTCATTTGACACCATGTTTAGTCAATAGACAGGATAAGTTTATTTCTATAGCACAGTTCAGTAAAAAAACAATTCTGCTTTACATGAACAGAAACATAGAAGGTAAATAAAACCAGACTAAAAACAAATAAAACATTTTGACCATATGTAGAAACTAATGACACCTGAGTTAACAGTTTAAAGGAAAAGTCTGGTTATGTTCAGAATTCAAACTTCTGAAAGTTCTTTAAATATGAAATTATTCCATCCTGTTCAATAAATCAAGTGTTTTTAATTCAGAGTAATTTTCATGTGAATGTGCTTTACTGGAGGCGTCCATGTTTGTCAAAGAACACTACTGCCACCTACTGGTTAGTGACGTCACGGTGCGGTATCGGCTGTTGATCAAGTCCCAGTGCTGTATCTGGTGTTTGTCACAACGCGCTATTATCCAAGTCATCTTGAAAACATTCTTCTTCCAAATGTTGGCTACATATTACGGGTTTTTTCTCTGGCCAGAAGTTCGATGGCAAATCCTCCCTCTTCAAGTTGGCGATCCAACGACCAACCCGTCCGTGGAGGATCAGGAATCAGAAAGGTGGAATAACTTTTTTTTTCTTTTACCCGATGTATTCCAGCATCCAGCTGCCATGCACGTGGGCATTGTTCTTGCATAATTTTTATATAATATATATAACAATTATTAGAACAATTAACACGCAGCATATAACATATAATATGTTGTTTATATGCCGCGTGTTAATTGTTTCTAACAGACATCTGTGATGTCAGCACCGGATCTGGAGAAGCCTGTGACTGAAGACACTTTGTTGTTGTTTAACAATCTTCTAAAGAGGATGCTCACTGTTGTCCAGAATGCTCTTCATCTTATTAAATAATTAATAATTGTTCATTGTGAAATCATCTCCAGAGGTTCTGTAGAAGTTCCTAGAACAGAGCCTTCTTTATCAGCTGGTTGACTTTTTAAGTCACTTCCTCTGATGCTGTTACTCCAGCAGATGATGGAGGAAGAGATGACTCTCTCCACAACAGACTGATAAAAGATATGTAGCACCTTGCTGAAAATGCAAAAGCACCTAAAGCTTCCTCTAGAAGTCCAGCCTGCTCTGTCCCTTCTACTAGACTTCTTCCCAGTTGTGTCTCCAGTCCAGTTTTTCCAGGTGAACACCAAGGGATTTCTACTCCTCCTCCACTTCTTCTTCCAGGATGTTAACAGGATTCAACTTGTTCCTGTTTTTATGAAATGTTTTTCACAGTGCTGTCTGCATTGTCTAAATGACAGTAGGTTTGTTGAAGCAGGTGTATGATGGCATTATCAACTCATTCTCCATGGCAATAGGCAAACTGCAGGGGGTCCTGATAAGTGCTACTCCTAGCTTGCTGAGGTGAACCAACAGATCTCTCTAGGACCTTCATGATGTGGGATGTCACGGGACCAGGCCTATAGTCACTAAGGACTGTTGGCTGAGTCTTCTTTGGTCCTAGAAGACGGCAGGAGGTCTTCTACATCACTGGAACTGTCTCCAGGGTCAGACTAAGGATGAAGATGTGCTATAGATCCCACAGAGCTGCTCTGCACAGGCCTTCAGGACTCTATAGGACTGAACCCATCAGGACCTGCTGACTTATTACCATTCAGTCTCTCCAGTTGCCTCTTTACTTGATTTCTAGAGACAGACAGTTGGAAGGTGGAGGGAGCAGCACCATCTTCTATTCTGGCTGATAACAAACTAATAGAAGCAGGAAAGTCATTGGCAGAGGAGGACAGGATGTCCATGTGACTGTAGGCAGGACAGAAAGATGCTGAGTTTGTTCCTGAACTGAACCTGTTGAAGAATGGATTCAGTTGATTGTCTCTGTCCAGACTTCCATCTGTCTGATCATCCTTCTGCTAGAAGCCTGGGATCTTCATCATCTCTGATATTGTTCTGCTGGAGCTTGTTTCCCAGCCTCTTCCTCTTTTCCTCCTTGATTTCTCTGATCTTTACCTTAAGTTGCTTCTGTATTCTCCTCATTGATTCCCTCTCTCCCCTTTTAAAGGCTTGTTTTCTCTCTCTTTCTATAGTTGTTAACAATGTAAAAGAAATCAGTAATAAAAATGTAAATAGAAATTAACCTTTTTTTTCTGCGTATTTTTTCTTATTCACATTTTTCTGGAGCCCCTCTGGCTCCAGGTGGGGCTACTTAAACAAAATCACACTCTTATACACATGATAGTTGCACATGTATATAATTAATTAACATCTGAGCCAAATGTAGCCTAAAATTAACAGGATTTATTGTATCTAAACACTGGAAGGATATCAGAGCAGACTGGAGGGTGTTTTATTTTCCCTCCTAATGTATCCCCACTTGAACCGCCTCGATTCAAAACATTCACTACTTTGCTTTCGCATGGATTATATTTGAAGCATGTCAAGATGTCTGTTTTCTGGTTTCCAAACACCAAGCTTAGCACGCAGACACCACTCTGAGGTGGTGGTGGGCGGGGCCTAACAAAGAGTGAGTACAGTGCAGCGTTGTTGATTCTTTAGCTTTTAAAAGACAAATTTCAAGTCTTAGTTACTGAAATGCGTTTGACTTTTAACTCCTGACAGACCAAAGAAATGCAAGCGGCAGTTCACACGCTCATCTCAACCTAACTTGCTTTTCCACAAACTCTTTCTTCGTTTAGTTTGTTTGCCCCTCTGCTGAGCGCTGTGACAGCTGCTGGAGTCAGGCTTTCATCCGCGGCGGCGTCACCTGTCACCTCTACTGACTGGGTTTGTTGTTTCACCAGAATCAGCAAGAAAAGGTGGAGGCGGAGATGGAAGTGAGAAGATATGATAAAAACAGGTGCTTGACACATTTTATGATAAAAAAGGAACGGAGAAGCACAACTGTTTCCCAGAGCAAAGCAATGTCATATTTAATGGCACATTTACACTGTAGACATTCAGCAGGCACTTTATTAGACAGAGCAACTTATGATGAATAAAAGAGAAAAACCTTCTTCCTGCTAAATGTGAAAGATTTCAGCTACATGTTTTCTATTATTAGGCCTAAATGTCCATAAATTCATCATTTCACCCGTTTATCTTCCATAGACAGAGAAACCATGAAACTCTATGTGAACCGTCTAACCTGTGTGAAATTCACCACATTTAATAATTAAATACAAATGATTTCTGATGAACATCAGATAATTTAAAATCTTAATACGTATTAAAAAGAAACTCAACTAACTCGATTAAACTACTGTAAGAAGATGTTTTCATTTTAATCTGAATCATTGACCTATTTTAAGTTAGAAAGAATGGCTTTCAAACTAAAAGTAATGGTTAAATTCTAACATGAACTTTATTTTTATCACAAATCTTATCAAAACAATTAGTGATGTCTGTAAAGTGTAATAAAAATATGGAATTTCTTATAAGGGATATATAGATTTATTAGGATGGCCATTGCCACACATCAGGTTAACAGCATCAGATGCATATGGAATATACTTCTTTAATGGTTAAAAGATTTGTACTTTAAACCTCAGGCATATAATCCGGTTTGAGGTTATGAAGAATTTGAAATCAACCGTTTCCATAACAAAAATTTTAGATCTGGCCATTAAAGCAAGATCTCTATGTAAGATGACCACTGAGCTCTGAAGGAAATCTCCAAATACCCCTAAATGTCGTTACAGGAGAAACAGCAGGTCATGATAGGCTACACTTTTAAACAACATAGAAGAGTGAACACGTTTGAGAGAGTGAAAAACAATAAAATCTCTTCTTTCTTAGGAAAACATAAAGGCTAGACTTGAAGTCAATTCAATTCAGTTTATTTCTATAGCGCCAATTCACAACACATGTCATCTCAAGGCACTTTCCAGTTCACCAGATCATCCAGTCAGATTGATTCAAAGTTTTCTATCTAAGGAAAACCAGCTGATTGCATCGACTCATTGACTCTTCAGCAATCCCTCACACTAAGCATGCTTGTAGCGACAGTGGAGAGGAAAAACTCCCTTTGAACAGGAAGAAACCTCCAGCAGAACCAGGCTCAGTGTGAGCGGCCATCTGCTGAGGCCGACTGGGGTTCAAGGAGACAGAAGCAGACATAGAAAAAGAATCATAGATACAAAAGGCAACTGTCAACCAGCTCCACAGGCGGCCCCGTCCAGGAAACACACAGCCAGGCAGACAAGCTCCGAGCCAGCTCCCATGTCAGAGGATGAAGAGAGCACATCCAGTTAGTCACAGTCAGAGAAACAGCATACTGGAGAAAGAGAATGATCTCAAGCATCTATAAACAAAGGTGTTGATGGCAGCAGCACAGCTGATATTTCTCTCCAGGATGGAGTCACAGCCAAACAGGAACAGACCAGATGAAGCTACTATGAGAAAAAGCAGAGAGAGCAGAACGTTAGAGATTGAACTAACAGATTCTGCAGAGTGGGAGAATAGACACTGCATGAAAAGTGGGATTTTCGTCAATATGCGGCACTGTAGATTGTCGTGGAACTTCAGGTTAGCGGCAGTTTACGACAATTTGCAGGCTTCGCCGAAAACTCCCGTAAATTGTCAGAAATTGACGTGGACTCTCTTAGGTAGTGTTCCCCCCATGCCTCCCCCCCATGGAATTCTAGGGGAGGCTTTAACATGTAAATGAACATGCTGTGAGCTATACAAATGCAAACCAGGGTTGCAGGGGGGGTTTTACTCCAAGTGAAGGTAAGAATACAAAGAGATCAGCCTCAGTAGCCTCTTACATTTTAGCTTGAATTGATTTATTTAATTAAAGTATAGAGACCAAAACAGATCTTTAGCTGACAGAGCAATACATTTAGAGCAGTAATTATAAAAAAAAAAATTGCATTTAAGATAAAAAATAAAATGTTGTCTGTCAATATGCTCAATTCACAATTACTTAAGTGGAAAAGTTTCAAGAAATGATTCTGAGATGATTCACTTTATAACATGGCGCATTATCCTGTTGGAAGTAGCCATCAGAAGATTGGTACACTGTGGTCATAAGGTCCGGCCAGGTCAAGATCCGCAATTGCAATCACACCAAACAGGAAAAAGAACATCGACAAATTCCGGTTCGTCAAATAAAAATATAGCAGCAACAGATCGGTGACTAGAAATTATAGCACAATTCTTATATATATATATATAAAAAAAAAAAAAAACTAACACTGTTTATTTAAATGATTGGATCCAAACTATTGGTTATTCACCAACGAGGAAGCAGATTTCTCATCTCCATCAAAATATTTATTTTATACCGAGGGACTTAAACTTTAATCAAATCCATTCAAAAGAAACTTCTTATTACAGGAATGAAAAGAGATGTTTGGGAGAAGAGAACAAGTTCATTCAAAAAAAGCAGTTTTGAATTATCCCTATCCCCGTTACAAAAATCTACAAAAATATAAAATAAATTTGGGCAGAAACTGAACATATGCTGGATGATGGTGGGATTTTTTTAATATGTCATATTAAATTAAGCGCTCACAGGGTTCATACAGGAATGAGTGACTCTAATTTAATGCTATTTTAATGCTATTTGAAATAATTTTAATGCCATCAACAAGAACCATGTACACAAGTTATTAGTGTACATGAAATATGAAGGAGCTGTAAGCAGAGTTCCATGACTCCTGTATGTATGTAAACACACACACACACACATATATACGTATATATATATCCTCTAGCTTTTTCTCCGCCTGGAGCGATATAATATATCTGACGAAATTGTTTTTATAAGCATTTTTATTAAAGAATTATAAATACTTCGATAAACATATTTAAATAATTTTAGTGCCAATTAAGGCCTTGATAAAAAAAAAAAAAAAAAGAATGATTTTTTAATTATTTTTATTGATCCGCGGACACCCTTGTTCATCTCGCGCATGCGCTCTACGATCTCCAAGAAACTCAGAGCGGTGGGGCTGGATCCACAGTGGAGGATGTATGCTTTGCTTTGTGCAGGCGGTCTGGAGCGTCTGGATTTCGGGGTAAAACTCCTCTTGGACACGATGGCGACTCTGCATCGAACAAGACGAACTCAAAGAAGAGATGCTAGCGGTAAATATATGTTCGATTACTGCCTGCTAGGCTAAAAGCAGCCTAGCCTGAGCTACGGCTAATAGCAGCCTAGCCTGAGCTACGGCTAATAGCGGCTAATAGTAGCCTAGCCTAAGCTACCGCTAACAGTAGCCTTGCAAGAACAAGCTTTATTAAAGTGTATTTTTTGTGATTCACAGGGAGCAGTACGTCGTCTTAACAACTCGGAGACTAATTGCAGGCGCTATGAACCGGAGCAAGGGTAAGATTTAAAGAATATGCTTTCATTCTGCGGTAAAAGGCAATGGATACGGATGGATACCGACCATAGCTGTACTTTTTGTTTTCACAGACCTCCTATTTGCTCGGAGCCATAATCAGCAAGTCCAGATTTGCACGATGTTGATAAAGACGACATTGTGTGTAAGTGACTTGTTTTAATGTTTTCTCCTTCCTTGTTACTGTGACTTGCGTTTGATTTTTTATTTATACCACTCTCATTTAATTGTTTTCCAGCTGCCTGTAAGACGTATTTTCAGACGGTACGCAGGAGCTTCAGATATACGCAGCCAGCCACACGCTGCGTGCGGAGGCAATCTGCTCGGAGTCGGGCCAGAAGAAAGAGGGTAAGACTTTATTTGGTGACTATTTTACAGGTGCATTAATAGATGTGTTGTGTCCATACGCAGTGCGCTGATTCATTGTTTTTTTTTTTCAGCTGCTGAAAGCGAGGCAGAGTGTGCTAGCAGATGAGGAAGTGGAACTCTGGAAGTCCGCCTTCCTCGGCGGTGTCTCTGGATGGATTGTACGGTCGCCGCCATTTCGTAGGCCGGATCTCACTGAACTCTGTGTTAAGCTGCAGTCCCGGTTAGAAGCGATGCCGAAGTACAGGGCCACGCACAGTAGGCGTCTGCACATCGGACCTGCCTCGGAGGGAATGCTGCCAGTTACCTCCAACCCCGAGGAAGCAAACGGACCATTCACGGAGTTGTAAATTTTAGATACGCATGTGTTTGGATACGCGTTGTATATAGTTGTGTGTGTTTTAATAAAGCTCTTTCTTTGCATAAACAGCTTCCTGGCAAATGTTCATTTCCTGTATAAATTCATTCATGTCCTTGATGGTACCATAATAATTGTGTAGTAGTGTAGGATAACATAAATACACAGCATATGAATGAATAAATATATGAATGAATAAATATATGAATGAATAAATAAATATATATATATATGAATAAATATATATATGTAAATATATATATATGCCAACCAATCACGAGCGACTTTACTTGTTTAAAAAGAAGTGGTTCCGTCCAATACTCAGTAAGAAAATTAAAGCCTGGCGTGGCCACGTGTGGTTTTGCTGCCAATCACGAGCGATTTCATTTGTTTGAGAATAGTGGTTTCAGCCAATACTAAGAAGGTTATTCAAGCCAGACCTGGCCAGCCGCGCGGGTTTGCTGCATTCATATGCTAATTAGGGCCATTAGTACAGCTGATCGCTCTCCACATACGTCATGGTACGTTTCCGACAATTTGTGGCACGACAAACGCGGACAAGCACGGGTTGCAAATTGACGGAAACTGACGAAAATCAGGCAGATCTGCGGGAGTTTACGGGGGTTTACGGGGACGAAAATCTCACTTTTCATGCAGTGAGAGAGAGAATGAAGCAGAATGATGAAATGGGGGTCCCTATGTCCTCCAGCAGTCTAAGCCTATAGCAGCATAACTATAGAGATAGATCAGGATAACCTGAGCCACTCTAACTAGAAGCTTTATCAAAAAGGAAAGTTTTAAGCCTAGCCTTAAAAGTAGACAGGGTGTCTGCCTCACGGACTAAAACTGGTAGTTGGTTCCACAGGAGAGGAGCCTGATAACTAAAAGATCTGCCTCCCATTCTACTTTAAGAAATTCTAGGAACCACTAGTAAACCTGCAGATTGAGAGCGAAGTGCTCTGTTAGGAACATCAGGAACAATCAGATCTCTGATATAAGATGGAGCTTGGTCATTTAAGGCTTTATATGTGAGAAGGAGGATTTTAAATTCTATTCTGGATTTAACAGGAAGCCAATGAAGAGAAGCCAGGATAGGAGAGATATGATCTCTCTTTTTCATTTTCATCAGAACTCTGGCTGCAGCATTGTGGATCAGCTGAAGGCTTTTAACTACAGTTTGTGGACTTCCTGATAGTAAAAACTTTAGTTTAGACTAGACTTTAGACCTTAGTTTGATGGAGAGAATGATAAAGGACTGTACTTGTAATGTTTATTTAGTAATACATGAGCTCAGAGGACTCATCTTGCAAAAAAATTACAGAGTTGCAGGATTTCCAAGTGTAAATCTGTAATTGTGTTTCTGGGATGCTTGGCTCCAGCAGGACCTGGGCGTTCACCATCATGGAATCCATCATGAATTCTAATGGGAAATTCATTAAAATAAATAAACAAATAACAGGATTAGACCCTATTAAATAAAACACACCCTGACGGAATAAACATTGCAAGGATATTATGTTGGGTTAGGAACATTGCCCCATATTTAGCCTTTTGAGAAATGGTATTCTTGTTAGAGTTTGTCTGTCTTTACATAACGAACCTAATTGAACTTTTAACTAATTTATTTAAAGGATAAACTAAAGAAGGATATGAGCATCTAATGCCGAGTTCAAATGGCAAGAGATCAAAATTTGTGTTTAGATTCTAAAACTAAGTCAGAGAAAAAACCCTGGAGATCACATGTGAGGTAAGAGTAAAAAAAAAAACAATCCTCGTTCATCATTACATCTATAAGATGTCACTAAATGCAGGATTTTGGCTGATGATGCTGATATGGATCACCCATGAGGGAAGATCACTACTGATCACACAAAGTGGCTGTTTTGATTTAGCTATAAATCCTTTTGGCTTCTGATATAAAATCAACTAATTTAGACAAAACATAAAAACTAACATATATCAGATTGAAAACAGTTTTACAGAAAATCGAATAAATGTCACCACATTAATGTCAAGTAATAAGGTAACGTTCAAAGTCAAATGTAGGTTACATTTAAATAGACAACCATAAGTAACTGAATAAAGACTGCCTGACAGCATGGCTGGTTGTTTTCTGCATATGTAACTTGGTGAATAAACGAAGGAGCTTGATCTTCGTCCCTACAGATTATCTGCCTGATGTCAGGACACAGTGACAGTTTTAATACATATAATAAAAAAAAAAAATGTCTTTATCTTTTGAGAAAATAAAGAGATGTTTAGAGTAAGTGTAGCACGGTCCAACAGTGAGAGCAGTCAGTTTAATCGCTTCTGAAGATTCTCAGTCATCCAGGTCATAGTCATTCCAGAAAAGTTAAAAACAATCCACTAGACTTTGTTTTCCCAGTTTGAGGACATTCCGCCTCCCATCCAGGAAGCTTTTTAAATTGAAAATGTCTGGATTATTGTTGAGTTCCAAGCTTTAAGAGTAGCCCAACAAAAGCCTTGTAATGGCTTAGAAAACATGCAAATTGAACCGGAAGAACAGGTCCACGCCTTGGTCATAGGGAGCTGTTAAGGTCTTTGTTAGCCTGCAATACCCGATACTGGCCTATGCCTCTGAAAAAGGGGGTCATTAGGGGCATTGTTGGCCTGACTGACCAGGTGAGATGTCTTGTTCCCCTGCATAGAGATGAGGATTATGATAGAGAAAAGAAACTAACTGTATCGCTGCGTTGTAGGTTTTTGAGAGCTGGAACCTGAGTCCACCTCCTCTCTTTAAGGTTGTTTTTTTCTTTCTTAACATAGTTGAATTCCTTCACATCCCTTTTAAACCATTTGTCTTCTTTGTCCAAAATGTGAACATTCTGGTCCTCCTAAGAATGTCCTTTGTCCATAAGGTGTAGATGGACAGCAGACTCTTGTCCAGAGGAGGGCGCTCTCCTGTGTTGAGCCATGCATCTGTGGAGAGATGGGTTGGTTTCTCCAACATAAAGATCAGAGAATTCCTCACTGCATTGAACTGCAGACAACACTCCGCTCATATTGGTCTTGGGGGTTTTGTCTTTAGGATGCACTAGTCTCTGTCTAAGGGTCTGTTTGGTATGAAATGTACTGGCATTTTGTATTTGGAGAAAATCCTCTTGAGTTTTTCAGAGACTCCAGCAACATATGGGATGGTGATGTTATCGTATTTAATCTTCTGACCTTTATGTTCCGCTGCGTGTCTTTTGGATTTCCTTGCTGATTGTACAAACGCATTTGTCATGATTTTAAGTCCTTCTTGGGTAAACAGCCACCTACAGACCTCCAAACTTTGTACATTGTCAACATTTGTATTCAATTTTCATCGGAAAATGCTTTTTTCTGAGGGGCTCTTTCACCCTACGCAACAGCCACATTTAGACCCCGATTGTTGCGACATAAAATTAGTAAAAAGTTCAGATTTTTCAAGTTGTGCAAAGTTTACTTTGCATCATAAAGTATTGTGAACTTCACAGTTGTGGCAGCGGACTCGCTTCGGTGAAATGGCCCTTCTTGAATCACACCCTTTGCCTCACAGCACTCCTGGACAGCCCTGTAAAAAGGGATGAACTGTAAATCTTTCACTTAGGGCAAAATCGTAATAAGAACATCTCCATCATTTGACTGTACTCACAGGTGCACTTTCTGAAGGACTGGTTTGGACATGTCCCCATCAACTTTGGCCTGGCGGGGGCAGTTTACAGTGGCCCTGAAGTGCAAACAGCAACTACAAATCTAAAACTGCAACTACATTAAGGAAATCGCAACTACAAATCTAAAAGTGCAACTACATTAAGGAAAACACAATTACATTAACCTACCGGAAAAGGTAGGTACCAGTGGGAAACATGAGACATCGCTGATTGGACGATGGCGCCGTTTGACCCTTGAACCGGAAGTCATTTTGCCTGCTGCGGCTTTTGAAAACATGGATATTGTCGGCGCCCCAAACATAGCTGCCGTTATCCAGGAATATTTTGAATCAGGACATACGTACGAGGTGATACTGGATATGCTCAAGACTAATCACGAAATTTCAGTTAGTTTGCGTAACTGATGACACACTTAAAAAAAGCTGAACTGTTCAGACGACGCAACTTCTGGTTCAAGGGTCAAACGGCGCCGTCGTCCAATCAGCGATGTCTCATGTCTCCCACTGGTACCTACCTTTTCCGTTAGGTTAATGTAATTGTGTTTTTTTTTATGTAGTTGCGCTTTTAGATTTGTAGTTGCAGTTTGCACTTCAGGGCCACCGTAGAAGTCCCCACCAATAACTTCCACTTCCCCCCCCTTTACTTTATCAACAGAAACTCAGATTTTTGTCAGTGTTCCGACATTTTCAGTGAGATGGGAAAGATTCTCAGTCATCCAGGTCATATTCATTCCAAAAAAGTAAAAAAAAAACTAGCCACTGGACTTTGTTTTCCAAGTTTGAAGACGTTTTGTTTACCATCCAGGAAGCTTTTTCAATTGAAAATGTCTGCATTAGCGTTGATTTCCAAGTTTTATTAAGTGGCCCATCAAAGCCTTGTTTTTCCTTAGAAAACATGCATGTAGTAGAAAGATATTAGCTACATTTTTCAGGAGAACTTAAACTGTATGCCAGAAAACTGATGGACTTTCCATTGTTAGCTATTTTTTTTAGGGGGAGAGAAAATGAAAATGCACCAGGGCATGAGTGGTCTGTGTTGCACAGCAATGCATTCTAACATCATCCATATGCTGGTTTCTGCCTGTAAGTCCAAAACAAAACATAATGTGTTACCACAGCAACCATCTGGAGTTAATGGATGTATAAAGAAAACTACAGAATAGTTTTAGATCAGACCTTTCCCAAGTGTCCTGTGTCCATTGTGACATGTTGTGTGTTTCATGCAGTGTGTCAAAATGATATAACCACTTTCACCTACTGTCAGGAAGATACATGCTTCTTTACCTTTCCTGTTAAAAATGCAGAAACGAGGGCCTCTTCTTCCACCACAGTAAGTTGAACTTGTTACCTACAGCTTTCCCAGGGGACTTCCAGGGATTTAATTCATTCTACCTCAGCCTGAGCTAATTTAAAACAAAAAAAGGGACATTTTTCATTTACTACATGTGCAAAACTCCCCAAAAATTGCAAATGAAATTGCTGAGTAATGTGGTCAAACAACGTAGATTTGGTTAAATGTTTGCAAAAAAATGTCTTATTTGTTTTGTTTGTTCACTTTTGCACAACTTGCATTGGTCTGCAACATTTACAAAATCTGATCGTAAACCTTTTATGGGGCTGAATTCAAAACAGTAACACTGCATCTAACCTCCCTCTTCCTCAGAATCTGAGCTACATTTCCATACCTCAGGGAGACATCATGGTGAGGGCCAGAGAGCTGACATATTGATTCTCAACCCCTCCTCCACCCCCACCCCCCAGCAACCCTTCCAATAGGATGTTTCACTTGGTCTGTCTTATTTCCCTGACTGGAAAGCTGTTTTTCATTCCATGGCTTGCAGCAGTTTACTTTTCTGTCTATGAAGACCTGCTGTTTACAGCACATGGATTAAAAGATAAATATATTCTTCAAGTTACTTTTAAGGATTTTGGAAAATCACCAGTCTCATCAAGGATTATTCATGCAAATAAAAATTAATGCTATTTTTTCCTCTTCTTTAATGTTTCACCTTTGTTAAGTTTCCCATAAATTCCTCAATATATAAACCTCTCCCAGTCATATCCCCATTTTTATACTGGTCGCTCCAGGATTTAAACCCCAGGATTTGGTTCACGCCGTTAACAGGAATCTCAGGGAGTTCTTCACCCTGCTGTTCCCATTGAGGCACATTGATTTTAATCAGCCAGAGAAACAGCACTGTTAGACCAGGCAGAGGTCATAATAAAAGCAAGAAACTGGTTTGACCTTCCTTCTTTTTGCTTGTAGTTGTTAATAATAGTAAATGTCTAGATTTAGATTTAAGTAGTTAAGTGATTCATTGCATTATTACGATATTTTCTTACAATAGAATTTAGGTAAATTGAACATATCTACAAAATGCTTTTTGTAAGAATTTATTTATTAAAGACCTTCTGCATGTAAATTGAGTTTATACCCCGATCCTAAAATCATTAACATCTCTTAATAAAATTATAAAATTTTTTATAAATTTTTATTAGGGCAATGAACATTACAGTGTGGGAAGCATTGTTATGGATCCACTCGCTCAGGGCGACAAAGTTTGATGCTTTTATGAGCTATTGCCAAAGTCTCTATTAACAAAGAAATTAAATCGCAAGATTTGGCCCAAGGCACCTTGCTGACATAAAGGCGCGAGATGATTCTGAAAATTAGCAAAACATACTGACAAAAGTGCTTGAAAGTTGGCAACATGGCATTCATTATAGATATCTATGGTTACCTCAATTAACTTCTCCTTTTTAATGGTGGTTGGCAAGCAGTGTTTTTGTGTGCAATACTGCCACCTACTGGAATGGAGTGTGGATTGATAGAGATAATTCAGGTTATCCTGAGCTATCTATCAGTCCACACATAGGGACCCCTTTTTTTCATCATTCTGCCTCCTGCCACTAGAGGGTTCTACTGCTGCTGTTGGTGAGACGTATCATTTTCACTTCCTGTTTGGACTGTTGAACAGTGTTGTTGCTGTCCAGACTATCTCCGTCTCAATTAAATTATTTTTTCTGTGATATCTCTGTATCTAAGTAACTAACTGTCCAGAACCACTTTAAAACATAGCACCTTCTGCTACACTTTTCTACTGAGCATGGTTTTAATTCTGGTAGTAAGGAGTAGCTAGCCTAGGCTAGTGCTAGCTTAGCATTGCTATGGCTTCTCTCTCTCCCTCCCTTGACTCTTTTACAACTCTTCCTTCTTCCTCTCCTCTCTCCTGCTCTCTGTGTCAGATGTTCAGTTATTCCTCTGCCTCCTTTAGTGATAATGGGATGTGTAATAAGTGTAGTATTTTAGTAGCTTTGGAGGCGAGGATGTCAGAGTTAGAATATCCAGGAGTTAAAGTAGGCCCCCCACGATTGGGTAACTGTACGCAGAAAGCGTAGTGGTGGATCTCTGCCCACTGGTCAACACCAACCCTTTCACGTTTCTAACCAGTTTTTCCCACTCAGTGACACACCCACTGAGAAGCCCACTCTGGTGGCAGCACTTCTTTCTAGGAATCTGGCCTCCTTTATTAGTCCTCCAAAACCCTGAGCCACCCAGGGTGCAGACCAGGAAGCAGAGTCGTAGTTAAACAGACGCCTCTGCAGCTTCTCTACTGTTACCCACTCTTTACTCCATCCAGACAGTGTCTTGCCCACGAACAAAATTGAATAAATTAGCAAAGATGCCCAAAGAAGTAACTCATGATAATCTATTTAAAATTAAAATGACTCCAATTGGGGAAAACGTTAAAACGATTAAATGTGGTCTGTTAAACATAAGATCTCTTTCCTCTAAAAGTCTGCTAGTTAATGACTTGATTTGTGATAATCACATTGACTTGTTTTGCCTTACAGAAACCTGGCTGCAGCAAGAGGATTATGTGAGCAGAAATGAGGCAACTCCTTCAAGCTATTTAAATTTTCACATCCCCAGAAGTTCTGGGCAAGGAGGAGGAGGAGGAGTAGCAACAATCTTTCAGTCTGACTTAATGAATACTCCAAAGGCAGTTAATAATTACAACTCTTTTGAACATTTAACCCTTAATTTCCCTGATCCAAATTTCAAGGCAAGAAAACCTTTTCTTTTTGTAACTTTGTATCGTCCACCAGGTCCCTACTCTGAATTTTTAGATTAGTTTTCAGAGTTCCTTTCTGATTTGGTATTAAATACTGACAGGGTCATCATAGTGGGAGATTTTAACATCCATGCTGACATTGAAGGCGATAGCTTAAGAGCAGCCTTTAATGCTATCTTAGACACTACAATATTTCCTCACAACCCTGTCCTCTCTGACCACTTTCTAACCTTCAGGATTACTTTAACAGAGTTCTCCTCCCCCAAACGAAGGTTCAATTTTAGTAGATCTTTATCAGATAGTGCAGTTATAAATTTTAAAGAATCTGTTTCCCTTTCTCTCTCCTCTGTGTCACTGAGCAGTGCTGCAGAGTGCAAAAGCATAGCTTATTCCCCTTCACAGGTTGATGATTTTGTTGATGGGGTTGCTAGTTCTCTTCGTACTGCCTTAGACAACGCAGCTCCTTTGAAAATGAAAACCGTTAAAAATAGAAAGCTGGGCAGGGGGGGGGGGGCAGCATCTTAGGTAGCCATAGAATCTGAACCGGGTTTAAACTGCTTTGATCCAGTTGGACTTTCAGAGTTAGCAAAACTATTGTCTTCATCTAAGCCTTTAACTTTTATGTTTGATCCAGTTCCAACCAGGTTATTTAAGGAGGTATTCCCTTTGATCTCCTCCTCCATTTTAGATGTGATTAATCTTTCTCTGTTACAGGGATATGTACCTAAAGCTTTTGAGGTTGCAGTAATTAAAAATTTGCTTAAGAAACCGTCTTTTGACCCAGATGACTTGGTCAATTATAGACCTATATCCAATCTTCCTTTCTTTTCTAAAATTCTTGAGAAAGTAGTTGCCAAACAAGTGTGCGATCACTTCCACCATAATGAACTTTTTGAAGAGTTTCAGTCTGGCTTTAGAGCTCATCATAGCACTGAAACAGCTCTGGTGAAAGTCACTAATGATATTCTCATGGCCTCAGATAATGGACTTGTATCTGTGCTCGTCCTGTTGGATCTCAGTGCTGCATTTGATACAGTTGATCATAATATTCTTTTAGAAAGACTTGAATATTTTGTTGGAATTAAAGGAACAGCACTAGACTGGTTTAAATCTGATCTATCTGATCGATTTGAGTTTGTTCATGTTGATGACAAATCTTCCTCATGCTCAAAGGTTAGAAATATCCATCCATCCATCCATCCATCCATCCATCCATCCATCCATCCATCCATCCATCCATCCATCCATCCATCCATAACTCCGGATTTCTCCCTTTCTAACTTTCTTCCCTTTCATATAGGCTTGCGCGGGGAATCATGCCGCCTGCACTCTGCGGAGATGCAGGGGAAACCGTATTTGATAGGGAAACGCATCTCGACGTAACACCGGCAAGTTTCAGTTGTTTTGATTGTATGGCACCCCCTGGAGTGTGAAGAATTGTCTCATAGGCGAGGAGAGGCTGTTTTGTATGCGAGCAGAGATTGTTTTGTACTTGGGGACAATTTAAAAATTATATTTTCAGTGCAATGTTAGACTCCGGTTTGTAAAACAAATTTTTGCGTGTGTGCAACATTTAAGGACAGTTTGAAAAGAAGTTTTATTTGTGTTTGACGTTAGATGAGAGTTTGTAAAACAAGTTTTATTTGTGAACAATAAGATTTATTTGAAACATGTGTGAAACATGCTTTATGCATTTGCAACATGCTTTATGTGTGTGTGCAACATGCATTTTTGTACACGTTTTGGCAAAAAAATCACTCCATAGGATTGAATTTAAAATCCTCCTTCTCACATATAAAGCCTTAAATGGCCAAGCTCCATCTGATATCAGAGATCTGATTGTCCCTTATGTTCCTAACAGAGCACTTTGCTCTCAATCTGCAGGTTTACTAGTGGTTCCTAGAATTTCTAAAAGTAGAATGGGAGGCAGATCTTTTAGTTCTCAGGCTCCTCTCCTGTGGAACCAACTACCAGTTTTAGTCCGTGAGGCAGACACCCTGTCTACTTTTAAGGCTAGGCTTAAAACTTTCCTTTTTGATAAAGCTTCTAGTTAGAGTGGCTCAGGTTATCCTGAGCTATTTCTATAGTTATGCTGCTATAGGCTTAGACTGCTGGAGGACATAGGGACCCCTTTTTCATCATTCTGCTTCATTCTATCTCTATTCTCCCACTCTGCAGAATCTGTTAGTTCAATCTCTAACGTTCTGCTCTCTCTGCTTTTCCTCATAGTAGCTTCATCTGGTCTGTTCCTGTTTGGCTGTGACTCCATCCTGGAGAGAAATATCAGCTGTGCTGCTGCCATCAACACCTTTGTTTCCAGATGTTGGAGATCAGCCTGTTTTCCAGTGTAGTCCTGTTTCTCTGACTGTGACTAACTGGATGTGCTCTCTTCATCCTCTGACATGGGAGCTGGCTCTGAGCTCGTCTGCCTGGCTGTGTGTTTCCTGGACGGGGCGGCCTGTGGAGCTGGTTGACAGTTGCCTTTTGTATCTATGCTTCTTTTTCTATGTCTGCTTCTGTCTCCTTGAACCTCAGTCGGCCTCAGCAGATGGCCGCTCACACTGAGCCTGGTTCTGCTGGAGGTTTTCTCCTGTTAAAAGGAAGTTTTTCCTCTCCATTGTCGCTACAAGCATGCTTAGTGTGAGGGATTTTGAGTCAATGAGTCGATGCAATCAACTGGTTTTCCTTAGATAGCGGCCAAAGTCACTTTTGCCTGCGAGTTGGTCTAGCCTCGATCAATACCCAGGCCCTAAACCTGGCGGGGAAATCACAATGCAGAGATATGTTTTGAATGTCTGGATGCAAAGCCTGTGGGGTTTTGAAGGTTTGATGACATAGCTGCATGACACAGTAGCATGTACTGCGGCAGCAGCAGCTTTCTACGGATCGCTAAATTAAATTAAAACTCTTTCTGTTGCTCTTGTTCAATAAAAGTAGATAGCCTATTAAGATAATTTGAGGGAAAAATATTATACTTTAAAGCGTCATTATATGGTCCATTTACCAATTTAATGTGTAAATAAAAAAACAATTTCCAAGGTTGAGAGGACCAACCAGCAGAGCTCCGAAGCTAACAGCAGCCAGGGCTAACCGCAGCCCGTCTGCAGCGACCCTCTCTCAGCATAGTCGTGTGTGAATGACCGCTGGCTCTGATGGAGATTTTTGACTCAGCTTTGGAATCAGTTTAGGAAGGATTAGACTTGGGTTTTCATTGAAACATACGCTCATTAATTTTTGAGAAGGATGTATTCGCCATTTTACTGACAGGCTGTTTGTTTACACTCCCCCACCAGCTTCCTGTTGCACTTTCTTTGTCACAGTCAATTGTGCTCATTGGTCAGAGCGTTGGCCAATAGGCACAGACAGCGGTTGAAAAACAACTGGTTGTTCTCATCAACAATCTTTCGATGTCTCATTCATTGGGGCCAGAATAAATAACACCTTTCATCTCCCATTTAGTCTGGTTTATCAGGCTAGACTCGGACATCTCTTTGCAGATATAATGGAGCAAAAAAGTCCTCTCAAACCCACCTGATACTGAAGTGACTGACCGCACCAGACCATATTTATAGCCCAACACATGGCAGATTTCAACATGATGGTGAGCCGTTTAAACACGACACCAATAGCAAAGCAGACAGTGGTACTTTTAATTACTATGTTAATAACTGTGTATAGATCATTAGACAGTTGGTAAAAATACACAATAATATGTTTCAAACCGCAATAAAGATCTTAAAAAAACGCTGTATTTGAGTATTTTATTTTCTACACTACGACTTGGAATTATTGATAACTTAGAGCGTAGATTAAAACCATAACCATTACTTACCATATGTTAGCAACGATGGAAACCAAAAAGAGGTACCTAAGCTGATTCCAGAAAAGAAAAAGGAAGGAAGAGCTGCTGGAAGAATGGAAAAAACCAAAATATATATGTTGTTTCAAAGAACCAAAGAGGGAGAGGTGGAGGTTTCTGCTATAGTGAGTAAAGATTGAGACCAGGAGATGAATGGAGAGAGCCTGGGTGAGGAGGGGGGCTGTGAAACTCAAGCTAGCCCCATGGCTTTTCTATATTTGAGGGCATCCATTTATAAATAACAGTTGCTTAAATTCTATAAATTTGAATTTTGAAAATGAGATATAGTCTTCTGTCATCTTAAGCCATTTATGTTAGAGAGAAAAAAACAACCTTAAACAGAGGTGATGGACTCCAGCTCTAAAAAAACCCTACAAAGGAGCAATAAAGTTGATTCCTTCTCCCTATCATGTCATACAGGGGACCGGGACATCTCGCCTGGTCAGCCTGGCCAACAATGACCCTAACGACCCCCCCCCCACCACCCCTCAGAGGGATAGACCAGTATCTGGTATTGCAGGCCAACAAAGACCTCAACGACTCCCCATTAATAAGGGGTGGACCTACTCTATAAGGCCTGGAACTCAACGCCAATCCAGACATTTTGAATTGAAAAACCTTCCTGGAAGGACAGTGAAACGTCTTCAAACTTGGAAAACAAAGTCCACTGGCTTGTTTTTTAACAGTTTTTGGAATACTTTGTATTACTTTTGTGTGCAGTGAGCTCACATTTTCAAGCTTAAGCTACTGAAATGCAAAGAAGGTTTTCTAGGGTTTGCATATCATGTTTTAATCTTAAAAGAACCCAAGCCCACACAAACACAGGTTTATCCATCTTTCAAATCTAGTATTACATATATACCGATATACTGAGAATTTCTTCTCCTCATAATTATCTCCTAACGCCAAATAAGGTAAAATCACATAGTAGGTTTTGCTTCAATTATTTTGTCAAACTGGGCTTTGAAAATGTGGTTTCACTATATTTATGCTGCCTTAATAAGGAATTCCTTCTATTAATGAATCATTTTGTAAAACAAAAGAAAAACCTAAAGCGTAAGAATGTGAGATCCGTTAGTGAATTGGATTTTAACAGACAGTAGAATACTATACATCGGCTTTTCTTAGTTTTTTCCTTGCTACATTTTTTTTTCTTTCATAACTTTATTTGTTTTCATTTTCCATTCTCTGTTGTTTAGGGCTTGCTTTCTGTCTTCTAATACCCTGCTGAAGTCCATTACCTGCAGCAGAGAGCTAATTTCCCAACAGAGATCAATTAGCTTGAATTGAATATTAAAGGAGGGTAAACAATTTTTGCAAACTGCAGGAGATCTTCTCTCTCCCATCCTCGTTTATTTCTCTTGTGATTTTCTATTTGCCCAGTTTACTTCTTTCCAGTATGTTCCATTATTAAACTCTACTCTCATTTCGGGGTTTTATTCCCCTCCAGTATGTCAAACAGGTTTTAAATTTGGATTTAAATCTCCAACTCAAAACCATTTGTTTCATTCTTCTGTATAAAAGAATTATTCTGGAAAATGGGCTGCTATTTCATTATGGCTTCCCATAATGACCACATTAATGTTGCATCATCAATATGCTCTGGAAAGTTCTCCTAATGTTCACTTTCTTCACCTTTTTCTATGAGATGTGTTTTCCACTAAGATCAGATTATGCACAGTTGGACTCTTTTTTGTCATTAGAAACAATTGAGTCAATTCCTGTAGTCAATTGTTTTAGCTCAGAGAAAATGGGGCTTAATATCATGCTTAGAGCATGATTAATTTAGGAAAGGCCCTGCCTAGCGCTGCCATATGTATTTATCCAGGCTTGGGACTAGACTACAAAGCTGGAGCTGCATTAAAAAGTTAAGCTCCTGTCACACCTTGACGATTTAGACCAGCGTATGCCTGACGTACGAAAAATCTGGCAAAAACACTTGGCGTACGATAAGTTATGGTTACGTTTTGTATAAGTTATGAACACGCTGAAGTAAGCTGGAACGTGGTAGAACACGCTGACACATACGTATACCAGCGTATGCCATATGTGGGCCATCAGTTCCAGGTCATCTGATGGTTGACATGCGTTCAGTGTCAGTTACTCATCAGTCGTGGCGTCTAGCTGATCCTAAACCTCTGAGTGACATGTGCAGAAGTTCTCCGTAAATTATCAAGAACTTCTCTCCAACGCATATCTGACGTATTCCATTGGCAGCGTTTTGGTATAAAGGGGGTTCACAGGAGGAAACCGTCAGTTCTCCTCCAGACTTCATCCCCATCATAGGGTGAGTCAGTAAACAGTGGTAGGTTAATACCACAATCAAAGACATCTTTTTATGCAGGCCGGGCGCCTGAGGGGAACAGCTTTAACTGATCTAACCATCTGCAGAAATACTCAAATAAATGTGCAGGCATTGGGTGCATCAGGGAGCAGTGGGGAGAAATGGTAGACCGTTTTGTGACATGGTGTGGAAAGAATTATGTGGTCCTGAATGACAACGGAAAGAGGTATACAGGAACGGCTTTAATCCTATTACCAACATGGTTACAGTTCACACAACTGTGAAGCTGTCTGCATGAAAAGGACGAAGGAGACTAGTTCTTAAGAATGTTTTGGCCCATCAGTGTTTGCAGTAGGGTCTATCTTCTAACAGTTTGTTGTAGAGAGTGTGATCTCTTTTATCATCATCTGTAGGGAATCAGAGCAAATGATTGAGAGACACTCAGCATGCAGATAGAGCTCATAGGAATCTCTAGATTATACAACAAAGAAGAATTCTTCATAAAATGAAGAACATCATGACAGATCCTTTAGAATCTTCTTCATCACGTTGTTAAACACCAGCAGAGTCTCTTCAGTCAGAGGCTTCACCAGAACAGGTTCAAGACAGACCACTACAGGAGATCCTACAGCTATCACAGTCTACAAAATCTCACTGAAAAATTCCCTGGAAGAGTTAAAACAACTTTTAATTTCTTCTTCGGACCAATAAAGTATTTATGAATTGAGTTTAGACTTAAACAAAATGGTGATAGCAATGTTGGATGCACAGATAGAGTAAAGCTAAACTGTGAATGAGAAGAGTAGAAGTGCATTAGATCAAAGTACCAAAATGGGATCTTTTCTATCAATTCACATTGCATGAAACAGCCAGGGACTGGATGTGGTTGTGATGCAGGTCGATGAAGCTCATTGAAGACAAAGCACTTTTTAGTCGATATCAGATCAAATTGCAGCATTAATGCCTGCTCTGTTTGCTCTAATGTCAACCCACTGCCATGAACCTGTGTCAGATTAAAAGCTGCATGTTACTGGGGCTGCTAAAGAAGGTCTATCAGCAGGTGGCAGGGGTTCTACCCCTGAGAGCTCTCATTCAAATGATTAGGAACAATAGAAAGACACTTTTTGTGAATTTGATTTAACACTGTGGGTTTTAAGATCATTTATGGAGGCAGAAAAAATAAAAGAATGGGGCAACCCATTGATGTTTTCATTTATTACCATTGTGTTTACCTGTTTGATAAGAACAAAACAATGGTCTAATAAGGAAGTGATTTGTAAACCCGAAAGACATTATTTTGTTAGTCAATACAAACTCATTTATAATATCGTCACCTATCAGCAAGTAAAAGACAGAAAAATGAATTACAGGGTCTGACCAGAAGATGATGCTTATCTTTAGACCTTAATGTCCACAAAATCATGACAGAATATTTTAGTAGATTTTTAGTAGTTGATGTTTAAAAAGTTTAAATAAGTTTAAAAATTGTAGGGGACCAGTCAAGGGTCCATCAAGGAAAGTGGGGAAAATGTTGAATGGCTACTACTGTAGGGTCAACAAGTTTACAATATAAAATTAAACTGAGAAAGTATTTAGACATTTCTTTTATTATTTTTTAGCAATGTATTATGGTAGCTTTAGCAAATGAGACATGAAAATACATGATTATCATAATATTTGAAAATTAAGTCTTTTTTTTTGCCCTGTCTCAGTGTTTACGACTTTATCAGGAACCAGGTCACAGGAGTAGACGTGAAGGAGGCGACTCTACTCGGAGCCTCTCTACAGGAGAGCCCTGCCATCCTGCAGAAAAAGCTCATTTCGGCTACTTGTATCCGGGATCTCGTTCTGTCAGCCCTGATCCAAATTTCAGGATCATAGGAGTAGAACTGTAGACAGAGCGGTTAATCTAGAGCTTTGTCTTTTTGCTCAGCTCTCTTCACCACAAAAGACAAGAGACTGATGCAGCGTCTGCATTACAGCATCAGCAGCACCGATCTGTCTATCGATCTCTCGCTCCATTCTCCTCGCACTAATGAACAGGACCCCAAAATACTTTCTTTTTTTCTTAGCATTGAGATTTTGTGAAGTGTTCGATTTTTGCCAAAGACCCGCTCTACGGGGCCCCTAATAGAAAAAGAGGATATCCTGGTTCCGGTTTTTCAGATACACCCAGATCACTGGAACTCATGAAGGGCTCAGGGACACAAGGGTGGCCACACCCAACAGAGAAGGGCAGAAGAGACCAACCTTCTGGGGGGGGGGGGCTGCTTATAACGAGGCCTGCAGTAATCAGAGAATAGCTCTAGTGAGGTTCATTGGAGTATGCTGTCCCCTCCTCTTCCTTTGACAATATACACTATATTGCCAAAAGTATTTGCTCACCTGCCTTGACTCACATATGAGCTTAAGTGACATCCCGTTCCTAATCCATAGGGTTCAATATGACGTCGGTCCACCCTTTGCAGCTAGAACAGCTTCAACTCTTCTGGGAAGGCTGTCCACAAGGTTTAGGAGTGTGTTTATGGGAATTTTTGACCATTCTTCCAGAAGCGCATTTGTGAGGTTGCACACTGATGTTGGACGAGAAGGCCTGGCTCTCAGTCTCCGCTCTAATTCATCCCAAAGGTGTTCTATCGGGTTGAGGTCAGGACTCTGTGCAGGCCAGTCAAGTTCATCCACACCAGACTCTGTCATCCATGTCTTTATGGACCTTGCTTTGTGCACTGGTGCACAGTCATGTTGGAAGAGGAAGGGGCCAGCTCCAAACTGTTCCCACAAAGTTGGGAGCATGGAATTGTCCAAAATGTCTTGGGATGCTGAAGCATTCAGAGTTCCTTTCACTGGAACTAAGGGGCCAAGCCCAGCTCCTGAAAAACAACCCCACACCATAATCCCCCCTCCAACAAACTTTACACTTGGCACAATGCAGTCAGACAAGTACCGTTCTCCTGGCAACCGCCAAACCCAGACCCGTCCATCAGATTGCCAGATGGAGAAGCGCGATTCGTCACTCCAGAGAACGCGTCTCCACTGCTCTAGAGTCCAGTGGCGGCGTGCTTTACACCACCGCATCCGACGCTTTGCATTGCACTTGGTGATGTATGGCTTGGATGCAGCTGCTCGACCATGGAAACCCATTCCATGAAGCTCTCTGCGCACTGTTCTTGAGCTAATCTGAAGGCCACATGAAGTTTGGAGGTCTGTAGTGATTGACTCTGCAGAAAGTTGGCGACCTCTTCGCACTATGCGCGTCAGCATCCGCTGACCCCGCTCCGTCAGTTTACGTGGCCTACCACTTCGTGGCTGAGTTGCTGTCGTTCCCAAACACTTCCATTTTCTTATAATACAGCTGACAGTTGACTGTGGAATATTTAGGAGCGAGGAAATTTCACGACTGGATTTGTTGCACAGGTGGCATCCTATCACAGTTCCACGCTGGAATTCACTGAGCTCCTGAGAGCGACCCATTCTTTCACAAATGTTTGTAAAAACAGTCTGCATGCCTAGGTGCTTGAATTTATACACCTGTGGCCATGGAAGTGATTGGAACACCTGATTCCAATAATTTGGATGGGTGAGCAAATACTTTTGGCAATATAGTGTATCATAAGATACTGCTCAGCATTTTTAAATATAAACCTTAAGACTTTTATCAAATTAAGAGAAAAATGATCCTAAAATTTCTTCAAATGTATTATTGAGATAAGGTTCCTTGAATAAAAAAAGACATCTTTGAATTAAATTTTATAATTTTGATAGCAGAACAATCCAATCTATATTTTGCATAACTTAGACTTAGACAGATTTATTTTCTCATTTTGTATACACGAGTTTATACAAAAATAAATTATGTGTAAAACAGCTCTACATCATTTCTTTTTTTTAAAGAGTAGCCTTGAAAACAGTAATTAATACATAAAACAATTTTAAAATAAAAATATGACTGGATATTTACAGTTCTAACATCATTTCTTTATTTTTATTTTTCTAATAAATAAAATAACCCATTTTACACAGCATTCATCAGTCTGATGGTGGTGGGGAAGAAGCTGTTGCAGAACCTGCTGGTCCTGCATTGAATGCTGTGAAGCCTCTTCCCAGAGGGCAGCAGGGAGAACAGTCCATGGTGGGGGGGTGAGGGGTCATTGATGATGTCACTGGCTCAGGACATGCAGCGCTGGGATGAAATGTCTTTAATGGAGGGAAGAGGAGCCCCTGTCATTACCCGATCCGTACTGGAAGCACGATCCGTACCATCAGCTCATCTGCGCGTGCGCAAACAGAATAACATCCGGTGGCAATATTTCCTTTTTCTTACTTTTTTATTCTTTTGTATTTTTTAGAGGCATGGGTTTCTTTTTGTATATCTTTGTATTTTCGTCAATATTGCATTTTCTAAAAATAAAAAAACAGAAATACATAAAAAAGTTCAATCGCCTTGTGATAGTTACTTTGACTGCTCTGAGCGTGCGCAAATATACGTCACACAGCGTATATATTTAAATTTGTTTAAATATTTGATTTACTCTGTACTTAACTATACCCTCCAGCAGTACTGATCCCACAATGGATTCATTTGCTACCTTTCGTGACCTGCAGTTTTTCATTGATAAGGGAACATTTCCCGAAAATTTGGATTTTTATTCCAGAAAAATGACGTCAAGCATTGAATTTAAAAATTGAATTTAAAAAGCATCCATTTCTTCCAGAAAAGTCTTCAATATTGTCTTTACGATTTAGTTTAGTATTCTTTAATTATTTAAGGATATAAATAAAGTTTTTCCAGTACCGTAATTACATTATTTTTTGGCGACCCTGAAGTTATTCTGTTCGCGCAGGCGCAAATGAGCTGATGGTACGGATAATGCTACCGGTACGGATCGGGTAGTGACAGCCCCATGATCCTCTCTGCTGTTCTCACCTTCTACCAGTCTGAGGCGCTGCAGCCTCCACTCCACACAGTGAGACAGCTGGTCAGAACGCTCTCTATGGGGTTTCTGGAGAAGGTGGGGAGGATGGGGGGGGAGGTGGGCTCTCCTCATCCTCAGCAGGAAGTACATGCGCTTTTGTGCCATTTTGACCAGCAGTGGTGTTTGTGAGGGTGTCTGTGATGTGCACCCCCAGGAATGTGGTGCTGCTGACCACCTCTACAGCTGAGCTGTTGATGAGCAGTGGAGCGTGGTTAGGACGGTTCTTCCTGAAGTCCACCATGATCTCCTTCATCTTCTCCACCTTCAGGATCCGGCTGTTATCTCTGCTCCACCAGCTGCTCCACCTCCTCTCTATAGTCCAGGTCGTTGTCGTCTCTGATGAGGCCCACCACCGTGGTGTCGTCTGCAAACTTCACCATGTGATTGGTGGTGAACCTGGGGACGCAGTCATGTGTCATCAGGATTGGAACCCTAACGCTATACAACCCTCATCGGCGCTGTATAGCTTTAGCCCCTCCAGACTAACAGCATTGTTCGGTATTGCTGGATGCAGCCATGACTCCGTCAGAATGATGGCGCTGGATCTGGTCATATTTTACTCCGTTTTCCTTGTCGATAGTCGCAGTTGTACAGAGCGAGGCGCGCTCCCACGTTGGGGACGCATATCTCAATAGGGATGCACTTTTTAGCATAACACCGGACCGCGGTCTGCTAATCCCTGACCTCTGCATTAAACCGAAGCCGAGAGTAACGAGTAATGATTGTTTTAAAAATGTAAGGATTAGAAAGTACAGATACTTGTGTGAAAATATAATGAGTAGAAGTCAGAAGTAGGAAGATAAATAAGTAATGGAGTATAGATACATAAAAAGTGTTCTTGAGTACAGTAACAAAGTAATTGTACTTTGTTACTTGACACCTCTGTTGAAAACTAGAAAAAAACAACAGAAGATAAAACCACTTGTCTCAGTTTAGATGTGAAAATATATGGAAGATGTGTGTGTGTGTGTGGGGGGGTCTCTGAATATTTGTACTGTTGGTGGAAGATGGATTCTCTTTCTGTTTCTGCATGTCTTAGCTTTCCTTCCCTCTTTAGTTATTCTCTTCTTTGTCTCCCCTCCTTTTAACTTCTCTCTTTTATTTTGCTTTGTTTCTTATTCCTTCCCAGCACTACCCCTCCCTTCACCCCATCACCACCACCTCTTCGTTCCGTTTAAACCGCCCACTAACATTCAGATTAAAGGAATGATGCAAACTCCTTTTCTTTTCTCCTGCTTGATCCTCTCTAAAGAAGTCAGCTTGCCTGGAACGGCCCTGGAACTTTTAGAAACATGTTTTTTTTATAGCTCCATCTGAGGAGAAACAAGAAGCAACACATGCTTTTTAAGTCAATAAGCTTAGTGTTCATTCTAGCAAAGAGTATTAAAAGTTGTGAAAGGCACTCTGTCAGTGTCAGCTTTGAAAAATAAGTTATGTGCAATTATCACAGAATAAATGTGAGAGCGGTTTACTTTTCAGTGTGTCTGTTACATACACCTGTTTTTTTGTTGTTGTTGTTTTTTTATTCCGAAACGGGGTTCAGTCACTGCTACACAAAGAAAATAAAATTTTTAAGTCTCTTTAGCAATTTTCTTTTTCCTTTTTTAATTTGTAATTTTTTTGTAAGACTCAACAATAAACCCACCAGCAGGATTGTAATGACTTTAGAAACATTTATTAAAAAGAAAACTGTAATTTTGCCGGCTGCCCAGTGGCGCAGTGGATATCACTGCTGCCTTGCAGCAAGAAGGTCCCCATTGCAGGACAATAAAGGGATTTAAATGTTTTTTTAGTCCATGCATTTGTTACTTCAAGGCTGGACTATTGTAATTCTTTACTATCAGGAAGTCCACAAACTGTAGTTAAAAGCCTTCAGCTGATCCAAAATGCTGCAGCCAGAGTTCTGATGAAAATTAAAAAGAGAGATCACATCTCTCCTATCCTGGCTTCTCTTCATTGGCTTCCTGTTAAATCGAGAATAGAATTTAAAATCCTCCTTCTCACATATAAAGCCTTAAATGGCCAAGCTCCATCTGATATCAGATCTGATTGTCTATTCTTAAGGCTTAAAACTTTCCTTTTTGATAAAGCTTCTAGTTAGAGTGGCTCAGGTTATCCTGAGCTATCTCTATAGTTCTGCTGCTATAGGCTTAGACTGCTGGAGGACATAGGGACCCCTATTTCATCATTCTGCTTCATTCTCTCTCTGTTCTCCTATTCTGCAGAATCTATTAGTTCAATCTCTAACGTTCTGCTCTCTCTGCTTTTTCTCATAGTAGCTTCATCTGGTCTGTTCCTGTTTGGCTGTGACTCCATCCTGGAGAGAAATATCAGCTGTGCTGCTGCCATCAACACCTTTGTTTCTAGATGTTGGAGATCAGCCTGTTTTCCAGTGTAGTCCTGTTTCTCTGACCGTGACTAACTGGATGTGCTCTCTTCATCCTCTGACATGGGAGCTGGCTCGGAGATCGTCTGCCTGGCTGTGTGTTTCCTGGATGGGGCCGCCTGTGGAGCTGGTTGACAGTTGTCTGTCATATTTATATTCGGGGATGTGTTTGTGTGTGTGTGTGTGTGTGTGGTTGGCGGGGGTTGGGGGTTGGGGGGGGCGGTTGGGGGTTACAATACTTATAGTTCAATAGTTAGTGTTATGAGGCGTTCAGGACCATGACAGCTGTTGGAAGATGCTGTTCAGGTGCCTGGTTGTTCTAGTCCTTCCCTAGTTAAGCAACTATCTCTTAATCTGAATTTCTTTTGGAGTTAAAAAGTGCCTTGTGTCTGCCACATTTTTATCGGTCTTAGATTATGGTGACCTTTTTTGTAAGAATGCTGCTTCTTCATGTCTTCAAATGTTGGACTCTGTTTCCCCTGCTTCATTAAGGTTCATCAAAAACTATAGAGCCATGACATCACTGTGACCTTTACTCTCAGGTGTGATGGCCTTCCCTCTCTACCAGAAGGCAGTGTCAGTGGTAAACTTATATTTACAAGGTCCTTCTTGGATTACTGCCCTCTTCCATTTGTACCTTACCTACACAGAAAAGCATGGCTCCTTCTGCCCTGAGATCCAATGATTAGCTGTTGCTCACTGTTCGTTTTGCCCGAACAGACCTCGGATCGAAAGCCTTTAGCAATGCTGCTCCTTCTGAGTGGAATATTTTACAAAGAAACTGGAAGTTGACCGAGTTTATATCTTTAAATCCTTTTAAGTTGAAAGTGAAAGCATTTGACGCAGCCTCAATGATCTGTAATTGTTTTACTTGATATGTTTTTTTTTTTTTTTTTTTTCATGTACCTGTCATTTATTTTAATGTATCTATGTTTAATGTATCTCATGTAACTTTGCTGCCTCTCGGCCAGGACTCCCTTGAAAAAGAGGTTTTTAATCTCAATCGGATTTTTTCTGGGTTAAAAAAAATGTTTAAAAAAAAAAGAAGGGTGAGAGCACTAACACCTATTGACCATATTGAGGAGTTTCAGTCTGATTTTAAAGTTCATCATAGCACTGAAACAGCACATTCGTATGGCTTCAGATAATGGACTTGTATCTATTTTGGTTCCTGACTGGATGCAATCAAATGGTTTGAACCAATCTGACTGGTTGATCTCGTTGAATCGTCTCTTTAAAGTGACCTGAGATGACATGGTGTGAATTGGAGCTATAGAAATAAACTGAATAGAGCTTACTTGTAAATAAGTTTATAATTTGGTTTCAATATTATGAAGCTAAGGCGGAAATTCAACTGAAGAAACTCTGATTACTTCCATTCAATCTGAGGCTGATCCGCCTCCGACGCAGCCAACCCGCTTCAAGCCACTTTCCTTGATGCCCAATCATCTTCCAGCACTCTACTTAAAGCCACTCCAAATCATCTCTAGGCCTGCTCTTCAACAAGCGCAAGATCCATCGCTCCTATGTCGGACTTTGATTCAGACAAATCAACTTACCTCCAATCCTCCGGCTCGAAGGAGTTCCCGTCTAGCCGCTCTCTCATCTCCGTCCTCCGCACTCCGCTCCAGGGTTCGTAAGCGGTCATGCAAACGCAGCAGAGAACGTCCCAGCTCCAGCCGCCATAGCGCCCGGTCCCTCTCTCCGTTCCGACGCAAACCCAGGTCCTCCTTCAGATGTTCCCACCATGTCAGTTTCTCAATCCATAGCGGCTCCACCCTTCCACAATCCTCCCGCAGTTGACCAGTTTTCGGCTTCTCTATGCTCCACCCTGGACTCTCTAAATCGCTCCGTTCAGACTCTGTCTGCACGTGTTCAAGCCTTGGGAAATCCCCACACTGCCACGTCATCACTGCCTTCAGCTTCGCAGCGGGATCCCCTCCCTCCTCCTCCTACATTCACACTCGCCTACGCCCGCCCTGAGCCAGCTCTAGGTAAGACGTATCTAACCATGTTTTTATTATAATTTTCTTTTTTCTCTTTTTTTTTTTTTTTTTTTTTTTCATTCTGCTCATTATGCTTCCCCCGCCCTTTCCATTCAGGCAGTTTATATATTTCTATGTATTCTAACGTTTCTCCTTGCCTGTTGCAATATTATATAAGGGAAATATATTAATTTACAGGTGCTGGTCATAAAATTAGAATATCATGAAAAAGTAGATTGATTTCAGTAATTCCATTTAAAAAGTGAAACTTGTATATTATATTCATACATTACATACAAACTCATATATTTCAGATGTTTATTTTGTTTAATTTTGATGATTACAAATGACAACAAATGAAAATCTCAAATTCATCATATCAGAAAATTAGAATATTGTGAAAAGGTTCAAAATTGATGGCCCCTGGTGCCACACTCTAATCAGCTAATTAACTCAAACCACCTGCAAAAGCCTTTAAATGGTCTTTCAGTCTAGTTCTATAGGCTACACAATCATGGGGAAGACTGCTGACTTGACAGTTGTCCAAAAGACGACCATCGACACCTTGCACAAGGAGGGCAAGACACAAAAGGTCATCGCTAAAGAGGCTGGCTGTTCACAGAGCTCAGTGTCCAAGCACATTAATAGAGAGGCGAAGGGAAGGAAAAGATGTGGTCGAAAAAAGTGTACAAGCAAGAGAGATAACCGCACCCTGGAGAGGATTGTGAAACAAAACCCATTCAAAAATGTGGGGGAGATTCACAAAGAGTGGACTGCAGCTGGAGTGAGTGCTTCAAGAACCACCACACACAGACGTATGAAAGACATGGGTTTCTGCTGTCGCATTCCTTGTGTCAAGCCACTCTTGAACCACAGACAGCGTCAGAAGCGTCTTGCCTGGGCTAAAGAGAAACAGGACTGGACTGCTGGTGAGTGGTCCAAAGTCATGTTCTCTGATGAAAGTAAATTTTGCATTTCCTTTGGAAATCAAGGTCCCAGAGTCTGGAGGAAAAGAAGAGAGGCACTTCATCCACGTTGCTTGAAGTCCAGTGTAAAGTTTCCACAGTCAGTGATGGTTTGGGGTGCCATGTCATCTGCTGGTGTTGGTCCATTGTGTTTTCTGAGGTCCAGGGTCAACGCAGCCACATACCAGGAAGTTTTAGAGCACTTCATGCTTCCTGCAGCTGACCAACTTTTTGGAGATGCAGATTTCATTTTCCAACAGGACTTGGCACCTGCACACAGTGCCAAAGCTACCAGTACCTGGTTGAAGGACCATGGTATCCCTGTTCTTAATTGGCCAGCAAACTCTCCTGACCTTAACCCCATAGAAAATCTATGGGGTATTGTGAAGAAGAAGATGCAATACACCAGACCCAACAATTCAGAAGAGCTAAAAGCCACTATTAGAGCAACCTGGGCTATCATAACACCTGAGCAGTGCCACAGACTGATCGACTCCATGCCACGCCGCATTGCTGCAGTAATACAGGCCAAAGGAGGCCCAACTAAATACTGAGTGCTGTACATGCTCATACTTTTCATGTTCATACTTTTCAGTTGGCCAACATTTCTATAAATCCTTTGTTTTTATTGGTCTTCAGTAATATTCTAATTTTCTGATATGATGAATTTGAGATTTTCATTTGTTGTCATTTGTAATCATCAAAATTAAACCAAATAAACATCTGAAATATATGAGTTTGTATGTAATGTATGAATATAATATACAAGTTTCACTTTTTAAATGGAATTACTGAAATCAATCTACTTTTTCATGATATTCTAATTTTATGACCAGCACCTGTAGTTTCACTCACCCTCCCCTCCTGTGAAGCTGAACATCAAGTCGCCTCAGCAGGTGACATTACAGCTGTTTCAAATCATCCGAGCGTGTTTTGCCCACCTATACCCTTTAAGTCTAGCATTCAATCTATTCCTCCTCCGTTCTCTTCTACACTTGCCCAGCCCACAGACTCTGGTAGAAACGTCCAGATATTCAATTCCAGACCCATCTGTAATAAGTTTAATGAAAGTACATGCACCTTTCCTAACTGCAGTTTCTCCACATTTGCAGCTTTGCTAGGATGCCCATCCCAAGTCCGTCTGTCCCCGTCGTGTTCTGTTCATGAGAAATCGTATCTTCAAACATTAATAGCCCGTCATCTTCTACGCCCATCATTATTTCTGAATTGGCAATTTATCTTACCCATCATCCGACCGCACTTTCGTCAACTTCATTCTTACCGGTCTGTCTCAAGGTTTTCATTTCGGAGTCTGCACCCCCCCACCCCCACCCCCCCACCCCCCCTCACCCACGTCTCCCCTAATCTCCAATCTGCTTTAAAGAACCAGACGTCGTAGATCAGCTGCTTCACAGTTGTGTCCAAGAGTTTCACGATTGGTCCTTTCAAAACATTCTCTGTCTGCTCCCTTTCGTGTGAGCCCCCTAGTGGTAGCTAACCGCTATATTCCGGGAAAATGAGGCTCATATTGGACTTATCTGCCCCTCATTCTGGCCGTCACTCCTCCATAAATAGCCTCTTCCCTCTTTCCTCCTTTTCTCTTAACTACGCTTCTGTAGACCACGCTATTTTCTCTCATTAAGACCACCGGCCAAGGGGCCTGGCTGGCCAAAGCAGACAAAATTATTTTCATTCACCCTTCTCAATGGCTCCTGTTCGGAGCTAAATGGAAGTCTCTGTTCTACTTTGCTGTCCGTCTCACCTTTTGCTGCAGGAGCAGTCATTGTCTGTTTGACAATCTCAGAAGCTCTGTGTTGGATTCTCCTTAATGTTACTCATTTGCCATGCGTTCTTCATCTCAGGATGGTTTCCTACGCATAGTTCCTCCCTCCATTAGCCCAGTTCGTCACTCCTTAAACTAAAGTTCTTAACCACTTGGTGTTCCCCTGTCCGAAGAAAAACCATCGGCCCTGTTACAAATTGTGTTTCTAGGCATAGCTCTCGTTTCAGTGGCCATGATGGCATCCCTGCCCGCAGACAAGCTGTCTCAGATTCGTGAGATTTCTCAGTCTTATAGCTCTGCATCAATTATTTCCCAACGTCAGTTGCTTCTTTGCTTGGTCACCTTATTTTGCTGTGCGCATCATGGTCGTTCCTTCGTTTCCCGACTGCTTGACCTAGCTAACTCTGTTCCCTCTCTCTTAGATTAGGTTTCTCTGGACGAAGGTTGCCATTCCGATCCTTCCTTCTGGGCTAGACTTCTTGTAAATGGAAGGGCAAATTATTTTCGATGGCATCATTCAAACGCTGACACGCTCCAATTTTTCACGGATGCTGCCCCATCCGTAGGTTTTGGGGGGTTTCTTTCAGGACAGGTGTTTGCTGGTTCATGGCGTCCCTCTTTTACTAGTTCTCAGTCATTTGCACTATGCGAGGTTTACCTTTAGCCGTAGCTTGCCGTCTGTGGGGCCCGCTTTGGAGGAGAATGCGCATATCCGCTTCTGCGACAACATGGCAGTCGTTGACGCCATCTCTAGGTCGCTCCTCCTCTCAATCTCTCATGCCATTCATTAGAGGCATAACTTGGCAAGCAGTCTCTTACAACTCCATCATCTCTGCTCGACACGTTCCTGGTCTTTCTAACCATGCTGCTGATGCTCTTTCTCGTTTTAAATTTCAGACCTTCCACATCTTCGTCCTTCTGCCGATCTCCTTCCGACCCCCGTTTCTCCGCTAGAAGAACTCATCCTTAACTAACCCACTCTCTTCGTTCGTACTTACTTCCTCCAGTTTCTACATAAATCAGGTTTAGCTTCACTTCAACTAATAGTCGTTTCAATCCTTCCCGGTATTTGTCTCTTTCGGATCTTCGTTTCCACATCGATCTTACAAATATCTTGAATCATTCTAAAGGAAAGGCCCTTGTTTTATTTCTATCTTACGTACAGATGGCCCCTTTGCCCGTTTATCACCATGTTCAATCTGTTCAAAGCGCCAAAAGTTTTTCCCTCATTTCAAGCCACTTCGTCACGCGCAAGGGTTCTCCCGCGTCACCATGCTGGTTCCAGACCATCTCAGATACTATTAGAATCCCGTGGCTTTTCATCCAGTCATTATTCCAGCCACTCATTTAGGATAGGGGCAGCCAAAAAACAGCTGCTCGTGGTGTCTCTGTGGCTTCTCTCCAGCAGTTGGGCCGATAGACTTTTTCAGCCTATAAATCCTATATCCGCCCTGAACACTCTTCAATCTTAGCAGCTCAACGCTCTCTCTGTCTGTAAGGTAAGCTAACTTCGAATACTGGTGGTGGTTTAAAATATATTCTCATCTTTGCTAAATCATTGCTCCCTGCCACGCACCCTGCTATGTTCCCTGTGTGTTCCCTGCCTCATTCCCTGCCTTGCATTCTGCCATGCTCCCTGGGTGTTTCCTGCTATGCTTCCCGCGAGTCACGTTCCCTGCCATGCGCCCTGCCATGCTCCCCGTGTGATCCCTGCCACTTTACCTGCCTGCCATGCTCCCTGTGTGCCCCTGCCATGCTCCCTGCCATGCTCCCTGTGTGCTCCCTGCCATGCTCCCTGTGTGCTCCCTGCCATGCTCCCTGTGGTCCCTGGCCTTGTTCCCTGCCATGCTCCCTGTGTGCTCCCTGCCATGCTCCCTGTGTGCTCCCTGCCATGCTCCCTGTGTGCTCCCTGCCATGCTCCCTGTGTGCTCCCTACCATGCTCCCTGTGTGCTCCCTGCCATGCTCCCTGTGTGCTCCCTGCCATGCTCCCTGTGTGCTCCCTGCCATGCTCCCTGTGTGCTCCCTGGCCTTGTTCCCTGCCATGCTCCCTGTGTGTTCCCTGCCATGCTCCCTGTGGTCCCTGGCCTTGTTCCCTGCCATGCTCCCTGTGTGTTCCCTGCCATGCTCCCTGTGGTCCCCGGCCTTGTTCCCTGCCTTGCTCCCTGTGGTCCCCGGCCTTGCTCCCTGCCTGCTCCCTGTGTTTTTCCAACCTGCTTCCTCGCCACATCCCCTGTCGTTTCCTGCCTTGCTTTCTGCTATGCTCCCTGCAATGTTTCTATGCTTCCTGCATTGCACCCTGCTAAGCATTCTGCAAAACTCCTTTATTTTCTCTCTGCCATGCTCACTGCTAGGATCCCTGTCATGATTATTCATTTATCACGTGTATCAGCCTGTGCATAATGAAGTCCTTCTGTACTCATCCTTCTCCCTCCGCTTTCTGCATATGCTGGCGCTCAGGCCTGTACCTCGGCAATTTTTGGGGGGAATATCCTTATTCTCATACATCAGTTTATCTGCATTAAAGTATAAACCAGCGTTTATGTTTCCTGCCGAGGCCTGAGCGCCAAAGTTCAAACTATTGTATCAATAAACTCTTCTAATTGCATCTTTCTCTCTCTGTGAGTTTTTCAGATTGAAATGAAGCTAAGGCGGAAATTCAACTGAAGAAACTCTGATTACTTCCATTCAATCTGAGGCTGATCCGCCTCCGACGCAGCCAACCCGCTTCAAGCCACTTTCCTTGATGCCCAATCATCTTCCAGCACTCTACTTAAAGCCACTCCAAATCATCTCTAGGCCTGCTCTTCAACAAGCGCAAGATCCATCGCTCCTATGTCGGACTTTGATTCAGACAACCCACCTCCATCCCCTTCTCCACCATTGTAGTAAGCTCATCCGACTCCTCCTCGATGCTCCTTCAACCTCACCTCCAGTGTGTACTCCCTCCAGACTTTCATGGAGTTCCCTGTCACTTTAAACGGTCCGGCAGAAGACCGCCACGTTGAGCCTGGTTCTGCCAGAGATTTCTTCCCAAAGGGGAGTTTTTTCTCTCCACAGTCGCTTCATGCTTGCTCTTCATGGACAGTTATGCAAACTTTGTTCATTCAGTGACATCTAACTCAAGCATCACCCTGTATACCAGCCTCTATGGATTAACCAAACTTCACCTATCTAAACTCCACCACCAGTTTCAGGCCCGGGGGGAATATCCTTATTCTCATACATCAGTTTATCTGCATTAAAGTATAAACCAGCGTTTATGTTTCCTGCCGAGGCCTGAGCGCCAAAGTTCAAACTATTGTATCAATAAACTCTTCTAATTGCATCTTTCTCTCTCTGTGAGTTTTTCAGATTGAATTAAGGTTATTGATGGAGTTTCCCTTTTTTTTTCATAATAAAACTGAAATCCTCCTATTGTTTCTTTCTTTAAAGACCAAGAGCTTTATAATTTAACAAAAATAAAAAATATTGTTTTATTTAAACTCCTTGGTGCTCTCAGACGCAATGATGAAAGGTTTGCCCCTGTTGAGGAAATTGTGTGTGTGTGTGTGCATCCATCAGTAATGCATGCTTACGTGAAGTTGCCTTGAGGAAGAATAGAAGGAGGAAATTCTATTTCATAGCCGCAGCACACTCAATCTAATGGCAAATCCACCCATCTTCTGCTGTCAGTTACTTCTCTCTATTTTTCTGAACTTTCAATCATCTCCTCTCCCTCCGTCTGTGTCTCTGTCCCTATCTCCATCTCTAATGAGGTACGTACAGTGGGGGGAAGGCATATGCTCAATTAGCAGTAGAAGCTTGACAGAAGGGAACGAGGTGTTACCAGCTTCTTGTTTTCCTGGTTCAGAAAGACATCGGTAGCTTGGCTTGGCCTTGCATGTTTATTTTTAGAAAAGTGTAGAAAAACTGCTTAAATGCAAGTTTGCATTGCAGTGTTGATGGGATGTGGGAGGAAAGTTCCGTCTAATGTAGAAACATTGATATTCTGACCATTGGCTGTAGTGAGTCAACAAAATATTATTCTGCTCTTTTAAAGCAGAACAACAGGAGAGAAAAGGATCATGAGGAGAGGTAACATGCTACAGAGGAGAGAAAAGGCAAATGTGATGTGACAGAGCAGCTTGGTTATCTTACTGTCAACTGAGTCACCGGGGAGTTTAAGAGCTGCTGTGGAAGAAAACTAACTTATCTCCCCACATGATCCTCATAGCAAAACAGAAAAGACAAAAGGTAAGACAGACGCTAAGTAACATTATACATCCTTAGGAATATAAAACAAGGTTTAAAAAAACGTCTCTATGTTTGTTTTATAAAGAAATATTTATCTGTCCTTATTATAAACTGCAAAAAAGTCAGTATACCAACAAATTATTTTAATAGATATAGTTGTATATTAGTTTAACAGTTGTAATATGGTATTCTGTTGGAATGGCGGTCCAACAGAATAGCTGAGACGTTTGGTATTTTTCCCTGTGTCTCAGCCATCTTTATTTCACTGACTTTTTCTTCCACTGCGATGATCAACAAATGGGATTTTTCTGTATGGGATGATGCTATAGATTCCACTAGATTGGACTATATGCATAAGCAAATGTATTGTCTTATTGACTTAGAGTAGTCTAAATTGTTGCATATGCTGGATTTGCATGAGACTGTGAGGTATATTGTACAGCGGTTAACTGACTCACTAAGGGAGGTGATCAATACTCGGCATCAGTTGACTGCTACCGGGTTACACTGGTGTTACAAACCTGCTGTCTGATGCAGCAACTGCTGAAGTTTTTCTGGGTGACATGAAGTGAAAACGCTCCTGCGCAGAAGGTATTTGCTATACATAATCACTTGCTATTTATTGATGTAGGTGCAAGAACAATACAATTAGTAAATTCAAAAGTTGGAAGCCAACTTAGGTTTTTGTCTTTATATGGTTTATTTATATGGCGCCAATTCCCAACACATGCATTCACAATTCAATAAGATCATACATTAAAAGTGATTCAACGTTTTCTATCTAAGGAAAACCATTTGATTGCATCATCTCGTTGACTTGAAGGCAATCCCTTAAACTAACCATGCTTGTAGCGACAGTAGAGAGGAAAAACTCCCTTTCAACAGGAAGAAACATCCAGCAGAACCAGGCTCAGTGTGAGCGGCCATCTGCTGAGGCCCACTGGGGTTCAAGGACAACTATTTTTTCAAGAATTTTAGTTCATTCAGATTAAGAGATGGTTGTTTAAGTAGGTAAGGACTAGAACCACCAGGCAGAGTAACAGCATCTTCCCCACAGCTTTCCTGCTCCTGAACGTCTCGTTACACCCCCCAGAAAGAAGCACAGATACAAAAGGCAACCAGCTCCATAGGCGGCCCCGTCCAGGAAACACACAGCCAGGCAGACGAGCTCCGAGCCAGCTCCCATGTCAGAGGATGAAGAGAGCACATCCAGTTAGTCACAGTCAGAGAAACAGGACTACACTGGAAAACAGGCTGATCTCCAACATCAATAAACTAAATTTTGACGGTAGCAGCACAGCTGACATTTCTCTCCTAGATGGTGAGAAATATTGAACTAATAAATTGAACTAACAAATTCCACAGAGTGGGAGAATAAAGACAGAATGATGAAAAATATTGCAGAATTTTATATTGCAGATACTTACCTAGCCTCTATCATAAGGTGCTATCATAAGAACAATGAAACAGGGCCCATTACTTTAAGGTGTTTATAGATATAAATCATTTGCTTACTGATGTATTCTAGCTTATTTTTAAATCTAAAAGCTCAGTCTACTAAAAGTTAATGTACATAATGACATATCCAAACTTGATAGTGTACTCAAAGCAGATTTCCTGCACAGATCTTTTGAGGATTGTGCTTGTGTACTGACCAAAAGAATGTGCAAAATACTGGAGAGAACAGATGCAAATATCTTTATGAAATGCCTGCATCTGATTTAAGCAGCGCATACACATTATGATATTTCCAATCACTGTACTTAACTACGGCTCAAACTTTCAACGAAACCTTAGGGTTTAATAGTTCACAGCTCACAATGTATGTTCTTCCACTGTATTGCCCGACGCTCTGATGCGATCTATCTGCTCACCCTGTACGTCCAAGAACCTCACATTGGACTCAGCACAGAGATATGAATCTGGAAAAAGAAGAAGAACTCCTTTGTTTGCACATGAGCAGTGCTCCAGGTTGTGGTGATTTGGCTCGTAGCTCTGCTTCAACAGCAGGATTTTTCCATGAGCACTTCACGACGGCTGACTGAATTTCAAACATGTTTGATTTTCTCCTGACCTTATGATTCCTGATCAGGAGGTGGTAGCAAGAGGCTGAACGCCCCTCGTTACCCTCTATTTAGACTGGAGAAATGGACCGAAAAGGGCAAAAAATTCCTACAGTGTATGCCCAGCATTAGCAAACCTGGAACTCATCAATTGTAATTCTATTTTTAGCATCTTTAAATCGTGTTTGCAAAACTGGGGCAGCATTATGAGTCAAAGTGGAAAGAAGGTTTCATATATCTCATTCCCACTGGACGAAGAATCCATGTAGACCCAACAGCAATGGGCTTTTAGTGGCAGTGGGAACAGCCCACTGACGCATGTCTACCTGGGTCAAATGACTCGGCAAGCTACCTGCGTTAAAATTACCTCAGCTCTGATCGCCTTGCTGTGGGAACACCAGAGCCGCTTGACACGCTATAATACGTGATGCCATTGAACGCACTGTCCCAGTTGCTTCTGATCTAAAAAGCAGAAACAACTCTATTTACTTTCGATAAACATGGAGCTGCTCTGGTGAGAGGGATTCTGACAGATAATAGAGCAAAACAATAAAGCACACTGACTACACCCTGGCTTCCTTTTATGTTGCTCTCCATTGTTTACTTTGCTGATTCCTGTAGCACTGCTGACATCATCAATGCTAACCAGCATGATGGTGTCACCAGACACGCAGTGGTGGGGGACCGAAGCCACACAGCTACCAGTGAGGGGATAGTCACGTTTTTTTTGCCAGTCGCAAGGGAGCCGAATGCCGAGTGTTAGCGAGTCGACCCATGTTTTGGAACAGGCATCCCCACCCTCGGTCCTCGAGGCCCGCTGTCCTGCAGGTTTTAGAGGTTTCCTTGCTCCAGCACAGCCAATTTTAATTGAAAGCTAATTAACAGGCTTTTGCTCTACTGCAATCATTATAATCAGCTGTGCTAAACCAGAGAAACCTCTAAAACCTCCAGAACAGCGGGCCTCGAGGACCGAGGTTGGGGATGCCTGTTTTGGAAAGCACGCATTATTGCACTATTTTCAGTGGGAAAGAAGCCTTAGATACGATAGCCCCATTTACACTACTCTTGAAACAGTCCCAAGAACGGTCCGAGCATAGTAACCAAGATAACTGTTGAGTGCAGAAGGAACGTAACTGATCCTGACCGTGCCTGACACAGCCAAACCACGCAAAATCTAGCACTAGTTCAACAATAGGGCTCGGCACAGTTCATCTATGGCTAGTTTCTCAGATAAGATAGAGTGCATGAGCAGACCGCATCATCTCCTATGTACAGTCAACTCATTCCCAGCGAGTCCGGCTTTGTACTTCACAGACTTACCCTCTCCACAACACAAACTTCTTCTCAGCCTATTAACAATATTAACATCTAAAGAATAAGGTGCGACCTGGGATGATGCTTAGACTGAGGCTCTTATTGACATTTTTGCGCATGACACTGTCCTGGCACATAAGTTCCTGAATTTTTGTTTGCGTTATTCCCACAGTGAGAATTGTAGTAACATGGACCATCAATAGGAGGTGAGGAACTGTGCTAGCATGATGTGTAAATGGCCGTAAGAACCAAGCTCGGCACGGTTAACTGATCCACACTCGGTCCGAACTTGGCATGGATTGGTTACAGAGGGGTAGTGTAAATGGGGCGAATGTTGTTCAGTGATTTGGTTTTTGATATGCTTACTTATCTAAGGGCTGATTTAAAGCCAGTGACAATTAGAAGCTATGCCAAGAAAAACAAACACATTACAAATTAGCATTTTCATATGTCTGGATTGCTTCGGCACACATTCACTTCATGGCACAGCTCCATTGTGTTGATTACACTGAAGGAACATTTCTATAAAGCCAAGAAAATGTGACACAGGTTACAGTTGAATGTTCCAAAACATTATCATGATGCTCTGAAATATATGAGCAAAAGATGTCAAAGCCACATGAGGTATAAATACTAGTCTGTTTGAAATAGCTCTAGAAGCTAGAAGGATTATTTCACAACAAAAACAGGGTTTAGACTATTTTCCTGCCAAAGTATTTAGCAAAAGCATTTTTTTTACAGTGTTATAAAAAGCCTACATGAAGCTGTGAAAGACTGAAATCCCCCCCATCAACCTAATCAGCAGAGCGCTTGCTATTAAAGAGGGACAGATGTGCTAGAAATAATTGTCTTCCTGTGTGGGAAATGTTGATAAGTGATTTTCATTTTTTTTTTCCTAGTTCATGGTGAGTCTCTCTAAAAGCAGCAAAACCCCCTTTTATATTAAAAGCATGTCATGTTGTCATTCTATAAGTGAAAAATTCTGTAGGTTAGGAATTTAAACCATGAGCGGTTTGTCCTGAAGCCTAATCTAACACCTTTTAGCTCTTAATATTTTTACTTCTGACAATAATTACACTCTTGATATACATTTTAAAACTCTAAAATTGTATGCCCTGTATTGAACCTTTTTGAAGACTGACCCCATTAGAGAAATAGATATGCAGTTCTATTCAAAAGGACATACAAGGTGAACATTATGGGCAGCCATTCTAGTTTAAGTCATAGTCTCATGAAAACATTTAGTAAATCACAAGTTCCATGTTAGTCACAAGTTAGATTTCTGTTTACTTTTATTGTGTAGACAGAAACCAAGATCTTTCATTTTTATATTCAGGATTGTTTTGATTACTTTGATCAAATTTAGTGGCGCCCATTAGTTTAGAAGGTTAGGGACATAGGGCAGGTATTGAGGCCGAGAGCGGTCATGTCCCCCTGATACTTTTTCAAGGTGGTTTTCTCAAGAAAACAAGTTGATTTTCTCATTATCTAAAGATAACAAAAGCTGTTTTCTCGTGCTAACGAGATGATTGGTGTGTGTTTAAACTGATTACATCCTTCAATACCACTGTTAGGACTCCAGTCTGTGTGGTCTGTGTTTTTGTGTGTTTGTCTTCCTTCCTTCACCAGGCGCCTGGATTCTCCTCTTCACACACCTGCTGATGGTTACCTCGTTAACGGAGTGTTCTTAAGCTGCTGACTGCCAATACCTCGACGCCAGAGTGTTTGCCAGTTTTGCGTACTCTAGCCAAGCTGAGTTTTGCTGAGTCAAACTGAGTTCTTGTCAACCTGAGTCTTAACATTGCTTTTTGTCTTTGCCTCTCGGCAGTAAGTCATCCTGCAAACTGGATTTTTCGGACCTTCTCTCCCTGCAAGGATCAACTGAGCTTCAAACTGAGCATAGGAAGCAAACCGGAGGTTTGGATCCACTCGTCCATGAGGAAACGTTTGAGCTTCTCACTGAGCAAGGGATTCATCTGCACAACAGTCCGTTCAAGTACCACAGGAAATCTGAGTGGCAGTCAGTCTTTCTCCGTTCATCTACAAGCAACCGCATTCTGGGTAACCCTGTCCGTCCTCCACCGTATGAGGCAAACACCGCAACACATTCCCCACCTACTGGAGTCTAAGAGTCAACCTAATCTCTGGAAACGTGAGTCTTCCAACCTTTTCTCCTCTTCAAGTTCGAGAATCAATTCTCCCACTGAACCTGAACTAACTGTACTGTCTTCCCCTCACCTTTCAGTTCCGGTTGAGCAGGGTTCAGAGCAACACTGGAATCTCCACTAAACTTCTCAATAAACATGTTAAACCTTTTCCTTGTCTCTCTGTAATGGTTTCTCTGCATTTGGGTCTGATCTTTAGTTAAATCATGACAACCACAACAGCAGGAGAGGATTTATAAATCATGGCAGCCTATGTGTAATTCTGGGTAACGAGACAACGTTGTTGGTTTGATGATTTGCTTCCACTTCTGATTCATAACTAATTAGACCTATGCCTCCAGGTGTTTTCTGAACAGCCCCGGTCTGACGCCCATAACGGGCAAAAAATGCATTAACCCCCAAAATGAGTCTAGATTAAAGATTTTCATAAAAAAAAACACTAAGATTTATTTCTACTGTATACCATGCAATCCAATTCACCACATCCTGCCAATGAGTGAAAAAAAGTAGAGTACGACCGCTCCCGGCTTCCGTAGGCAGGGGCAGGGAAGATGATGTTTTTTGTTTTTGTTCAAATGTCTGGTGTGAGGACGGGAAGTGGAAAAAAAGATCTTTTGAGCACCTTTGATAACTCGTTTGGTGGAAATAAACAACATATTTTTTCGAAGTCAGAACGGTGTTAATGAAACACCACCTGCTGCCACCCATGGCCTTCAGGAAAACTCTACATGCACATGTGCACTTTCACAAACAACTACAGGTGCTTGCTTCCAGGTATTCAGAGATTCACTTCCATACATCAAGCCCACATTCTTATCTTCAGGTAACAAGAGTACATGTCAGATTAAATTATACTACTTCAGCGATAGTATCTAGGTGTTACTTTATTGTATGTCTTGTACCCTGTCCATTGGTTGTGCTGTTCTTTTTACATCTCTTTGCAGGTGATGAAGCAGACTGAACATGTTTTATCATTATCTCGTCATATTCTTTATTTAGTCCAAAAATCATTGTTGAAAATTGGGCTGTGTTTGGTCGGTCTGTTTTTGTCCCATTTAGTGCAATAAATAAAAGATGTTAACAACCTAATTTTCAACATTTTTTCAACAATCTGAGAATCATAGCTTTTCATTTTTAACTTTTCAACCAAAGGTAGTTTGGACGTAAATCATGTCATAATTTCAGTGTCTTTTCAACCAATTTTTGCTTGTTGGACAGCAGTGAGAAAAGAGGGAGAGCCAAAAAGCTGAACTGAGGGCGGTGAGAGAATGGACTTATGTTGGGGGTTTTCCCCCAGCTCTTCAATTAATCCTGCAGAACTACAGGCTCATCTCTAACCTCCCCTTCACAAGTAAGATTATTGAGCAATTGTGTTAAATCAGTGAAATACCTTCTTAGCAATGACCATTGATGTTTGATGGGTCAAACTTAAACCAACCTAAAAATAAATGCATAAAATTCTCAAAACATATAAAAAAAATTCAACAGCACAAATACATTTGTCTTGTCCATTTACCTGAATAGCTTTCACTCGAAGTAAGTTAACGCAAAATACAAAAGTCCTTCCACAAGGTGACACTCCATCCTAGCACTGCAGACATGACTGGGCTGGTAAAAAATGCAACACACACCCACACACACACACACACACACACACACACACACACACACACACACACACACACACACACACACACACACACACACACACACACACACACACACACACTCCGCTTGTCTTTATGAACAGTAGATCATGTATCCTCTGGAATGTAGCCTCTTTTTTCTACGCTGTCGTTTCCCTGCACTTATAAAATAAATATGAAATGTGAGGTCTGGGTTGGCTGAGGGTTTTGAAGTGCAGGGAGAAGATAGAGAACAGCTGTGACCTATTTTTTTTTCTCTTCCCTCCTTCAATCATTTTTTCCCCCTTTTCTCCTCTCCTCCTGTAGTTCTTGATGAGCACAGAACTTATTGAAGGACTGACCACCTCTTTGCTTTGCTGAGTAATCACAACCTTCACAGAAGACATGAGAAGAACCCAGTGAAGTTCTGCGGCCCTAAGCATAATCCAAATCCACTTTGGCAGCGGATTGTGTGAGCTTTCTCAACAGGAAGCTTTGCTGCAGTCCAGCTGTAAATGGTTTCCTCTTCATTTTTTTGTGGGTTTGCATCATTTTAAAGGTAATATTAACTGTTGTCTCTCTAATGTAGATGTAAACACCTTTAACTGATGTCTGCATCCACTCCATAACTCATCTCTGATGAAATTCCTCACAGCAGGAGTCAGATCTCAACCGGACCAAACACACATCTCTGTCTGCAAAAAAAAAAAAAAGCTTTCAAAGCTTTTCTTTGTCCACAGTCACAAACACATCTGGGTTTACTATAGCCTCACAGAGGAGGGAGTTTGCAGTGAGTGTGTGTGGGCTGTACAGGTAATTCTCTGTGAATGGTCAGAATGCTCCTGGCATGCTGTGTATTCTTAGCTCGTGCTGTGGAGAGTAAAAAAAACCAAACTACAGTCATTTCATACTCATTTTGTTGACATTTCTATTATGATCATCACTGTCAGTACAGCTTAAAATCTAATGATGGAGATACGGAGAAATATTTGTTACACTACAGTTTTAGAAGATTAGAACGTTCTGCCTGAAGTATCTGTTGACTCCTGGACCAGCCTATTCCTGTTCTCATCGGTATCCCTGACCTAGCTCCTGGTCCTCTGAGCCATCCTGTTCTGATCTATTTACCTGACTGGGCTCGGACTCCTGCGGGTTCTCTGGGGCTGCAGCATCTGGGACACTCTGGGCGGCACCCACCACTGGCCCTCGTTCTATGGAGATGAACTGAACTGTTAAACCAGGTTAGCATATAGATAATTATTCTCCATCAGATTATCATGGTTTCTCACCTGTCCTAAACCAGAGTTTTTTAGTGATGGGCAGCGCCTCACCATAGCCGCTGATACCTGCTCCTGTTTTCAATAAAGCGTTGAGTTATCTCATTGTCTGTCTCACCTGAACTCTGGGTCCTACGTTCGGAGCATTTGACAGAGTTCATGTAGTAATACAGAAAACATCCCAGACGGCTGTGTTGGTTCTGTAGCAACAGGTAACTAGCAGATAAATATTCAGCCACAAAACTGTGTTATGAGAGGTCTTAAAAACAGCTGCGCTTTCATGGTGTAGACTGGAAACCATGTTTTTTGTCTAAAAACCAAAAATGTGTTTTTATTTTCAAATGTCTAGACATGCATGTTTCAAAAATCCTGAAGGTGTTTCTTAAATAACTTTTTTTTTATTGTTTTATCATCCATCCATCCATTCATCCATCCAGTAGTCAAATATATATATATATATTTTTTATTGTTATATTTTCACCTGAGAGGTGCACAGTGGTGCAGTGTGTAGCACTATTGCAGCACTGTTGCCTTGCAGCGTCTTTCTCCCCATGCATGGCTGGGTTCTCAGTTGGGTTTTCTTCAGGTACCCCAGCTTCCTCCCACAGTCCAGCCTTTTGCCCACAGACTGCTGGACGTAGGCAAGAGCCTCACCATGACGCTGATAAATGGGAGAAGATGGATTTTTAGCCTTTTTTTTTATGAAGGTTTAAAGTTGTAGTATTCATTCCTCGGAATAAATGTAATCTAATTGCTCTACATGTTTGCCTTGATCTTTGTCTACTATATGACAGCATGTTTTTCAAGCTTAAAGCATAAAGCAAAGTTTTACTATTTGCTGTTTTCTGAAAGTCCTTCCAGTGTACATTGGCTCCTGCCTGGCCGCCAATTTGAAAATTTCCTTTGGGACTTGACTTGAGACTTTTCAGTCTAGACTTTGACCTTGACTTAGGACTTGCTTGTCCTGTCTCGGGACTTGACTCGGAAATTGAGGTCAAAGACCTGAAACTTACTAAAGTAATTGCTAAACACAGACTTGGTGATTTTGACACTTGGCCACGCCCACATGCTGTGATGTAAAAAAATTATTTTGATGACTTTTGATCAACAATGCCCAAAATCTATCCAAAGTGAATTTGAAGTCTTTAACTCAAAAGCTTAAGGAAAGATTTGCTAAGATACGACAAGGGGCAGATAAAAGAAAATGGCGTCCAAAATGGCCGACTTCCTGTGGGATTTGAGCTATGGCTCTAAGAATATTTCCTAAATGTTTTGATTGGTTACACATGCGTACCAAATTTTATAATATTCAGCCAAAGCCTGACCCATTACACATTGGTTTACATTTGGTTTTAAGGCAAAATGACCCATTTTGATGCTTGGCCACGCCCACATGCTATGATGTACAAAAATTCTATCGATAACTTTTGATCCCCAATAACTAAGGTCAGTGTCGAGTAAATTTGAAGTCTATTTCTTTAAAGTTCAAGGGGGAGTCCCCTCAGATATGACATAAGTAACAAAAAATTGCACCTTTGATCTAAAATAGCCGACTTCCTTTGGGGTTTAGATCACGGCTGGAACAGAATTTACTGCTTCCTTGTTGTTTATTCATTTGTGGAAAACATCAGAATCCTCAATAAAAGCCTCTCCTGGAGCTGCTTTTCTTTTGTCTTATGGTGAGGAGTCTGAAGTTGAAGCTTGGACATGCCCCCAGGTTTTATCACAGCAAAAATCTTTTGATAACTTTTGTTCCCTAAATGCCTCAAGTCTCGGCTGAGTCATTAAAAAGAATAATGGCCCTTCACATGCTTCTCACAATGACGGTGAAAACCATCTTTCACCCCCCCCCCCCCCCACCCCCCCCACCCCCGTCGCCCCCCCCTCCACTCTGGAAACCCATGGACTAGTTTATATAACACCACAATAAATAAAATCTCCATGATTTCAGCTATTAATGTATTTTTCTATTCATTATTAATTCATTTTAATTGTAAATGTACAATATTGTTCTTGTTTTTCAAAAAGTTTGCTCTTACAGGAATGTCTTAGAATATTTCTTTTTGATTATGAAAAAAAAAAATCAATAAATTAATACATTATTTAAATTATAAAGAACTAAAGGCTTAACGCACAATTTAACCTAAGACTGGGATTTAAAAAACTTAGCATAAAATATTGTCAGGAGTGACGCTGAAAAACTCTCCCTGTAATATTTCATCATAGGTGGAGAAAAATGGAAAAATGTTCTTCTGTTTTCATATTTTTTTTCCTATGGGTTCTTTGTAAATTCAGATCAGAATACAGAATTATTCTTCCAACTTATAATGTTCTTAAAAATCAAGCCTAATGGTAAATTAACCAACTGCAGGATGAATTAAAGCTGGATCCATGGTGGAAATCAGATTGAATTTTTCCATATAAAAGAAAGCTGTCATATGTGGACACACTGTATATACTGTATATATCCCAGCCACCTTTTTCTTTCTTTTGCACATTCTTCTCCTTTGACTATTTGACCTGATGTAACGAGTAAATTTCTCCACTGAGATCAATAAAGTCAATCAATCAATCAATGGATTCTAACCAAAAGCTTTGCTCTAAAAGCAGGTTTACTGATTCCCGACCATGTTTTAGACCAAACTGACCTTCTGGTTCTTGTAGTTGGACCGGCCACTGGAGTTGTGCAGCTTCAGGCTCAGACTATTGAAGGACGAACTGATCTCCTTTTCTTACTTTGCAACTTTTTCCATCTGCTCCTGTTTCTTTTTGCTGTTATTTTTTTTTCTTTCTTAAAGTTTATTTTACCATTTTGAAGACATGAATTGTGACAAGACTCTATAAAAGCAAATAAACTGATGTGATTTTTAAGGAAAAAGAACAACTTGGATGGAAAAGCACATACAGTATATCTGTATCTGTCTTATGGATAAATAAAATGGTCTTTGTGGGATCAGATTAAGGTTGTAATGATCACTCATCGGGTGAAAGCATCTCATCCAAACAACCTGAGCTCACATTTGGCTTTGATCACATCTGCTCATGATGAGAAATACAAAAAATAAAAAATAAAACTGCCTGCATCTTCAAATCAGACACAGATGCTCCTTCCTTTCCAAAGAAACTCTTTTTCAGATTTCATTATGAGTTTCAGATTGTATTACTGATGAAATTTACCAGGAGAAACTTGATTAATTCTGACCTTTGTTTATCCTCCGGCACTTTATCGGTCAGGGAGTTCAAACCGTAGGTTTTGTTTCCCCCATTCTGCAGAAACATCCTGCGCCTCCCGTGTCCTTTACAAATGTATCCACAGCTGTACTCTGCTATATGCTCTTTGGATTCCCAGCGCTGCCGTCACATAAACACGCAGGCTTTTATAAGGTCAAAGGTCACATAGCATGGTGTTGCTGACATTCTCTTGGAAAAAAAGCTATTTAAAGGCGCACACCATCATTTTTCATATAACATGTATAACTTCAGCTCTTCTAACCTTGGAAAGGCCTCTTTGAAGACTGTGTTTATATCAAATATTATTAAAATACAGGACTTCAAAGCCTGCATTGTGTCTAACCTGTAGATTTATTCTGACCTTGGTTTTCTCAGAATTTAAGACTTTTCGAGGACTGTTAGTATCTATGTTAAAATATAAAAATGTGTTCTGTGTCATTTCAACTAAAAAATACTTTATTAATCCAAAATTAATGTTCTGACTCTTAAAAGGTATTCAGGCAGGAAGGAGCTCCTGTAGCAGCCTGTCATACAGCAGCTATGTGGAAGCCTCTGACTGAAGACACTGCTGCTGGTTAACAGTCTGATGAAGACGATGCTCTGTTGTTCACAGTCTTCTTCATTTTTTAAGGAATTATTCTTTGCAAATCATCTCCAAAAGTTTTAGATGAGAGCCAACCTCCTTTATTCACTTGTTCAGCTTTTAACTCATCTTCCTGCACTTATCTGGTAGTGGGTCACAGGGTCAGCATTCTCAACAGAGACCACTGAGTTTCCAGTAACTTCCTCCCGCTCCTGGAGCCAGCTGAGAGACGTAGTCCCTCCAGCTTCCTCTTGGGGGTAATTAATTGCTTGGAACATCTGGAAATAAGTGTACGAACCACATCGACTGACTCCTCTGAGTTTGGAGGAGAAGCAGCTCTACTTTAAGCTTCCCCCTGATGACCAAACTAGCATTTTTTCATCACGACCCAGGTTTATTTTTCTTTCTTTTTTTTGAGTTTTTACGGCTCTAGTGGCTCGTTTTTTTCAAAAGTAAGCTGACAAAAAAATGAGGTATGAGAGAAGGGGAGAGACACGTGGGACAGGACCACAGGCTGGATTCAAACCCAGGTCGCCCGCGTCAAGGACCAAGGCCTGCGCACATCGGTTTTCCGCGCCAACCACTGCGCTACCTGCACGCCCACGACCCAGATTTCTTGACCTTAGATAAGGATAGAAACATAGAGTGACCGCTAAATCGAGAGCTGAGCCAAAAGACGTTCTCTCTTTACAACAATAGAACAGTACAGAGTCAGCATTATGGTGATGTCCCGTTCCTTCTTCCCTCACGTCTAAACAGGACACCATGATAATTGAACTTCACCACTAGACGAAGAAGCACATGGCTTACTTTAACTATAACGCCAAATGTATCATATGTGACACATGAGTTTTTGGGTCCTCCACATGAGCAGTGTGACAACCTTTTACCTGAAGAACCCAATGTATACAATTATATACATGCAGTACATGGATAAGCCACCAGGTGGTAGTAATCTGCTCACTAGAGCGCTTTCCAGCCATGCTACAAGACTGCCATAAACCAGTAAGTGGACACATTTTTGCAGAAAAATGACCATTTCAAAAATTTAAATTTTTTGTGAGACATCAATAGGAACAGTTACTGGATTGATGCAACGTGAAATTACTTAATATTTCATAATATATGTTTTAGTAAAACTGTTAAAAATGACGTTTCAAATTTGATACAGCAGGAGTATAAGGTCATGTAAATATAAATCAGTCAGTTGTCATTGTCAATTTAAATAACATCAAGAACATAAAGTCTTTTTATTTTTTCAAGTAAACTAATTAAATGTTTAAATTACATTATTTAGTATATTCAGAGTAAAAAATGTTATATACAAATTGCTGTACCATGATGATTGATGACCAGTTGGGTGTTGCAATGGTATGATTGATAGCAACTTCACTAAAAACTGACCATTTCAAATAAAAAATACACAATAATGTGTTTTATGTGCATGTGTGTTTTAGATGGCAATAAAATACAGTGTTGAAGATGCTCTGAAGATGATTATAGATGGGAATTCAAGTCACATGGATCAGCTCGGGGAAGATGATGATTTTCTGACATTTATTTAATGGTGCGGACTTTACAGGGTTAAGCCAGGCATACCCGGTACGATATTTTCAATCTTTGTACGCAGCTACAGCTCACACTGTATGACGAAACAGCAGGGTTTAAAAGTTAACATGTTAGATTTTCTCCGGACTTTAGGATTCCTGATGGGGAGGTGGTCTTCAGAAGCCGATCGCCCCTCGTTACCCCCTGTATACTACAACACGCACGATGAGGCCCAATCAAAAAAATTGTCGCGCGACTGAAGAATTGCCAGAGAAGACTAAAAAGATAACACAGTGTATACCTGCTGTTCTGTCAGATGAGCGTACCCAGTCAGACCAGCATACCCATAGTCAATACCCCATTTATCTCTTTTGTTTTGTACGAAAAATACACTTTATTCTACCTCAACAGGCGTGCATCCCTTTAGTAATGTACAAAAAATATATATTTAATAACCTTTACGGTGTTTTTTTGGAGCACCTTAAAAAATTTTTTTAGATGACTAAAGGAATACACGCCCATTTAGGTAGTATTTTTCATACAAAACTAAAGCTATAATCAAAATCTAACATCTTGTGCATACTTCTTGACGATAGGTATGCTGGTCAGACAAGGTATGCTCATCTGACAGAACACTGGTTTAGTCATTTACTCTGTTAACAGATGATGGCAGAGGAGAACACACTCTCCATAGGCAGCAACTTAGCTACAAACACTCATATGATCTCTGAATGAGGAAAAACTTTATTGACAAGTAGTTTTTTAAAAACACAAAGAGTTTCCTTTAGTGGCATAGGGCTACAGACACTAACCTACAGTTCATATTAACACATATGAGGTGGGATACTGTCATTTGTTGCACTTAAATAGAGAACTTTTTCTCACATTAAATTGATCAGATGGTTAAAAGTTTACATTTTGATTTATTAGAAATGTTGTTTTACCTTCAGACAAAGAAAGAAACTGCATACAAAGTGAAACTATAACTTATAACAGATCTTAAACAAGTTTTAGGCTTTGTTATAACTTAACTTTTCAATTTGGAAAAAAACTAATTTTTATTTTTTGTATTTATTTCAAAGAGTAAATACGTACATAACTTTTGTCCAAATATGTTTATTAATAACAGACACAGGATTTATAATTGATGATAACTTAGAGCTGGACCTTTAGTGTTTAAACCTGTAACAATCAATAAATGTTTCCTGTCATTGTTTTTAAACAAGTAAAAGATCCTGAAAAGCTTCAGAGTTCTTAAAATCGTCTCCATATGACAATGTCTGCCCATTAAAAACATTTCCAGTCAGAAACTGAGTAGACTGCATTAGTTGCAGTGGCAACCGTGCCACCAGGCCACATTTGCTCAGCCATGTCTTTGTCCAAATACGTCGTCGTCTTTTCTTTTTAGGGCTTTCAGCACAAAATTTCTCTCTAGTGAGCTTCATATTCCTCTTCTACTGGTTTGGCTTCTGAAAAGACGAGTCAGAGTAGCTCCATCTCACTGTGAAGCTGAGTCCCACCTGGTTTTTTGACGTACAGTATGCGCAGGTAGATCTCATTGGAGTGTCGGGTCTCAGTTTGAGAACAAACATTATCAGCTGTGAACTTTTAAACCCTGTGGTTTTGTCGTACAGTGTGAGCTGTAGCTGTGTGCAAAGATTGAAAAAATGTACAGTGTAGGCCCGGCTTAATGTGGAAAATTAGGAATAAATCATGAAATAGAAACCCTTGGAAAAATGTCCCTGGAAGGTAGTTAGTAATCCCTGTAAGAGAACTGGCATTATTTTCAGTGCTTAGACATCCAGCAGTCAGAGTTTGGGCTGGAACAGGACCTGTGGCCTTACAGTGAACTCTGTCTCCACATGTTAACAGCCTTTTGTTGCGTTTTTGATATGGAAACATCTCCAACTCCAGATCTCCTAACTGGAACTCTCGAGTAAAAAGCCTACAGTATGAACACACCAGTTAGAGAAATCTGTCTGTATTTCAAAAAGTGAAAGCAAAAGTCTTGGCTAACCTTTTAGCCCCCCCGTCACCAAAAGACCAACATCTCCGAGGTGGATTTGCTCTGCCAACCCCTGATGACCTCATCCCCACATCCCCCCCTGCATGCTAGAGCTTCAGGACAGCACTATTCACTTACATCCACTGCTGAGACAGAAAACCACCCACCCTACCCACTAATCTTTGGAAATTTGGTGAAGGAGAGAAATATCAAACCTCCTCTGACACCTAGGTGACAGGACAGACCAACACAGTAGGTGACAGAAGCTGCCGTAGGGTCTCAGAGCCAGTTTGGTGTTTGTGTCATTTCAGTCCCAGCAGGCAGGGGGCTGATGGAGGGTGAGCAGTGAGCAGAAGGTGTTAAACTCAACCCCAAATAAACACAGGAGCTGTTAGAGCTTTATTAGACAGAAATGCCTCTGGCTCACACTTCTCACTCCCCAGGGCCAGGACTGATCTATCAGTAGACTTTAGTGAGTGTGTGCAATATGCATGGATGCTACTGTGCGTGTGTGCATGTAGTTTAACCACTCAGACTGGCTGTGAAGCGTGGAAACAGGGTCCAAGGACAAAACAGAAAGTCAGCCTCTGGGATCGACAAACAGAGAAAAAACTCAGGCCAGCCAAACCCCACTGAATGGAGGCAGTAGAGTGAAAGCAGCTATGTGACCTTCACTGATGACTGTCACCACTGAGAGAGGGATTTTCTTCTTTGTATGCTTGTGTTTCCATCCAGAGTCACCAAATAGGTCAGATAGATGGAGGGAAGAGTCTCTGAGAATAACAGGAACTCTTTTTAGTCTGAACCTGTGCAATGTGGCAACAGAGATAAGTCCCTCCGTAAATGATCCTGTTTACCTGGATCAGCTGACCAAGACATTCAAAATGTCTGTGAAGTGTCTTCAAAAATAGACTTAATATTTAGTCACTTCAACTGTGCACAGACATGTTGGCAACCTTTTTGAACTCCCTGCGTGCTTTTCCCCCATGTCAGATATTCTGGTAGACTCTAGGAGGCAGGTTAGGGCAACCAGCATCTCATACTACATGTAGAAGTAGAAAAAACAACTGTTTTTTTGTCATTTCCAAAGCCTCTTCCTGTTGTCAAAGAGTGACAATAATTTCCCCCAAAGACTTATTTAGAAACTGTTGAGCGCTGCGATATTAATGGGTCAAATCATTAGACGTCAGACAAGCAGTATAATGGAGAAAATGTAAGAAGCATCAAAATGTCTCAGAAAATGAAGGAAATACAGTGTATAAGCATGAAAAGTCAGTTAACATGAGAAACATTAATAATGTAAAGTTATTTCACAGAACCATCAAAATGATATGGAAGTGAATCTGTGTCGCTGGGATTTGAATTTAAAATGCTACTGAAATTTAAATGTTGTACGTTTGTACTTACTGTTTCAGTGTTAAAATATATTCAGAAAACATTTTTGACCTAAAAAAAAAAATTAATTGTCATTATTTCTACACAGTTGAAAATTCATTTGTTATTTTCTCTTCAAGCTAAAAATTCACATTACTATTTCAAAGTGATTACTTTTTTAATACTTATTTTTCAATTTAATTTTTCAGTGTTAAAAAAATCTGCATATAAAAAAATTCAACCTTTCAAAATTCAAACTCAATATTTTCAGCCTCCTGAGATTCAACTGGCTCTATTTTACTGTCTTAAATTTGGCGTCTAAATTCAGTGTAAAAAGGGAAGGGTTACTTCAGGTCACAGACATTAGCAATGGATTGTGGCGTCCAACACCCAGCCAATCCTGTTACGGTTTCTTAGTCACGTGACGTGACGCTTGTGGCGCTCCTACGGAAGGAAAACCAGCATGACGGAGCCGGTCATGCAAGTTAACGCTAACTCAACTACAGAAAAATGAAAGTAATAAACTCACCGTTTATTGAAAATGTTTAAATGTTTGAAAAGATTTACTTTCATAAAATGACGGCCTTGGTAGTTCTAGTTTTAAGGATCGAAATAAATACTTTTAGTACATTAATTCTGGATGAATATCTGTTTGCGCATGCTCAGATGAGCTGATGCTACGCATCGTGCTACAGATCAGGTAGTGACAGTATGAATTATTGAGATCGCAGGTGTTGGTACTAGATCTGCTCGGGGCCCCGCCCTCTCTGATGACATCGGCATATTGCATCGCCACTCAGACAAACTGTATAGAATCAGATCTCCTGCAAAAAGCTTCCTGGATGGGAAGCGAAACACCTTCAAACTCATGAACAAAGTCCATTGGTCTGTTTTTTACCTTTTTTGGAGAGGTCATTGATGATGTCACGGGCCCAGGACACACAACGCTGGGATGAAATCTAGTTTTAAGGAACTCTTCTGTTGTTTTTTTGGAAGACAACTCAAACAGCAACAAGAATAATCATGGTATAGAACAACAGAATACTTACATGTATGCATTGTGTGGCTGGTTTGCAGAAATGGCTGATTATGCTGCAGGACTTCCAATCTGCGGCTAAATAACGTTTAAATACCAGAAGCAAAGGGGAAGTTAGCTGGTTGTCAAATCTCCTCCGATTTTTTGACATGCAGTTCTTTGGCTTTGATCCTGTGTGTAAACAAACTCAAATATTCCTATCGGGGTGATGCTGTTTGCTTCATTAGAGCAGAGGAGCAGTGAGGATGTGCCTGTTACTGTTTGTCTGCACAGCTGCCTGCATGACACACAGAACATTCAGGCAGCACTGGAAACCTCAAAGCCCGTACCAGCTCCTGCTGATGAAATCAAACAGATGTTAGGAGTCCTCTGACGCTTGATGAAACAGTTGGACATTTTTTTCCTGCAGATCTGGCAACTCTCGGCCCTGTAACAACCCACCTGCTGTGGATGGTGGGGAAAGCTCAGAGATGTTCAGATATTCCTCACATGTCCAGGCTTTAGAGCATTCCCCTTTGAAGAGTCATGGCAGCTGGATGACAAAAGAGGTCAACCGGTGGTGGAATGAGGCTCTTTGGTAAAACTTTAACAGTTTATTAGCTGTTAACAATCCTTCAGCTGATCCTGACAGACAATATATGCAAATGCATGGCCAATTCAATTCAGTTTATTTCTATAGCGCCAATTCACAACATTATCTCAAGGCACTTCTCAGTTCACCAGATCATCCAGTCAAATTACTTCAGTTTTCTAAGGAAAACTAATTGATTGTATTGACTCTTCAGCAATCCCTCACACTAATCATGATTGTAGCGACTGCAGAGGAAAAACTCCCTTTGAACAGGAAGAAACCTCCAGCAGAACCAGGCTCAGTGTGAGCGGCCATCTGCTGAGGCCGACTGGGGTTCAAGGAGACAGAAGCAGACATAGAAAAAGAAAAATAGATACAAAAGGCAACTGTCAACCAGCTCCACAGGCGGCCCCGTCCAGGAAACACACAGGCAGGCAGACGAGCTCCGAGCCAGCTCCCATGTCAGAGGATGAAGAGAGCACATCCAGTTAGTCACAGTCAGAGAAACAGGACTACACTGGAAAACAGCCCAAGCTCCAACATCTAGAAACAAAGGTGTTGATGGCAGCAGCACAGCTGATGTTTCTCTCCAGGATGGAGTCACAGCCAAACAGGAACAGACCAGATGAAGCTACTATGAGAAAAAGCAGAGAGAGCAGAACGTTAGAGATTGAACTAACAGATTCTGCAGAGTGGGAGAATAGAGATAGAATGAAGCTGAGTGATGAAAAAGGGGTCCCTATGTCCTCCAGCAGTCTAAGCCTATAGCAGCATAACAGTAGAGATAGCTCAGGATAACCTGAGCCACTCTAACTAGAAGCTTTATCACAAAGGAAAGTTTTAAGCCTACCTCCAGACCGCCTGCGCTAAGCGATGTCCATAGCCTACACTGTTCCTCCCATCTTGCCCCGCTCCAACTTCCTTGGAGCTCATGGAGAGCATGCACAATATTATTGTTAAATTCATAGGAGAAAAAAGTGCAGTAATGGTCGCTTAATCTAATCTGACATATTTAAAAAATCACCATCCAGTGTATGTGCAGTTTCTGCCCAAATATTTTACTTTTGTTGTGGATTTTTGTAACAGATCATACAAAAATGGTTTGAATGAACTATGTTTGTTCTCTACTTCCAAACTCATCATCTCTTTATCTAATCCTGCCATAAGAAGTTTGTTTTGAAGGTGTCAGATGCACTTTTGACTAGATGTGACTGGATTTGATTAAACTTTTAAGCCCCTCAGCTCAAAATATTTTAATGGAGATGCGAAATGTGCATCCTGGTTTGTTGAAGTAGCAATAGTTTGCATCTTATCATTTAATTAAACTGTCTTGGTTTTTGTGAATATATATTGAATTTGACAAACTAGATTCTCTGGACATTCTTTTTCCTGTTTGGTAGGATTGCAATTGTGGATCTTAACCTGGGTGGACTGGAGCAGAGCAAAAAATAGCTGGGCTCAGTATTTTGACAGTGAAGGATGGAGAAGACGTACGAGGACGGTGACATACGGAGGAGTGGCGGTGGATGTCGAACAGTTGTCATTGGTTAACATGACTGCGCAAGTACTGCGCACGACATACCTAAGCGGGCGGAAGTGGAGCACTGACTGAGGATGTGGAATCTGGGGGTCAAGGTGAATTCCTACACGCTTTAGGTGTCTCCCTTTTTCCACACCCCTGACCTCAATAAAAAGGTGATTAACAGGCTTTAGCAGCATTTGAGGCCTGCTGAGGAGGTAATGCAATCATTTCAATCAGATGAGACACATCTAAAACCTGAAGGACAGTGGGCCCTGAGGAGCAGGGTTAAGAAACCCTGGTTGAAGGCGAACCCCGTTCTGCTGCATGTTGGGCTGTAGAAGGCCTCTTCATCACTTTCATGGGCCGCTTTTCTAGTTTTTTATGATAATTATCATTGATGATGAGTGAGTTTGTTACACCTTAATATTAGCTGCCTGTTGTGTGTCTGAACTGATGTTTTCCACAATAGTTTATCTGTCTGGATATGCAGTTATAATCTTTATGTGGCAAAGATTTGGGAATGGAATGAGAGTTTTTTCAGCTAAGAACAAAATTCAGTGTAATATTTTGCTATATCTGGAGCCATGGATGTTGTATGATGTAATATATGATGATGTGGCAGACTGGAGATGAATAAAATGCCTTTTTAACTGTTAAATGGGTCCATTTCCTGAGAGGTGAGCCCAGAGGGGACCAGGTGCCATTCTGTAACTCTAAGCAATTTCTCTGATCTGAGTAAGATTACTATTTATATCCAAATCTGTTGTCATGTCTGGTTATTCAATACATATAGGTTATAAAGTGTTAGTTGTCTCCTCTCAGGAAAAAGAACTGGAGAGATAAAGCTTCAAGGTGCATGCGGTGCAGCCCAGAGCTGGATGGGTTCAGGTTTGGAAACCAGTGGATTTCATCCCTGCACTTTGCAGATGAGCTGGTTCTAATGACTGTTGACACAGAAATACACCAAGCTCTGGGGGGTCTAGGTATGTCAGCTGTTATACTGCAGGAGTTTAGTAGAATTTTACATTCCTAAAATTTAAACAGATGTATTTGCAAATAAAAAACCTTTATAGATTCACACCCTGTTATGTAGCTCAGAGCTGTTTCCTTACTGAGCAGCATTAGTATGAGTATTACTGGCTGCTCAGGATATGTTTTTTATTTATATTGCAACAAAAATGTCTTATTCATTTGATAATTGTCTGTTATGAAGCCGGTTTTTGTGAAGCTGCATTTAATTCATTTTAGCTCCAAAATATTCAGAACCTGCATATATGAAACTCAGATCGTAAGCTGCTAGGATCTCCATTCAAGCTTCATGCAGGGCATACCTATGAGGGGTTTCTATGACTCCAGTTCTGTGAAGAATGAGATGCTGTAAATCATGGCACAGCCCTTTGAACTATGCATCTGAGATAATACAGGTTGAGGGTACGGTTATCTTTTTATGCGCTTTTATATATTAAGTAAAACCCCTAGAAATAGATGTAAACCAATAGATGTGTGTTTTCTTCCCTAGAGACCAAATTTCTGATTTTAGAAGTGAATTATTTATACGACTTAAACCTCTTTGCCGTTTAAGTTTTATCTTTGAGTTTTCATTGGTTTTATTTCCATTGTGTGTTGTTCTATTTATTGTTGGTTGCATTTGAGTTGAGTAGGTATATCTTGTTTGCCCTCTGCTGCCCTCTTGTGTCAGTATCTTTTTTCCCTAGCTCCGTTCTAGACTCCTCTGTTCACACCTGCTCCCAATCTGGGGAGTGGCGGCCTAGTGGTTAGGGCATAGGGCTTTGAATCCGGAGATTGGGAGTTCAATCCCACAGACTGCCACACTGGCTCCCTGAGCAAGACCATTAGCCTCACACTCTCCCTGGGTGCTGCACAATGGCAGCCCACTGCTCCCCAAGAGGATGGGTTAAATGCAGAGAATTAGTTTCGTTGCTATGTACTTGTGACAGTCTAATGACAATAAAACTGAATTATTATTATTATCTGCTGATTAACCTGGTCTTTGTTTCTGTCTCAAATATATGCACCTCCTGCTCAGTCTCTGTTACTGGTTTGTCGTCATGTCTTTGCCCCCTTCTTTTGAGTACTCCTGGTTTTCAGTTTTTGTGGATTTTGTGAATTTATGTTCTGGAGTTTTGCTTCTGCTGCATCTTTTTTAATTAAATCTGCATGTAACCACCCTCAGCTTCAATGTCTGCATTTTGCTCCTGTAAGACCTCCACCAAACTTGACACCATGACAGTACCAGCTCTTCTAAAACCATTTGTCCATGCATGATTTCTTTAGATCTCATGATAAGATGGGAGCTTTTGTTGCAGATAATCACATGTGTTTAGTGCTCAGAGGGTTTGGTTTGTCTTGGCTTCATCAGGAGCATTCATTTACCTACACAGCATATCCGGAAATATCTTAGTCTAATAGGAAACAATTAATGGCAGCAGGAAACAGCTTTTCCTTACGTTTGATGGCCTTAGTAAAGCCGCCCTGAGAGCCTTCATGCTACATTAAGACTCTGGTCTCTCTGTGTTTGCATACAAACAAAGGAACAGGCTCTGTTTGGATTTCTGATTGTTTATTGAGCTCACACGGAGAAAGCAGCCCCGCCGTGGTTTTATATAGTGACACAGTATTCCTATTCAGAAACAGGCGGATTACTCTTCATTTTGTGATGTTCAAGGTCATCTATAAGCAGAAATTTAGCAACCATGTGAGCAAGAAAATCTTTTCACATCCAACAGAAAAGTCCTAACATGTATAATAAAAGGTTTTTATTTGAAGAACTTATTTCGTTCTTTAAGTAAATGTGACATGCATCTGCATGTTAGATCCGACCCTCGGCTCTTCCTCTGCCGTCCCTTGTTCTGTTTATGGAGAAACAGGAAGCTGCTTTCCATAACTTTTACATGAGCTCCTAACAATCAGACAGATTTGTTTTCCAAGCAAATAAACAGGCAAATACTGCAGGAGGACACTCCTTAGGAAACACAAGTTTTCTCAGAAGAAGACAGACTCTGCTTGTTTGTTTGCTGCCAAAGCAAAGATGTAATGGAAACGTTCTTCATTTTAAAGTTAAAAAAATGTAGTTATAATATGCTAATAAAGAGACCTGTCTCCTCAAACATCAGTTTGAGCTTTTAAAGAGTTTCATTCTATCTGGCTTGTTATGGGAAGAGGTACCTGTGGTCTACTAACACCCTCATGCAGGGGAATGTATGGCCTTGCAGGTAAAACAGGCGGAGAACAAACTTTTATAGTGAGTAAATAACATAAATCGATACATGAAATAAAACTAACTTTTCCGACCAGATTAACTTAGATTTCATTTTTAGGTACTGTATTTCCCTTGTTTATATGATTTAAATGAATACATACTTTATTAAAAATGAACTATGCATATTAATGAACATGCATACCAAATATTTTCATTTATAAAAGAAATTAAAAAACAGCAGACCAGCAAGGCAAGTTTATTTGTATAAATTTAGTACAAAGACAATTAAAAGTGCTTTACATGAATTCAACAATAAAATAGAAGAAAAATAAAAGCAGAATGCTTTTATTTGAAGAATGAAGACAAAGCATGATAAACTAAGGTAGTAAAACAAATAGAAAGATTGGACCACAGCTTCAGTTAACATTTTAACTCCAACAGTCAAAATCTCTGAGGCCCAGCATAATATGATTATTATTATTTTTTTAATTGTTGCACTCAGCCACAGCGCACACTGTACGACCAAACCGCAGGGTTTCATTCTACAGACAGCCTATTGGTTCAGAAACATCTTTCTGTGTCATTCCCTCTTGCTTGAGGGTGTCAATGATGGCCTTCTGGACAGCAGGCAGGTCGGCAGTCTGACCCATGATCGGGGTTCTGAGTGATGAACCAGGCTGGGAGTTTTAAAGGCCTCAGGAATCTTTTGCAGGTGTTTAGAGTTAATTTGTTGATTCAGATGATTAGGTGCATAGCTCCTTTAGAGACCTTTATCATGATTTGCTCATTTTGTAAGATAGGAATTTGGGGTTTTCATGAGCTGGATGCCAAAATCATCCGTATGAAGACAATAAAAGACCTGAAATATTTCAGTTGGTGTGCAGTGAATCTAAAATATATGAATGTTCAAGTTTTATCATTAAATTAGGGAAAATAATGAACTTTATTACAATATGATGATATTTTGAGAAGGACCTGTATTACCTCACTGCTGTGTGTCAGAACTAGAGACTGACATTTTTTCGGGAATCCCACGGGTCACGTGATTCCCATGGGATGGGAGTCAGTATTAGTAACGATCACGCGATTGGGACGGTACAGGATTAAACATTAACGGGAGCAGACGGGAGCGGGAGCAAACCAATAATAACTAATAAAAAACTAGGATCCGTGCCAAAAAAGTAAATAAAATAGAAAGAAAAAGTACTGGCGCCACCATTTTGTAGTTTTCTTTCCTTGAAGCCTACACTATAATACGAGTCAAAAAAACTACCCGACCCAAAAACCAACAGTGCTTCCGCTCTGAGTTTTTCAGCCAAGCTCAAAGACAAGAATGGGATTGGTGCAGGAGCGGGAGTCATTCTGAATGGGAGCGGGATGGGAGTGGGAGTAATTTCACCAGGAGTGGGACGGGACAGGATTTAGATTTCTACTCTGGCCCGGGATCGGGACGGGACACCATTTTTTTCTGTGGGAGTGGGACGGGAGAGGAGTGAAATCCACTCCCGTCTCAGTCTCTAGTCTGGATAGAAAGTCATCTTCATTCTGCACATGGTAAAGATTTGGCAATGGATTAAGAGCGGTGTCCTTCAGCTCAGAACAAAGTTTAATATTTTGATAAGGGAATCGGGACGGAGATGTGAGCCTGGTTGGTAAAGAGTTTGTCCCAAGTGATCTCTGCTCAGGAAAAGGACCAGAGAGAGAAAGCTTTAATGTAGAAACACAGAGCTTTCACTAGCCGAGTACATATAGAGTATGGACACTAGTCTGAGTTGACCTGAACCATTCCATGGGATAAATCTTGAATGTTAACCAGTCAGAGCTCATTTTAACCTTTTTGTTTGTATACAAAAGGTATTTTGTATACAAAATTCAATTAGTACGATACGATTAGTATTATCCATAAATTCTTAGCAATTCCCATCCCTTCTCCAGAGGGCAATCCACCTCTTGAGCAGAGATTGCTGCAAATATGAACCAAACCTTCTATGTGTTGTGCCTTCCATAATGTTGAGTAGTGCCACTACTTATTGCCATGTGGGACTACACTATGCTGGAAGAACACAGACATTTATTACCCTCGGACCCTGAATGGATGAGGCGCCCCACAGAACTAAAAAATCTAAATAAGTAATTTTTTGTTAAAATAAATGCATTTTTTCTTGAATTGAGGAGGAAAATGAAACAATAAAAATGAAACTGGACAATTTGCATTTAAAATAAGAAAAACATTTGTATTGTCTTATTTCAAGTGCACATTATCTAATTATTTTATGTTAAGGGTAAAAATACTCATTCCATTGGGAAATCATCTTATTTACCTGCTGAAATTATGGATAAATAAACTTGTAAGAAATGTAAGAAATCTTTACTTATTTTACATATGGTGTTTGCAGTGAACCCCCCCCCCACTGTGAGAGCTTTCATGTCAGGAGATAACATTCAGTTGGCTGGCTGATTATACTCCTCTGGTGATTTAATCAACAAAAAATGCAATTCTCTCTCTCTCTCTCTCTCTCTCTAATTTGCATATTTGTCACAAACAATCCTTTAGATAATTTCCTTCTGTCAGCAGTGATTGAATACTCGCCATTAAGAACATCCTGGAAGTGTTAGAAGAGTTTTTTGATTGAAAAAAGCAGTTTAACAGCCTTAAGAGCATCTGGCATGGTTGGAAATTAAAAGCATATGTATCCGTCCGTCTGTCTGTCCACCTCCCTGCCTCCAATGGAAGGAATTTAAAGTTTGTCTCTGAAAGGAAAGAAAGGCACCTCTCGTATTAATGTGTACATTTATGAAAAAAACTAATCTGATTTATTTATATGCAATCTAGAAACAAAATGTAGGAATTAATTCAATCCTTTTTAATAGCCAATTGGTCTTTGTTAGCATTGTTAGAATTCCTGACCAGCTCTTTCTTTAACTCTTTAACAAATTAACAAATAAAATAATCAAATTATTTATTTGTTAATTTGATTATTTTATTCGTTAATTTGATAATTTTATTTGTTAATTTGTTACTATTATTATTATTGTCTGAAATAAATAAATATTCATTCAAAAACTCAGGTGGTTGGAGGATTTATTTCCTAATCTGTCCTGCAATTTTCCCATTATGGGACCATAAAGTGGTTTTCTATTCTAGCTGATCTAAGCTGGGAATGTGATGGGCCAATCTAAAACATTAACATCACTTCCTGTTAGAAATAAACATTTTAACTATATTAATTTGAGCCAAGCGTACCTGCCGAAAGAGGGAGGGCAAAGGGGTCAATTGTCCCAGGCCCAGGACAAATTTATATTCTGACCATTAAAAACACAGGCAGAAATTATTTTTCAGAAAATATTTGTGATAGAAATATTAAATATATATATATATATATACAGTATATATATATATATATATGAGTTTTGAATCCAAATTTTTATTTTTCAACAGGAGGAGCAATATGATATCTTTCCACAATAGGTAAGTGTTATTGGAAAAAGTGGGGATGCACGATATTGGGATTTTGGCCGATATCCAATATGCCGATATTTTAAAACTCATGTAGCCGATAACCGATATCTATGTTAAAGCTGGACAAAAATAAGTAGTCATTGAAAATAGCAGTTTTATTATCCATTTCTGACACTTTGAAAAATAATATAATCAAATATATTTTCATATGCTGATATCAAAATGATTTTTAAAAACGTGGTATCGATCTATTTTACTTTCAAAATCTCGTGAAATTTCATCATTCTGTTACAAACTCTCGTGATGTTTTGCAAATTCTTGTGAGATTTTGTTAATAAAATAGATCGATACCGCGTCAATATATCAACATATAAAAATATGGCAACATTTCGTGAATTTTCGGGGGATTTCGTAGCATAACGATGACATATAGCAATATTTCATTAGTAAAAGAGATTGATATGGTGTTTTTAAATGGCAATATATCAGCATATGAAGATATTGGGATCTTTTAATGTATCAATATTTTTTCCCTCGTCTTTAGAAGTTTTTAAGTCTGTAAAAAAGAAGTTTTTGAGGAAGAAGAAGATGTAGTATATATTTTTTTTTTAGACTTTAGAAACTCAGAAGCTGATCAAATATCGGGTTAAATATCGGTGGGGTGGCCTTTGTCCGATATTCAGTTTTAAGGCCGATACCGATAGGGGGCCGATTATATCATGCATCCCTAGGAAAAAGGTTATTAAACTACACAGTCGAGTTAAATAAATGGGGATGGATGGATTTCACGGAGTCTGCATTTTATTCCACTTTGCAAGGGTAAAGGAGAACTGTCATGATCTTGGCACCGATGACTGGATTATTGGTTCATTCCCTCCACCTGCCTAGCTCTGCCCAGTTTTCATTATCACTCATCAGATCCACCTGTTCCACTTCCTATTTAAAGTGCTTGATCCCAGCCATCAGTGCCAGATTATTCAAACCATTGGTAGTTCTCTAGTGTACCCCAGTGTGTTATTATAATTGCCTGATCCTGACTAGTTTCTTCTCCTGGACTTCTGAGATTGCTGCCCCTGTTCCGATCTGTTTTGCCTGACCTCGGACTTCCATTGGATTCTGCCTGCTAACGATTTTTGATCTGTATCTTTACCCTGGCTAGGATTTCCCTTCCGTAACTGTTCTGCTTCCTCATCAACATTGGCTTTGGACGTCCCTACCAGATAGTCCTGTTGTTTCTCCCCTGCTGGCTGAGAGGAGTGACTTTATCTGATCGTTTTGCTAAAGCTTTACAGATTATTTTAATATCCACATTAATTAAGGATATGGGACGATAGCTGGTGGGAAACATAGGATCTTTGCCTGGCTTAAGCAGGAGACTAATGGTGGCAGAATTCATATTAACTGGAAATTTATCTTGAGTTTCCTGCAGCATTCTGTGGGACATTGGTGCCAGAATGTTCCAGAACTCTTTCTAGAACTCAGTAGGGAACCCGTGTGGACCTGGAGCTTTATTATTTGGCATTCTTTTTAATGCTTCCTGAACTTCAGCTGTAGACAGCGGTGAGTCCAGGGTCACTCTTTGACTCTGATAATTTAAGAAGAGTTATTTTATCCAGAAATCGCTTGATATCATTATCTGATGGATTTAACTGTGATGTGTATAAAGATTTATAGAAATCTCAGAAGGCATTGTTAACACTCTCTGGATCCTGTAATATATTACCAATTGAGTCTGTAACTGCAAATATAGTCGCTTTTTTCTTTGTTTATTTTTAGCTGATTAGCTAAGAAACTTCCTGACTGCTGAAAATAACTTCACTATTTTCTAATAATTCAAGTCGATAGGCCAAGTGTTATTCATATCCTTTGGATATTTATTATTTAGTTTTTTAAATTATTACAGAAGTGTTTCATGAAACAGAAAAACAACTCGGTCGAAGGAGCAAAGAGCTTCCAAAGAGCTTTGTTCAGGAGGAGGAAATGAAACAGGAGAAATGGAAGAAGAGAGGAATGGTGCTTAGCTGTCTCAGGCGGCCTTTTAGAAGCACAGTGAACATGACGTTATGTGCAGATCGGAGCCGAGTGAGGAGATGGAGAGAGGTCTGATGAGGAAAGATGAAGGTGTACTCAGGGCTGAGGATGAGGGTTTGCCAAAAGCACGTCGATTAAACACAGGAGGAATGGAGGCTCTGACACAGCAGGGACAGCCCTGAGGCATGTGTGTGTGTATTTTGGGGGTCGGATGAACATGTGTGCATTTTTAATGTGTGTCTTTGTGCTTCTTGGAAGAGACTGGCCTGACCTGGAGCCACTGAGCTGTCAGGAGTGTTTAGCCTGGATTGGCTGCAAGCTCTGCCCTGTGGTTTTCATACGACCCATGGGGACGGGCTTCTGTCAGACAGACATGGTGGCGCACAGCATACCTGCTGATAATGTGCTAGAAGCAGCCATGGCCACCGCTAAAGGAAACTCTGAGACTTGTCTCATTTAGACGCTGTATAGATGAAGTCATTGCATGATTGGATCCCATTGAACAACAGATAGCCCCGCTTCATGACCAGCTTTAACTTTAACATCATTTTAAACTTGTTTTATTGAAAAATAACATTTTAAACTCAAGCTTTGGGAAAAACAAATGTAAACTTGTTTACATTTTTCTAAGCAAGGCTTTGTTGGGCTACTGTATAAAGCGTGGAACTCACTATTTCTGATATTTATAATTGAAAAAGCTTCCTGGATGGGAAGAGAAATATCTTCAAACTCTGAAACAAAGTCCAGCGGATTGATTTTGAACTTTTTAGAATGGAGGTACCAGTCAACAACAACAACAACAACAACAACAAAAAGATGGAATCTCAGTTTCTTGCTTCCCTAAAGACCCAGAAATGTGAGTGAGATGGATGGGTGCTGTGAAGAGATGGAGCCCACAACCAACTACAACTAGTTTAGTTTGCAGCGATCGCTTATTAAACTGAGCTTTTATGCTTTAGTTATTGTTGTAGAGATTTTTCTACTCCGACAAATGTAGAAATTGCCTCTGATCCTACTCAAAAACATCTTTTATCAAGAATGGACGGTTTCCCCCAGCGTATTATAAGCCTGGCGGACTCTCAAGCTTTACCCCCTTGAGTGCAGTACTTACTGCCCTGTGTAACTTGTAAGCTATTTCCTTTATTTAGCATTGGGTAAATTGATATTTGAATGATATATATTAAACAAAGTAAAATAAAAATGCAGAATGGAGTAGCTTTAGAAAACCATTAATAACCTGAGATACTGAAGTACATAGAAATTATAGAAATGGTGGCCTTGGAGTTAGATTTAACTTCAACTTTCACAGGTGCAGCTTTTATTTTCCACTCAGATCTTTTTAAATAGTTCCATTATTCCTCAGAGCGTTTGCCTTTCATAAAAAGCTTCCTTTACTCCACAGTTCTAACAAAACTTTGCAAAGGCAAACCAATGGCTGTTCAATAGACCGAGATGTGATGTAGAAGAGAGCAGGGTCACTCTATAGAGACGGCCACCTTTCTAAAGGGTTTAACATATTGACTGCTTACAACACTCTGGCATTTTATTTCACCTTCTGAAGGCAGGGCAAGGTCCGCTGATTTTTACAGAACATTTCAGTAACGGGACAAAAAATGCTGCAGATGAACAGAAAGACAGAAAAAGAAGAAAGTACATGGCAGTGACATGTTAAGGGCAGCTAAAGAAAAGTTCATCTATACACTTAAATTAATCTTTTTTTCCAGCTAATAGTTTAGATAGAGAAATTAAAGGACGCTCTAAACAACTTTTTTAAAATACTTTGATTTAAAGTTACTGAAGGTTAATTCAAAGTTTTCTATCTAAGGAAAACCAGTTGATTGCATCGACTCATTGACTCTTCAGCAATCCCTCACACTAAGCATGCTTGTAGCGACAGTGGAGAGGAAAAACTCCCTTTGAACAAGAAGAAACCTCCAGCAGAACCAGGCTCAGTGTGAGCGGCCATCTGCTGAGGCCCACTGGGGTTCAAGGAGACAGACGCAGACATAGAAAAAGAAGCATAGATAGAAAAGGTAACTGTAAGCCAGCTCCACGGGCGGCCCCGTCCCAGAAACGCTCTTACTTTTGTCCAAAGAATATTACATCAGTTTTGTTTTTTTTGTTTATTAAATAGAACTTTGGAGTATCCAAGCACTGATCTCTTTCTTTATTTACCCAGCATTGCAATAGGTTTATAGTCGCGTGGGAACGTTTGCTGTGTCTCGTGAAATAAATATAAAAATGGGGTGAAATGTGAAACATGGGTGGAATAGATGATACCAGGCCAGGAAAACTCAATGTAAACCTGTGTGACCATTTTCAGGACACCTTCTAGGGAGAAAAATCACAGCCTTTGATTGACCACCAATCAAGGGGACACAGACACAGGGGAGTCCGCTTACTGGCAAGGGATGATATCAAATGTGGAGCTTTACCTCAAAATCATCTGTGTTTTTTTGTTAAACTGCAGGGGCGGATCTAGGATTCTCGGAGATCAGGGGCTTCACCCAGAGGGTGAAGATGAGAAAGCAGACTTTCTGGTAAATCCTGTTCTAATGTGAAATATGACAGATTACTGGATTAGAGAAATTTCTAGCATACTACATGCTATCACACACATAACAAGTCCCCCTTCATAACATGGAAAGAAATTAATTTACCTGCAAGTGTTTAACTGTGTTTGTTCCTCTCTTCACCAACAGCAAACTGTGGATTTGGTGACATTTGATCATTATTTGCCAAAGTTATCAGAGGGAAATAATATATTTTAGCCATCTGATATAATCCACTCCCCCCCCCCCCATAAGATGGGAAACAACAAACAAATCCTGTGAATTTAGAAACTGTGTTTTTTCTATATTATGTTTGAAACATTTATTTTATATTTTGAAATCCAAAGTAGTTAAAATGAATCATCAAATGTGACTGTTTGCTCTTTATTAAATGTATTTTCAATTCTCAATTCAAAATGTCTGCAGTAGCATTGCTCCAGACATTTGGTTTGAACTTTTTTGGAATATTTGTAAATTGTTAGATAAACCACCAGATAACGTTCAAATGTCACCAAATCCACAGGATTTGTTGTTGATGAAGAGAGGAATAAACGCAGTTAAAGACCTGCAGGTAAATTAATTTCATCCCATGTTATGGAGGAGGAACAGATTATTTCAGGCAGCTGAAACATCCATTCTCTCCTCTCCTCCCATATCTTGGGGAAATAAAGAGCAAATGTTTCCAATTTCTCTAAAATTGATATGTGTGATATGTTATACTAGAAATGTCCTTAATCCAGTAATCTTTCATGTTTTACATTAGAACGGTATTAACCAGGAAGTCTACACTCTCATCTTTTCAGGATGTCTTAATTTTTGTGTCCTGCTATCAGCCAGTTTCCATCCTCTTATATCACAAATGAAAAATGATAAATACTCACTACGTGTTGGAAAACTGTGTTTGGTGACTGACTTTTATTTTTCAGACTTAAGTGACAGAAGTTGAAAAAAGACAGATTCTATTGGCGTTTAAAAAAAAACAACACAAAACAGCTTAAAAGGACCTTGTCTATTAATTTATTTTACAATTTTGTAAACAGCAGCTGCTGATTAACCTGGATGTTACAACCGTGACATGATTATAGGAGATGGTTTTAATCGAGAAATCGATCAGAAGCGCAGTGAAAATGGTCCCATCCACCATGTCTGCTCCAGACACAAGGGGAACAGAATTTTATACAACACCGGGACAAAGAATGTCTCTGTCGCTACCCGATCAGTACCGGAAGCACGATCCGTACCATCAGCTCATTTGCACGTGCGCAAACAGAATAACTTCCGGTGGAAATATTTCCGTTTTCTTACTTTTTTATTCTTTTGTATTTTTTAGAGGCATGGGTTTCTTTTTGTATATCTTTGTATTTTCGTCAATATTGCATTTTCTAAAAATAAAAAAACAGAAATACATAAAAAAGTTCAATCGCCTTGTGATAGTTACTTTGACTGCTCTGAGCATGCGCAAATATACGTCACACAGCGTATATATTTAAATTTGTTTAAATATTTGATTTACTCTGTACTTAACTATGCCCTCCAGCAGTACTGATCCCACAATGGATTCATTTGCTACCTTTCGTGACCTGCAGTTTTTCATTGATAAGGGAACATTTCCCGAAAATTTGGATTTTTATTCCAGAAAAATGACGTCAAGCAATACAATGGATTGAATTTAAAAAGCATCCATTTCTTCCAGAAAAGTCTTCAATATTGTCTTTACGATGTAGTTTAGTATTCTTTAATTATTTCAGGATATAAATAAAGTTTTTTTCAGTACCGCATTTAAATTATTTTTTGGCGACCCGGAAGTTATTCTGTTCGCGCAGGCGCAAATGAGCTGATGGTACGGATCGTGCTACCGGTACAGATCGGGTAGCGACAGTCTCAAAGTCAGTCAGAGCTTCACATCCCTGGGACATCAGTCTGTTTAGCAAGAGCTAGTGGTGACAACTTCTTCTTCTGCACGGTAATGCTACAGGCTGCTTTCCTGCGCATGCTGCCACTATGTGGTGAATTCTAGTACTGCACATTTTATTCAGATCAGCTCAGAAGCGAGATCCGGGGCTCTAGGGGAAACACCCGGGGCTGTAGCCCTAGTAGGCGCCCCCTAGATCCGCCACTGTTAAACTGTATAAATTAGATTTACAAGCTGCTTTAGCTTTAGAACCACCTTAGTGCTGCCCTCATAGGGTTTAAATGTTTCTGGCTCTTTAAATTAAATGATCCAACCCTCTCAAATTACATAGAAAAGAGCTGCTTTCACAGAGCATTGATACGCAACAAGTGCTGAATACTGACCTTAACCATCAGTCACTGTAGAAGAGGAAATATAAATAGATAACTCGTATTCAGAGGCTTCAAGTATCAAGGTACAAATACTTAGTTACCTTACTTATGTAGAAATTTTGTCTATCTACACTTTACTGGAGTAATTATTCCTTAGACAACTTAAAAAAAAAAGAAAAAAAAAAACTTTAAAAAGTGAACATAACAAAGTTGTGAGTAAAACTACTTTGCTTGTTGGCTCAGTGTGTTTTGACATCATCATCATTTTCGGAAAAAAACCCTCATAATTTCTTTCTAGTTCAAAGTACGTATCACTTTTAAGATTGCTGTAATTAAACCTCTGCTTAAGAAACCGTCTCTTGACCCAGATGACTTGGTCAATTATAGACCTATATCCAATCTTCCTTTCTTATCCAAAATTCTTGAGAAAGTAGTTGCCAAACAAGTTTGCGATCACTTCCACCATAATGAACTTTTTGAAGAGTTTCAGTCTGGCTTTAGAGCTCATCATAGCACTGAAACAGCTCTGGTGAAAGTCACTAATGATATTCTCATGGCCTCAGATAATGGACTTGTATCTGTGCTCGTCCTGTTGGATCTTAGTGCTGCATTTGATACAGTTGACCATAATATTCTTTTAGAAAGACTTGAATATTTTGTTGGAATTAAAGGAACAGCACTAGACTGGTTTAAATCTTATCTATCTGATCGAATTCAGTTTGTTCATGTTAATGATAGATCTTCAACACGCTCAAAGGTTACCTGTGGAGTACCACAGGGATCAGTGCTAGGACCAATTCTCTTTACTTTATACATGCTCCCAATTGGTAGAATTATTAGACAGCATGGGATTAATTTCCACTGTTATGCTGATGATACCCAGCTATATCTGTCTATAAATCCAGATGAAGCTAACCCATTACATAGATTACAGGCATGTCTTGAAGACATAAAAACCTGGATGACTCTTAACTTTCTGCTTCTGAATGCAGACAAAACAGAAGTTATAGTCTTTGGACCAGAGTCTCTGAAAAAGAAACTGATTAGCCAGTCACTTCATTTGGATGGGATTAAACTGATTTCAGATAATAAAGTAAAAAATCTTGGTGTTATTTTTGATCAGGACCTGTCATTTAAATCCCACATCAAAGAGGTTTCTAGAATTTCCTTCTTTCATCTGAGGAACATTGCAAAAATTAGAAATATCCTGTCCAGGGGTGATGCTGAGAAACTAGTCCATGCATTTGTTACTTCAAGGCTGGACTATTGTAATTCTTTACTATCAGGAAGTCCACAAACTGTAGTTAAAAGCCTTCAGCTGATCCAAAATGCTGCAGCCAGAGTTCTAATGAAAATAAAAAAGAGAGATCATATCTCTCCTATCCTGGCTTCTCTTCATTGGCTTCCTGTTAAATCAAGAATAGAATTTAAAATCCTTCTTCTCACATATAAAGCCTTAAATGGCCAAGCTCCATCTTATATCAGAGATCTGATTGTTCCTTATGTTCCTAACAGAGCACTTCGCTCTCAATCTGCAGGTTTACTAGTGGTTCCTAGAATTTCTAAAAGTAGAATGGGAGGCAGATCTTTTAGTTATCAGGCTCCTCTCCTGTGGAACCAACTACCAGTTTTAGTCCGTGAGGCAGACACCCTGTCTACTTTTAAGGCTAGGCTTAAAACTTTAATTTTTGATAAAGCTTATAGTTAGGGTGGCTCAGGTTATCCTGAGCTATCTCTATAGTTATGCTGCTATAGGCTTAGACTTTTGGAGGACATAGGGACCCCCATTTCATCATTCTGCTTCATTCTCTCTCTGTTCTCCTATTCTGCAGAATCTGTTAGTTCAATCTCTAACCTTCTGCTCTCTCTGCTTTTCCTCAGAGTAGCTTTGCCTCGTCTGTTCCTGTTTGGTTGTGACGTCATCCTGGAAAAAAAACATCAGCTGTGCTGCTTCTATCAACACCCTTGTTAATAGATGTTGGAGATCGGCCTGTTTTCCAGTGTGGTCCTGTTTCTCTGACCGTAACTGAGTGGATGTGCTCTCTTCGTCCTCTGGCATGGGAGCTGCCTTGGAGCTCGTCTGCCTGGCTGTGTGTTTCCTGGACGGGGCCGCCTTTTACAGCTGCTTTTTGTATCTCTGCTTCTGTCTCCTTGAACCCCAGTCGGCCTCAGCAGCTGGCCGCTCACACTGAGCCTGGTTCTGCTGGAGGTTTCTTCCTGTTAAAAGGGAGTTTTTCCTCTCCACTGTCGCTACAAGCATGCTTAGTGTGGGGGATTGTATTTGAGTCAATGAGTCAATGCAATCAACTGGTTTTCCTTAGATAGAAAACTTTGTATCAATTTGACTGTATGATCTGGTTGAACTGTAAAGTGCCTTGAGATGACATGTGTTGTGAATTTGGCGCTATATAAATAAACTGAATTGAATTGAATTGAATTTCTCTCTATTATCAGTTTTCTTCACTGCATCTATGCAGCAGATCTTAGTTTTGACCAGAATGTCTTAATGTTATCCTATGATACAAATGGACCTTAGAAATAAAGTGTGAACTTTTAATCAGGGTTAAAAGTTTTTGGCAAATCAAATGTAAATATTTACTTTATTTTAAGAAGGTAAAAGATCTACATGGGCGTCCAAAGTACAGTCTGGGGGCTAACTGGCAATGATTTGTGCAGCCCTTGAACGCAACTTTAGAATGGAGCAAACTTGCAATATAGTTGATCAAAATCTGACTGTTTTTTTTTTTTATAAGGGGGCGGGGGTCATTCATCATTCAGTCTTTTCCAGGAAGCCTGACATTTTGTGAGCTTAACATCTGATACTTTCAGTATCAGATGTTTTACCTCGTCTAGATCAACTGACCTAGAAGAGGTAAAACAGAGAAAAGAGGCAAAGAAAACAAATAAAAAAATGAGTCAAAGTTGTTTTTTTATTTCTTTAGTGTATGGTCTTAAGCTTCAAACGCTTCTCAAAAGCTTTAAGAAGCCTAGAAAGCCTGCTTTGAGTAGGTCTTAGAGAAACACATAACATAATCTACTTTTTCAGATCCCCCCCCCCCCCCAGCATAACAAAGAGCTCAGAAAAAGCATCCTTGATGGTAGTTCTGCAGGAATAAATATGCAACACAAAATTCAGACACTTTAGGAATTGAGAAAAGATCAAGGAGAGCAGAGATGTAAAAAGAAACAAGGCTTGAGGGGGCTGCCAGGAGGGAGCAGAATAATCCGTCTAAATATTCACCGTGTGGAGAAGACAGGAAATTAGAACATATTCATGCTGAAATGTGAAAATAGGTTGAATCGAATGAAGAACAGCCAATCTCGTGTTTTAGAGAATTACCTGCTGATGTGGCAGGGGCTTAATTCTGCTCATCCTGTGCGAGGTAGATGACTTTTGTGTCTTTGGAAACATTAAAACCAGGAGAATTATGCCAAATCTGGAAGAATTGGACTTACAATGGGAATAACAGCTGCTGTCATCAAGGTGGTACAAAATAAAGCCACTATCTCACAGAGTTAAACCCTAATATGCACATTGTGTGAAGGAAAGCAGTTCTGCCTCTGTCTACAGCTTAATAACATATCTGAGCTGCTCCACTGTTTTACATAAAATAAGGTTTTTCATGCCCCCATTAAATCATAAGTGTAATGTTTCTAAATAACTGACAGATAAATCTAACATAAAGCCTTGATTTAATGTCAATCAAATAAGTCTGATCAATATTTGCAGCATATTTTGTTTTGGTCTACAGACAATGTTAAACGAGCTACTAGCTAGAAAGAACATTTTGCCCTTACTGCTTGGCCAACAGAACAGAAACAAGTTTAAGTTTGATTTTGTTTCTTTGTTTGTTTTTATCATAATTAGAACCGTCTTATGCTGTGTTTAAGTAGCAGCACACCCGACTTCGAAAAGCCAGCTGCCTGGTATTCATGTTCTGTTTTTTCAATTCAATTCTATTCAGTTTATTTCAATAGCGCAATTCACAACACATGCCATCACAAGGCACTTTACAGTTCACCAGATCATCCAGTCAAATTGATTCAAAGTTTTCTATCTAAGGAAAACCAGTTGATTGCATCGACTCATTGACTCTTCAGCAATCCCTCACACTAAGCATGCTTGAAGCAACAGTGGAGAGGAAAAACTCCCTTTTAACAGGAGTTCTTCTTTACCAGGATACTTTGAGTGTCCGCCATCATTACCACAGTGATACCGCAGGAGCAAATGAAGATGGTTCAAAATAGGGTTACCGACTCCTTGAAAAAAAAAAAGGGACACCTCATGTGCGTGCCAGCTGACCCAATTGCCTTAACCCATGCAGCAGACGGGCTAACCCTAGCCCCGCGACTGCAGACGGGCTAACGTTAGCCCCGGCTGCTTCAGACAGGTTAACTCTAGCCCCGTCTGTTGCAGACGGACTAATGCTAGCCCCGGCTGCTGCAGACGGGTTAATGCTATCCCAAGCTGCTGCAGACGGGCTAATGCTAGCCCCGGCTGCTTCTGACGGGTTAACTCTAGCCCTGGTTGCTGCAGACGGGCTAATGTCACCCTCTTCTGCTGCAGACGGGTTAACACTAGCCCTGGCTGCTGCAGACGGGCTAATGTCAGCCTCTTCTGCTGCAGACGGGTTAACACTAGCCCTGGCTGCTGCAGACGGGCTAATGTCAGCCCCGTCTGCTGCAGACGGGTTAACACTAGCCCTGGCTGCTGCAGACGGGCTAATGTCACCCTCTTCTGCTGCAGACGGGTTAACACTAGCCCTGGCTGCTGCAGACGGGCTAATGTCACCCTCTTCTGCTGCAGACGGGTTAACACTAGCCCTGGCTGCTGCAGACGGGCTAATGTCAGCCCCGTCTGCTGTAGACGGACTAACACTAGCCCGGTCTGCAGCAGCCGGGGCTAGTGTTAGTCCGTTTGCTGCAGACGGACTAACGTTAGCCCCGGCTACTGCAAATGGGCTGACGTTAGCCCCGGCTGCTGCAGACAGGCTAATGCTAGCCCCGGCTGCTGCAGACAGGCTAACGCTAGCCCCGGCTTTGGTTAGCCTTGGAGCTCCGCTGGTTACCACTGTTCTCTCATCATCTGAACTTTTTTTTTTTTTTTTTTATTACACACTAAATCAGTAAATTGGCCACATGGTGATGCTTAAAAGTAAAATGTTCTCACCTCCAATTATCTTAAAACGTACTTTTATTGAACAACGGTAACAGAAAAGAGAACTGCAACCTTAATAGTCTGAGCTCTGTGAGCGCTAACCTGGAAGCTGCAGTCCTCTAAAGGACAAGTCTGCTCTGATGCATGCTGGGTACAAAGGAAGGGGCAAGAACAACATTCAGGGACTTTGTCCGTTCTCAGTCTGCTGCTGTTGTGAATTGGAACAGTAGTAGGGCTGAGGCTGATTTTTGTTTTTTCGAGTACACAATCACATGAGAACGCACATTGTACACATAATGAAAAATGGTGTCCAGGGTGTCTTCTGTCACAAACACCAGAAGAGTCCAGAATCCATATAGAACAAGATCTGTTTTGAACTGAGAATCTAGAGTTGCAGCTCTGGCTGAAATCCACCATGTTGCTGAACCATCCCCTCCATAAACACTGTTTGGTATAACTGCGGCTACTTTTTTCCTTCGGAAGCCAAAAATGACAAATAGGTTCTAACTGGGTCGCAAGGGTTGATGAGATTTTAACCTAATTTGAATAACCCAGATCTGTGATGATATACTGCAGAGCTCAGGGAGGTGATAGCCCAATCCGTCAAATGAAAGGAAGACAAGAGGGGAGGGGGTTAAAGAGGAGAGAATAGGGCAAATAGATGAAAGCAGGAAACGGGGATCAGGATGAGGAGGGCGGAGAGTCTGCAGAGGTGAGTGGCAAGGATGGAAAGCGAAGATGAAGAGAGAGGGAGGTGGGAGCAGGAGATAGTGGCTCAATCGCTGAGAAGATTAAAGCCTCCTCCATACAGCATTGGCCCCATTAATGTTTAACAAAATGTCTGAGTCTGGAAAAGATCATCTTCCCTTCCTGTGATCCTTTCCAACCCTGCTCAGGGCCACACAAGGCAACACTGAGAAAATACAGCCCAGAATGAAATATTTACAAAAGGCAATCATTTGTTTATATGCCTGACATGAATAATTGGGCTTTATGTTTTATTCATGGTGTATTGTTTATTGCCTTCAATCTGAGGACTTTAGAGAATCTACTGAGACAGCCAATTATCTAAGTGTGAACCTTTTTTACTGAGTTTCAGAGTGAGCCTTCTCGAGGCTTGTCGTGCAAAATAAAACAAGGAGGTCTCATTTCTTCTGCTGAGGGGGAGCCATGTCACAATTTGTCGTAATTGGCTGACACTGAGCCTCCATGATAGGCGGTGAGCACTGCAGAAGGGGAGGCGAAGAGGATTGAGATTGAGGCGGGGGAGACGGGCCTGAAGGCGTGGCGAGTGGAGGTAAAAACAGTGTGTAAAGCATGTTTACTGAGGTATGTTGATCACAAGTGACTTCCAATTTAATCGTGTTCCTAGGCAGCATTGTGACACAGCAGGCATGAATATTTATGCGGCTCTACATTGGAGATGAGCCCCTGTTTGCCCGACAATGAGAGAAGTTAAGAGCCAATCCATCCAGCAGTAACACATACAAACCCTCACAGCAAACTCTACCTGCCTTACATCAACAATGGATGATTTCTAGTTATTTGGTAAGTGACATGTGTATTTCTGAGTCAACTGATGACTTACACACCGTACCATTAGGTGTAAGCATCATTATTACAGTACAGTGAAAAAAAGGCATTTCCTTGCTTGCACATTTATTTAAGGGAATCCTCGGTTGATTTTATGAACTCCCCAAATACCCGCCTCTATCTAAAACAGCAAATCTTGCTCCCAGGTTTGCTATCATTAGGTTGCAGTGATTCATATCACTGTGGAGGAATGTTAGCTAACCCAATGTTTACTGTTCAACTTTGTTTTTCAGTGATACAGGAACCTCTTAGCAGGAAAACACCTGGTTAGTTTTATTCTTTATCTTGCTTTAATGAGTCATAACTTGGTATTTTATACAAGCAATCCTCACATTGACTTTTAATTCATGTTTAATCTGTTTTAATTTACTTTATATACGTAGCGCAGATATAGCACCATTTCACATCACCAATTGATATCAAGGCACTTTACAGAGACAATTCAACCAGATCATCCAGTCAGATTGGTTCAAAGTTTCCTAAGGAAAACCAGTTGATTACATCCACTCATTGACCTGACAGCAATCCCTCACACCAAACATGCTTGTAGCGACAGTGGACAGAAAAAATCCCCCCTTCAACAGGATGAAACCTTGAACTTGAATTTATACAGAAATGGTCATATCCGTGGCATCATGTCATCACAATTACTCTCTGACTTTAGAACAGGGTTCTTCAATATGGAGGTGGCGACCCTTTTGTGCAGGCGCTCAAACTTAAATCCTTTAAGGATGGTGTCCTACAACTTTTAGATGTGTCACCTGCTCTACATATCTATTCAATTCAATTCAGTTTATTTCTATAGCTCCAATTCACAACACAAGTCATCTCAAGGCACTTTCCAGTTCATCAGATCATCCAGTCAGATTGATTCAAAGTTTTCTATCTAAGGAAAACCAGCTGATTGCATCGACTCATTGACTCTTCAGCAATCCCTCACACTAAGCATGCTTGTAGCGACAGTGGAGAGGAAAAACTCCCTTTGAACAGGAAGAAACCTCCAGCAGAACCAGGCTCAGTGTGAGCGGCCATCTGCCGAGGCCGACTGGGGTTCAAGGAGACAGAAGAAGACATAGAAAAAGAAGCATAGACACAAAAGGCAACTGTAAAAGGCGGCCCCGTCCAGGAAACACACAGCCAGGCAGACGAGCTCTGAGCCAGCTCCCATGTCAGAGGATCAAGAGAGCACATCCAGTTAGTCACAGTCAGAGAAACAGGACTACACTGGAAAACAGGCCAAGCTCCAACATCTAGAAACAAAGGTGTTGATGGCAGCAGCACAGCTGATGTTTCTCTCAATATTGAAGAACCCTGTTCTAAAGTTAATGTCTAAGCTACCTCACTAGCATTAGTCAGGCTATGCTAACCAGATCTTATAAAAGTCAAGTGTGTTGAAACAGAGACACCCCTAGTTTCAGGCCAGATTCCCTGAAGGATTGGACTTGTTTAGGGGGTCCTTGAACCATAGCTTCATCAGTCGGGGGTCCCAGACTAAGAATCAAACTTAGCTAAACTAAGCCAGGAAAGATTTTTTGATGTTTTTCTAGGTATTTCTTGACATCCTGAATTAGTTTTTTATACACTTTTGTTTAAAAGTATCCTGGCCTAGGGACGGCAAAAAATTAAACACTAGAAATTCATATAAAAACTATAACAGAGTAACATTAGTTGAAATCTGATCTGCAGTTTTATTCCGTAACCAGGAGCTAACCACATCATTGTACATTGTTTTATCTAATCTATTTCTTTCTTTAGATAATAGATATGGTTTTCCACAAAGAGCATTTATCGACCATATATAATCCAACTCCTTGTCTCGTTGTTAGAAGGCTGCATTGAATCTCTCCTGCATTACACCTCACTGCACTGATTTAAAAGTTGCTTGATGACCATTTATTAGTTCTGTCTCCTGCCAGTCAGCCTTAATGGCTTTAAAGTTGATTAAGGTCAGGAGCTAGGTAATTGTCTGCCATGGCCTTACAGTAAATATGCCTGATGGTTAAAAAAGCTGCCTCTGGCCAGCAGTTCTCTTTGTCCAACACTCATTTGCTTTGTATTGATTTCACTTGCAGTGAGCAGAGTGCCTCTGTAAATCAAGTTTAGCATCGGACTGTTAAGTTGAACCATGTTTGACACTGTAACACCTCTGTTCCTTGATCATATAAGTGCTATCATTGTGTAATACCTGCTGACATTGTCCAGACATTTTAAAACAACTTATATTTATATTGTTAGAACTCCATGGGGCGTCTTTGACTGAATATTAATGGGCACTTTACGAGTGTAAAGCTCCAATGTAGTGCCTTGTGCAGTAATGCACCTCTTTTTATATTTCCCAAATATAAAGAAAATGTTTTTTGTTTGCTTTTAAAAATTCGAAAGATGTTTATCTTTTAGTTATCAGGCTCCCCTCCTGTTGAACAAACTACCAGTTTTTGCCTATGAGGCAAACACCTTGTCTCATTTTTAAGGCAAGGCCTTAAACTTTCCTTTTTGATAAAGCTTCTAGTTAGAGTGGCTCAGGTTATCCTGAGCTATCTCTATAGTTTTGCTGCTATAGGCTTAGACTGCTGGAGGACATAGGGACCCCCATTTCATCATTCTGCTTCATTCTATCTCTATTCTCCCACTCTGCAGTAATTGTTCATTCAATCTAAGGCTGCATGATTATTTGGCAAATTTATTAATCTGTATTGATTAATCTTCTATTTTCAGTTAATAAATTAATAAGCGGACAACCAAAGGATACTTAAAGAGTATTGTTTACAAAATTAAACCAGGTGAAACTAAAACTTTCCACTTGAGGAGTTCTAGATTGAACATATTGACTGATGAAAACATTGTTTTCATCTTAAATGCTAAATATTACATATTTTTTTAAATTTTGATATAATTACTGCTCTGGGTTGCTCTGTAAGCTAAAGGCATGTTTTACATTATCTATACTCCATTTACCGATTAATTGGCTAAAATCAACTGAAATAGTTGATGACCATATCAATAATTGATTAATCACGATTAATGCCTTTATTATTGTTTCAGCCCAAGTTCAATCTCTAACGTTCTGCTCTCTCTGCTTTTTCTCAGCTTCATCTGGTCTGTTCCTGTTTGGCTGTGACTCCATCCTGGAGAGAAATATCAGCTGTGCTGCTGCCATCAACACCTTTGTTTATACATGCTGGAGCTTGGCCTGTTTTTCAGTGTAGTCCTGTTTCTCTGACTGTGACTAACTGGATGTGCTCTCTTCATCCTCTGACATGGGAGCTGGCTCGGAGCTTGTCTGCCTGGCTGTGTGTTTCCTGGAAGGAGCCGCCTGTGGAGCTGGTTGACAGTTGCCTTTTGGATCTATGCTTCTTTTTCTATGTCTGCTTCTGTCTCCTTGAACCCCAGTGGGCCTCAGCAGATGGCCGCTCACACTGAGCCTGATTCTGCTGGAGGTTTCTTCCTCTTCATAGGGAGTTTTTCCTCTCCACTGTCGCTACAAGCATGCTTAGTGTGAGGGATTGCTGAAGAGTCAATGAGTCAGCTGGTTTTCTTTAGATAGAAAACTTTGAATCAATCTGACTGGATGAAATTGTTGAATTGTCTCTGTAGAGAGCCTTTAGATGACGTGTCTTGTGAATTGGCAAATTTTTAAATAAACTGAATTGAACTCATATTATCCTGAAAGACAGCAAAGGAAAGGCGAGGAGACCAAGTATTTGCAAGTTTGTCTTAAGTCTTTAACCTGAAGTCCTCCATCATGTCTCAAGCAAACGCAGTGACGTCTTGAGTCTGGTAACTCAGGTCAATTATGAAGTCTGAGACTTCAAAGTTGAAGTCGGTTTCATTGTTTTGTTTCATTTCGTTTACCATAGTTCAATTATATGTTAAATGCTAATAAAATAATGTTTTTTTTAACGACAAGGGGACCATACCACCTACCATGCTTCAAATGTCCAACAAAGAAAAACAAGCTCAAAGTTCTCCATCTGATTCTCCTCTTGCATGCTTTGCATATTTCAGTGTAATTGTTGCTGAGTACTTTAAAGTTTATATTTTCAAAATATATTTCTCTTGCCTCTGAGGAATGGCCTAGTCAAAGTTGAAACATTTTTTTTTGTCTTGGTTTCTTTTGGTTGAATGTGCTTTCAAAAACAGTAGAACACTAATCAGATGCTTCTTTCATCTGGTCCATCGCTGAACTGATGGACAACCAAGTGTGACTCTATTCCTCTTCTCTTCAAATCAACTTGGGAAATTATTGCAAGACTTCAAAGTTGCTGTTGCTGTTCATAGATGCCTGTCATCCAAACTGGGGCATTTTGCAAAGAAGATTGGATGAGATTTTAGATAAGAGGAGCTGATATAGAAGATATTCAGCTTCAAGTGCTGCAAACATTGATTTAAGAAGGCTTTGACTTGGGAGGGGTTCACAACAAATTATTTCAGCACTTTAATGAGTTACAAAATGTAGCACGTCTGCACAAATCTTCCTCTTTACAAATTTGCACAGTTTAAGAAAAAACGCTGGAAAACAAGGGAGGAGAAAATGAGTGTAACTACCGGGTGTTTACCCTGCTGTTAATCCACCATATAGATTCACAGTTAGCCATCTTAATCCCAGCACAGTTAGAAGGAGTGGGCGTTAGATGATCCAGCATGATAACAGAATGCTAAATTAAAAAAAGACATTTAGTGTTCTGCTCAGAGGGACCCCACATCTCCTCCAGCACAAAAATAAAAAACACTTAGGAGGCTGATCAAACTGGGTTAATTGAAAATGTTCTCTTCCAGCCACCGCTGCCTCCAGATGAATCACCCATGGTGCTCAGAGATGATTTAGATGTTAAATATGGATGGAGACTTAAAAGCCTGTTGGCAGTGAATGCCCATCTATAAATGCAGGAAAAAAAAAACATCTACAAATCGTGTTGTTGGTGTGACTATCTGAGTGTTTGAACACACCGAAACAATGCTATGCCTTTTTAATAGACTGATGTTCCCTCAGAAATAAGGTGAAACAGAACAAGTAAGGTGTGTTTGAAAGGGAAGCTCATCAAGTAAAACTTTACTGAATAAAACTATATAAAGTGGCACGAGGAAGTAAAAGAATAATCAACAATCCCAAACATCTGCCTGAAATTACCACATGCAGGGAAGGGAGATGAGAACGCCTGTACTGGCAGATATGATTTTAATGAGCTGCATCTTTGCTGTGCAGCAAGAGATTTCTGGTGCAATAATGCCAGGGTCCTGTCTGCATCCTGTCACAGTTTGCAGGCTCTTGTGTTCATTTCAGAGGAACGGATTTACCTGGACTGGGTCCTTGGAGGTCAGTGAAAATATGGAGGCCGGAAGAGTTCTGGCTGAGGATTCAAACAGGTTCAGCCTTCTGCAGCTTTCACCACGATGACAAACCGTGAGGGTTGACACACAACGCAGGCAAAGAATGTTCTGGGTGCTAATAACATTTCTGAGGAGTTTCAGCAGCAGTTCCGTCGTCTCAGAGATCACATTTATCGTCCCCACACTGCATAGATGGAATCTAAACTTAAATATCAGCTAAACCCATTTACACAGGGACAAATAAAACCTTTTAATAAACGTAACATATCTGACTCAATAACCATTTAAACAATTATTTTCATTAATTTCAGATGGAACGAATCACATTCACATTATAGAGAGTGTTGGCCTAGTGATTAAAGCAGTGTGGTTGTCCTCTGAGAAGATAGCAAGTACTCAGTCTGATTCACAAAGCCTCCACTCTGGGTGCCTGAGCAAAGACCCTTAACCCAACACTGCTCCCCTGGCTCCACACAATGGCAGCCCACTGCTCCCCAAGGGGATGGGTTAAAATGCAGAGGTAATTATCCAATGTGAGATCTATAATAGATTGGAATGAATTTACATGGATAAGAATAAAAAAAACTTGATTGTGTTTGAGGCAAATTCTGTGGAATTTTCAACTGGATTTTAGAGCATATTTTCTCATTATACTGGGAATCTATGGATCTCTGTGCAGACGATTTCCACTATGGATTTCCACATGTTAAGACTAGACCTCATTGCTCAACTGAAAACAGTCCAGTAACATATTAGCAGCACACGGACCAAAATGTTTTTAATGCATTTATTTAACAAAAAAATGTCTGAAGTTTAACATGCAGTTAAAGGAAAAGTCCGCTCATATTCAGAATTCAAATTTCTAAAAGAACTTTAAATATGAAATTATTCCATCCTGTTCAATAAATGTCTTTTTAATTCAGAGTAATTTTCATCTGAATGTGCTTTACTGGAGGCATCCATGTTTGTCAAAGAACACTACTGCCACCTACTGGTTTGTGACGTCACGGTGCGGTATCAGCTGTTGATCAAGTCCCAGTGCTGTATCTGGTGTTTGTAACAACGCGCTATTATCCAAGTCATCTTGAAAACATTCTTCTTCCAAATGTTGGCTACATATTACGGGTTTTTTCTCTGGCCAGAAGTTCGATGGCAAATCCTCCCTCTTCAAGTTGGCGATCCAACGACCAACCCGTCCGTGGAGGATCAGGAATCAGAAAGGTGAAATAACTCTTTGTTTTCACTTTTCCCCGATGTATTCCAGCATCCAGCTGCCATGCACGTGGGCATTGTCAGTTTCACTATAGCTCTGGTGAATTTCAATGGTGAAGTCCTCTGGAAATCTTCAATAATTGTTGTTGATTGCAGATGTGTCTAGTAGTTCCCATTGATTTAGCTTGTAAAGCGGGAAGAATGGCGCTAGGCTTACCGCACCGTGACGTCACTGCTGGAAGATGGCAGGAGGGAGGGGCTACTATATTTGGGCAAAAATGGCCGCTCCCAGACTCAGGCCAACTTAATTAATTAAATCACTGTTTAAGGTATAAATAATGATCCATTGATTAGAAAACCTGAGAATTAACATAAATGTAGAAAACATGGAGCAAAGTAAAGCACAACAGAACCAAGACCATGACAGTGAAGCGTCTACCTATTAATGTCTTTGGTTATGAGTCCCATTTAAGTTGGAAGATCGCCATTTTATTTGCCAATCTGTATGGAGAGTGCTCCAGTGCAGCTATTCTGTCTAGTTAATGATAATATTTAGTTATCGGTGGAATAGAGGCGGCTTTCCACTGAGAAATAATCAGTTTGCACCCCATCAGTTTGGAAGCTCTAAGCTAACTTTAGCTGTTAGCTTGGAGTAACAGATGCCATTATGCAGGTCAAAGAACCTGAAAGGTCACTCCCGATGGGCTCACTGTGGCTTTAACTAATAGCCAAGTCAGTTAATGATTTTATTTCAATTCAGTTCTTTTACACACAAAAAAATGTTAATTCCAATAACCGAAGTATTACAGACCCAACACTAATGTATTCTCCTGATCTAACTGTGAGTTTGACTAGATAATTGAATCCAAGGATCCTTTAAAAGGGTTACAGACATTAGAGAAGGCCAGAGAAGTGGTCTGGTACATTAAAAATGGGCTCTATTATCTTTGTTTGCTTTTGGCAGCAAGAGATAGCAGGGTTGGTGAATAGTAAAAGTGGCATCTTGTAATCTGGTGAAAGCAGGAGCAGATCATTTGCTGGGCGGCCATAAAACACACACATACAGAGGTCCACACAAACACAAATGCTCATAAATGATTCATGACGAGAGGAATTACCGCTCAGTTCTCCTTCTGTTTTCCCATAACCAACTGCTCTCCTGTGTTCTCTAATAACAGCTACACACAAACACATAGGCAGGGGCAGATGCAGGGGGAAGGTTCACTGCACACAGATGCACCCATATCCACAGCAACACACTCCTCATAGCCATCTCTCACACTTCATTTCATTCCCAGATAATTAAACATGGAGTCCCGGTGTGTGTGTGTGTGTGTGTGTGTGTGTGTGTTTGCTCTCTAAAGAAAATGAGCAACAGAGTTGTGCAGCTATTTAATCCTAACTTTCCTTTGTTTTACGGTGTTTCATCAGCTCCCTGTTTCAGCGCACATGCTGACATAACATGATGAAACACCGCGTTTTCCAATTAGGTCACCGTTTAGATATTCCTGCTAAGGAATAACCTCCCTCTTAAAATGTTGCACTGTGTCTGTAATGCAGTAGAACATGCTAGACGTCTGCACAGCAAAGAAAGGAACAGTGATGGGAACAAACCTTGTAGATGTTGCACTTCTATCCTAAACCCCACAGAAGATCATTTTGCAAACAATCCTCTGTCACATTTTGCAAATACATATAATCTTTGGTTGTTTGAGGGGAAAATGCATTTTGAACTCTTGCTGTAGTAAGTTTTACAGACTGAAATCAGACTGTGGAATTTCTTTTACAGAAAATGTTAATTTTGTCTCTAAATAGAATGAGAAACCAACTTCCTTTCACTCAAAGCAGAATTAATCAATTGGTTCCTTATGGTGCCTTCACATCAAACACAAATGGTTTGACAGGGGTAATTTATTTAGCAGTTATCCGGTTGTCTTGCCCACGACCAAAATCTAATAAATTAGCAAAGATTCCCAAAGGAGTAAATCATGATAATCTAATTAAAATCAAAATAACTCAAATTGGGGAAAAAGTTAAAACAATTAAATGCGGTCTGTTTAACATAAGATCGCTTTCCTCTAAAAGTCTACTAGTTAATGACTTGATTTGTGATAATCACATTGACTTGTTTTGCCTTACAGAAACCTGGCTGCAGCAAGAGGATTATGTGAGCATAAATGAGGCAACTCCTTCAAGCTATTTAAATTTTCACATCCCCAGAAGTTCTGGGCGAGGAGGAGGAGTAGCAACAATCTTCCAGTCTGACTTACTGATTACTCCCAAAACAGTTAATACCTACAACTCTTTTGAACATTTAACCCTTAATTTCCCTGATCCAAATTTCAAGGCAAGAAAACCTCTTCTTTTTGTAACTTTGTATCGTCCACCAGGTCCTTACTCTGAATTTTTAGATGAGTTTTCAGAGTTCCTTTCTGATTTGGTATTAAATACTGACAGGGTCATCATAGTGGGAGATTTTAACATCCATGCTGACATTGAAGGCGATAGCTTAAGAGCAGCCTTTAATGCTATCTTAGACACTATTGGCTTTGTTCAAAATGTGAATAGTCCCACGCATTCTCATCTTCATACTTTGGATCTTGTGCTGACATACGGCATAGAATGTGAAGAAATAACAGTATTTCCTCACAACCCTGTCCTCTCTGACCACTTTCTAATAACCTTCAGGATTACTTTAATAGAGTTCTCCTCCCCCAAAAGAAGGTTCAATTTTAGTAGATCTTTATCAGATAGTGCAGTTATAAATTTTAAAGAATCTGCTTCACTTTCTCTCTCCTCTGTGTCACTGAGCAGTGCTGCAGAGTGCAAAAGTTTAGCTTATTCCCCTTCACAGGTTGATGATTTTGTTGATGGGGTTGCTAGTTCTCTGCGTATTGCCTTAGACAACGCAGCTCCTTTGAAAATGAAAACCGTTAAAAATAGAAAGCTTGCTCCTTGGTTTAATGCAGAGCTGCGTACTTTGAAGCAAAATGCTAGGAAACTGGAGAGAAAATATCGCTCCACAGGCCTGCGAGAGTCCTTCCTAGTCTGGAAAAATGGTTTACTGCTGTATAAGAGGACCCTTTGTAAAGCAAGAGCAGCATACTTCTCCTCATTAATAGAGGAGAATAAGAATAATCCTAGATTTCTTTTTAATACAGTTGCCAAACTCACCCAGAGCCATAGCTCTGTTGAACCGTCCATTCCACCTGCTCTTAGCAGCAATGACTTTATGGGATTCTTTATAAATAAGATTGATCTTATTAAAAATAAGATCATAAGCACTCCTCTATCCGCGATTGTACCTGAGGTAGTCATGGAATCTGAACTGGGTTTAGACTGCTTTGATCCAGTTGAACTCTCTGAATTAGCAAAATTATTGTCTTCATCTAAGCCTTCAACTTGTATGTTAGATCCAGTTCCAACCAGGTTATTTAAGGAGGTATTCCCTTTGATCTCCTCCTCCATTTTAGATGTGATTAATCTATCTCTGTTACAGGGATATGTACCTAAAGCTTTTAAGGTTGCTGTAATTAAACCTCTGCTTAAGAAACCGTCTCTTGACCCAGATGACTTGGTCAATTATAGACCTATATCCAATCTTCCTTTCTTATCCAAAATTCTTGAGAAAGTAGTTGCCAAACAAGTTTGCGATCACTTCCACCATAATGAACTTTTTGAAGAGTTTCAGTCTGGCTTTAGAGCTCATCATAGCACTGAAACAGCTCTGGTGAAAGTCACTAATGATATTCTCATGGCCTCAGATAATGGACTTGTATCTGTGCTCGTCCTGTTGGATCTTAGTGCTGCATTTGATACAGTTGACCATAATATTCTTTTAGAAAGACTTGAATATTTTGTTGGAATTAAAGGAACAGCACTAGACTGGTTTAAATCTTATCTATCTGATCGAATTCAGTTTGTTCATGTTAATGATAGATCTTCAACACGCTCAAAGGTTACCTGTGGAGTACCACAGGGATCAGTGCTAGGACCAATTCTCTTTGCTTTATACATGCTCCCAATTGGTAGAATTATTAGACAGCATGGGATTAATTTCCACTGTTATGCTGATGATACCCAGCTATATCTGTCTATAAATCCAGATGAAGCTAACCCATTACATAGATTACAGGCATGTCTTGAAGACATAAAAACCTGGATGACTCTTAACTTTCTGCTTCTGAATGCAGACAAAACAGAAGTTATAGTCTTTGGACCAGAGTCTCTGAAAAAGAAACTGATTAGCCAGTCACTTCATTTGGATGGGATTAAACTGATTTCAGATAATAAAGTAAAAAATCTTGGTGTTGTTTTTGATCAGGACCTGTCATTTAGGTCCCATATCAAGGAGGTTTCTAGAATTTCCTTCTTTCATCTGAGGAACATTGCAAAAATTAGAAATATCCTGTCCAGGGGTGATGCTGAGAAACTAGTCCATGCATTTGTTACTTCAAGGCTGGACTATTGTAATTCTTTACTATCAGGAAGTCCACAAACTGTAGTTAAAAGCCTTCAGCTGATCCAAAATGCTGCAGCCAGAGTTCTAATGAAAATTAAAAAGAGAGATCATATCTCGCCTATCCTGGCTTCTCTTCATTGGCTTCCTGTTAAATCAAGAATAGAATTTAAAATCCTCCTTCTCACATATAAAGCCTTAAATGGCCAAGCTCCATCTTATATCAGAGATCTGATTGTTCCTTATGTTCCTAACAGAGCACTTCGCTCTCAATCTGCAGGTTTACTAGTGGTTCCTAGAATTTCTAAAAGTAGAATGGGAGGCAGATCTTTTAGTTATCAGGCTCCTCTCCTGTGGAACCAACTACCAGTTTTAGTCCGTGAGGCAGACACCCTGTCTACTTTTAAGGCTAGGCTTAAAACTTTCCTTTTTGATAAAGCTTATAGTTAGAGTGGCTCAGGTTATCCTGAGCTATCTCTATAGTTATGCTGCTATAGGCTTAGACTTTTGGAGGACATAGGGACCCCCATTTCATCATTCTGCTTCATTCTCTCTCTGTTCTCCTATTCTGCAGAATCTGTTAGTTCAATCTCTAACCTTCTGCTCTCTCTGCTTTTCCTCAGAGTAGCTTTGCCTCGTCTGTTCCTGTTTGGCTGTGACGTCATCCTGGAAAGAAACATCAGCTGTGCTGCTTCTATCAACACCCTTGTTTATAGATGTTGGAGATCGGCCTGTTTTCCAGTGTGGTCCTGTTTCTCTGACCGTGACTGAGTGGATGTGCTTTCTTCGTCCTCTGGCATGGGAGCTGCCTTGGAGCTCGTCTGCCTGGCTGTGTGTTTCCTGGACGGGGCCGCCTTTTACAGCTGCTTTTTGTATCTCTGCTTCTGTCTCCTTGAACCCCAGTCGGCCTCGGCAGATGGCCGCTCACACTGAGCCTGGTTCTGCTGGAGGTTTCTTCCTGTTAAAAGGGAGTTTTTCCTCTCCACTGTCGCTACAAGCATGCTTAGTGTGAGGGATTGTATTTGAGTCAATGAGTCAATGCAATCAACTGGTTTTCCTTAGATAGAAAACTTTGTATCAATTTGATCTGGTTGAACTGTAAAGTGCCTTGAGATGACATGTGTTGTGAATTTGGCGCTATATAAATAAACTGAATTGAATTGAATTGAATTGTAGAGGTGTTTTCTGCGGAGAGAAGCAAATCTTTAATTCAGTTCAATTTATTTGTATAGCACCTATTCACACAACATGTAATATCAGGGCACTTTCCAGTTTATCAGATCATCCAGTCAGATTGATTCAAAGTTTTCTATCTAAGGAAAACCAGTTGATTGCATCGACTCATTGACTCTTCAGCAATCCCTCACACTAAGCATGCTTGTAGCGACAGTGGAGAGGAAAAACTCCTCTTGAACAGGAAGAAACCTCCAGCAGAACCAGGCTCAGTGTGAGCGGCCATCTGCTGAGGCCCACTGGGGTTCAAGGAGACAGAAGCAGACATAGAAAAAGAAGCATAGATACAAAAGGCAACTGTCAACCAGCTCCACAGGCGGCCCCGTCCAGGAAACACACAGCCAGGCAGACGAGCTCCGAGCCAGCTCCCATGTCAGAGGATGAAGAGAGCACATCCAGTTAGTCACAGTCAGAGAAACAGGACTACACTGGAAAACAGGCCAAGATCCAACTGCAATCTTGTGTTTGTTGACAGTTTTAGAAACAAAAGAAGGATTTCAACAAATATGCAGTAAATTTTAAATTGCTATACAGTACATCTGATGTAATCCGCTCAGTGTGAGCGGCCTCAGCAGATTCCTCTCCACTGTCGCTACAAGCATGCTTAGTGTGAGGAATTGCTGAAGGGTCAATGAGTCGATACAATCAGCTGGTTTTGCTTGGATAGAAAACTTTGAACCAGTCTGACTGGATGATCTGGTTGAACTGTCTCTGTAAAGTGACCTGAGATGAAATATGTTGTGAATTGGTGCTATAAAAATCAACTGAATTGAAATGAATTGTAATAGTGGATCCTGGTGAGTTTATCAGGTGATTGCTTGATGAGTGCCGAGAAAAGGTCAAATATGAGTCACAAGTTGGGAAAAGGTCGAACTTGTCTGGCATCCGCCTGCTGTTTGAACGAAGCCTAAAAGGCTTGTGCTGTGCTTCATGGAAGCTGGGGAGGAGGAACAATCATTTCATTTAGGTCTGCAGGAGCAGAGACAAATCTAAAACACTCAGGAATCTCCAGGATCGCAAACATCTGCTTTTAAGGAAATACTGATCATATCAGATGAAACAGCTCGACTCAACGCGAATAGAAAAAGAAAATCTACTGTCAGCCATTCGCTGATACCATCAAGAAGTACCCAATTTTTTTTATGCTAATCTATCTCAGAGGTAACTGGGTTAGCCTTTGGGTTTTTTAAAAGTTAACTTTGCAATCTATTTTACAGATCAAGCCTAAACTTTCATCTAAAGTTCTCAATTGTATGACAATAACTCAGTTTAAAACAGAGTGCAATTAGTTTTCACCCAGCACAACAGTGTTATTTATGCAAATCATGTTGGGTCTCAGTTATTTGGACCAATAAAATAAAACTTTCCCTATATTTTCATATTAAATGCAAAAAGATGCTAGAGCTCAATATTTCAAAATCAAAAAGGCTTAAAATGTACAGTGGGCGCTGGTTGGAAATGGACACTTCACTCACGCTCCGCGTGTTTCACATATTATGTGAAAGACATGTGACTACTATAGCCACTAGGTGGCAGTCTGAGTCCATTTCGGCGTCCCATGAGTCAGAAGTAGATAGGTCAATTAGCAAACTGGGATGGGCTTTACATGTTCCGGGCTGTTGGTGTAGGGGGTAGAGGGGGTGGTGTGCAGCTTTGAAGGTTGAGGGTTCGATCCCAGCTATGGACAAATATTTTTCAAATTTTTTTTAAATCACTTTTTTATTACATTAGACCATAGGGATTATCATTCTACATTTTTATCTTACTGTATATATAGGTATATTATATTGCATGCCTTATAGCCACAGTGTTTAGATATTTTTATAATTGTATTTACCCTATTCCATATTATATGTGTCATGGTCTGGCGGTGTTTGTGAATGAGAGCTTGTGCGGCTCGGCTCATGTTCACGTGAAGCAGCAGATATGCAGCCCAGATGAGGAATTACTCCCAGTGAGTTTAAGACTTTATTATCTGCCGCGGGAGTTTGGTCACGTGATCGTGCTGTGCGTTTTAGCGTGGTAAACAAGTTTCAGACTAGAGTCTGAGACGGGAGTGGATTTTCACTCCTGTCCCATCCCGCTCCGGAAGCAGTGATGGTTTTTGGGTCGTGTAGTTTCTTTGACTCGCATTATGGTGTAGGCTTCAAGGAAAAAAACTACAAAATGGCGGCGCCGCGCCAGTACTGGATTTTATTTCTTTCTATTTAATTTTATTTTTTGGCATCGATCCTAGTTTTTTTTGTTATTATTGGTTTGCTCCCGCTCCCGTCTGCTCCCGTTAGTGTTTAATACTGTACTGTCCCAATCACGTGATCGTTACTAATACTGACTCCCATCCCACAATACTTCAATGTCTTTTTTTTTTTTTTTGACAATATGATCATTAGACGGGTAAAACTTATGAATTATTTCTAAATGATATTGCTTTAATTTTGGTGGTCAGCAAACATCGGTTGGGTAAGAGCCAGACCTTCTTCCAGTCAATGTTTTGCACAAATGTATTCCAGAATGCAGGGCCGGATTTAGGAGGATGGGGGCCCCTGGGCTGGAGGCAGGATGGGGGCCCCTGGGCTAGAGTTAAAAAAAAAAATAAAAATATATATATATATATATATATTGTATGTGTGTTTGTTTTGTTTTAGAGGATAAATAACGTGCAAATACCAGAAGAAATTGCTCCAAAGACTTAGGCATAATCTATAGGAGACATAGGAATTTTGTATTCTTCTAGAAACTCTTTATAAGAGTAAAGAAGACCCTCTTTGTTAAATAATTGTTCAACCAAAATGTTATTATTAAACCAATAATCAATAAATAAGGATTTATCTTTAAACAATATGTCTTTATTGTTAGATTTGTTAGAACAGACTTCTTCACTCTGCTCCACTCTCCCCATGCTCACACAATACGTCACGCAACCAGGAACAATAAAAGGCTGGACCTTTTTTATGCAAATGTTAAGGATGCATACACCTCTGCCCCCCTCCCCCCGCTGGGTCGTTCAGATCACAACCTTGTCTACCTGCCCCCCTATTACATTCCACTGGTGAGAAGGACAATTGCACAGTCAGTGAAAGTTTGGTCGGATGACGCCACTGAGGAGCTGAGGGATTGTTTCAGCACAACAGACTGGAGCATGTTCCAATGGTGAGGACATCAACAGCCTGACTGAATGCATCACTGACTACATGACCTTCTGTGTGGAGAGCATTGTGCCTACACCAAGTTTGCAGATGAGTTAAACAGCTTCTTCACCCCGTTTGACTCCCCTCACACTGGTCCCCTCCCTGCCCTCAACTCTCCACACACCTCCAACCACCAGCCCCCCAGACCTTTCCCTCCCACCGCCGCCACTCCCACCAACCCCCAACCCATCCACACCTCCAGTCGTGCCTTCCTCCCCCCTCACAGTAACACCAATGCAGGTGAGAAGGCAGCTGAAACATTGGAAAGCCTCAGGACCAGACGGCCTCCCCCCCAGGCTGCTGAGGACCTGTGCAGATGAGCTCTGTCAGATCCTCAGCAACATGTACAATCTGAGCCTCGGCCTGGGGGTGGTCCCCACCCTGTGGAAGACCTCCTGTGTGGTTCCGGTTCCCATATCAGCCGGATTGGAGCAGTGGATCTAGAGGAAATTTATTTGGAAAATTTATGAAATGTTTGCATTTCTGGCCTCTAATAGTATCTTTGATTCCAATTATCTCTAAAAGTAATAAAGCCAAACACTTCAAACTTGGTAGATCTATGGAGGGTCCTAAAAATATTCAATCCCTAAAATATCGGCCAGATTGGAGCAGTGGTTCAAACTTATTTGGAAAATTCCTGAAATTTTTGGCATCTTTAACTTCAATTATCTCAATAAAGCTAAACACTTCAATTTTCACAATCGATACAAACATTCCCACATATGTCCAATGTGAAAGATTATGAGGATATGAGCAATTGTTGTGAAGAAATCTTTATTTAAAAATCTAAAGCAGCTTTGTTTCCAACACAGTGCTATTTAAACAAGTACACAGCGGGATCTAATTTGTCATATTGATAACATGTCAGGTTTAGATTATGAACAAAATTAAAAACAATTATGTTGCATATACTCTATATTATCCTAATTATGTACAGCATTATAAAACAAAATTACAAGCAGGTTTATCAATACAGAAGATCCAACAATAACTGCCTTGCTCTTTCTCCGACATTAAAAAACGGTGTGGTAGCGACAGGTGGGTGCTTTTTTTTATTACAGACCAAGCACAGAAACTCTCGATGGATTTTAATGAAGTTAAAGATTAGCTTGACTTTTGATCCTCAAAGCTGTCAACGGCACTTATATTTTACAAAACTAAGGAAAATATATTTCCTTACATACCTTTTTGAATAACTTTGGCTTATCTTAATGAGGAATCAACTTTGGATATGATTTCAATTTCAACATCACCAGCCGCAGCACTGTCTCTGTTGACTTTCTCTGGTTGCGCCTCAGTCCGTATCCCCGGCTCCAACTTAATAATTTTATTTTTCATTAAATAATAGAGATGCAAATAAATAGAAATAAAAAGTTCTCAGATAAGATCGGAGGTGTATCTATAACTACGCAACCAATTTCATAAAATAAGATTATGCTGTCTATGTTAAATTAATTAATTAACTTTATTTTAATCAAAAACAAAATAAAATAGCACAATATCACACCAAGATCCCCAATAAACCTGCTTTTCAGTTGACTGCAGGCCCACAAACGTCACTTTTAGGACGGCAGAGGTCCCAAGCGCCACCTGGTGGTTATCCGGGTACATTGCAGTTCTTTTTGAAATAAAAAAACTGGCCTCAGGAAATTCATCGTGATTCACGTGGGAATCACACAGGAATCATGCAGGAAACCGTCCATTTCCAACCAGCGCCCACTGTAGTTTTGTAAATGAGTTAATAACACACAGCCCACATGCTGAAGATGTTTCCTAAATGAAAACCGTAATGGAAAAGCTCTCTGACAAGCACAGACTCTGGATGAGAAATGTTTTAGGGTTTTTATTCTACCGAGTACCAGAGTAGGACCCAAAAATAACAAACACTCATATTGCACAAACCTCCGACTTAACAAAAACACATAAGCTGTGCGGCACGCTCTGCTACCTTTAGGCTGTTGTCAACGAGCAAAGGATGCTAATGAGCCCCGGCTCCCAGCATGCTCTGCACCGTGAAACCTACACATTTAGATGCTAGCTGAAATCTCACAAGAGTGTTTGTTCTCCAACACACCCCTGGGGTCCAATATTCTTCTGACATTTGGAGAGAGCGCAGGCTCCACCGAGGCAGATCCATGCAGCACACTTCCACACTCATCTGACACCCCCCACAGCCCTTGCCTCCTCTAGCCGACACTGGAGGACTTTCTGTGTCTTTGTAATCAGGTATCGCATCATTTTAACCATCATGCAGGCTGTTCCTGGTGATGCTTTATATGGTAAAAATGTTCAGGCAACTCATTCTGTATTCTATTTTAATCTTTATGTAGATAACAACAGGCCCTGAGCAGCCATATTTGGTTTTATTTAACTAATTATTGCAAATGGTGTTTTTTTTCATTAAGATAAAGGTCTTTGTTTAAGAAATATGGAGAATTTGGACTCAAATAGATTTTTACTGGATTTGTATTCCATTATAATTTTTAAATGACGTTTTGTGTATAACTTCACAAAATTGTAAATGGTTCAAATATACTTACAAATACAGTGAAACTACTAATATAAGTAATATACACACTGAAATCTAATCGGTTCCTACGGATAAAAACTATTGAATTCAAGCACACAAATCACTTAAGAAACACAGTAAAAACAACACTTACACACAAATCAGGTTGGAAGTGCAAAAAGATGCAATTAATTTCTCCAGAGAGCCCATGTGCAGAGTGTACATGGTGCTTTGAAATGCTGGTTGAAAGATCGCTGATTTGGAGTCTAGATTTTTTTATTTTTATTTCATAAACTTATTTCACATCTTCACAACCGGGTATACATCCGGATCGCCCTCGATTCTATTTTGTAAAAAAAACCCTAAATTACTTTTTTCCCTCCTTAAAAATAATAAGGTTGATAAACTATCAAGTGATAAATGTTTCTTGACAAATGAATGCCTTTAAATGCTTTCTGTTTTATCACTCTGTTCCCGATCTATACAGGAAATGGGATCCTACGCTACTTCCAGGAGCTAACTTTTTCAGCTTTGGATTTACACATAAATCTAGTCTTTTTTCCTTTTATGTCTTCCTTTTGTGTTAACATTATGGTATATAGTGCGTAATCTAAACAACTGAATTGAATTTAAATGCAGATAAACATGGTTTAATCATATTTTGCCATATTGCTCTGAGCGTGTCCCATGATGAAGTCAGACAAGCAGCGGAGAAAATGTGAAATGCATCAAAATTGTCTCAAAAGGAAATAAATGTTTTTTAAAGGTGTGTATTAGCATTCTTTAGTGATTTAAGGATTGAAAAAAGTACTTTTAGGACAATATTTACATTATTGATGGGGACCTGAATGAACATCTTCTTGCACCTGCACAAATGAGCCGATGGTTCGGATCGTGCTCTGATTCTGATTCTGTTGCTCCCTCATGCGAGGTGGTTCAAATAGAGACCAAAGCAAACACTCAGAGATACATAAATAGATTCCTTATCTTGTCACCAAATGAAGAAAAGCCGATGGTAGACTTAGACAGACTTAATTTGTCATTTTGTGTAAAGAAATTTCATTCAGAAAATAGAATAGAATTCAACAGTACAGCTAAAACATAAAGCAAACAGGTAAAACATGCTACAAGAAATAAAGCACACATTTTAGTTGAATTTAAAGTTCTCTTTTTCATATTTAACACAATACGTTTTGGCAAAATATAATATATTTTTTAATAGCTTTCAGGTTTTGAGAACCACTGCCTCTAAATCTGTGTGAAATTATTCTATTAGACTGGACATATGAGGCTCACCCATAATACTATCGAGAAAAACAGAAAACACTGTTTCCTGTTAAATTAGGTTATTTGCTTTTCAAATGAATCAGTCAAATATTATAAAGAATTATATATATATATATATATATATATATATATATATATATATATATATATATATATATATATATATATATATATATATATATATATATATATATATATATATATATATATATATATATATATATATATAGGTAAATAAAAGGGAATCCCGGAAAACTAAAATCCCCTGCAGGGGCCTTTGGTGTAGCCTTGCCTCCGATGTGCCTGCATGTGGTGACATCTTAGATAAAAGGAGGTCAAGCTGAAACCATCGCTCTTTGAAGAAAAGCTTTTTACGTATTTTACAATCCAAAACCCTATTTTCTGTTTCAGCTCCATACAACATCTTTCACACACTCCACTTTGTTTTTAAAAGATATAAATATAAATAATCTAACCGCGGATGTCTGGGGGACAGTGATTCTCCTACGTGTTCTGAATGCTGGCGTACCATAAAGAATAAATGATGAACAGTTTAGTTTGTGCCTTCAAGTCGTTGTCCATAGGAAGACGTTACTTGGATATAACCTAACGGAATATCTTCAGAACGGCTCCAACTGACACTAAACTCATATGGGTGAGTAGAACATGATGTAATAATGTAAAATCAAGGGCCCAATGTAAAAAAACAGCGGTTCCCTTTAATGGTTCCTAAACTTTGAGCCCCGTTTGGATCACAGGAACGTTTTTCCCCCACCCTCCATCACTGACCATAAGTTTCAATAGCTGAATAAAAAATAGTCAACTGCAGTAAATAACCTATTACAATAACAAAATTGTTCAGCTTAAAATTCCAATTATTTTTATCTCTTTAATTTTTTTTTTATACTTTTTAACAAAATTCAACATTTAGAAAACAAAGAACCTGTAATGATCTTGGCACTGATGACTGGCTTAATCACCCATTCCATTCACCTGTCTAACTCTGCCTGGTTTCTAATCACTGACCATCTGATCCACCTGTTTTTGCCTCTAGTTAAGGTGCTTGTTAAGTCTAGTTAAGACCTGTTTTCTTCTCTCCAGAGTTTTCTGCCTCTGACATCCTTGAAGCTGTTTTAACAGCCTGTTGTTTTAATAAACGCTTTCTGACTAACCCCCCTGTCTGTCCTTCCTGAATACTGGTTCCTTCTGTTCTGAACTGTGACAGTACCTCTCAAGATGTTTTTTTTTTTTTTTTTCAATTAATTTCAGTTGTGTCCCCATCAGCAAACAATGGAATGCACGACTATAAACATTAATAGTTACAACATTAATGGTGATTAATCATTTTTCTGGAACTTGTGCTTTGTCATTAGCCAGCAGTTACTAGCACTTAAGACAAAAATGTCTTTTTTTTGGGAAAAGGGGGAAATGTTGCTTAAGCTACTTTATAATGAACAGTGCTACACTTCCTAAGACCCGACAGAATAAGGAAATCCATAGTTTGTTAGCAGCCTCTTTATGCAGCTATTCTCATTGTTTTCACTAAACAGGCATTTGCAGCTTCTCTGTTATAATGCAGAATCTTCCTGCATTTCTATTAAGACCTTTATTGCTCATAATTACCTACCATTACTTTGTTACAAAAGCTTTGCAAATAGTCAGATCATTCTGAAACTCTGCCACGAATATTAGCTTCATGAGACCAAAAGCCCGTGACTAACTAACCCCTGTTGTGGTTTTCTGTTCAACATGTGAGCTTTATCATTTTTTGCAATCAAACTGCGATGATGGCTGAAGAGGAATCCGGCCAGCTGAGTTTGTTTGTCAAAGCGATGCATGAACACAGTGACCAGTGTTGAAGATAGGAAGAGCAGAGAAGGGCAAAGTTTGTGAAATCCTTCACTCTGGGGACCGAAAAGACAGAGAAAGTGATGGAGGAGAAGAAAAGCAGAGGACAGAGATTAGTCGTGAAGTTTAACCCAAGGGAAAGCGGAGTGGTTTGCCAGTGGAAATGCATCATGGGTATTTTATTCCGGCTGTGTGCTTTGGCTTGGAAAGTGAGAGACCATTTATAATTCAGGGTGACTAGTACCACCCGAGGCAGACACTCTCAATCTGGCTTAATTCTCTTTCTCTTTTGTCTATTTTTTTTTATTTTTTTTTGCCTCCTCTCCCTCCTCCTCTTCTTGTTTTCTTCATTTTTCTCTCCCAGAAGCGTTTAGCTGTCGCTCTCTGTCTCATTGTTATCCTGCATTCAGTTGCCTGCTTTCTCAAAAGCCATTTCTTTAACACTTACTCTGTCTTTTCCCTGTAGTCTTGGCTTAGCAAATAAAGCAAGCCAAGCAGGAAGATGGCCTTTTTTTGTCACGGTGAAATCCTGAAGGCCTGTTAGGAATCTAAGATCCAAAAAAATGAGGAAAGAGGAATGTTGTTGAAGGACTGCAGATGGACACAAAGTCTGTCAACATGGCATTGACCCAGACTCAATGAGCTTGGTTTCCTTTTCTTAACTCTGGCTGATGGAAGGTCTTTAACATGCATATTTATTTCTCAACTGTAAAGGAAATCTTATGCTCCAAAAATGTCTCATCTATCGATAACATTGATGGAAATAATTGTATTTCTTAAATAGTTGCCTTTTTCTGCATATGTTGTCGAAAGGATTGGAACATGATATTTATCAAAAGAATCACACAGATTTATATATAGATAGCAGGTACTTATAGGTTAAACAGTTAAGGTATTGATAAATCTTAGGGGAGTACAGATACACAAATATACCCTAAATATGAAAAATAAATAAAAAGAAAAGAAAAGGAAGATAAATGTCACCATGTCCTCTGTCTCTATAATTATTTTGACTCTTACCAAAGACCATCATCACACATCAGTTTGCTTTATATCATTTCTGTTGCTAATCTGATGGACATTCTGTCATGAAACGGGACAGATGGACCCAGTATTCAAGGTGAGACAGTTAATAGGACAGTTCAAAACGTTTATAAAATAAAAATAAACAAGACTACAGTGGAGCTGCTAGGATCTGCAGCTCACGGATGCTGCGGGGGGTGGGTGGGGGGGGATTGGGGGACCGTCCAATCTCAGACATTCTGGTAGGAGAAACACAGGTAAGTGACCACGATCATCTTTGAGAAGATGATGATCTCAGTGAGTCACTTTCCTGGTTCAACAGTCCAGTCCATCTCCCTGGAAGGCGGCTCAACCCAGCCGCTGGACTGAAGGCAGACACGGCATGCGTCACCTAGAGTCTCCCCGGTGCTGCAGCCCCATAGCCTGACGTAGTCCTACTCAGTTCTAGTCAGAATCTGAGTCTGATGCTGCTCCATAGAGCTGTGATTATGGGGCGTGTTTTGAACGAACCAGGAAAAAAAATGCCTCTGCACTCAATTGGATAGACCTACAACCAATAAGAGCAACGGAGTGCGTGACGTATGTTAAGCGATGCATAGTTGTTGTCAACAAAAATCAAAGCGTGCAGTTTCACGCCTAGAATAAGAAGATGAGCCTTGATCGCGTTTCTCTGTTCCTCTTTTAAAATTAATTTGCTGTCGATATCTTCTAGAACAGACCTAGTAGCAGAATCTACTCACCTCAACTCTACAGCGGCAGCCATTGTTGTTGTCACCCAAGCGCGCATTGGTCACGTGGTTGATTACGTTACTGTTGATCATCTGTCCATCATCGTATAAAGCCCGCCCTGACAATTTGATTGGATCGCCGGAGAGTGGGCGATCATACTCGTGCTACTATGGAGCAGAGCCAGACCGAACCTCCCCGAACTCAAACCTTGTAGGCGGGACTAAGTTCGGAATGGCACCCAGGCTAGCAGCCCCAGAGGAAGGAAGCTGATCCTGGACAGGGATTCAGAACAGGCAGGAACAGACAGAACAGGCAGGATCCAGGCCTTCAGGCATCCTAGAGCTCCCAGGCAGGTTCAGAGTCCAGAAGCGTGACCAGCTGGTCACGCACAGAAGCAGACAGGATCAGGTGCAGAAGGGCAGGCTCAGTGGAAGAGGGTGGCAGAGACAGGCGTGGAACCAGAACTCGAGCAGGAACTTTAAACTGGTCTCCTCCCTGGAGCCAGGCTTACTGGAATAAAAACTGATCCTCCCCGCATACAGAGCCAAAAACCCAGAGGACTCAGCAGGGGAGGATCAGTGGACGATCAGGAGACCAGACAAACACAAAAACCTTTTTTCCACTGGCAGCTAGGATCTAGGACATGAACCACTGCATAAACTGAACAGACAGACTGAACAGAAAATAAATAACTAATGATCTGGCCATGATAGCTGGAACTGAGCCCAATATAAGGGAAACTGGCAGGCGGATGAGATGAATGATAATTAGGAGCTGGAAAGAGTAAAACAGGTGAAAGGCAGGAGTAAGGCCAGCTATCACAGCAGATCATGACACATTCCCTCAGTGCATCACAACAGCTGAGCTAATGAACCGAACATCATCAAAGACTCCACCTCAAGAACTCATTCGATCTCTTCTGTCACGTAATCTGGATTTTTTCCAGTAGCCAGTAGTGTTTGCATAATTATTCACCATAATAGTAATAATAATATATAAAGTAATACTGTAATAGGGATTATTAGGTTAAATAAAGCATCCATTGTTTGTTTTAATTTTGAGTGTGATTATTTATAGTGACCAGTTGTCTCTAAGAGCTGGGGTGACTTCCCTATGGTTAACAACTTGAGTAGACAGATATAACCTTTTTTATTTTGCTTAATGACTCTGCTTGATGTATAGACCAAGTTATTAACATTTACTGATGGTGAAGAAATCCTGGTTTTTAGCAGCTATTGTCTACTTTTAAGGCTAGGCTTAAACTGTCCTTTTGACAAAGCTTATAGTTAGAGTGGCTCAGATTATCCTGAGCTAACTGTATATACTGCTTCAGGTTTAGACTGCTGGAGGACATAAGGACCCCCTTTTCATCATTCTGCTTCATTCTATCTCTATTCTCCCACTCTGCAGAATCTGTTAGTTCAATCTCTAACCTTCTGCTCTCTCTGCTTTTTCTCATAGCAGCTTCATCTGGTCTGTTCCTGTTTGGCTGTGACTCCATCCTGGAGAGAAACATCAGCTGTGCTGCTGCCATCAACACCTTTGTTTCTAGATGTTGGAGCTTGGCCTGTTTTTCAGTGTAGTCCTGTTTCTCTGACTGTGACTAACTGGATGTGCCCTCTATCATCCGCTGACATGGGAGCTGGCTCGGAGCTCATCTGCTTGACTCTGTCTTTCCAAAGGGCCACCTGTGGAGCTAAGAGTTGCCTTTTGGATCTCTGCTTCTGTCTCATTGAAACACACTTGGCTACTTGGCCGCTAACACTCATCCTGGTTCTGTTGTGTGGGAGGTTTCTTAAAAGGGAGTTTTTCCTCTCTACTGTCGCTACAAGCATGTTGGTGTGAGGGATTGCTTTCCAGCGTATGAGTTGATGCAATCAACTGGTTTTCCTTAGATAGAAGACCAACCCAATCTGACTGTATGATGTTACTGAACTGTGTCTATAAAGTCCCTAAATAAACTGATTTAAACTTAATTATAAAGTTGAAAATGCTCATTTATATTATCTGTGAAACTGGACCTTTTGAGAAGGATATTATATAATAGTGTAAGTGCTTAGTGGTAATTATTGTCTCACTGCTTATTCCATTTGTCATAATGGAGTGGGTAGATAAAAATCTATTTTTCCCACCAAGAATACCAATTACTAAATGCCGCTGATAATTTCCCTTTTGGATCAATAAATTATTTGGGGATTTAATTAAATTGATTAAGAAAACTAATTAAATTTTGCTAATCGATGTGAATGTTTTAATTAACCATAACCTTGTTGGTAGAATGGAATGCTAGGTGTCATAATAAGAAGATAGGTTGTTTCATATAAAAAGGCTGCCAGAGTGGTGCAAGGTGGAAGATGATTGCATGCAAACATTTCTATTGACACTCCTTGGCTTAGAGTAACTTACTCCATTCAAAACCTTGGTTCTTACTATCAGTTCTTCCTGACTGTAATCTGCTCTGTTTAATGTATAGAAAATGTAACTCTTTACATTTTCTTTGTAGAACATTTATAATAGATGATTTTTCAACTTTAAATGCAAAACTGAAGCTAATGGCAGAGATGTTCCACATGTGACCTCTGGTCAAGTACAGGATGATTTGTAGATGACTAGTTTAAATGGTGTGAACATGAAGGGATATAAAAAGGAGGACTATGGAAATATTCAGCATTTAACAGTACGTTACCATTGGCATATTTCTGAAGATGGAACATTCTCCCAGGATCTGATGATCAAGAAAAGATGGAGGCACTTCAAACCTAAATTAAGGTTAGAGCTCAGTGAGAGGCTATTGTGTAAATATGTAAAATTTTTATGTTAGTTACCAAGTTTTTCGGTTTATACAGTTGAGTAAATCTACAGCATAAAAACAACTCATAATAAATTAGCTGCAACTCTCCTTACCTTTCTGTGTGGTGACCAATCCACTTCAAGCGTTTTATCACCACCTAAAGGGCTGGAGGGAGAAATATTAATGTCCTACTCTTGTTAAATAGTTTGATTAAAAAAAATCAGTGCCTCTGTGATTTGAATGCTGTGTTTTGTTATTATTGCATTATTCAAATGCAATTAATTGCCAAGCCCTAGTTATTATGTATCACAATCTGCTTTTTTTAGATTAATAGTAAAACTACAAAGTATTTGGGGCAGCAGAGTGCAACAAAGCATTGGGGGAGAGACGCTGGTAGTTGGCAATGGACAGGTCTTTCAAGGGGGAGGATTTGGGGGGACTCTGATGCATCCTGGTGAAATGGAATTCACAAGTGCACAAATAAGCCAAGGTAGTCTCTATGGCTACGTTCACCCAGCAACCTGAAGTGACCCAAATCTGATTTTTTTTGCCCATATGCAACCTGGATCTGATCTTTTCATGGTAGTCTGAACAACACATCCGATTTTTTCCAGTGCGATCCAGGCCGCTTGGCTATGTGGTCCTGAATCTGATACGAATCTGATCTTTTAAAATGTGACCTGATTCTGAAAGGCCAGATGCTATTCATCCAACCTGAACGACATTAATACACGACAAAGGTCACTATTCTGCGTGTTGGTATGCAGAAGTGGCAAGAGAAACAACAAATATGGTGGACGATAATGCGGAAAGTAGTATTTATGTTTAACCATCATGAAAAACTTTTGTTTTTAAGGTTGGGAAAGATAGCTAGATGCGCTCCAGCGCTACCATCCACGTTGACTTCCATAAACACAGAGCACGCTTGCTTTTGACGTCATTATGTCCTTTACTGCACATGCAGGACACCGGCGCTGTATGAATGCAGCTCACACAGGAGATCACATAAAAGTCGCATATATTTGTAAATGTGAACTGCAACGCAAAAAAAATTGGATTTTACAATTAAAACGGAATTGAGCAATAAGGCCTGCAGTGTGAACGTAACCTACCTCAAGTCATGGATGCTTGGTCAACCTCCTGCACCTCAGATAATTATGTGATTCAGCAATTATTCAGGTGCAAAGGGGCATGAGAGGCTGTGGCAGGAGCTCACAAATATTTTACATTAGAATGCAACCTGCCGAACTAACTCAAACCGAGCCCTGACCCCTAAACCTCAACAAGCACTAGGATTCACGTTACACTCCTAAACACTATCCTGCCATGTGACCTGTGACACAACGTCCACAACATATAATTCCTCTCATGGGTTGATAAATGGCGAGAGGTGTACCCTCACTGCATCAATATAAAAAAATTGGCGCAGTATGTTGAAGAATCACTGCTGACACTGAAATAGGGTGATTGCCTTACTTCATTAAATATCTCCAAGATGTAATAACAATAACAGTTTAAGAACAAAAGAATACTTTTTTCTTTCTTTACTTAAAGGAAGATGTTTAAAGAATGATTGTGTTGTTTTACACAAATCAAACTCAAAGGGAAACCAAATTACAGCTTTGGGTTGAAAATAACTTTTCTACCTCCTCTTTGGCCTTTATCTCTGAAGATGAGCCAGCCGACATCTTCGATTTTAAAATCTCAGATTTAATTGCTCCTATTAGAGTGAGGACTGTTTCTGGGAAGGAAAAGTGTCAGTGGAGAGTCAGGCGTGAAAAAAGAGAGTGCTAAAAAATGAAAGCAGATGGAAAAAGACTGGAATCCATCTTCAATATAACGTCTGAAGAAATACCCTACAGACATAATTTCCTACTTAAAATATGCAAGAGAATGTCTCTTCTCTGAGATCATTAGCAAAAACAATAACAACTGTGCTTTTTCTCGTGCATTTTTTTTTTTTTGGATGGACAGGATGGGGGTGGGGGGGCTGGGGAGCAAGGGTGGGGGGGTTTGGGGGTTGTGGCGATGTTGGCCCTGGTGGCCGGCTGGCTTGTGGGCCTTGCCGCATGTCCCTGGCCCCTGGGCTATGGTGGTGCAACTGGTGGGGCTCTCAGGGAAGGAGGGTGCCTATTGGAGTCAGTGGGGGAGCTGGCTCCCTGGGGCAGTAAGCACCCCAGTCCTTTTTCTCCCCATCCCCTGACTCCTCCCTTTGCCTGCTCCATCACAGGGGGTCGTTACTGGAGGGACCCAAATTTATCTAGCATTTTAGAAACTTTCATCTATAACATTTTCACAACACACATCTCTAGAGATTGTCTGATGGGGTGGGGGTCAAGGGCAAGGGGGGTGGGGGGATTTTTCATGGGCCTCACCACGGTTGGCTCCCTGCACTCACTTTCCCCTTCTCACTTTTAGGCATTGAGGGTTCTGGGTTAACGATTGGGGGGTGCGCTGATGCTGCCTGTCTTCCGGAGGACAGACAGGCTCCCAGTTTTAATTAAACCTGAGAGCAACATGCAACAACACAACATTTGAGCAGGTTCAGGGAGGATCGGGGTCTTTCTCACACCCCTGTTCCCTGGCTGCCACCCGGAGTCTGGGGCCTGGGTGGCCTGACGGGGCGGTCATTTCTGTTCTCCCCAAAGGGGGGTGGAGGGAGGGGCGAATAGGGTATTGAGAGGGAGGAAGTGGCTATTTGTTGGTTGGGTGGGGGGGAGGGGTGCTCTGGTTGGGTGGACTGTGCAGTACATGTGGGGCCTGTCTTCCTGGAGGTTGTCTGCTCCCGGAGCGGGGTGGGGGGCCAGGACCAAAGCAGGACCTAGATGGATTAGTGTGGAGGTGACACCATTTTTGGGGGGTTTGTTTTTGTTTGTTCCTCTTCACAGAGACTGTGTGTTGCAAGTGGGGGCACTAGGGTGGGAAGGCATGATTCAGACTGTGTGTTTAATTAATTTTTTTGGGTTTTGTTGTATTTGTCAGGTCGGGAACTGAACTGCCCCCTCCACCAAGAACATCTCAAGTCTCCTCTAAATGCGGAGGCCATTCCCCCGTCCTCTCCTTCCTTTGCTGGCTGGCGCCTGAGCTCGCCGGTGCACTGGTGGTGCTCAGTGTTTGGGGGTGGATGCCGGGTGGGCTCCCGCCGGGGGGTGGTGCACCCCTGGAGCCTCGGATCTCTGGGGCCCATGTCCGGATCCATTTTGCGGCGGTTTGCTGCCAGCAGAGCCCGCAGACTCGTCCCCATGGCTCCCGGGGGCTCTGGCATTGTGGCGGCTGCGTTTTTTTCTCGGGGTCATCTCTCCTGCTCCCTTGGTGGGGGTCGGATTTACTGGGTTGGCCCCTCCTGGGCGCCTTTGTTCTTGGGGTCCCTGTGGGCATCTGGAACTTTGGGTCCCCTGGCACTTACCTCGGTGGTCTGCGTCGGGCGGGGGGGTTCTTCATAACTATCATACACTATTAAGCATTTGTTCTTTGGATAAACTTTAAATGCACAAGTGCACGCTCACAATCAACTACAGGTGCTTGGTTCCAGGTACTCAGAGATTCACTTCCATACAGAAAGCCCATATTCTGATCTTCAGCTACCACAGTATACATGTCAGATTAAATAATACTACTTATACTTCAGTGATAGTATCAAGGTATTACTTTATTGTATGTCTTATACTATTTCAATCTGAAAAACTCACAGAGAGAGAAAGATGCAATTAGAAGTGTTTATTGATACAATAGTTTGAACTTTGGCGCTCAGGCCTCGGCAGGAAACATAAACGCTGGTTTATACTTTAATGCAGATAAACTGATGTATGAGAATAAGGATATTCCCCCCCGGGCCTGAAACTGGTGGTGGAGTTTAGATAGATGAAGTTTGGTTAATCCATAGAGGCTGGTATACAGGGTGATGCTTGAGTTAGATGTCACTGAATGAACAAAGTTTGCATAAACTGGCCATGAAGAGCAAGCATGAAGCGACTGTGGAGAGAAAAAACTCCCCTTTGGGAAGAAATCTCTGGCAGAACCAGGCTCAACGTGGCGGTCATCTGCCGGACCGTTTAAAGTGACAGGGAACTCCATGAAAGTCTGGAGGGAGTACACACTGGAGGTGAGGTTGAAGGAGCATCGAGGAGGAGTCGGATGAGCTTACTACAGTGGTGGAGAAGGGGATGGAGGTGGGTTGTCTGAATCAAAGTCTGACATAGGAGCGATGGATCTTGCGCTTGTTGAAGAGCAGGCCTAGAGATGATTTGGAGTGGCTTTAAGTAGAGTGCTGGAAGATGATTGGGCATCAAGGAAAGTGGCTTGAAGCGGGTTGGCTGCGTCGGAGGCGGATCAGCCTCAGATTGAATGGAAGTAATCAGAGTTTCTTCAGTTGAATTTCCGCTTTAGCTTCATATCCGTTGGTTGTGTTGTTCTTTTTACTTCTTTTTGCAGGTGATGAATGAATGAATGAATGAATCAATGAATAAATGAATGAATGAATGAATCAATGAATAAATGAATGAATGAATTAATGAATGAATGAAGATGTTTTATTATCTCCTCTTTCTTTCATCTTTTCTCCCTTTTTCTGTTTTTCCTTTCCTGTTCTACTTACAATGCAGTGTCCATTAAATCTGTAATACTCCCTACATAATTATAATAAAGCAATTTATATGCATTAATCAAGCAGAACACTATGGCATAGCCATACTGCTCCACTTGTGAAAGTAAAATCTGTTGGGCTCTTTTTGGCATCAAGACAGTTATTCTTATTGCCACATTGCCAGAAAGGACACTGTTAAAAAAAACAAAAACAAAAAAAGGGAATTCAAGGGGTATATGAAAATATTCATGGTAAGACAAAATGCCCAAAGTGGAACATAAGTCAAAAAAAGGTTAGAAAACACTGAGCTAAATGACAAAAACAACGCCTTCTTTACTTTCACAGAACCCCAACTATTCATCTATTTTTATTTTTATAATGTTTATTTTATTGGATGAACATAAATGGAATTAGAAGTATTACATAATATTTAGCTGAAAAAGCATTTTTGAGCCAACATCTTCAGTTTTAACAGCATGCAAAAGGTTAAAAAGCAGTTTGAAGTTTTTGAATTATCCTTAACAATTAATGAAACAAAGCTGTTATTCATTTCCAGAAATTATATTGCTCTATAAAAATGACATAGAAAGGACTCAAGGACTGAGAACAGTTTGGTATGGTTTCAGTGATAAAGGATTTTTGAATATATTTTAAACAGAAAAACTTAATCTTAAGAAGTTCTGTACAAGCACTCGTAACAGGTTTAACTGACAGAAGATAGAGAATCATTTGTCAAATTAAAATATGGTAAAAACTGATCGCTAACTAAAATTAGAGCATCATTCTTATATATTCCCCAAAACTAAGACCGTTTAATTAAATGATTGGATGCAAATTATCGGTACTTCAAAATACCAGGAAGCAGATTTCTTTCTTAAATCTAAATATTTATTTTATACCACCAGACTTAAAAGTTTGTTCAAATTCAGTCACAACAACTTCCAAGAGCACATCTCAAAACAAACTTCGTGTTGCAGGGATGGATGAAGAGATGCTAAGTTTGGAAGTAGAGAACAAACCAATGCTGTTTGTTCCTAGCTTATCCCTATTCCAAAGATCCACAACCAAAATAAAATGTTTGGGCAGAAACGTGTGTGAATGATGCTGATGGTGAGGTTAAATTATGTCATATTAAATGCAGCGTTCATTACCGCATGTTTTTCTCCTAAGAATATAAAGTGCATACTCTCCTCGAGCTTCAAGGAAGTCGGAGTGAAGCAAGACAGGAGGAACCGCAGAGACTGTAGGCTTTGCTTTGGACAGGCGGTCTGGAAAGGAGCAGAGCCGAACAGCACGGGGCCGATTGGAGCTGGCTGATCAGAGCGGGACGGTTGCCGATGATGGGGATGAGTCTCGACTGCCACGCCGGCATCAGCACGTTGTAGTTGACAACTACAGGCTGTTAATCTTATTATAACGAAGTAAGTAGCAAACATTATTATGGTCTCCAAAAGGGAGATGCGCGCGCCCTGCGCCCCCACCTGTATCTGCCACAGTCCTATGACTGTAGCATCTAAACTCCACTCTACTAGGGCCTACAGACAATTTGCTTACTTCTTCACTAAAAAAGAACTTTACCTTATCTCTTGACTTTTTCTTTCTTATGTTCTACTCATGTGTGTCAGATTATGTGGAGGTTTTAGAGGACCCAATTGCATAAGTGAGGAGGCAGTGAGTTTTGTAGATTTAATTACACGTCCAAGGCAACAGAGGCAAAAAATAAATAAAAATAAAATAAAAAAAATACTAAGAACAAAAAATAATCCAGTAACATCAGGGTGAACACACATGGGGTGCAAGCAGATGATGGAGCAAGAAACCAATAAAGACAAGGAACCAGCAAACAGTGACTGAACATGAGGTATATAAATAGGAGACTGAACAACGTACAGGATAATCAGCAGATTGGGAGCAGGTGTGGACAGAGGAGTCTAGAAGGGAGTTGGAGAAGGAGAATGACACGGGATGGCAACAGAGGGCAAACAAGAAATACCTAAGAACTCAAATACAATCAATACCTAGAATAACAAAAGGTTTGCAGGTCTGGCTTGATTAGGGACAGAACAAACAATATGTCTTTTGATGATGAGTAATGACAAAGCTAACAGAATAGACTGCATGCTACCCTATGCTATACTGAAACATGTGTTGAGCTGTTGCTGAAGCTTGGACAAGCTTTATTTCACTAAGGGTCTAAACACTGATATAACATTAGTGTTCATGTGTTCCTCAGATGCTCATTACATTTCCATTACCAAGTCTGACCAAGAGTCATTTAGTGGAATCCTGATGTCTATTCGCTGCTAGCTATTTCAAAGAGGATAAAGAATCCTTTAACTAAAGCTTATTGGTTCTTGATTAAGCAAATTATTCAATAAAACATTATTTTTGCCAAATAATGTTTTATTCACCTCATGGATTTGCATTGTGAATTGGTCTGAAAACATTCCAATTTCTCTAAATTAATGATAAGTTAATTTAATCACATCGCAAATTATTCCAGATAAACTTTGGTTTCAAACACAAAATCCATCTTAAACTGTTTTATGGTTTTCAACCATGTTTACCTTCCTCTTTGTACATAGTAGTTTAGTTTAGTTTAGTTTAGTTTAGTTTAGTTTAGTTTAGTTTAGTTTAGTTTAGTTTAGTTTAGTTTAGTTTAGTTTAGTTGAGCTGATTTGAGCTGATCTGAGCTGAGTTGAGTTGAGTTGAGTTGAGTTGAGTTGAGTTGAGTTTAGTTTAGTTTAGTTTAGTTTAGTTTAGTTTAGTTTAGTTGAGCTGATCTGAGCTGAGTTGAGTTGAGTTTAGTTTAGTTTCACTAGTTTTAGTTAAGCTGAATAATTTTTAATAAACTTTTATATTATATTTTGAACAGAAGTTGTGGTGAATTTATTCCATGTGTGTGCAGAATTAACTGACCATGATTAGTGCTTAAATCAATCTTTCATTTATTGTTCTAACACACAGCTAGTAGGGCGTGTGTTCATAACAGTATATAACAGCAGAAATAATATCTGATTAAATAAGATATTTTCCACCCCTACTGGGGAGGGCAATAAACATCTTAACCTCTTACACCCTAAGGGGGTATAAATAAATTTCTGCCTGACAAAAACACACAAAAGTAAATCACTTATAGCCTCGCAGCTATTAGATTTAAGAAGAAACTTTTGGTACCTCTGTAAAGGTAAGATGTCATAGAATGGTTTTCTGGTGTCAGCACCATTGTAGCTTTGACCCTGCCTGAAATATTAGGGACAAAATACAAAATATTTTGCATTTTTTGAATCTCGCCAAAATTTTCTTTGAAATAAACATTGCAAAACACTACCAAAATATTATTTATAGCACAAAAAATTAGTACAGACTTTTAAATCTAAATGTTGTGTAAAAATATACCAAATTTGGTATCAATCAGATGAATCATATTTATTTTAGAATGGTATTAGTGAGAAATTTCTTAGGCGGAGAGGCCATTTTGGCACATTTATCCAAAAATGTCACCAAACTGTGCCAAATGTGTTTTTTACATCAATACTGGGGGTTTGTTAAAATAACGAGGTCACGTAGCAGCTGGACCCGCCGGTGGGTCCGTAGGGTTCTAGGGGTTAAAGTATCACAAATATAAATTCCCAGCTGCATGGGAATAGAATAGAAAATAAAATCACGATATTATTAGGCATCCTATCTGGATGGGCATTGAACTTAATATCCCAACGCTCCACACCAGAAACATGGTATTTCTGTCTTTCTCTTGTGTTTTTGTCTCTTTGTTTTCTTGTTTGTGTCATTCTGGGCTTGTTTAGATGTCAGCATGCCTAGGCTGTATTTACAAAGCTGGATGGCCTCAGGACAAGCAAAGACTGCGAGACATCCTTTGTTGGGAAAATGAATGCAGCATTGCCTTCTGAGATATAAAAGAGCCACATGTCATTTTCTGTGTCTTCATGTCCACTCTCCTCTTCCCACCTTCTCTTGTCTTTTCAAAGGGTGATAATGTAGAATATTATTATACACAACAGAGAGGAGCCTCTCCACTGTGTTCATATTCCTCGCACCAGTCTTGAGAAAACATTTCCCTGCTAGTATTTGACCCTGTGGAATCCAATGATTGTATAGTTTGATTGTAGTTTATGAGCAAAGCACATTAGTGGTACGGAGTTCACAATGATCCCAGGCTTCATTTGGCATTTATGTAACATTAACATGAAATCCTCTTCAATTCTCTCACCAGGGAACGTGCTACAAATAATCACTCTTCTAAATTACAACAACTGTTCGCTATGTGAAGCTGTAGGCAGACGTTTGTATTTACACATTTGCATATATTTGACCTACTTCTAATACAAGGGTGAAAAAATCCTTACACAGGTTAAAGCAGTGGTTCTCAAACTTTTTCTGTCATTCCCCACTTTGGACAAGGGGGAATTTTCAAGCCCCGCCTGTCCCCATCGCCCCAACACAGTGCTAATGAAATATGAAACGATCTTAAAATGTTCCAATTTTATTGAAGTAACAAGTAGTATCTAAATACAAACTATCTACATCAAATAACAGCAAGCTCAAAAATAAAGAAAATAAAAATGCAGCTCAAAGATAGAAAAAATTAAAGTGCCACTCTGCAATCAGTTAATAAAAGAAAAGAAGTGAAATCCATCTGGTAAGACAGGTCTATTTATCCCTGCATTAGTGGCTGCAATGAGCCTGTTTTGCATTGCACAGTTTCTCAAAACGGGGTTGTCATGCTTTGTTTTCAGTGAAGCAACAGTTGAAAAGCCCATCTCACAGAGATATGATGTGGCAAAGGGAAGAAGAATGCACACAGCTCTCTGCCCGATGAGTGGATACTCCCTCTCCACTCCAAACCAGAAACATGAACATGTGGCTGTGTGAATCAAACGCCGTTATTTATTTAAGATAAAATATTTCAAATTCAGTTATTTATGATCAACCTGCGCCGTCAATCCCGGCGCATGTGCGCTTTATTTGCAGTCTGGACGCTGAGGGTAAACATGCTGTGTTTCTGACTACAGCGCTGAGAGGGACTCCTGCGATAGCGGGGGAGAACAGGGGGGGACGGAGGAGGCGCCCCACGGCAGCACCTGCCGCTGGAGGACAAGAAAAGGAACGATACGTGCTTTCACGTAAGAGTCTCCAAAAGTCGCTAGATTTGTCGCTAGTCGCTTTTTTGAAAAAGAGTCGCTGGAGGGGTCTGAAATATAGCGACAAAGTCTCTGAGTTGGCAACACTGGGGCGCGAAAGTTGACGTCACGTCAATCATTATTTTGGCACTTCAGTTCCAGGTTAAATGTTTCTCATATCTAATGTTCTTTTAATTAGACTGCATGTAGGCTAGTAATGATTACTTTGTGGGTTTGATTGGTCTAAAAAGCGGCAACATACAGCTATAAGGACAGTTTGCTCTCACACGTTCTACATTTATAGTCACACGACACACACACACACCGGAACTTGGCGCGCCCCACCTGTCACGTCTCAATTCCCCACCATTGGGTCGCGCTACACACTTTGAGAACCGCGGGGTTCCTGGTTTGATTCCTGGCCTAGGGTCTTTGTGTATGGAGTGTGTTCTCCCCATGCATGCCAGTTAACTGTTAGGTTAACTGGGGTCTCTTAATTGCCATTAGGTGTGAGAATGTTCAGGGAATGTGCAATGGTTGTGTGTCTCTTTGTCGCCGCATGACAGAGTGGCAACCTGTCCAGGTTGCACCCGGCATTTTGCCCAAAGACTGCGGGGGATTAGCACCAGCCCCACTGTGACCATGGTGGATAAGAAAAAGAAGATTGGTGGATAGTTCTGAAGATGATAGAAGGTGTGTAAAGGAAAATAACCTGGCATTTTATCTATACCACCACACCAAAATTGTCCTTAAATTCATATTTAAAGAAGAGCTCAAATCCTTACTTAGCTCTGTTCTCATTTAAAGAGAACAGAGCTAAGTTAACTCTGAGTTAACAGGGTTTCTGTCTCCTTGAACCCCAGTGGGCCTCAGCAGATGGCCGCTCACACTGAGCCTGGTTCTGCTGGAGGTTTCTTCCTGTTAAAAGGGAGTTTTTCCTCTCCACTGTCGCTACAAGCATGCTTAGTGTGGGGGATTGCTGTAGAGTCAATGAGTCAATGCAATCAACTGGTTTTCCTTAGATAGAAAACTTTGAATTAATCTGATTGGATGATCTGGTGAACTGTAAAGTGTCTTGAGATTATGTGTGTTGTGAATTGGTGCTATAGAAATAAACTGAATTGAAATATATATTGCTTTGATGCGGAATAAATAGTGTTTACACCCATTGACCTTCCAGTCATTTCTAACCCTTTCCAAATCCTAACCCTGACAATAACCCTAAACCTCACCATTACCAGTCCATACCCTAAACTAAATGTCCTCATTTTGCAACAACTGTTCCTCAATGTGATGGGAAATCAGAAAAACAGTCTTCATTCTGACTCACAAACAGGAGCACACACACAAGCATGTTGTCCTTCCTTCACCTCACTTCACTTCAACCCCTTCACCCTTTCGTCTGTTCTCCTTCCTCGTTGTCCTCTCTGCCTTATTGTCCTATTTCTGGGACTGAGATCATCACTGACAATTAGAGAGGATGTCTTTTTCACCAAAGGCCATAGGAGCTAAGAGGATGCGTGTTGGGGACGTGAGATGCAATGAAACAGCGGGGATCCTGGGGTGCTCTTCTAACAAAATGCCAACATGCTCGTTCGGTTTCTCCTCTCTGCCTTTGTTTTCAGATTTGCGTCATCCTGGCTGCAGCTCTGTCTGGCTTATACAGGGGGAATGATGTATTCAGCTGTCGGGAGGTATTCAGTCTATTGTTTCTATGAGCCTGAGGATCAGCTGAATGCTCAGCTAAATGCTTCTTTATCTGAAGAAAAGCAGAAAGCAAAGCTGACAAACAAAGATTTTGCCAACTTTTGTTCCTCCATTAAAACGAGGAGAAAACAAAAACAATACAGTGAAGCTTAGTGCCCCGCTTTCTTTGCTTTTCTCTGTCTTGATTTATGAATGGAATTACTTATTCGCACGGCGTTGTCCTCCAAGCTAACAAGCATGTCTCAGGGTGAATGTAGGCCAGCAAGATGCGGGGCAATTAAGCTCAAAAGAAGTGGAAGAACGATTTAAGGACAGGAAGTTTGCTCCTGCCTCGCCTTAAATGACCAAAACCCACCCACCGGTGGAACCCCATCTTCTGCCTGCGTAGCCATTAGCATACTAATTAGGTCAAACGTCTGCCTCCTTGGAGGATGGAGAGGGCGACTGTCTGTCCTTTTGTCTCCCCTCCCATATTTGTATTGTCCTGTTGAACGGGTGAATAAAAGTTCTTTGAGGTGAGTCTGCTTTAAGAGAAATTAAAATGGACAGGCAACATGTTGATAAGGATTTCTTTTCTACAGTAGTAGCCATTTAAAACTTCCCCACTTTCCTTGATAGGCCCTTGGCTGTCCCCTATAATTCCTTTTTAAACATCAATATTTGTGCTAAAATATTCTTTCTGTCATGATTTCTGGACATTAAGATCTAAAGAGAAGCGCCATATCCTGGCCAGACCCTGTGATTCAGTGAAAGGGTGGAGTCAGAGTTAAAAATATACAAATTAAGGAGACCAGTGTCTGGAAGTTGGAGGGGATTTTGCTGGGAGTTGCAGGGAAATGGGCTGCCATTAGGCTGGGAAGGGCAATTCGTAATGGCTGCTGTTGTACCTCTTATTGTCAAAGTTTGTATGCAGACAACGAGACTGATCTACTAAGATCGAAACAAAGAAGTGCAAAACGGGTAGAGTAAAAACTAGTCGAGTCAGAGGAGCATTTCATCATATTTTCAGTCAAAAAATAATAATTCAAGAAATTACTCCTGCTAGATTGAGTAACAGATCTATATACAACTAGTTTGATGTTCAAAAAAATTTAGTAAAGTTGAAAAAAATGTGACATCATATATAAATGCAGGTATTTTAAAGAATGAGATCAAATATAAACTTGTGACATGCAGCAGTTGCATGGAGGTTTGTAGGGGACCCAAATGCAGAGAAGGGAGCTGATGTGGTTTCTTGCAGATTTAATAATGAAGGGAATTAATAGTGATAAGGATTTAATGATAAACCATAAATAACTGATCAAGGACCACAGGGACCAGAGCAAAGGGGAACGCATGGGTTAAGGAGGGAATGAAGAGAATCCATCAAACAGAGACTAAAGAGGAGGAGGACAAACGAACAAAGAATGCAGTAATCAGCTGATTGAGAGCAGGTGTGGATAGCAGGATCTAGAAGGGAGCCGGGGTAAGGAGAATGACACAAGGGGGCAGCAGAGAGTAAACAAGAATGTAAAAAATAATGAAATCTCAATAAGTAATTTTAATAATTGTTTTTGCATTTTTTCTTGAATTGAGGAGGTAAGTGAAACACTCTGCCAATGTAACAAGACCATTTAAATTTGAAATAATGAAAAAAAAAATACATTTTCTTATTTCAAGTGCATAGTATCTAATTATTTATCTACCCAAATTAAGGATAAATACACTTAATTTTAGAATTTTTTACTTAGTTGTAGATCATTTTTGCAGTGTAAGGACTCAAATAAAACCAGAAAACAACTAGAATGATGCAAAATAGAAATGAAACCCATGACCCAGAAAATGCAGAATAAATCAAAGTGTAACTGAAAACTCAAAAAAAAAAAAAAAAAAAACTCGTCCAGAAAGGGCAGAATCATCAATATTTTCAAAATACCCTGTTTTTACATTATAACATCAATACCTAACGTACTTTAGTATTTTATGTATATAGGTTGGAATAGGGCAAATTAGTTCCTGAACAAAGTTAAAGTATATTGTGAGCTGTGTTTTTACTTGATCTTAAATAACACAGCAAATAGGAAATAACATTAAAGCAAACAAAAGTCTCTCACTTAAATTTGGAAATCTTTCTCTGTCCAAAAAATATAAATGCTTTATAAAACATTAAGCCTAAAATATATTTACTTGTGAGGTTTGCTCTGAACCATCCTTTCATTGGAAGAAGATGCATGTTTAAGCACCGGAGTCTGACAATGATGTGATAATTACACTGTGAAGAATGCACAGGTGCTGCAAAACACCAGTGGGAGGAAGATCTGTGATGTGTGTATGTGTGGAAAATGCATCAGTGGAGAACAAAGAACTCCAGACAGGATACATACTGAGGGGAATAATCAGGAGAGAACAGCAGGAGATGAGAACTAGGTGTGTGGCAAAGCTAAAAGCACAGCTAACTGAACATTCCTGATGGGAAACTGAAACAAACAAATAAAAAAGTCTTTAGATTGTAAAACCTGATCAGAATAGATTTCACCTGATTCAAACGTCTTCAATGGCAGTCTATTCAATTCAGTTTATTTCTATAGCGCCAATTCACAACACATGTCATCTCAAGGCACTTTCCAGTTCACCAGATCATCCAGTCACATTGATTCAAAGTTTTCTATCTAAGGAAAACCAGCTGATTGCATCGACTCATTGACTCTTCAGCAATCCCTCACACTAAGCATGCTTGTAGCGACAGTGGAGAGGAAAAACTCCCTTTGAACAGGAAGAAACCTCCAGCAGAACCAGGCTCAGTGTGAGCGGCCATCTGCTGAGGCACAGAAAGCAGGCATAGAAAAAGAAGCACAGATGCAAAAGGCAATTGTAAAAGGCTAATCCCGGAAACACACAGCCAGGCAGACAAGCTCCGAGCCAGCTCCCATGTCAGAGGATGAGGAGAGCACATCCAGTTAGTCACAGTCAGAGAAACAGGACCACACTGGAAAACAGGCCAAACACAAAGGTGTTGATGGCAGCAGTGTAGAGCCCTAGAAATAGAATAGTGTAGAACGTGATATAGATAAAATTGATAGGCATAATTATCATATTGGGCAAGCGTTTATTTGATTTATTATTGAGTTAGTAAAATTAATTTGGTTTATGACAAAATATGTGCTCAAACTACTTTCTTTTTATTTTTTATTTGTATTTCATACATTTCTGTAATAATAATACCCTTTCAGGAGGACACGATGCATGATGGGTGAAAGAAAGTTCATGATCTCAGTGTATGTTAAAACGAAAGAAAAAACGATATGCTGTATGCTTGAACCGTGGATTTAGTTTAATATTGTTGCGCAAAAGCGCAAATCTATGGGTTTTTTTAGTTTCATTTTAAGGGTGCAACAGCAGCACAGCTGATATTTCTCTCCAGGATGGAGTCACAGCCAAACAGGAACAGACCAGATGAAGCTACTATGAGAAAAAGCAGAGAGAGCAGAACGTTAGAGATTGAACTAACAGATTCTGCAGAGTGGGAGAATAGAGATAGAATGAAGCAGAATGATGAAAAAGGGGTCCCTATGTCCTCCAGCAGTCTAAGCCTATAGCAGCAGAACTATAGAGATAGCTCAGGATAACCTGAGCCACTCTAACTATAAGCTTTATCAAAAAGGAAAGTTTTAAGCCTAGCCTTAAAAGTAGACAGGGTGTCTGCCTCACGGACTAAAACTGGTAGTTGGTTCCACAGGAGAGGAGCCTGATAACTAAAAGATCTGCCTCCCATTCTACTTTTTGAAATTCTAGGAACTGATTTGTATTTTAACCAAATGATAACATTTAATAATTTTACTGCTGGTATGATAATTGAACCTATGTTCATGTGAGTTTGTGGAGCTGCAGGCTGTTTTTATTGATTCCACTTTAGGATTGAAGTTGTAGTTTACAGGCTGCCAGTTGGAGTTTACATCAAGTCACACTTTTCCCCTTCCCTGCTTTTTACTGATGTGACATTTCCCAGTAACCTCAGCCTGTTCCGGTGTTATTACAGAAAAAGACATCATGTTGTCTCTCACCAGGAAGTTCTCCCAAAGCAAGTTAAAAACTTGTTCTTTGACTTTCCCAAGAATCAGATTAGGGAGGCTCCAAAGATGTGCAGAATCAAATTTGCATTAACATTCCATAGCCTCATGTGGGAAATAATAAGCTGCAATCCTTCCACAGCCCCTTTGTTTAATTGCATTAATGTTAACGAAGTGCTGATGCAATTAGAAGAAAGAGACCTTCTTTCTCTTCTCTCTTATGAGAGTCACGTTAGCTTCAGCCTGGTCCAAGTCATGAAATTCTCATTTTATTTCCTCACCGGTAGTTTCAAATAAAAACATGTCTCTGTTTCTTGTGTCCCTGCATTGCTGGTTACCTTCCATAACCTTGACCAGTTTTTCTCCAGCAGTCAGGAAGGTGTAGCAGTTCTTCTAAACATGGCTGCTTGTGTTTGAGCAGGCCGTTTTAAGATGCACTGATTATTTGCCTATTCTAGTGTGTGAGGAGTGGCTCCAGGGGCTCCTTATCATCCCACTCACTTCCTGGATTAAAGCGGCTATAATCAGAAATATGAATATTCATAAGGCGGAGACCTGAAAAAGTGAAAAAGACTGACAGGCGAAATGTATCAAGCTGAGTAACAGACAACAAGCAGGAGAGAAACTGCTGGAAAAACCTGTGCTTATGCAGTGAGTGAAAACACTGGGATAGGTTTGCATTACGCTCCCTCTGACTACATCATGTCTGACGACATTAGACAACGTTCTCTGTTACTGATCACATGTTGGTCCTAAAGCTAAACCTAATCTGCCTCTTTTTTCACCATCCAGTGGCACCGCCCCACCCATCCAATGACTTTGATTAAGACATAAAAAGCAAATAAAAATTAAATTCTAAAATAAAAATATTTTGCAAACTTTTAATAGATTGTTTTAGATTTGTATGATAAATATTTAATCTTTAATGAAGAGTAAAGTTTTTTCATTTATCGTCAGATTGGTGACGTATTTCCAAAAATCTTCCCCCATACACTCTGGTAAAAAGTTGTCGGTGCGCAGCAGCTCCTCTGCAATGCAAAGATAGGAGCATCCCTGGGAGCAGCTCTCCTGCACCCAGAGCTGAAAGCAACTTTATTCACACATCACCTCCTGCCATAGCGCTGATGTCACAGTTTTCTGTTAGAAACTTTTCTCACTTCAGTTGTTTTTGTTGTTGGCAATTATGTAAATACACAGATGTAATACCTTACTATGAATTTGGTTATTTTTAAGTTATAAAGAGAAAACTCCACCAGAGGCCACTGTCCCCATCTGTTTATCAAAAAGCGGAAGTTTTTCTACCCCTTTCTCACTGGCCTAAAAACCCATTCAAAGCCAGGAACAATTTGCTTTTAGTGGGAACAGCTCACTAACGCGTGTCTATCTAGGTCAAACGACTCGGCAAGCGACCGCATTAAAATCGCCTCGGCTCTGATCGGCATGCTGTGGGGACACCAGAGTTGACCCGCTAAGTTACATGATACCATTAAACGCAACGTACAGTCGTCAACACACCGTACCACTCGCTTCTGATCTAACAAGCAGAAACAACTCTATTTACATTGGATAAACATGGAGCAGCTCTGGTGAGCACACTGACTACGCCCTGGCTTCCTTCCATATTGCTCTCCATTGTTTACTTTCCTGATTTCTGTCACACTGTTGACATCATCAATACTAATCCAGCGTGATGATGTCACCAGATACGGTGCTGCGGAGGGACAGAGGCCACGCAGCTGCCAGCTTTTTCTGCCAGTGAAAAGAGTCAAATGTTAGCGGGCACCCATATTTGAAAAACACATGTTTACCGCTTATTTTCAGTGGGAAAGAGGCTAAAGATTAACACAAATGTACTTGTTGCTTTTTTTTCTGTAAGTAACTTTACCAAAAAACGTACAAAACTAAAAGAAACAAACTGTCATCACTGAATCTGCATCACGTCAGCTCAGAATATGGAACAAATTACTATTAAAGGAAAAGTGAATTGATTGTGAATTATAGCAAAACCTTCTGATAGTATGCAGAGCTGCCAGCAGAGATCCGGTCTGTAAACGACATGAAGATGGAGCTGGTAGGCTGATGGAGATTAAAATTAGATCAGATCTGACTTCTGACCTTGGGGGTCTATTGTTGATGTGCTATTTGGAGAAAGCTTTGCTTCAGATAACATATAGATGGTGTTTCCTTTCACAGCCTGAACACGCCCAAGTCTGTTAAACTGAAATAACTCTAGCTTTGTTGACTGGAAATGTAATAAAGCCACTAATAGCTTAATATGCTATTCGCTAAATGTTCATCAATTACCTGCTAACTTCTGTCAATATGCTGAATATTCATATTTGCTTTCAAATCATTATTTCTAAGTAGTAGTGAGTGAAAGGTCCAAAAATATGGCTAATCAGTTAGGATCTTCTCCAAATCATTCTTCATTTTACTGAATGATAAACTGCGGGGATTTTTTGTTCCAGGCTTCAGTGCAGCCTTGAAAGGTTCAGACTTACAGTACATAATGCTGGTTGTTTAGACTTTTCCAGGCTTTTAAAATATGAAACAAAATGCAAAACTAGAGCCGAAAAAAATATTTAAATATTTCTCATTGGAAAAAATGAATGTGTTAACTTTGTATAAGTTATTTCCTTGACAAAGTTGCTCCACCTTTATTGCCTGTATAAATATCTACTACTCCTCCCTCTGACACAGTCACATTATTTCATTGTATTTTATAGAGGAAATTTAAAGCACGTGGAGAATCTGAAGGAAAATGATTCTTCCAAGAAACAGAAGCTGGAAAAGATCAAGTAAAGGTTACATAAGGTATATGAGGTTTTATATATATATATATATATATATATATATATATATATATATATATATATATATATATATATATATATATATATATATATATATATATATATATATATATATATATATATATATATATAATAAAAACATAAAACAGACCCATTATCCAGATAATGTTAATAGAATAGACATCCATCTAGGTTCTAGGTTCTGTCCCTCTCTTCTTGTCCCTTTTCTTCTTGTTTTCCTCTCTATGTTTTGTACTCAGCTGACTTTTCATGCTGTCTCTAAAGGGTTGTTGGCTGAGACTTAGACAGGCTGTCATTTTGTACACACTTGTGTATAAAAAAAGAAATTTTGTTTAGTATAGCTCTCAAGACATGTTTTAGTTTTTAAAGTGCAGCCTTGAAAGAGGTAAGCAACAGTGATAATGTAAACATACGACTGTATATTTAGAGTTCCAACATTCAGGGTTTTTCTTTTTTTATTTTATAACCCCATTTTATTCAACATTCATCAGTATGATGGTGGTGGGGAGGAAACTGAATGCTGTGAAGCCTCTTCCCAGAGGGCAGCAGGGAGAACAGTCCATGGTGGGGGGGTGAGGGGTCATTGATGATGTCACGGGCTCGGGACACGCAGCGCTGGGATGAAATGTCTTTAATGGAGGGAAGAGGAGCCCCCATGATCCTCTCTGCTGTTCTCACCTTCTTCCAGTCTGAGGCGCTGCAGCCTCCACACCACACAGTGAGACAGCTGCTCAGAACGCTCTCTATGGTGCTTCTGGAGAAGGTGGGGAGGATGGGGGGGCAGGTGGGCTCTCCTCATCCTCTGCAGGAAGTACAAGCGCTTCTGGGCCCTTTTGACCAGTGAGGTGGTGTTTCCAGACCAGGTGAGGGTGTCTGTGAAAAGACTGTGAGACACACTGAATATTATCGAAAGGATTCTCTTGCGAAATACATTTAATTTGCACAAGTAGGGAATAGTTGTATTAACCATACATGTAAACAGAGTTTAATGGGGCCCCCAGGAACTTCGGACCTGAGGCAACTGCCTAGTGTTGCCTAATGGTACCCCCCCCCCCCCCACAGCTTCTTGGAAAAAAGCTCCAAGAAGCTGTTAACATGGAAATCTGTGAAGCATAGTCTGTCTTGTTCAAGTCATTTTACAAACTTATATCCGGTTGGATTGAGAAGAAGTCTTGATGAAGTTTCCATCTGTAGACGTTCACATGGAGCTTTCTCTGATTTTCTGTAAATTCTCTTCTCTTTTATTATTTATGATTTTATAAAGTTCCAGGTTTTTGTAACCTTAGAAGCCAGTAAAACAAAGTGGGGTTTCCCAAAGGGCTTCTGGCCTATTTCCATACATTTCAGATCTGTTCTAAAATCAGATGCAACAGGTGCTTTTCTAAATCTTTACACTTAAAGGACAGACATATCATGTGTCTATGATCTGCTTTCTGCTGGCAGCTGCAGATCTAAACATCTTCATCATAGGATTTCTTTGGTCCTCTGCAATCAGGGGAAGCTTAGCGCCTTAACAGCTGCAGGAAGAGGCTCCCCATAAACAAGCTGCCTCTGAGGTTCTTCTGGAATGCAGAAGGCTTCGGCCCACCGTGTTCTTCTCCATCTTGTTTCTTCAACTCCACAGCTGTCTGGGAAACATGCATACCTTCCACAGCAAAAGATAAGCACAACTTCACAGTTGGTTATGGAGAAGAGGAATTTTCTGGGTTTTAGACTGAATTTTGCAGGGTTTGGGTGTGTGTGTTTGGTGGGGAGGCTGTGTGGATATTTATATATATCTACTCCATGAGTCACAGCAGGGGAATCACATTAGTAACGGCTGTACTGTCACCGTTGGACTTTTCAGCAGGATTCTCCCTCTTCTCAGCGCATTTCTTTTTTTTATATTCTTTTTATTTAAACTCACAAGGTCCCTGTTTTTTAATCCACACATGACCTGGAAGGAGTCATTTAATATTTTTAACTCCAGATGTCTCTAAATAAGTGTTATAGCGTGGAGAGTTGGCTAATGGTGTGTCATATCCTGCCAAGGCTGGGAGGCCTGTGTAAGCACTTGACGGGGGCTCAGGGTTTAAAGGGGGCCTTCTGGGGACTGGCTGATGATAGCAGCAGAGCTGTGATTATGTGGACTCTGGGAGGGATGGAAGGAGTCATATGGGCAAGTTTTAATAAAAAAAGCAACCCTAAAATGTCTTTAATTTGCAATTAAATTCTGGCCTCTCAGTTAGCGTCATGATCATGTCCTAACTCTGCCCAGTTTTCTAATTACTGCTCATCTAATCCACCTGCTCCTGCTACTATTTATACTGCTCAGACCCAGCAGCTCAGTCCTCCTGATCAGTTTGTTTATTCTGTTGTTGTCAGCGACCCTCAGCCTACTGCTCCAACATATTACAGCAAAGAAGGTCATGCTGATCACAACTGACTCATAAAACATCCTCAGCATCGTCCGACAGATGTGAAAAGAACTCAGCTTCATCAGGAAAAATCGGTTTTGGCCCTTTTTGTAGACCGCCTTGGTGTTTCTAGACCAGTCCACCTTATTGTTAAAGTACACTCCCAGGTACTTATACTCCCCCACAGCGTTTACAGGAACCCACCTGGATGGAAACAGGGGTCACGGGTGTTTTTGCCTTCCTCAAGTCCACTATTAGCTCCTTAGTCTTTGTAACTTTGAGCTGTAGATGGTTCTACACACTCCAAGTGAAGTTGCTTAGCACAGTTATATATTAACGCTCACCCTTTTCAGAACAGCCAACTATTGCTGAGTCATCAGAAAACTTATGAAAGTGGTATGACACCTGAAGTCAGAGGTGAAGAGGGTGAAGAGGAAGGGGGAGAGGACAGTCCCCTGAGGGACCCCAGTGTTGCTAGCCACCCTGTTGGACACACAGTTCTGTATCTCTGTTTCATAGGGGTTTGTTGTTCATTGGCTACACAATTCTGCTGCAAAATCAGTTAAAGGCATCCTTTATTTTCAAAGCTGGTAGTAATGGATATCAAAAGGTTATCATCCTTTTCACATAGAGAGCTCACTTGGGCCTGGTTGCTACAGTAGTAGCCATTCAAAATGTCCCCACTTTCCTTAATGGGTCCTTGGCTGATCCCCTACAATTCCTTTTTAACATCAATCTTGTACTAAAATATAATTTTTTTTATTTGTGGACATTAGGATCTAAAGAGAAACATCATCTCCTGGTCAGACCCTTTAATTCAGTGAAAGGGTGGAATCCGTGTAAAAAGAATAGAGACCCAGGAGAAGGCCATTGGCTGGAAGTTGGAGGGGATTTTGCTGGGAGTTGGAGGGAAGTGGGCTGCCATTTAGCTGCCGTTTGACTGAGAAGGGCCATTTTTAATGGCGGCTACTGTATGTTTTAATATGCACGTACTTAACATTTGGTTTCTGTTAATAAAGGAAGCATTTCCAAGCATAAACAGATTACCTTTTGGTATCTGTCACTACTACCATCCGCAACTTGCTTAAGTGTCAACTGCTGGACCGCTGACTGGACCGGAACTCCGCAGAGAGCTATGAGCCGCCCGTCCTCAGCCGGAGGCGGGGGGCTAGGGGCCGTTAACAGACATACCAAGTCTCCCAGAAGTTCTGGGTGTCATGATTTCATCAAGAGCTCGGACCCACATGCAGAGAAACCAAAACAGAGAGACCAGGGAAAGAGTTTAACAGGTTTATTGAGAAGCTTGTGGAGATTCCAGTGTTGCTCAACCAGAACTGAAAGGTGAGGGGAAGACACTGCAGTTAGTTCAGGTTCAGTGGGAAAATTGATTCTCGAACTTGAAGAGGAGAAATGGTTTGCAGACTCACGTTTCCAGAAAAAAGGTTGACTCTAAGACTCCAGTCGGTGTGGGGTGTTCCAGTGTTTGTCTGATTCGGTGGAGGGCGGACAGGGTTACCCAGAATGCAGTTGTTTGTAGGTGAACAGAGAAACTGCCACTTGGATTTCCTGCGATACTTGAACGGGTTGGTGTGGAGATGAATCACTTGCTCAGTGTGAAACTCAAACGATCCCTTGGAGGAAAGTGGATCCAAACCTCCCATTTGAACCCCAGCTCAGTTTGAGGCTCAGTTGATCCTTCCAGGAAGAGAAGGTCCGAAACATCCAGATTGCAGGATGACTTCCTGCCTAGAGGCAAAGACAAAAATAGCAAGAAAAACCCAGTTTGACTGAGCAAAACTCAGCTTGGCTAGAGTACCCAAAACTGGAAAACACTCTGGCATCGAGGTAGTGGCAGTCAGAAGATTGAAAGCACTCGGTTAATGAGGTAACCCTTAGCAGGTGTGGGAGGAGGTGAATCAGGACCAGGCGCCGCTGGTGGAGGAAGGAAGACAAACACACAAAACACAAACCACACAGACAGGAGTCCTAACACCGGGAGTCTCCCTGATATCGATAGCTGTTCCTGGATGCCCGCGAGTCGGATAAATTATCCCGGATTTTAGACTTTGCAAGGTGGTGTTTTTTTAATGCAAGTGCGAGCGGCAGGCAGTACAATAATTTGTGTACCATGAGCAGATTAGAACTACTGAGATTGCGCAGACAACAATAAAGAGAAACCTGTGCAGCATATCTGTCCAAAGCGATGCTCTGTTCAGCCAGCGTTCCAGGCGACTGGTTGTCAGAGAGCTCGCTGATTGGGTAAGTCAGAAAAATAAGCCAGTGAGTTTCAGTTTATTCTCTGACAGTCACCTAGTTCCCGCTCAAAGCTGTGCATCCTGTGAAATAGCAGAAGCTGAATCCTTGACTGAAAAACGAAAATATAAGACTCAGCAGAACAGCAGAATATACTAAAGTATGTCGATGTCTAGTGAAGGTGAAGAATGATGTATGTATGGGGCATGGTGCGGGTCGGTTGTCTTCGGCGGCGGGCGGGTTGAACTTTAGTAAAACATAATCCCTGACGATTTTGCATTTTTTTAGGTATGAAAAGTAGGACATGTCCGGGAAAAAGAGGACGTCTGGTCACCCTACCATACCAACAATTTGATGTTTCAGTGAGTGAGTGCTTGTTGCTATGCTACGTCTTTGCTCAGCAGCTTCGGTCGTTGTAAACCAACCAATCAGCGCACAGCTCATAATGATCATACCATAAAAGGAAGAAAACCTGTCGTTTCATTCTAGGGCTTTTCACCAGGCTGCATTAGAGCTCATAGAACAGAAAATATGCCATTTTCAGCCCAACCAAATGTTACACACCCTATTCAGAGACCTTAAGGACCAGATACCCTATAGAATCATTCTATCACCCCTTTAATATAACTGCTGTATCTCACTTGGGTGGATGTATAGACAATTAAATTAGTTGACTGAAACATTAAAAGTGTAAGTAAAATAAGGATTGGTTGTGTTACTGTTCACAGTTTTTATGGAAACTATTTAAGACATGTCAGTGACAGCTGTCACTTTAGTTTCTGTTCAGGCTGGTGACTTTTGACTTATTTATTAACCACTCTGGCTAAATGTTGAGACTGTTAGGATTCATGAACAGGTTCTTCTAACTTTTCCGAACTAGAGTTAGTCTTAGCAGAATCATCAAACTGATTCTTAAAAAGTGTCACTTCTCATTCTCACTCCTAAAAATATGATCTGATAACAAGGATGCATGGAGAACAGTCAGCTAGATAATCTCTTTGGATAATCTCTTCTTTTAATTAGTTTTTGGAAAAACTTTCAGTGAAAAGAAGGAAAACTTTTAATTAGTGTTAGACACATATAGTCCCCCCAAGACACACCTTTCTTTGTTGTCTAAAAGTATCCTTAAGGCCAAATACCCATCAATAATACTACGTTTACAATAAAAATGTTTTAATGTCTCAAAAAAGTGTTTAAGACCTCGACTTGGACACATGTATAAGTTGAAGCCCACTGGTCCACACTTTCAATTCAGTTATTTCTATAGCGTCGATTCACAACTCATGCCATCTCAAGGCACTGTACAATTCAACTACATTATAATTAATTGAACTTTATTGATCTTACCTTGGAGAAATTTAGCTCTGCATTTCATCATGCAGTGAAACTGCTAACCAGGCATTAGCCACATTTATACATGTAGCTCAATGTGAATTCTGCAGAGTATCCCAGTGGAAAGGCTTCTGTTAATAATAATAATCAAACTTTAATGATCTAATTGGAGAAAAGTATCTCTGAATTTAAATCATCCTCTTGGGGAGCAGTGGGCTGCCAATGTGCGGTGCCTGGGGAACAGTGTGGGGTTAAGGGTCTTGCTCAGGAACCCAGAGTGGAGGCTGTGGGGATTGAACCGGGTTCTTGCAACCTTCTCAGAGCACAAACACACTGCTCTAACCACTAGTCCAACACTCCCTCAACAGTCTGGTTGTATAATTTGTATCACATATGATACAGGTTGGAAGGTTCTACCCTGCTATTTTCAAGTGGCTTTACTTGCTGTGATTAATGGGAAAATAGTAGTTTTGAAAAGGTATAAGCAGTACTCGAGTTGAGGGGGGATGGCTTCCCCCTTCTTAAAAAATCTTAAAAATCATCGCCCTTCTTAAATGACCATCCCCCCCATACCATCCCTTGTGACATTTTATTACTGTATCCGTACAATTTCTACTATATATTAACTGTAGTATCGCCCTTTCAACATTTGGCGGGCTCGTGGCTAACGAAAAGCCTGAGCAAAATGAATCAAATCAAAGAAATGTCCTACCATGACTATGAAGATGATCCAAGTGGAAAATGATTCTCTAACTATATAGAGGCATCGCTAGCCATGCTAACTCTGTAGGGACAGTGCTAGCCATGCTAACTCTGTAGGGGCAGTGATAGCCATGCTAACTATGTAGGGGCAGTGCTAGCCATGCTAACTATGTAGGGGCAGTGCTAGCCATGCTAATTATCTAGGGGCAGTGATAGCCATGCTAACTATGTAGGGGCAGTGCTAGCCATGCTAATTATCTAGGGGCAGTGATAGCCATGCTAACTATGTAGGGGCAGTGCTAGCCATGCTAACTATCTAGGGGCAGTGATAGCCAAGCTAACTATGTAGGGGCAGGGCTAGCCATGCTAACTACCTAGGGGCAGTGATAGCCATGCTAACTATCTAGAGGCAGTGCTAGCCATGCTAACTCTGTAGGGGCAGTGATAGGCATGCTAACTCTGTAGGGGCAGTGATAGCCATGGTAACTATGTAGGGGCAGTGAGAGCCATGCTAACTATGTAGGGGCAGCGATAGCCATGCAAACTATGTTAGTTAGCTTTTTTTTTCTGTTTTATCTTCCTGTATTTTAATCATGTAAAGCACTTTGCATTGTCTTTGTACTGAATGGTGCTATACAAATAAATGTGCCTTGCCTTGCCTATGTAGGGGCAGTGATAGCCATGCTAACTATGTAGGGGCAGTGATAGCCATGCTAACTATGTAGGGGCAGTGATAGCCATGCTAACTATGAAGGGGCAGTGATAGCCATGCTAACTGTGCACTCCCTGCAGTTGTAAACTGAGGGAAGAGAGGATGGTAGAGGGAAACGTTTCATAAATAAATATTTTTTGAGGACTAATATTGGTAGGAGTAAGTGTATTACTTAAAGATAAGGATTTGATAACTTCAGTGTGCTAGCCATGCTAACTCTGTAGGAGCAGTGATAGCCATCCCAGTCCAGGGACTGACTGCAGTTCTACTGTAAGGTGTCTTGGTCAAGGTCATTGCCCGGTGTACCTGACATCTAACACCCAGACCATGCATAGTGCTTTAGGTTAACAGCCTATATTCATTAGGCTAAGCATGTATGCTTCCAAAAAAAAAAAAAAAAAATCCACCATGCCCATTCTTTTCTTTTTTACAACTAGACTACTGGGTGAAAGAATACCCCAAAAGGTCATCTGTGCAGTCAGTTTCTGCAAGATGAAAGATAGAAATGCAAAAAGGAATAACTTGTGATTAGGAAAGGTATCTATGATCAGATTTAGGAATTTCTTTTTTTTTTTCAGTCATAGATCTGAAAATACATTTTTAAATTTCAGTATTTAATAATAAATTAACAAATCCAATTTACAATCCCACTGTAATAATCAATTTCAAATATGCAATTAGAAAATGCTTTTCAAATTGGATTTCAAAATTCATGATTTAAATGTTACATATTAAACATACGTTTTTCATTTCAGTGACTCTAGGTCCTCTGTAACACACAGGTGCAGGTTGCAGACCCTGATCTTTAGCTGAAACTAAAAGTGAAACACCTTCAATATGAAATTGTTTTTAAATTTACACGGTCAAAAATAAAAATTCCAAGAGATACATTAGTATTTTTTGTGTTCACATGCCATCATGAGAAACAGTATTGTTATTGGTATCATGTATTTAGCAAAAGGGCCACTACAGGGGCACTGTCCCCTGTGGTGGGCCCTGTCTATAACTGCCTACGCTCACTCCTCATTCACTGTTAATAAGCACTTCAATATTTTGAGCAGATAGAATATTAATTTAGGAAATGATTTCTTGCTGTGAACGGCTGCACCAACAACCATCAGCATTCTGATAGAGAAACCAGTTTTTTCTTCAGTTAGTAACATAGAGGCTACTATCATTACTGATTGTTAGTAAACTCCAGATGAATCACAAACTGTTTATCTCTACAGCTTGTTCTCTGTTAATTTTATTTCATTCTATTTCAACTAAATGATTAGGTCAGTATATGGGAAATAAATGACTAAAAAGTATTTTTAAATTAGTTCTTGCTCAGAAACTACCATGTTTATCCTAAACACTGATCAAACGCTGTCATTCTGCTGCCATATTGTCTAATAAAAATGTTTAAAAGATCATACATAATGAATTCTTACTTTCTTTGGCTACATTAGGCAAAAAAACTTAAAGGTTCTGTAAAGATAAATGCAGATAAATCCATGATATGCTCCTCTACAGTAAACACCAAGATCACATGTTCAATCATAAATATTCACCACTGATTAAAAGATTAGAAATTTAATCTCTCAAGTACTCCAAGAACTAATCCCATCCCCCGAGGAGTAAACAAACTCCTGCTCAGCCCTGATCAATGAATTCCCCAAAGTAACAAATAGAAGCAAGCTAACAAGGACTGACAAAACACTCGGAATGCTTCTGCTCATTAAATGTTGTCTGCTTAATTATTTTTTAGATTCTAATGGCTCTTCTGAAACTGGCACCTATATCTGGGAGGCATAGTAAAACAGGGCACACATGAATATTTTTCAACCGGAAGCCCGGGTGAATTGGGATTCTTGCTTGTTTTACATTACTTTGTGGGGTCGTTTTAGCTCTTTAAACGGTTTTTGTCATAAAAAGAAATGCCTTTTGACCATTTTGTTAAGGAAATCTCTGCATTTCCACGTTGAAGCTCCTGAGAAGAGATCATTCTGAACGAACTCTTTAAATAACCCATCATAATGTATACAGGGCTCGATGTTAACCATCGCCCGATCTTAAAAGTAGTTTTCTTTGTTGCGAGAGTACAAATTTCATTGCATTATCCCGCCGGGCAAGTGCAATGATTGCAAAAAAATTATTTATTACTCAAAATTACTTCGATGAAAACAACCCAGAAGCGTTGCCGGCGCCATTTGCGTTGTTTTGTACACATTCTCGTGTGATTTGAAAAAGCTGGGTGATTTTTGTCCACCTAGCGGTCATTTTGATGTAGTTACCAAAATGACAAACATTCTAGAAAGCTCTGTCATATGACAGTCTTCTGTACAGTGATGCAGGTCATACCTTAAAAAATTTTCATTCATTTTTCTCTCTTAGACATTGGAGAGGTGCATTTAAATGTTATAGAGCTAAACATGTTAAATTGATGACCTGTTATGTTATTATTATTGTCTTTTATTTTATTTTATTTATTATTGTTTCCTGAGTCAGTTAAAAGTCAGGGAATTCTGAATTTATGTAAGATTGTGGAAACTCTGTATAAAATAACTATGTATAATGATTCTCTAGAAAAGTCACATTATATTAATAGTATTATCTTGTATAAACATACTGTGACTCTAAAATAAAAGTTATTCATTTGTGACATTGACTTCTGTCTTGTGATTTATCTTAAGTTTTTAACCTGTCAAGTTTTTTTTTAGATTTTTAACATTACAATTGATATTTTTCCAAGCACACTACAGTTTGAAACCAAGTTTAGTTTGAAAAGAATATGCAGGAATGATTGAAAAGCATGTTAACACGGTAATGTAGGCTTGAGTTCATCATCTGACGCATGCAGATACACACCAGGAACCTGGAAACTTAAAAAATACAAAAACATTTAAAAAATAAACATGTTTCATTGATATATATACAAAAATGAATATTAGGAACTATATTTATCAAACATTATACTGGGCAAGTAAAAATTGTTTCTGGGCAAATTAAATGTGAAAGTCGGGCAAGTGTTAAAAATCCTTAACGTCAACCCCTGGTATAAGTATTGAATAACCAGGAGATATGACAACATATTTTGACAGAAATTGTAATGTTACTCAGATCAGAGAAGTTGCTTAGCTTTACAGAAGACAGCGCTTACCAACCAGGCTCACTTCTCATGAAGTGGCACCGATTTACAGTTACAGAAGCATTTTATGCAGCTCTGGTCTGCCATATCATCCCGTCATCGCATCATACATGTTTTTAAATCAGGAGACATCCATGGCTCCAGCCAAAATATTACACTTTGTTATTAGATCAAGAACACAGTTTTCATTCCATTCCCAAATCTTTGCCAGGTGCATAATAGAGACTTGATATTCTGACCGAAGGAACCATGTTATTTAGATAAACTACTGAGGAAAACATTAGTTCTGACATGCAGAAGGCAGGCATTATTAGGGTTTAACAGACTCGCACATCATCCATAAGAATATTACTAACAATATGATAATGTTCTCTTTTGTCAAAACCAGGCCCTAAGTATTATTTTGTTTTACGAATACATGTCCAAGTTGGTCAGTTTGATTTAACACTAATCTTTTTTCTAAATAATTCAACTTTAGTCAAATTAAAGTTTTGATTTATATTGTGATTTGAAGTTTTCTTCTACATAAATGACCCCTCCCTGACTGCTGTTTGAATAGATGTCTGAACACTCTTCTTTGTTTATTTGATCGTCTGTATATTTTTCAATAAATGTTTATCAAACACAAAAAATGTTTCGGAGGACATTTGACATCCCCACTAACTAAGCGTTAGCAAGTGCTAACACAAGGGGCACAAGAGCTGATGAAGTGGCTCTTCTAGGAGATTTTCTGCACCAAAGCAGCAACTGTTCTTTCCTAGCAAACTTCTAAGTCATGGAAATTCGTTTTTTTAGCTACAAGTGGCCTCCAAGTTTGTTTATTCTTCCTGCAAAGGAGCTTATTGCCAGAAATAGAACAATGTAATAAAATGGACAGCACTGACATGGAGAGAGGAAATGTCGTAGTGAAGGCAAGTGTCTTTCTTCTGGGTTGGAAAAATAGCTCCAGAAAATAACTGATGTTTAATAATGAATGCATATATTTAGTGTAATGCCAGAGGCAGTATTTCATCATATAAATGCCTGTAGCATATAGGCTTTGAAAGGGTTCAGCAGGGTAAAATAGGATCTTCTATCCCAGTGTCATGGGTTTATGCGTGCCCCGTTTGAACCTGTATGTGCCTCAGCTCAGTCGGTATGTTATCCTGTAGGATGAAGCTCTGTGTTGAGTCATAGGTCATCAAAATGCTTGGCTGGCTTTCTTGCTGACGGCCTCATAAATGGATGAGAAACGCCTGTCCTTCACTATGACTGCTTAGCATCTCGTAATGCATAACATGATGTGACAGACACACCCTCTAAAAACACACATCTAACAGAGGATGAAAAACTCCCTCGCACCACTGACAACTTTATATATGAACCAACATGTTTGAACTCTTACTTAAACCAACACCAAGTAGGTTTTCATGTATCATGTATTTCTAATACTTTTTTGATAATATGTCAACCTACGATTAGCTGATTGACCCCTCTGTCATGGTCCCCCAGCTTTCACCAGCAGTAAGCAACTTGGAGGTTGATGGCAGTAACTCTGCCACACAGAACAATTACAAAGGTGCAGACTGCTTTACAGACATCCCAAGTTCCAAAAACTCATTTTAGGGAGATGGTTATCATATTCCCCAGCTGCCCCCCTCCTGTCCCCCTCGTAGATTTGGTCTAGATCCACCACTGTTCCTCCCCTAACTAGATGTTGATATACTTTAGTATATTCTGCTGTAAAATTAGTCCTATATTTTCGTTTTTACTCGAGGATTGAACCTCTGCCGTTTCCCAGGATGCACAGCTTTGAGTGGTAACTAGGTGACTGCCTAGTTACCACTCAAACTGCCTGTAACAGTTACCACTGTTACAGGCAGTTACCACTGCCTGTAATTGAAAAAATCAAACTATTTTGTTCTTTTTTCAAAGGGAAATGCAGGGTATTCCAGCTAAAACATACTGAATAGTGGAATGCGTTCTCCGGCTCAGCCATATTTGTTTTACTCAGCCATCTCTGATATTGTATATGTCACTGCATTTCTATATGAAACATTTCTGTGTTTGAGGCCAATACATCTGGTTGTCAGGACTAGTGGATTCTTGTGGAGGACCCAAATGCAGAGACGGAAAGGTAGAGATGTTTTCTTGCAAAATTTAACAAAGGAGTAAAAATACGGAAGCCATAGTGCAGAACCGACCGACAAGAAACTCAGGAAACAAAAACAAGGACACACTGGGGAGGAATAAACCAAAGAAATGAAGATAATCCAGCAAACAGTGACTGTAGAGGAGTATACATGTCAAACAAACAATGGATGGAGTAATCAACTGATTGGGAGAATGTTTCAACAGAAGCATCTAGCTAGGGGAAAGGATAATGGCCCAAGGGGGTAGCAGAGAGTAACAAAAAAATACAACACTGCTTAACTATAATAAGAAAATAACTTAGATGACACTACATGGAAATAAAAGAAATGACAAAAAATAAATGAATACAGAATGACGTATATCATTGTGTTACTGATAAATCAAAAAGACCAGAACGGCAAAATCATGACACCATTTATTTTACTTTCATGGTAATGAAACTACAGCCCATCAAAAAAGCTACTTTAAACTTTTAATTTATAGTTTAACTTTTCATTACTGTTTATTGTAAGCTAAGCTAACAGGAGGAAATCCTTACACTCTTATAATGAGTCTGTGCTTCAGTCCAAACAGTCAAGTAGCTGATGAATCATTTTATCTGTGCTCTAAACTGCAGTTCAACTCTTCAAATGATGCATAATTTTTCAGGGTGGGAAATTTATTGAGCGACAAAAAAAAACAATGTTTTCTGGAGCTGACTTCCAGATCTCCATGCTGGTTTCCATCAGAATACACTTAATTCAATTTCCTACAGAGAAATGGGCAAAAAGATCTGTTATGTCAGGGAGCCAAGAAGACTAAAAAGGTTCCAAATGAACCAAACTAAATATTGACCTGCCACTGATCTCTTGGTTTTTCATTTCAGCAATCCACATAATGTGGCAAAATTTTGCCACAGCTCATTTCACGCGTCATCAAATAGGAGGAGCATCTATCTATAGTAGTAGCCATTCAAAATTTCCTACTTTCCTTGATGGGCCCTTTGCTGGTTCTTGGCTGGTTCTTGGCTGGTCCTTGGCTGGTCCCTACAATTCCTTTCTAAAAATCAATCTTTGTACTAAAATATTCTTTTTTGCTTAGTGGACATTAAGATCTAAAGAGAAGTGCATTCTCCTGGTCAGACCCTGTAATTCAGTGAAAGGGTGGAGTTAGAATAAAAACGTATGCACGCCCAGGATAAGGAGGGGGTAACTCCAGTGGAAGTTGGAGGGGATTTCACTGGGAGTTGCAGGGAAGTGGGCTGCCTGTCGGCTGGCTTTTGACTGGGAATTGTCATTTTGAATGGCTTCTACTGCACTTTTAGGTTCCTGTTTGTTCATTTAAGTCTACCTGACAGACCCTGATTTTACAGAGAGAGTCATGGTGCTGCATGTTATGTTTAGAGATAAAGAAAATAGATTTATCTCTGCTGTGCTCCTTCCCCCTACATTAAACATCCAATCCCTAATTGGTTAATGCAAATTGAAGGAAAAGTTCAGACTGTTGAACTCTAGTGTATTTTTGCTCCACTTTGTTCCCATGTGCAACACAGCAATTTTCCATTCGCGCTGATTGCATTCTGTGTTAACGCACCTTAAGAAAACCAGGGAGAAAGAAAAAGGGAGAGATTAGGGAGAAAAGTACAAAGACGGGTGAACTGTTGGAGTGCAGATACTGAGGAAAAAGTTGACTGCTGTGCCTTGACAGGCAAATGAGTGAAAAAAAGAGGCTGAAGTTGAGGAAGAGCAATGAAAATGACTGTAGAGAGGCGAAAAAGAGATGCTTGACTGCTTGCATCTTTTGTGCCTAGCCCCGAAGCCCTCGGGCAGACGGGATGATGGGCACATGAATCAGAAGCTGTCTGCCTGAAAAATGGTTTTGAAAAAAAAGAAAGAAAGCAAAATGGCCCACTGATTGTCTCTCACAAGGCCTGCACTCTACTATGAATGAGAGGAAGAGCACCAGCAGCCTCAGAGAGAGGAGGAGAAAGATAGAGTCGACCCAAATGACAGAACAGAGCAGATCAAAAGGTATCTTTGTGACCGGGCAGAGGATGAGAAGAAAAAAACATGAGGAGAAATGAAAAGAAAAGATGAATGAAAACAATAGAAAGGGATCTGAGTAACAATGGGAGAGGGATGAAAAGAAGTGAAGAGGAGTTACAACAGACAGCTGATGATGTCTTTGAGCAGAAGGTTTAAAACAAGACTTAGAAAGAGACAAACCGATGGGAAAGAAATGAAAGCTGGGGGGGGAAATGAAAGGAAGCTACCGCTGTTTGCTTCATTTATTCAAAACATTACTTAGTTTTTCTTTCAAATGTTTTGCTAAATTGATTTATATGGGAGAACATTTGAAGTTCTAATTGAAACATCAAGTTCACCAGAGGGGATGCCAATGACAACGAGCTACATTTTCTGAACTGTTTGGTGAGAATGGAAGGAGATAGAACACTCAACACTGATGTTTTTGAGTCTGACCACCAACTGCAACACAAACTTTCTGTCATCAGAACCTTTCAACAGCAGGTCGAGCATGTCCCTACTAAAACAGAAGCACAAAGAACACAAACACATCAAAGATGCTCTTCAAATCTGTGGATACCCAAACTGGGCGTTTGTCAAAGTATGGAAATACAAAAGACAGGCCACAGAACATAAGAGAAGATTAATCACAAAAACATCACCATCTCATATGTTGCTGGAATCTCTGAAAAACTCAAGAGGATTTTCTCCAAACACAAAATCCCAGAACATTTTAAACCACACAGACCCGTAGACAGAGGGTATTGCTTTTTAAAGACCAAATCCCCAGAACAAATATGCAGTGAGGAATGGTCTGATCTCTATATTGGAGAAACCAAACAACATCTCCACAGACGCATGGCCCAACACTGAAGAGCTACTTCCTCTGGAGAAGACTCTGCTGTACATCTACACCTTATCGACAAAGGACATTCTTTGGAGGACCAGAATGTTCACATTTTGGACAAAGAAGACAGGTGGTTTGAGAGAGACGTGAAGGAAGCCATTCATGATAAGAGAGAAAAAAACAACCTTAAACAGAGGGGGACTCAGGTTTCAGCTCTCAAAAACCTACAACTCAGCGATAGAGTTAATTTCTTCCTGCTATCATCTCAACCCCCATTGCTATGCAAGGGACCAAAACATCTCGCCTGGTCAGCCAGGCCAACAATGCCCCTAACGACCCCCCTTTCAGAGGCTTAGACCAGTATCGGATATTGCAGGCTAAAAAAGATCTCAATGACTCCCCGTACCTAATGGGCGGACCTGTTCTACCCTATCAATTGGCATGTTTTCTGAACCAAAACATGGCTTTGGAACACAACGCTAATTCTGACATTTTGAATTGAAAAAGCTTCCTGGGTAGGAAGCAAAATAACTTTAAAATTGGAAAAAAAAATACGTTGGATTATTCTTTTACTTTTAAATGACTATGACGTGGATGACTGAGAATCTTCACCAGCATACTTATTATAATATATTTGTGTTACTTTTTGAAATGCAGTTTCTGCTGTAAAATCTTAATTAAAGAAAAGTATTATATTTATTAGTTCCGACTAGGAAAGTGCTTCTGAAATGGAAGTATCCTATTGTAATGATCTACAAATGAAACAACAGAGACGAGAGTTTTTTAAATAAATGTTAAAAGGGCCTGCCGTAATATAAAAGTCACGCATTAACTCAATCTACAATTTTCTCCTACCCCATTTCCCTTTCTCTTACAGCTTTAGTGGTGCTGCTGTCTTTTAAACACATTCTCCTGCTCACCGTCTGTAGTACTAAGTGTGTACTAATAGTGTGCCTGTAATACTAAGCATGTACTAGGAAGTGTAGTACTGTACGTTTCTAACCTCATCTTAGGTCAACTGCTTTGTAAATAAGACCCCTGAGAGCTCTGGTTGGTTGATCCTCTGGCAAGAGTATTTTGGAGCTAAATCATTCACTAACATATAGACTAACAGAAGTTTTTTAAAGTCTGTTCCCTGAGAAACAGAGCCTGTGGAAGAAAATGGCTGATGTGCTACTTTCTTAGTTTTAGTGAAATACTGTGACGATTTTAGAAACTTTTACAGTCATAACTGGGTCCTACATTTAAAGCAGAGTGAACATGGTGAAATGATTCATGTTTACTAAAGGATCAGTGGATCCCAGTGATATAAAAATAAACTGGATTAAATCTGTGCCCTTCTGTGGTCCCACCACCTGGAGTAGTGGTCGGGTGCAGAGAGGACTAGCTGGCGGTCAAGGTGGGATACCTTGACGAGCCGGTCTGCGCACGAGCTTCTGGCTGTAGTGACATGGAACTTCACCTCGCAGGGAGTGAAGGAACCTGAGCTTGTGCGAGAGGTAGAGGTATCGCTAGATATATTAAGTCTCACCTCGACACACAGCTTGGGTTCTGGATCCCTTCTCCTGGAAAGAGCCTGGACGCTACTTCTCTGGCATTGTCAATGGGGAGAGGCGGCAGGCTGGGGTGACATTGCTCATTGCCCTCCAGCTCAGTCGTCACATGTTGGAGTTCAGTCCAGTGAACGAGAGGGTCACTTCTGTATGCTTTCAGCTCGTGGATAGATCTCTCACTGTTGTCTCAGCCTATGGGCCCAACATCAGTGCAGAGTAACCGACCTTCTTGGAGTGCATCGGAGGTGTTACTATATTATGCTCCAACCGGGGACTCCATTTTTCTACTGGGGGACTTCAACGCCCATGTGGGCAGCCACAGCAACCTGGACAGGGGTGATTTGGAGGAACAGCCTCCTCGATCCGAACCCGAGCAGTGTTCTGTTATTGGACATCTGTGCTAATTACAGTTTGTTTATAATAAACAGCATGTATGAGCACAAGGGTGTCCATAACTACACGTGGCACCAGGACACCCTAAGCTTGAGGTTGATGATTGACTTAATAGTTGTGTCATCTATCAGCTTATTGTTAGGGTCTGTGTGTCCCTTGTGGTGCCCTGTGGGGGGTGCTTAGGTAGTATGGGGTCCGGGGCCCTCTGTTAAGGGCTGTCTGTAAGTAAATCAGACCCGTTCCTGGTGCATGTTGGTCTCTGCAAGGGCTGCCCTTTGTCACCAGTTCTGTTCATTACATTTCTAGACAAAATGTCTATACACAGTCAGGGACAGGAGGGTGTCCAGTTTGTGAACCTCAGAATATAATTTCTGTGGTTTGCAGATGATGTTGTCTTGTTGACCTTATCAAACCAGAACCTTTGGTGTGCACTGGGGTGGTTTGTGGCCGAGCGTGAAGCAGCAGGTATGAGGATCAGCACCTCCAAATCAGAGGCCATAGTTCTCCACAGGAGAAAGGTTGACTCCCCTCTTCAGGTTGGTGGAGAGTCCTTGTCTAAAGTGAAGGAGCTCAAGTATCTCAATGTCTTGTTCAAGAGTGAGGGACAGATGGAGAGTGAAATCGGCAGCGTCGGCAGCGTTGCGGTCATTGTATCGGACGGTCTTGGTGAAGAGGGAGCTGAGTCAGGGGGCAAAGCTCTCAATATACCGATCGATCTACGTTCCCACCCTCACCTATGGCCACCTCATGAGATGTGGGTAATGATTGAAAGTAGAAGATTGGGAATACAAGCGGCCAACTTTTTCTTTGCAGGGTGGCTGGGTTAACCCTTCGAGATGAGGTGAGGAGCTCAGTTACCTGGGAGGAGCTTGGAGTAGAGTCGTTGCTTCTCCACGTCAAGGAGCCAGCTGAAGAGGCTCGGGCATCTGTTCCGGGCATGTCCTATTGGGAGGAGGCCTCATGGAAGGCCCAGGACACATTGGAGGGACTATATCTCTGAGCTGATCTGGTGTCGCTGTGGGGTCCCCCCAGAGCAAGTCTTGGCTCTCTGCTTAGGCTGCTGCCTCCGCGACCAGGCCCCGGATAAAGAGCAAGAAAACGGATGGATGGATAGATGGATTAAATTTGTTATATTTGTACAAAAATTAAATAAGAAAATGATTTTAATGTTTAGAGTTTTAGGTTTTGCAGGCTTGCTTTTTTGTCAACTTAACCTAAGTCGGCTGTTTGGGTCACTGCTACAATTTCTTTCTGAGTCATTGTGGTGTCTAAGAAGTGCACAGGCACTGAACATACGCCAGGATTTCCAATCAGAACAAACATTTAAAGCCCTTGACTTTTTTTCCCCAAAATGTAGCTTGTGATTTTAAATTAGTGATGCGTTTATTAAGATAACTCTTGATTCTTGTTTTCTTTTTTGGTAGGCTAATCGATTAGTGTCTTCCTTGCTGTGATGTTTCATTAAATATTAATTTAATGAATGGATACTCATTAATATTTAATGGTGTGAATACTATTTGGCTGTTCTGGGTAATAATACCCAGACCCTAATCTGATGGGTTCTGATCGTGTCTCTGGAAGCTCATCTGATCCATAGAGAGTCCAGTTCACAACCCCAACAAGTCCAAAGAGTCTATTGCTAATATCCTGCTTCCTGAAAGCCCAGAGCATCAGCAGTTTTCAATGTCCATGAAGGTTCTGCTATAAAAGTTTTTACCTTCCAGACATTTTGGCTGGATAAAGGTAAGTGCAATGTGATGATTCAGGGGGAATGAAATGATCAAATCTTTTTCAGCTTACTTTAACAGCCACAAAGAGTGCAGTAAACAAACCAAAGAAAAAGATAAATATAAAAAGACAGGCCTCCCTTTAACAATAGAGTTCCTTTCACTTGCTGCTGCCACTAATCGTTTTATTTTTGGTGAGCTAGTCCCGTCAGCAAGCTGTCTGCCACTTCAAGACTTCTTCAGGGTACAAAAAAAGCATCAATTTGTCACAAAATTCAGCAGAGAAATAATCAAAGTCTCTCTCTCCCAGCAAGATAAAAGACTCCCTCTCTGCACAAACTTCCCGCACTCTCTCCCGTTTCTCTACCTTCTCCACTCTTCTTCTTCTCTTTAAACTTGGTCTCTTTCTCAACCCAAATCCAGAGAATGTGCTGCTCTGGCCTCATTCCTGCACCGCCTCAGTGGAACAGCTGGTTTCAATTACGTCCCCTTTCAGGTTCCTGTTCGGGGTTCTGATGTTCACACACACACCAACCCACACACACACACACAATGCACAAAGTAGAACAGCTTGCTTTATTTGGCTCACTGCTCACTTGAAGGAGTAATGGAATAATTTGCCCAAAATATTGGCTGTTCAGTGAGGCAGTGAGGGCTGTGCTCGGTGTCCTTCTATTAGACTTGGCTGGTTATAGAGTTATTGAGCCTAAAGAAACAGTGGTATACTGGGCTAAGCTACAGTCATACTTCTACAAACCAGACTTGGAAAGGTTTTTATAAATATGCAGGATTTTAATTCCTTAAGCAGTGGTGTCAAAATTATACACATTTGTTACTTAAGTATCAAATGTGTATAATTTTTATATATACGTCTACTTATACTAAGTAGAATTATAGATACTGCAGTTTAAAAACACTCTGGTAAAAGTTGAAGTATCAACTTGAAAAGTATGTGCTCCAAACACTACTTAAAGTATAATTTTATAAAGTAACCTTTAAAAAACAGAAAATAGCCAGATGCCACTATATGAATTGAAAGCTCAGTTTTCCGAGTATTTCTAAAAACCCTTAGAGATAGGGCCAAGAATGAGGGAGGTCTTGTTGGTCTCCATCTCCCGATACGCTCTCGCCTGTGTCCGACCTTTCAGACATTTCAACATCTTTTTCTGAATCCCACATTGTAGCATGGCATAGACAATTCACGTTAGCAGTTTGAAGAACACCTGCTTGCTTCTGATGATTTCCTTTGGCGTCAGCACAAATTTGACAATTTGCTAACCAATGATTGTTTGCGTTATATGACTCATCTAATTACACTAGTTTTCAGTAGATGTGGATGGAGCCAATGATCTGCAATGGATGGAGCACATGACAGGAAATAAATATTTATAGACATAAAACCTAGGCCAGAGCAACGTGTGTCATTTGTTTTAAAAATGTAAGGAATAGAAAGTACAAATACTTGTATGAAAATGTATATATACCTAAAAAGTGTGCTTAAAGCTACAGTGTGTAATAATTACAGGGATATACAGTCAGAAATGTAATATATTATACATAACTATGTTATTTATCATCATCTACGAGCTCAGCCTCTTAACCTAAATATTTGCGTTGCCTTAGAATTCGTTATTTATAATTACATAGGAGCGGGTCTCGCAGCCATGGAGGCAGACATCTTTGCGCTACGGCATCGCAGAGCCATCAAACTAGCGATTGCGAGATCGCCCATTACGCTCGAAAGTAACTACGGCAAGTTGAGAGAGATGAACTGAGACGGTACTGAACACACAGACTAATGAAATACTATCTGTAAAATTATCTATGTAAACAAACCTCATCACTTGAGAAGGTAGGTGATGCGGACGTCGTGGAAGACATTTTGTCCCGTAACGCTCGCCGTACTGTTGGGGGGGAGAAGCGGTGGGGGGAGATGTTCATGTTGCTGCGGTCTGCAGTCTGGAAGTTAGATGTCGCTGAAAAGTACACACTGTAGCTTTAAGTACAGTACAAAAGTATTTGTACCTAATTACTTGACACATCTGTGCTTAAGTAGAGACATTTGCATGGAATACAAATATCTACTTTAATTAGGAAAAAACAAGTGCTAGCAATTTCTTTGGCTTTTAACTCTTTTAGAACTAACTGGGATGACTTGTCACTTTTTACAACTTCCAACCATTTAGTCCTTTATGTGGACAATAAGATCTAAAAAGAAATGCCTTCTCCTGGTCAGACCCTTTAATTTATTGAAAGGGTGGAGTCAGAGTAAAAAAATCTGCAAGCCCAGGAGAAGGAAGGGGTTACTACAGTGGCTGGAAGTGGGCTCCCATTCAACAAGGGTTTGACTGGGAAGGGCCATTTTGAATGGCTGCTACTGTAAGAAGTGTAAAAAGTCATCAAATTCAGACAGTATTGAAATGAGCCAAACTCCTATTGAGGCTTCATCTCTGGTTGCAGCTCCTTTGGTTAATCACACCAGCACATCTACTGACCTCCCTTAAACCAATAATGGAGAAGCAATTCAGAGGCCTCAGAAGTGATTATTATCATGGCTGCACTATTAAACTGGAACAACAAGAGATAAAAGGTGATGCTTTAGAGCAAATAATAGCAAGAAAATAAAAAATGCAGGTTTAAATAAAGGCTTTCTAGGTTGACCACCTAAAAGTGAGTTCACACTGAATGTGAAACCTGCAAACTGTTCAGCAGTTTCACCAGCTTTTGTTCATCTTGAAATTCACTTGGCCAGTGAAAGCAATTTGCAGAGCGGGTGAATTTGGTCCTAGATCATCCAGTGTGCTGGTTTTTGGTTTCACTTCAACATGGCAGACATGGTTTTCCCACCTAAGTCGTCGTCCCTGGGCTCACCAGATTGCCAGAGATGAAGCTATTTTAGAGAACATTATTATGTCTGTAAGCTTTGCCTGGATGGCAGTCGCTAAAAGAACACACCGTCACCATTCTCCCCCAACATTCGACCCGAGCCAGTTTTTGCTACCTCCAAAACTGCTCCACTGAGAACGCTTTCTCCTCCACTCTTCATCTCAGCCTAGCATACCTTGAGGATTCTTGGGGGTGCAAATCACAGACACCCTCACCTGGACTGGAAACACCACCTCACTGGTCAAAAGGGCAAAGAAGCGCATGTACCTCTTGCGGAGGATGAGGAGAGCCCACCAGCATCGGAATTTAGTTTTATATGCTGGATATACTGTATATATATTGTTTATTCTTAATGCACCTTTTCCCTCCTTGTTTGCACCTTCTTTAAGTACTATGCCAATATGTGACCTGTGAATTTCTCCGCTGTGAGATCAATAAAGCTCATCTAATCTAATCTAATCTAATCTAATCTATATACACTCTGTATATACAAGATGGCAATAAAGTTTGTCTAAGTCTAAGTATTTCCTTTTTTCGATTACAGATTTTATTTAGTATCTTTCCCCCAAAGTGAATGTGTTTTACTTTGTAACCTTGTCTCCCTTCTTGTCAGACCCTTTAAATGGAGGCTGAATTGCTAGGTACCTTCACAAGAGATGATTTTCTGTTGAATTGGGTGAAAAATTGTGTTTTAGAAGGATCATACATGTCACATTTTTTGAGGAATAACTGTTAATGTAAATTCAGCCGTTTTTGAAGGCTGTGTGTGAGAACAACATTTAATCTTTCTTGGATTACCCTTCCTTGGCTTGGCCTTTTAGGACACCTCATCAGCTGATATCTGCACCTTGCCCAGAGGCCTGCTCTGGGGGCCAAGGCGGATGCCAAACCCTCAGATCCATCTGCCCACATCTGCCTCTGGTGTAAAACCTTTGCCTTGTTTACAGATCCATCCAGCTCCCGAGGGCTGAGTTTAGAGCAGCCCCTGTCCTCATTGGCACAGGCTCCATACAAATACAGTAAATTGTAGCCTCCTAGCTCGCGTTCCTTCACCTTCCGTGGGCTCAGCAGTAAGAACGCTATCCTGGGTAGGAAAGGAAGTCTACATTTGGGAGCCAAATTCGGCAGCCTTTAACCTTCCAGACTTCATAAAAACAAACACATGAAGGTGTGAACATTTGTGTGTCAAACGGATTACAGGTGAAGAAACTTTGGTGGACTGAATGAGGTGGGCTGTGCCTCCACGTCCTGTCACCCACCTGAAATTTTCTTTTATTTTTTTTTTCTGATGAATTTTCTCAATAATACTATTTTATTTGCTTTTGTTCTTTTAGCTATTTCTCCATTCTCTCACAATTTATTTCTCCATTGTTGCACATTTCTTAAAACACTCTAACCATTGTTTCCTTCTGCTCTTTTGCTGCGATAGAAGTGAATGCATTTGATTTTGTTTCTTTTCAATCATTTTCCAATCTCCCTTCATTTTTATTCACTTTTCCCTCTCTTTCCTTTCTGCAGCAAACTTGCTGATTTCCAGTGGTGGAGGAAGTAGCAAGCAGAGCAGATTGAATTGCAGGAGGCTAATAATTGCGCTACACTGATTGCAATTTTACATTCACTTCTCTGGAACAATCAGATTAGAGAAAGTGTGTGTGGGTGTGTGTGGGTATGCTTGTATTAGTTAGCATGCCTGTGGGCCAGTATGTGTGCAGCACCCTCAGATAGTGCAGATGTCGGCAGAAAAGTGCCGATCTGCAGCAGCGATCTCATCTCTGTTATCAGTGTTTAAGGATTTTTCCTCAGCTGACTTAGCATAAACAATGAGTTGATGGGGTAAAGGAGACTTTTTGTTCATACTACTTCCCCAATCAAATTTAAAGAGTTTAAACTTTGTATTCAGATGAACAATTATCTGTCAGACAGGCAGCCATTCTTCTCCCTGGTAATGGGAATATCACATGTGGAGACATGTGGCGTTCTCTCATAATAAATCTGCTCCACAGGTGCAGCACAGTGCGAGGAGGAATAAATCAATGCTGTAAATACACAATCAGATAAATCATTGATGCTCACACTCCAATAATTTATTCAGCTGCATTGGATTTGCTGGGAAAATTGCGGGAAAAAAGGGAGTGCAAAGAGAATTTATGGTTTTAATCACGATTTATGTCTTTCTGTTAAAGACTTAACACGTTTTTTATAACATTTTTTTTATAACTTTTACTTCTTATTTTACTTTACTGTATTTGATCGTTTTTTCCCTCTGTCCTTTGCAGTGATTCCCAGCTGGGTTTACTGGTACCAGTGGAAGGTTCTTGTGCAGCCCCTCCCTGGAATATTTTCCTGATTTGCTTTTCATCAAAACTACCAGCTCCCTCTGGGTGTTTTTGTCACGCTCAACGTTTCTCACAAAAGTAAATTCATGAAATGCAAAATCATGGAAATTGATGCACTGTACAATTAAAAAAACATAAATCCCTTAAAGGATTTATTTTACTTTTTCTCAGAATAGATTAAAATAATAAGGCTGGATTTGATGCAGAATGTAAAACTATGACTTAAAATGCAATTTCCTAAAAAAAAAAAAAAAAAAATGAAATGAGAGCACCCATTTTACTTAATATCACAATATATTTTGCAGAAAATAACACTGGTGTCAGCTACTACAGCTTACTGTTAAACAATGACTACAGACACTAAAGTCTCTGAACGGCTTACCTCTTGCTCACACTGGCTCCGGTGCGGTTACCGAGCCGACGGAGACCGCAACTCCCGCACACCCCCTCTCACACCGCCTTTTTGACTACGGTGCGGCTCTGCGGCTCCGGCAACAGGTCCGGAGATTTAACTCGCGAGAACAGAAGTTCACTTGAGTTCACGTAACTTCACGCGATAACACGGCCCAAATAAGGATATTTGCGAGAGCAGCAGCCGGTGAGAGAGGTTTACGTCTTTTTAATGACTTGGAATCACTGCGGCGCCACACCCACTGCACCGCAACGGTAAGACCGGAGTCGGTGTGAGCCTGGGGTTACTTCCCCTCATGATGTCATAGTGGGAAATAAACTGAGCTCTTTGAACACAGATTAACTACAGTAATATCCATTCAAAGTCTCTCCACTTTCCTTGATGGGTCCTTGGCTTGTCCCCTGCAATTCCTTTTTTATATATCAATCTTTGTACTATAATATTCTTTCTGTCATGATATGTGGACAATAAGATCTAAAAAGAAATGCCTTCTCCTGGTCAGACCCTGTAATTTAGTGAAAGGGAAGGGGTCACTCCAATGGCTGGAAGTGGGCTCCCATTCAGCAAGTGTTGACTGGGAAGGGCCATTTTGAATGGCTCTTACTGTAAGAGGTGTAAGGCAATAATAGAGGTGAAAGGACATTTGACTGGGTTAGATTAATCAAAGTGAAAAAAGAAAACAGCTACAACTACAGAGCCTTACTTCATGACAAGCCTGTGCAGCAGGACACATAGAGGATTTTAAAACATACCAAAACAACTGAAAACAAACACAGTAACAAAGGCTTGACACTGGGTCTGAGCAGCTGGCAAAGCTTGATGGGTTTATTTTTGGACAATCCAGGTAATCTTGGTCAGACAAGCACAGGGCCAAAGCCAGGGAGTCCAAGGTTGGGGGTTCAGGTTCAGACGAGCAGCAAACTGGAAAAAGAGAAAAACAAAACAAGCAGGTCAGATGTTGCTAGACTTGGTGTAAAATGGCCTGAATTTGTTACCACTGGGGGTAGACAACCATCTGACGTTGTGCAGGTGCAGGATCCGTCCTTAAATGGCTGCAACTGCTGATTAGGGTGATGAATGTTCACAAGTCATTTTTTGCAAGTCCAAGTCAAGTCTCAAGTCTTGAGAAGGCCTGTTGCAATATTAAATTAATCACACAATAAATTCTAATCAAATTATTAATAAAAATAAGTTCAATAATTTACGTGCTTACTTGTTTCTCCTTGTGTTTTCATCTCCTTCACTGAGACGGTATAGCTTAAAGGTCGCTATTATATCTATGGAATTATCATTATCTTGAACTGGTAAGTGAAAAATACATGCTTATATTTTACGTAGCGTTGTCAGGTAGCGTTGTCACGTAGCGTTGTCATGTAGCGTTGTCACGTAGCGTTGTCACGTAGCGTTGTCACGTAGCGTTGCGTCAGTGACGTCAGTGCTACATGACTGTTTGACAGCCCCTCTGCCATTTTTTTTTTTTAACCTCTTCTGTGTGCGGGTAAGGCGAGCGCCAATCAGTCAGGTTAGTAAAACAAAAAACACTTAAAAAATAAAATATTGTTCACAAGTCGGAAATCGCGAGTCTCGATCGAGTCTGAAGGCCTTCAAATGCAAGTCTAAGTCGAGTCTGAAGTCATTAAATATGCGACTTAAGTGCAACTCGAGTACGAGTCACAAACTCGAGTCCCCATCTCTGGCAGGTATGTGGGACACAGCAGAGGAGCTGGTGTGACAGTGGGATTGTTTATATAGGTAATAGGACAGACAGCGAAAGGTTTTTTTATTGTCAGAGAGAGATATCTGTGAAGTTTCTTGAATTATTATTATTATTTACATAAAGAGGTCAGAGTAATAAGCTGGGAGTCACTATTTCACCCGACCTGTGCTCTTATAATGGGTAATTTATCCCTTTTTTAATGTTTATTGATTGTTTAGGCCAGAGTCTGCTCCACCAGGATGTGCGATTCCAAATGTTTTCCAAGGCGATTTTCCTTGTGATTGAGATTTTATTTTGTATTTCCCCCCAAAAGTGGACTTGTTTTGACATTTTAGCAGTCTTATTTCCAGTCAGACCTATGAAATTATGGCTAAATTGCTGCATAGTTTGAATAAAATAGACCTTGGGTCTATCTCCGTTTTCTATGAGAAGAATTCAACAGATTGCATCAAGCTGCTGACCTAAAGAACTCACTCCTCCTGGAAAGCTGACATGCTTCTATACAGTAAGCTTAGACTGATGGAGGACTTAGGGACCACTTTACATTATTCTGCCTTATTATACTATGTCTGTATTTGTTAATTCAACTGCTACCTTTATGTTCTGTCTGATTCTTTTGTCAAGGTAGCTATATTTGGCCCAGCTGTGTTTGGTATAATGTTGGCTGTTGCTATCAAAACGCCTTCAATTATATAGCATAGATTTGGGCCTGTTTTTGTGTGCTTAGTCCTGTTTCTCTCCTAGATATAGCTATGGGCTCAATGTTTACTGGGAGTATCTCGATGACATGATGGCTCATGGCTGCTTAATGTCTTCTGTTTTAGGCGCAGAGCCACCGGTGGAGCTAGTTTGCTGTAGCATTTTCTAACATATAAATCATTAATAGCTCAGTGCTTCTTTGTTGTTGTTTTGTGTCTCTGCTTCTCTTTGAAATCCCAGTTGGGATGCACCAGGAGCAAATCTTGAAAAGTCAATGGCTGGATGTTATCAGCTGGGTTTCCTTAGAAAACCTTAATTCAAAGTTACTGGAGGTTCTGATTTCTATGTCTCTGTAAACTGCCTTCAGATGACATGTTATGCATTGGTGCGATATAAATTCATTACATTGAAAATTAAACTCAATTAGAATGTTTTTTTATGTGTCCTTTCTGGCAGAGTATCACTCAGGAGTGGTTTCTTTGTCGCACAACAGATCTATTGTCACAAGTGCAACATTGCAGAAATCACTTGTATGCCCTTCTCAATGTATATTTTATGAATTTGTTTTCATTATTTCTTTCTTTTAAAACAGAACATTTCTGTTTAAAAAGAGGGTTTAAAGAGGACGTGAGTAGCCAAAGACTCGCCCTTCCAGTACTGAAGGCAGATATAGAGGAGAAAGCCCAGACCTCCAAAAGGCCTCCAGAGCACAGATGCCATGGGGAAACTGCCAACCCCCTTAGATGTACATGTAAAACACTGAAAGGATAACCGTAACACCTTTAACTATAACCTTTATCAGACAGGAACGTTTGAGCCTCGTCTTAAAGGTAAACATTGTGTCCGCCTCCGGGACTTAAACAAAGGAGAGGAGTCTGATAACTAAAAGATCTGCTTCCCATTCTACTTTTAGGAAGTCTAGATGGAGCCTTGGGGCTTTAGAAGTGAACAGGAGAATAACCAGCATCTCCCATTTCCACCAACAGGGCAGATGGCAGGTTTAAGCAGGTGTAGGAAAAGGATGTTCATTATGTTACATCCATGCTGTAAAGTACCAAGGCAATAATGAAGAAACTAATAATAAACAAAACACTCAAATATGGCTACAGTTTCAGATTAATGTGTTTATAGCAAAGGAATTTGTTTTTGCTCTTTCATACAACACTGGAGTTATTTGGATAGCTCGGTCTGTGTACTTAGAATTACTCACACACAGACCCTTCTAATTAGTGTTAGCAATGTTTAGAGGTAAGGCCCACATTTGACCTCATCCAAGACTGGGGGCCTCATGTGAAGACAGACATGAATCTGAGACAGAGTATTACAACACATGTTAGATTTCCTGTTTGAGGGGGATTGAATCCAGACATCTCTGGCCCTCGCACCCGAACGCACGCACACATTTATACTCCTTCTGCTACACGTAGTGAGGACCATGTGCTGACTCCCATTGTCTCAGTCATTTTCAACCCTTTCTATGCCCTAACCCTAAACGTAACCATTACAAATGCATACCTCACCCTCACCCTAACCCAACTGATGCATTAGCCCTAAACCTAAACGCTTGGATGCCCAAAAATTGACTTGTATTAAAATTTAAAATGATATTAAATGGGTGATATTCAGAGGTTGCATTTTTTGCTCATTTCTCCAGTAGAAGTATAAATCCTGATTCTTTCAAAACACTTTTGTAGACGTTTTTACTCAAGTAAAAGTGTAAAAGTACAGTTTTTAAAACTACTTAAAGTATAAAAGTACAAGTAATACAGGAAAAAATGTACAGAATCTTTACCACATTACCCTCTTAAAGGAACATTTTTCTGTGTAGCCCCGAGCCAAACCACTAAAAAATTTATGTCTGGGTGATACTTATTATTTTGATATCTTTTACAAATTGTTAAATACCAACAGGCACTAATGAAAATGACCTTCAATGAAACAAAACTAACAAGTCCATTTGTAAAATGTAAGGAATAGAAAGTAGACATAATCGCAAACAAAATGTAAGGAGTTGAAGTAAAAAGTTTCTAAGAAATAATTACTCAAGTAAAGTATAAAGCCAAAATTTCTGCTTAAGTAAGGTAACAAACTTTGTTACTTGACAGCTCTGGTGAAGGTATTTACTCATATAAAATAGATCACGGACTCAATATGATGAAAGAAATGTGTAAATCAATGCCTCAAGTCTTAAAATACAAATCTGAAAATTGACTTTTTTGTTGTAATGATCATTTCTTGTATTAACAGCTAGACATGTTTAATCTATTCGTACACACTTTGTCATCTGATTGTTCATCTTTGTTGCACCAGATGAAGTTTACTAAGGTCTCTCAAACCAGACTATATTACCATCATAAGAATAATGCTCCATTTCCTTCCCTAAATCCTGCCACCACAGTTTGGTCGATCCTTGTCTTCATGTAAGCCATAAGCGGCTACATGAAATAAAACACAGTCTAATGAATGTTGTCACATGTTCTCTGTTGTGTGCAATCTTTATATTTGATTTGAGTTTAATCAGTTTAGTGCAAAAGAGTTACAAAACAAATTGCTGCAAATGTAAAAATTTACATCAGTGGTCGATAATGCTATAGCTATTATGCACAATATATTTTTGATAACGTATATGTATGTATTTTTAAATAGTTAAAGGGGACTTTTTTATAATTTAAGTTACAATAAAACCAGAACAGTGGTGAGGAATAACAGATAAGCTATACATATTTATGTCTCCTTGTTGAAGGCAGCCTGATGTTGTTGATTCATATTTGAAAAAGAAACTTTCTGACTATAAATATTCTTACAGATGCCGGTTCGCATGCAAGCCCAGAAATAAATCCTGTAAACCTGGTTCAGTTATGGGCTCAGCATATGGAGAGAGAACAAATGAAAGCAACAGATGGCTCCCATCAACACCTCCCTGAAACCCAACCTACAGGACGCGACAGCCAGAGCAAACACTGTGAATCACGCTGTTGTGTCGCTTGTCACCAAGAAATGATAAGTTATGAAAAAGGAGGGCCAAGGGAGCAAGGGTATAGAATTACAAACCGGATTCCAAAAAAGTTGGGACACTAAACAAATTGTGAATAAAAACTGAATGCAATGGTGTGAAGATGGCAAATGTCTATATTTTATTTGTAATAGAACATAGATGACAGCTCAAAAGTTTAATCTGAGTAAATGTAACATTTTAAAGGAAAAATATGTTGATTCAAAATTTCACAGTGTCTACAGATCCCAAAAAAGTTTTGACAAGTAGCAATAAGTGGCTGGGAAAAGGATATTGAGCATATAACGAACAGCTGGAAGACCAACTAACACTAATTAGGTCAATTGACAACAGGATTGGGTATAAAAAGATCCTCTCAGAGTGTCAGTGTCTCTCTGGAGCCAAGATGGTAAGAGGATCACGTATTCCACCATTGTTGCGCAGAAAGATAGTGCAGCAATACCAGAATGGTGTTGCCCAGCGTAAAATAGCAAAGACTTTTAAGTTATCATCATCAACCGTGCATAACATCATCAAAAGATTCAGAGAATCTGGACCAATCGCTGTGCGTAAGGGTCAAGGCCGAAAAGCTTTACTGGATGCTCGTGATCTCCGGGCCCTTAAACACCGCTGCACCTCAAACAGGAATGCTACTGTTAAGGAAATAACAGAATGGGCTCAGGAATACTTCCAGAAAGCATTGTCAGTGAACACAATCCGCCGTGCCTTCTGCTGTTGCCAGCTGAAACTCTACAGTACAAAGAGGAAGCCATTTCTAAGCAAGCTCCACAAGCTCAGCCATTTGCACTGGGCCAGGGATCATTTAAAATGGAGTGAGGCAAAATGGAAGACTGTTCTGTGGTCAGATGAGTCACGATTTGAAGTTCTTTATGGAACACTGGGACGCCGTGTCATCCGGACCAGAGAGGACAAGGATAACCCAAGCTGTTATCAACGCTCCGTTCAGAAACCTGCATCACTGATGGTATGGGGTTGCATGAGTGCTTGTGGCATGGGCAGCTTGCATGTCTGGAAAGGCATCATAAATGCAGAGACCTATGTTCAGGTTCTAGAACAACATATGCTTCCATCTAGACGTCATCTGTTTCAGGGAAGACCCTGCATTTTTCAACAAAATAATGCCAGACCACATTCTGCAGCAATCACAACATCATGGCTACGTAGGAGAAGGATCCGGGTACTGAAATGGCCAGCCTGCAGTCCAGATCTTTCACCTATAGAGAACATTTGGGGCATCATAAAGAGGAAGGTGCAACAAAGAAGGCCCAAGACGATTGAACAGTTAGAGGCCTGTATTAGACATGAATGGGAGAGCATTCCTATTTCTTAACTTGAGAAACTGGTCTCCTTTGTCTCCAGACATCTGTTGAGTGTTGTAAGAAGAAGGGGGGATGCCACAGAGTGGTAAAAATGGCATTGTCCCAACTTTTTTGGAATTTGTTGACGCCATGAAATTTGGAAATAACATATTTTTATCTTAAAATGATACATTCTCTCAATTTAAAATTTTGATCTGCGATCTGTGTTCTATTCTGAATAAAATATTTGTTTTTGACACCTCCACATCATTGCATTCAGTTTTAATTCACAATTTGTATAGTGTCCCAATTTTTTTGGAATCCGGTTTGTACAACATTTTGCTGGAATTAGTTGAAAACATTTAATATATAGAAAATCCAGACACAACAAAACAACATTTTCCTCCATGTTAAAAGTGTTTGCAGACTGCAAACCCCCTCCCCCCCCCAAAAAAAAAAATAACCACTTGACTTTGTTTTCTAAGTTTGAAGACATTTCTCTTCCCATCCAGGAAGCTTTTTTAAATAAAAATGTATGGATTAGAGTTTGAGTTCCAGGCTTTCAAAGTGGCCCAAAAAGCCTTCTTATGGCTTAAAAAACATGCAAATAACCGGGGAAAAAACAGGTTCATCCCTTAGTAATAGGGTCGTTGAGGTCGTTTTTGGTCTGCAAAACCCAATACTTGCCCGTGCCTCTGAAAAGGGAGTCGTTAGAGGCATTGGTGGCCTGGCTGACCAGGCTAGATGCTTAGGTCCCCTGCATGCCGATGAGGATTCAGATGATAGCAGGAAGGAATTAACAATCGCTGCGTTGTAGGTTTTTGAAAGCTGAAATCTGAGTTCACCTCTGTTTAAGGTTGGTTTTTCTCTCTTAACATAGATGGCTTCCTTTACACCTGTTAGGTTTATTCTTTCTACATCATGTGCATTGTTATTCTGTTAGTCAGATTAGACCAAGTAGAAGGCCTTCCTTCACATTGTGGATGCCACTGTGTGAGGTCATTTAATCAGGACAGCCTTCGTGTCTTTAAAAATACACAGGATATGGACACATCTTGGAGCCGGTCTGATAAAGGAGAGCTATCTGTAATTCTTGGGCATGGAGGAAAGAAGCATACAGGTGAGGGCATTGATGGCGTGTCAGTTTCTGATATGGACAGCTGAGCTTCCACCTGATGCAAAACATGGACTCATGAGGTATAAGAAGCAGGAGAGGACCTTGTTTGGGGCTCAATCTTTGCTGGAAGCTCGCTGACGTTTTTTGAGCCCACAGCTGTGCAAACTCCCAGCAATTTTGCTGTCGTGTAACGACCTGATCTGGAATAAACTCTGTTACTTTTTTACTCCTGTTTTTATATCATATATATATATATATATATATATATATATATATATATGATATATATATATATATATATATATATATATATATATATATATATATATATATATATATATATATATATATATATATATATATATATAATACACTCTGTAATAAGTTATTCTGCTTCTACTGTGTTCAGGTAAGAAAAGGAGCTTAGCTGCGATTAGACTGTCTCAGTAGTGAAAAAAAAAAAATAACGTAGAAAAATAAAAGATTGTTCAAAAGTCTGAAATCGCAAGTCCATGTTGAGTCTTAAGTCATTAAATATGCGACTTAAGTGCAACTCGAGTACAAGTCCCAAACTCCTGTCCCCATCTCTGATATATATATATATATATATATATATATATATATATATATATATATATATATATATATATATATATATATATATATATACATATATATATATGTGTGTGTGTGTGTGTTTGGGGGGGTGTAAAAGAGTCAGGGAACATTTTCTTTAGCTCTAGTGACTCAACACCCACACATTTACTCGTTTCCAACTGCCTTGAAAAAACTGTTTGAACGCGAGAGCGATCGGCTTTCTGTGGCAGGGGGAACAGCTCAGTGACCCGCATCCATCTGGACCATTAACCTGGGTTAAAATCACCTTCAAACAGCTTGGCTCCGATCAGCAAAAATTGGGAAACAGCAGACCCGGGTTCACCCCCTGTTTTACATGAACCAATTGAGTACAGCAAACATACATGACAACGTTGCGCCAGTCGTGGCTGATCTAACAAGCCAAAACAATTCTGCTCACATTTGTAAAACGTGGAGCAGCTCTCATGAGAGGGATTCAGACAGACAGAAGAGCGAAACAATAAAGCACACTGACTATGAACTGGTTTCCTTCCATGTTGCTCTCCATTGTTTACTTTCTTGATTTCTGTCCCACTGGTGATATCATAGTTTGACAACATTCTTAAGTCGGACATACACTGTGAGATATTGTTAACCGTTTCACGCAGCAACAGCTCAAACTGTAGAATGAAACCGCAGGGTTTAAAAGTTTGCAGCTCACGATGTATTTTCTCACACTGTACGGAGTTCGAGGACACCAACCATTGGTGCAGTATTCCCAACTTGGTTTATTTTTCTTTGGTTAGCAGATCAATCACAGCTTTATAAAAAAAAGAACAAAAAAAAAACACATTGTAGCAGTGGATTGTGGGGACCAGCTCTGGTGCCCAGTCAGGAGTATTATGAATGGGTTAACAGTCCTTCTAAAGGCTAAATTAAAGCTTCCAGAAAAATTCATATTTTTTGTATTATTTTCCCTTTTGATTGAAAAAAACCTTGTCTGCACTGCATCCCTCATCCTGATCAACAGACACATTCAGTCCCTGTTTGGTGAACAATTCTAATTTTCCAGTTATGGTGACATTTGCTGATCTTCTGTTACAGGTGTCACATCATTGTCATCGTGATAACGTGCCAGTCATATTGCTAGAAGTGCGTCCGTCACATCGTTCTGCATCGCTACTCTCCTGAACGCTCCTCTGCATGAAGATAACATGCAAACCGATCGCTCTAGCCACTTGAACCCCTATCACAGGACTGCACGTCACCGTTTTGATCCAGCTAGCGTAATTAGACATAAGCCATGAGTCTTTTCTGAGATAGAAAATCTAGGACAATGCCTCTACTGTATCTCAGTGCCGTGCCGAGTCTTCATCTTCCTGCATTTTGGAATCCCAAGAGCTCCCCTGCAGGGGTTACTTCAGCTTATGAAAGTTGTTTTTCTTCCATTTGCTAAATATTCAAAATGTACCTCCCATAATTTCCCTCTTTTTTTTTGCCACTATCATAAAAATATTTCTGAGGAATTGCTGGAATGTGAAATTACTTTTTAGAAGAAAGAGTGCTTTACTGAGTTATTGTTTACCTATTTGTGCATCTTAGGGTGCATCGAGTGACAAGATACTGCAACAGTATGGGGTTGTAAGACCCGTGAATGAAATATGACAGATTTCTACAAAAACAGAGCAATGTTTAACCCTGAGGCATCCTCTCATAGGAAATGGGGCTGCTTTGTTGTGTGTATGGTGTACCAGAAGAAGTTCTTCTAAGACACTTATATAGACAAAGAGCTGGAGTTTTGGGAGAAGTAAATAAAGTGTCCTATTTTTAGAGGAATGCTCTAATTTATGCTTTGCTCTTCTAAACCCAGACAGGAGAAGGCTAATCAGTGCTGCTTCCCCATAGCTGCAGCACACAGAGATCCACAACCTACAAGTTCATGGGAAGAAACAATACCTGCATGGCTCTGACCCATGAAAGACTGATAAAGCTTCTAGTGCTCCCTTTCCTGCTGCTTGAAACTATTTTGTTTGCTTTTTATAGATGAAGTTGTATCAAATAGAGCTCTTCTTATATTTTTTTCTTCTTATAGTTTTTGCCCCTCAGAGATCCAAAGAAGAAGCCTAAACTGGATCGGGTAATACTGTACATCAGCTGCAGCTCTTAAGATGTGGAATGGATTACCAGAGAAAATTTAAAGACATTTTCTATCTTGGTTTAAAATTCCGATTTTAAATCCTTTCTTCAAAGTCATTTCTATTCTAAGGTCTTTGGCACCATCTGAGATATAGATTTGCTGTCTATTCTGTTGTTTCTCTTGATTTGTTTGCCCAGTGTGATTCAATTCAATTCAATTCAGTTTATTTATATAGCGCCAAATTCACAACACATGTCATCTCAAGGCACTTTACAGTTCAACCAGATCATACAGTCAAATTGATACAAAGTTTTCTATCTAAGGAAAACCAGTTGATTGCATTGACTCATTGACTCAAATACAATCCCCCACACTAAGCATGCTTGTAGCGACAGTGGAGAGGAAAAACTCCCTTTTAACAGGAAGAAACCTCCAGCAGAACCAGGCTCAGTGTGAGCGGCCATCTGCCGAGGCCGACTGGGGTTCAAGGAGACAGAAGCAGAGATACAAAAAGCAGCTGTAAAAGGCGGCCCCGTCCAGGAAACACACAGCCAGGCAGACGAGCTCCAAGGCAGCTCCCATGCCAGAGGACGAAGAGAGCACATCCACTCAGTCACGGTCAGAGAAACAGGACCACACTGGAAAACAGGCCGATCTCCAACATCTATTAACAAGGGTGTTGATAGAAGCAGCACAGCTGATGTTTTTTTCCAGGATGACGTCACAGCCAAACAGGAACAGACGAGGCAAAGCTACTCTGAGGAAAAGCAGAGAGAGCAGAAGGTTAGAGATTGAACTAACAGATTCTGCAGAATAGGAGAACAGAGAGAGAATGAAGCAGAATGATGAAATGGGGGTCCCTATGTCCTCCAAAAGTCTAAGCCTATAGCAGCATAACTATAGAGATAGCTCAGGATAACCTGAGCCACCCTAACTATAAGCTTTATCAAAAATGAAAGTTTTAAGCCTAGCCTTAAAAGTAGACAGGGTGTCTGCCTCACGGACTAAAACTGGTAGTTGGTTCCACAGGAGAGGAGCCTGATAACTAAAAGATCTGCCTCCCATTCTACTTTTAGAAATTCTAGGAACCACTAGTAAACCTGCAGATTGAGAGCGAAGTGCTCTGTTAGGAACATAAGGAACAATCAGATCTCTGATATAAGATGGAGCTTGGCCATTTAAGGCTTTATATGTGAGAAGGAGGATTTTAAATTCTATTCTGGATTTAACAGGAAGCCAATGAAGAGAAGCCAGGATAGGAGAGATATGATCTCTCTTTTTAATTTTCATTAGAACTCTGGCTGCAGCATTTTGGATCAGCTGAAGGCTTTTAACTACAGTTTGTGGACTTCCTGATAGTAAAGAATTACAATAGTCCAGCCTTGAAGTAACAAATGCATGGACTAGTTTCTCAGCATCACCCCTGGACAGGATATTTCTAATTTTTGCAATGTTCCTCAGATGAAAGAAGGAAATTCTAGAAACCTCTTTGATGTGGGATTTAAATGACAGGTCCTGATCAAAAATAACACCAAGATTTTTTACTTTATTATCTGAAATCAGTTTAATCCCATCCAAATGAAGTGACTGGCTAATCAGTTTCTTTTTCAGAGACTCTGGTCCAAAGACTATAACTTCTGTTTTGTCTGCATTCAGAAGCAGAAAGTTAAGAGTCATCCAGGTTTTTATGTCTTCAAGACATGCCTGTAATCTATGTAATGGGTTAGCTTCATCTGGATTTATAGACAGATATAGCTGGGTATCATCAGCATAACAGTGGAAATTAATCCCATGCTGTCTAATAATTCTACCAATTGGGAGCATGTATAAAGTAAAGAGAATTGGTCCTAGCACTGATCCCTGTGGTACTCCACAGGTAACCTTTGAGTGTGTTGAAGATCTATCATTAACATGAACAAACTGAATTCGATCAGATAGATAAGATTTAAACCAGTCTAGTGCTGTTCCTTTAATTCCAACAAAATATTCAAGTCTTTCTAAAAGAATATTATGGTCAACTGTATCAAATGCAGCACTAAGATCCAACAGGACGAGCACAGATACAAGTCCATTATCTGAGGCCATGAGAATATCATTAGTGACTTTCACCAGAGCTGTTTCAGTGCTATGATGAGCTCTAAAGCCAGACTGAAACTCTTCAAAAAGTTCATTATGGTGGAAGTGATCGCAAACTTGTTTGGCAACTACTTTCTCAAGAATTTTGGATAAGAAAGGAAGATTGGATATAGGTCTATAATTGACCAAGTCATCTGGGTCAAGAGACGGTTTCTTAAGCAGAGGTTTAATTACAGGAATCTTAAAAGCTTTAGGTACATATCCCTGTAACAGAGATAGATTAATCACATCTAAAATGGAGGAGGAGATCAAAGGGAATACCTCCTTAAATAACCTGGTTGGAACTGGATCTAACATACAAGTTGAAGGCTTAGATGAAGACATAATTTTGCTAATTCAGAGAGTTCAACTGGATCAAAGCAGTCTAAACCCGGTTCAGATTCCATGACTACCTCAGGTACAATTGCGGATAGAGGAGTGCTTATGATCTTATTTTTAATAAGATCAATCTTATTTATAAAGAATCCCATAAAATCATTGCTGCTAAGAGCAGGTGGAATGGACGGTTCAACAGAGCTATGGCTCTGGGTGAGTTTGGCAACTGTATTAAAAAGAAATCTAGGATTATTTTTATTCTCCTCTATTAATGAGGAGAAGTATGCTGCTCTTGCTTTACAAAGGGTCCTCTTATACAGCAGTAAACCATTTTTCCAGACTAGGAAGGACTCTCGCAGGCCTGTGGAGCGATATTTTCTCTCCAGTTTCCTAGCATTTTGCTTCAAAGTACGCAGCTCTGCATTAAACCAAGGAGCAAGCTTTCTATTTTTAACGGTTTTCATTTTCAAAGGAGCTGCGCTGTCTAAGGCAATACGCAGAGAACTAGCAACCCCCTCAACTGATGCTCTGGTCTGAATTCTAGTAATTGAATTTCAATTCAGTTTATTTCTATGGCTCCAATTCACAACACATGTCATCTCAAGGCACTTTACAGTTCACCAGAGCATCCAGTCTGATTGATTTAAAGTTGTCTATCTAAGAAAAACCAGCTGATTGCATCGACGCATTGACTCTTCAGCAATCCCTCACACTAAGCATGCTTGTAGCGATAGTGGAGAGGAAAAACTCCCTTTGAACAGGAAGAAACCTCCAGCAGAACCAGGCTCAGTGTGAGCGGCCATCTGCTGAGGCCGACTGGGGTTCAAGGAGACAGAAGCAGAGATAGAAAAAGAAGCATAGATACAAAAAGCAGCTGTAAAAGGCGGCCCCGTCCAGGAAACACGCAGCCAGGCAGACGAGCTCCGAGCCAGCTCCCATGTCAGAGGATGAAGAGAGCACATCCAGTTAGTCACAGTCAGAGAAACAGGACTACACTGAAAAACAGGCCGATCTCCAACATCTATAAACAAAGGTGTTGATGGCAGCAGCACAGCTGATATTTCTCTCCAGGATGGAGTCACAGCCAAACAGGAACAGACCAGATGAAGCTACTATGAGGAAAAGCAGAGTGAGCAGAACGTTAGAGATTGAACTAACAGATTCTGCAGAGTGGGAGAATAGAGATAGAATGAAGCAGAATGATGAACTAGGGGTCCTTATGTCCTCCAGCAGTCTAAGCCTATAGCAGCATAACTATAGAGATAGCTCAGGATAACCTGAGCCACTCTAACTAGAAGCTTTATCAAAAAGGAAAGTTTTAAGCCTAGCCTTAAAAGTAGACAGGGTGTCTGCCTCACGGACTAAAACTGATAGCTTTAGTCCAAGTGGTGGCTATCATTGATTTTCAATCATTTTTAACCCTTTCTATGCCCTAACCCTGACAATAACCCTAAACCTTCCCATTACCAGTACACACAGTACCTAACTCTAATCTTTAAACTAACCACAACTCACACCTCAGTTTTAAACCTAACCGTAAGCTGACGTATGCTCACTCACTCTGATACCAAAACAGGAGCACAACAGATTCAGCTGTGGTTGGTTCCTGAAGAAAGAGAGAATGCATCAAAAGTCAAATGTGCAACATTTCAGGTCTTGTTTACACTAGACACTCTGTGTTATTTTCTCCTGTGATGGATTGTGAAAAAAGAAAATAGCAGCATAAACACATTCTTTGTTAGTTTTTATTTTTTTTTTCTGTCAGGAACTCTTAGACAAGGAAGTGGAAAGGAACGACAGTTGTTTTTCTATAATGGGCTTTTCATTTCAACAAAACCTGAATGTGCTTTAGATTTAAATACATGTTGCAGCAGTTTGTTTTTATCCAATACAATTCAGCTTTATTTATAGAGCACTCTAGAACATCATACAGCGCCAAAATGCTGTTCATATTAAAGAGACACTGAGGCTCCTCTCCTGTGGATCCAACTACCAGTTTTAGTCCGTGAGGCAGACACCCTGTCTACTTTTAAGATAAGTCTACTATAGATGATAAGTTTTGGACCTGTTTTTGAGTTAACAGCCCTGTTTCTGTCCTAGACGAAATTATTGGCGCAGCTTTATCCTTAATTTGAGTTTTGCTCTTATAATCACTGACATAAAACTGGCTCAGAGATCAACTGGTTCACTGTTTCTTTCCCAGACAGAGCTACCTGTGGAGCTAGGTTACCACTAACTTTTCTAATATAGAAAGTATTTATTGATCAATTCTGTCTTCATTTCGGATGTCTACTTCAGTCTCCTTGCATCCTCATCCACCTTCTGCAGACAGCCTCTCACATTAAGCCTGTTTCTGTTGTTTCTATGGAGGCTGAGGTTCTGTGCAGAGTTTTGCATCTGTTTCTCATCTTCTTCCCCTGCAGGGTGTGGCAGGCAGGTCTGAATTCCATCTGTGCCTCATCATAGGCTAATCAACTGGATTTTAGAGGAGGAGCAGGTTCCCGAGGCAGATTCTAGACGGTTAGCCAACATTCCTTGGTAATCAATCAGTGAGCTTTTAACATATTCAGTAGTATTTATCCGTTGACTTTGTCCTCTGCTCGCAGGTCCTTGCTGTTAACATAAATCAGTCTGATAAATTGCCCTTGACTCTGGTCAGATCTGGCCAGACCATCACAGTCATCACAGAACTTTACAATAAGTGACTCTCAGTGGCAGAATTACCCATAATGCAACAGCACTTTTCTGCTAGCATAACAACAACCTGGCAACTGCAAAGGAACAATGATGCAAATAAATAAATAATTAAGAATGTTTTAGAGAGCACAGCTTATATCCTAAGATTTCTTTTAGGCCAAAACTCGAAGAAAACAGTCACTGGAGAGTTCATTGGACAGCTTAAAATGTTTCACGGACCGCAAATTACAAAACATAGTGTGTTGCTTGTAGTTTTTGCATCATGTCTGTAATTTTCTAATTTGTTCTAACCTGATCAGGCTGAACATCTTTGTCCCACCTTTGAAATTGAGTTGTACCAGCTCTTTACCAGACTAATACGTTGTGTATACGTCAGTCTGGCATGCCAGGGCAGCAAATACCCACCTGGAGAATCTCCAGGTGGGTATTTGCTGCATTATAGTTCCCATGTTTTTACCTGGTCCAACTGAGCCTTAACTCTCTCTTCTTCCCTTTCAGTTGGGATTTGGACCCCAAACCCGGATCCTGTCCCCAGCTTTTAACAGCGGGGGACGGCTAGCTCAATTATAGTACTTCAGTAAAAATATTGATACTCATAGTTAAATCTTACTCAACTACAAGCAAAAGTTACTCGGTCAGACATCTATTCAATTTAAAGTATTGCAGTAATCCAAAATACTTAAATATTCAAAAGCACATGCATTTACAAGTGGTTAAGAATTCAAAAATGCAAATTAAATATATTAAAATCAGTACATCTCCGTATAATTTCCATAGTACTTTCAAAGAACCTGTAACTTTCAGAAACCACCTCATGTATTGATGTGTAGAACCAACAACAACAAAGCTACGCTGAGCAAAAAGGAACAAGGAACTAACAGCTTCCTGGAAATAGAGTGGAGTAAAAAGCATTTGACTTTGAAATGTAGTGGAGTGAAAGTTATAAGAACCCCCAAAAAATATTACTCAAGTTAAGATACTAGATAAAAAGTACTTGGGTACAGTAATCAAGTAAAGTACTGTCTTACTTTCCACCACTGGCTCCTAAATTGACTTTTGAACTTCCTTCAAATCAGCAATTGCTGTTTTTATCTTAGTCTCAGCATCTTAAATTAGGTCAGCTGTATTTCTTATTGTTAAAAGGTTTTTTTTCATTTCCAGTCAAACCCTGAGCGGAACCAGAAAAGCTGGCAGAGAAGCAGATGCCAAAAGGAATGGCATACGTAAAGGAATAACTCAGGATCAGCTTTACAAATCTGTTACCTTTATTTAAAAAGCTGAGTTGAGTCTAAATCTAGCCTAGTCTAAACAATTTTTCCATTTAGCCAAAAAAAAAAAAAAACAAAAAAAAAACAAACAGACTTCAGTCTCGAAAAGTAGTAAACAGGTCATACTTAAATACATCAAACTATTTAAAATGTTTTTTATAGAGTCAGGGAAGACTGCCATAGTTTTTTTTTTTTTTGTATTTTACTGTTTAATTTTTTAAAAGATTAATTTCCTTCTCTGTTCATATTTCTGGGTGCATATTTTGGAGTTTCATTGAAATATGTGGAAATAATGGGAAAAAGTGTGAAAAACTTTGCTATGAATGCTGTTATGAAGTATGAAGCACAGGGTGGTGGATGGTAGCCCTGACATTAAAAACAGATATAATCCTGTAAAATTTTCCAGGTCATACTCGATGCGCCTCATGCAACTGCATTTTCACATTTTTTCCTACCAAGGATTCCAAAATGATATCATACACCTGATGCAGTCCACCTGTGCGTAAGCGTGCGCATGGTCATGAGAATTGCAAATCTGCATAATTACACCCCAGTAATGCAGTATAAGGATAAGACTTCCAGTGCTTGTTAGAAGAAGAGAGACTTTAATAGTTTGGAGACTGAGGTTCTGCTTACTAAGAGCTGAGCAGCAGAATTTAACGACCATCAAAACCCAAGCAGGAGGTGATAAGTCACAATAACTCTAAATGCAGTGGTTGCACTGTACAGAAGTATAGTTAAAATAAAAATTATAATAAAAATCATTTGATCCTAAAACAGTCAATGAAAACTAATGATTGAAAAAAGAGGTGCAATATTCTGCTTAATCGACAGTCATCAGTCTGTCAAGATTCTGATGTTGGCGGACGAAACCACAATCATTGGACTTATTTCTGATGGTGACGAGTCCGCCTACAGGGGGGAGGTTGAACATCTGGTGACGTGGTGCAGGGAGAACAACCTGGAGCTCAGAGCTCTAAAAACAGGGGAGATGGTCGTGGACTTCAGGAAGACCTCAGCCTCAGCTATCCCCATCCACAATTATGACTGTGGAGTCTTTCCATTTCCTGGAAACTATCATCTCACAGGACATAAAGTGAGAGCTGAACATCGACTCCCTCAACAAGAAAGCCCAGCAGAGGATGTGCTGAAAAAATTCAACCCGCCAAGGACAATGATAGTAGACTTCTATCCTCCATCATTGAGTCCATCCTGACCTCCTCCATCACCATCTGGTTTGCTGCTGCCCCCACCAAGGACAAGGGCAAACTGCAGTGCGTCACCCGGTCTGCAGAGAAGGTGATTGGCTGCAATCTTCAATTTCTCCAGGATCTGTACGCCTCCAGGACTCTGAGGCGTGCAGGGAAGATTGTGTTTCCATCCATTTTCTGTTCCAGATGTTATTTCAATGGTAGCTTGATCTCACATAGAATCACTGACTGTTCTTTCTTTCGACGAATTAAACCTCTGGATCCCAACATGCCAGCTGCAGGTGTAGTGACAACAAAATAGTGATTTAGAATTGCGGAGCTGCAGAATATAGAATGATGAAGCCTAAATAAATGAAAAATTGAATCTAAGCAACAAAACTGTGTTCATTTAGTGATAAACTCGCTTTGGAGAACAGCATCAGTCTGGAGATCTTGGAAAATTATTTTGTATCTTAGAGATTAGAAATAGGAGAAAAATGAGACAGTTTTGCATGAATTATTTACCAACAAATTTGTTCATAGGAGTGCTTCTTGCATGAGCCTGCATGCCTTTAACATTATTCACCTGACTCATCTTATTTTCAGCATCTTATCTTGCATTTCAAGTCTTTGATATTGACAAATGAATGTATAATAGATAGAATGTAATCATGCATTTAATATAATAAAAAATAACTATGATGCTTGTGAAGAAGGTGTTGGATTATAATCCAAACTCTTGAACTCTTAAAGACTCTGTAAGATTTAATCCTCAGTCTCCCCAGAGTCCCGGACGGAACAATGATTTAGAGGAGAATGGTTGTTTGAGCTTCCATTATGGTTTCTACAAAATACAGAAGTAAATTAAAATAAGTAACCAAACTATTACAGCATATTAAATCTACTTAGAATAGAAATTAATAAGCAGTGTATACAGAATGCAAATAAAACCAATATGTTCAAAGAATTATCTATATTTTTGCCAATTCTCGCCAAATACAGTAAATTCCAATAGCACTTAAAAACGCCTCACTGGATACAAGGAGAAATAACGAGAAATTTAAGCTTTCCAATGATATATAAACACATCATCAGCACAGCTTACGTGACAAAGAAAGCAACCAAATTAAAAACAAATCAGCAACATTAACACATTTTCAGCGATAGATATGATGTAAATAATCATAATTGTGTCAAATTAAGCAGTTTAATTAAGTAGCATATCAGACACCTTAGAACAAGGAACACAGAAACTCACTATATTGCTTCAGTTAACCAGACAATAAAAAAGGAAAACTTACCATCTCATGGACGCATAAACCACACTTAGACAAAAAAAATGTTGCTGTCGTCTGCTGACCGTTACCTGCGAACTAACGAGGAATGATTGAACTGGAGAGAAAAGTCAGCTGTGATTGGTTGTTGCCTGGTAGCCATGTTTCATCAACTATTATAGGGTGGTGATGTGTTCAAAGTGTTTAGGAATAAAAACACATCCAAACCTTGTGAGCAGGGGTGCAGGTGGCGCAGTGGTTAGAGCACACCACCCATGCATGGAGGCCTTAGTCCTCGATGGCCGCCTTGGGTTCGAATCTCCGCTGTGATCCTTTGCTGCACGTCTCTCCCCCTCTCACTGCCTACTGTCAGAAAAACGAGACACTAGTGTCGTAAAAACTCAAAAAAATAAAACTTATGCACCATGCTTATACATTGTTATGAGTTATTTTCTGTATTGTCAGCATTTCAGCTTTAGAATCTGCTTGAATTTTAAACCTGACCTTTAAGGTTTTGTGCTCATTTAACACTACTTCAGGTGTTAATGTTGTCTGTCAAATCATTCATCAAGTGTTGGGGATAAACAGTAGATTCAGATATATATTTGATTAGCATTTTAAGCTTCGTTCAGTTAATATTTGAGGATGTTTTCTGCTCCATCACCGGCCCATCTTTGCAAACAGCAGGCATGGAGACCTTTGACCAGAACTTTGACCTGTTGCAGCTAGCCTTCATTCTCTGGTGAAAAGGGCATCTGTTATGCTCTCCCAAGCTACCGTCTGTCTCACCCCACCCACAGCCCATGCGGTCTGCTGTCGCTCCACCCACCCACCTCATGTGACAGTGGGTAAAGTGGTGGGAACTTGGCTGCAGGCTCTGATCTCCTTATGCTTTAGGGTTTCAGCAGTATCTTTAAGGCACCCTGGGAATTAATACTGACTTTCACTTTTAATGAAAGTAGATTTCAGAGTTAAATTTTGTTAAGGTTCTTTTGTTTGAATAAAGCAAAAGAAGATTCATCTCTCTAGATGGATGAACCTTTATGAACAACGCACGGCAATTAAACAGCTCTAATAAAGCTTGTCTTGAATAATATTCTCTCTGCACATGGAAATATATTATAACCTCAACATGAAATCATATGAAATCAAAAGTGATACGCTTTTAATTGTGATTTAAAAAAGCAGTAAAATATTTTTGAATGAAGGTCACCAAATAACCAAAACTACTTTTAAAACTAGATTCTTCTATTTTGTTTTTTGGTTACATGAAACATAATATACTCACAAATCCAACTGAAATACAGTCACATTATAACAGAGTTGTTAAGCGCTGATCTGAATGATGGCTGAATGGATCCACCACATTAAGGACCGCCCCAAAGCAGGTAGCGGGTAGAGGCGAGTGGACCATTCAGCGGGTGTAACAGGGACCCCATGGCGGAGGAAATGCTTGCATCCAAATGTAACTTGCACTGGTTTGCTTGATCTTCTTCCCACTGACAGAAAATCTTAAGTTAGCTATAATGAAAAAACAATGAATTCAAAAAGTGAAGGTCCTTTTTAAAATAGTTTATTTGACGTTAAACATTTGTTTTATGAAACAGGCAAATGTTTGAGTTCCTATGCATACACATTGAGCGTCACTGTGTTGCCATAGCAACGGATGCTTTCCTTTTCACGTTGGAGGGAAGAGGCCATCCCCTCTCGTTTATAACCCGATCCCCACTTTCAATCCAGGCACCCTCCGCAGCTGCGAGTGAGACTTCACTGGGAGTGACACTCCACAGTTAAAGGGGTAGCGCTTAAGGGGCGATTTGGGATTCAGCCAGTGTGTCTGTACCTCAGCAAACCTGGATGAAAACACCTGAAATGATTGCATGGCCTCCTCAGCAGCCTGTCAGGGCTTGAGAGGCCTGGTAATCACACATTTATTTAACTCAGGTGTGTGGAAGTAAGAGAACAGTTATAAGATGCTGGACAGTGGGCCCTGAGGACCAAGATTCAAGATGTATGCCCTAAATTACAGGTGTCCATTTCCAGTCCTATAGGACCAGGTTCCTGCACCGTTTAGATGAGCCTCTATTTCAGCACATCAGAACCAAATAATTACACTAGGTCTTTAAGAGGATTCTGCAGGATTAGGCTGCATGCTGAGGGGGTGATTCAGCCCTTTGATAGAGATGTTATGGATCAGGGACATATAGATAAGTTGCAGGACTATCCAAAAGTTTCCCCAGAGGACTGGAGTTTTTCTAACCTTTATCCTAAATCTTCCTTATATTGATGTCCAGCAGCTTTGGTTGGAATGAGAAATTGATGTTATCAACAGGTTTGACAAACATCTGAGGCTTCTGTCAGTCTGCTTAAAGAAGAAAACCTCCCTCTGACAGCATCGGATGTACATTAGTGAGTTTAGAAAATCTCTTTCCACTCTCCCTGCTACAATGCTTTTCTTCCTTGCTTGCATTCTTTTACTCTAATTTTTTTTATCTCATACACTGTACAATATTTTTAATCCAAAAAAAGTAAAAATAACAATTCATTGAACTGAAGTTTAAAGACGCTTCTCTTCCCATCCAAGTGTCAGAAATAGCGTTGAGTTCCAGACTTTATAGAGTGGACCAAAAACACTTGTTTTGGCTTAGTAAACATGCAAATTGAACCGGGCCAATGGATGAACGGGTCCACCCCTTTGGAATGGGAGTAGTTTGAGTTCTGTGTTAGCCTGTTATCCCCAGAATCTGTCTATGTCTCTGAAAGAGTGTCATTAGAGGCCATGGTTGGCCTGGCTGAAACAGTGTTTTGTTCCCCTGTAATGGGTGTGGGCTTGCGATGATATCGTATCCCCCAGCGAAACGTCTTCAAAGTTAGAAACAGAGTCCAATGGATTGTTTTTTAACTTTTTTTGGAATGACTATGACCTGGTTGACTGAGAATCTTCATCCAGATATCGTTATTCTCAGCTACAGCTCAAACTGTATGACGAAACTGTAGGGTTTAAAAGTTCATAGCTCGTGATGTTTGTTCTCACACTGTACAGCCCAATGCTCTTATGCCATCTAATTGCTCCCACTGTATGTCCAGAAACCATGTGTTCGACAGTGCTGAGAGATGGCGCTGGTCGGTCTTGTCAATCTGGAAAAAGAAGAACTCCCTTGTTTGCACTTGTTTCTCCTATGAATTTTATAATAATATCGTGCATGCTCTCCTGGAACTCCGAGGAAGTCAAAGTGGAGCAAGACATGAGGAGCAGCGGAGGCTGTAGGCTTTGCTTAGCGCAGGCGGTCTGGAGTGGGACGGATTGGGGCGGAGCGGACATGGAGGATGATGGATTTTAGGGTGAGCAACATTTCCCCTCTAGGTGGAGCTGCTGAGCACTGTCTATGGACCAAAACGATATATGTGATAAGTTAAATCTCTCTTTGCAACCCCCCAAAGTGATGCATTCTCCATCATTTTGCTGTCTCTGGGCAGGTATAGGCTAATCGGTTAGCAGCTACTCGTATGAACGGACATGCAGGCACGGCTGACCAGTCTTATAAACAGCAAACTGGAGAACAACCCAAAGAGAAATGGTATGACATCACAACATATCACCAACAATAAGATCCTTTATCTTTTTCACATCCTATCTAACATACTGAGGTTTTGCTTATTTCTCCTATAAACCAATCAATCAAATTAGAAAGCAATGCCTAAACCAATAATGAGAATAAAGTATCAGTTTGAATGTCTTTGGGTTTTTATTTGACCATTTTGACATCTTGGACATTACTATTAGGTTTGTGTCCAAGAAACAAACAGCTTCAGCAATCTAGCAAAATTGTCTCTCAGATTCAGAATAAAGAAGTTTCTTTAAATTTTTCAGTTTTCACCTTAAATCTAAACTCTACCCTCTTTCTGGCTGTTGCTGCATGGCAGCACCGCCCACAGGGAGGGAGGACACAGCCTCGATTCTCCAGAGCTCCAGATAAAGGCCTTGGAAGCAGCAGCTTCAGTTTAGTTTGAATTAGTAAACCACACGCAGCTAACATGGGTTGAGGAATTAATCAGTTCTTCACAAGTTTTCAGTGAGCGAAGCCACAGCAGACCGCCTGATGTTTATGTTCTAATAGATCTTTCCCAATTTATGTTTACAACCTCTTTAATTCCAGAACTAATCCAGGCATAAAGGAAAAAATGTTAAAGTCATTTGAAGTTTTATGAACCAGTCTAAAAACATGTTCATTAAAATGCATGTTTTTATGTATCAGATATTCTTTAAAGAGGGAATTTAACTGATCTTACTTTCTTCTTTTATTTAACATCAATAAAACCAAGATCTACTGGATGTTCAGCATTTCAATCTTATTTTCTATTTAACATGTAAACATCTGCAGCTCACCCATTTTCTAACCAGAGATCTGTTATTAGCTGCTTCGACCTTGATCTTTTATAACCTGATTAATAGTGCAATTAAACAAAAACCCCTCAGTCAGATCACACTATTATAATCCACATTAATCCATCCACCCATTTTCCATCATGCTTATCCCAAGCAGGGATCTCCAGCTGTCTACGGGTGAGATCCACCCTGGACAGGACAGCAGTCCATCACAGAGCAGCACAGACATTCAAACAACCGTTCAAACACACCTAAGGAGAAGCCTATTAACTTAACAGCCATGTTTTTGGACTGTGGGAGGAAGCCGGAGTACCCGGAGAGAACCACAAATGCTCAGGGAGAACATGCAAACTCCATGCAGAAAGACCCCGGGCTGGGAACCCACTGCCCACTGAGCAGCCCACCCAGATTCATGCAAATTAATTAGTAATATTGTTGCAAACCTTTCTGAAATCTGATGAATAAAAACATGCCTTACTACCTCTATTGCCAAAAAAGTTAATATTGATTTACGTATATGTGTTACTCTTTTTGGATAAGAGTTCAACTTGTCAGAAGTAAAACACAATTACATTAAATATACCAGTTGTTGCTGGGTGACCATGAATGCTGTGACTATGGTCACCTGGTTCAAAATGTAGAAAAGATAAAATAGGAGAACAGTCTCCTCTTGATCTGAGGAGGGTTTAGTAGTTTATCCTTAATTGGATTTGAGAGCGAATGCCAAGTAAGCTCAATGCCCAGCACCCATCACGGCATAAATAGTAATTTGGTCACATGGTTAAATCACACCGAACGTGAACAAGTCAAATGAAGCCATTAATCCATATGTTACCCGCATGAAAAGGCCAGATCAGGAGCAAAGAACAGTTGGACGTGCAAAGGATCTCGAGCAAATTATGCAAAACTGCAAAAGTGGACATGTTGTACATGTTCTGCAATCTAGAATTTTTTCCATTACTGTTGCAAGGAAATTTAACATTTTATAAATTTAAAATAAAGTGCAACGCAAAAACGAAAGTTTGTAAAACTTCTAAATCAATATAACAGCTTATAAGAGTTACTTTGTTATTTTCTCAAAAGTATAGATATTTTTCATATTTGATTACATTTTGTTTTAGAAAGAATAAATAAAATCAGAAAGATATACTTAAAAAATTTTAATTTAAATGTATAGAAAAAAATAACTGTAAAAAATATTTAAAAAAAAAAAAGGAAAATAATAAAATCTGGGAATACCATAAAGTTAATACTGAAACCTTTTTTGATTAACAAGTTTTACAAGGTTTCCTAAAAGAAATTGTACTCCATGTGTGTTCCACATTAACCCATCAGGCACTGGATGCAGATGTGAGGTGGTAGAAACAAATCTTATTTCATTCAAAGACTGACAGAAGGTTAATCCCTTCCCCTCACACAGGGCAGCAGCTTCTGGCTCCTAGAAAGGCAGAGTTGGAAGTGATCATCATTAAAGTCGGCTCCAAGAGAAGGAGGACTCACCAGTCTATAGGTTGGAGGGTCTGGTGGACCCAGCTAAAATGGCACCATTGTTCAGCTGTCCACATAACATACAGCAGCATCACTTGTTTGGTAAGATTGAGGTCCGTCATGTTGAGAGTGATTTATAAAAGGAAACGGCGAGTGAATGGACCCTTCTCCTCTTTATCGTGAAGCGAGCTGCAAAGAATTTCCCTACATTGTGTGCCTTTAGGGAGTTCATTTAGTTTGATTATTTACAAACAACTAACCCTTTAATTTAAGAAATTAACACAATTAATAGCGTTTTTTTCTATTAAGTTGCGATCAGGAACCTTTGTTATCGTTGTTTTTCATATAACCATTAATCTGATGCACTCCACTTGGTATATTCAAGCTTAAAAACGGCCTCAGTGCTGCTCATGTTGGGGCAGCACAGATGTTTGCAACGCTGTTGTCAGAGTCCAGCATAAATCCTCCAGTCAGCCAACTTCTGACCAGATGAAGTTCAGTACCACCACAGTTAGTCAACGATAATGGAAGCAAATCTTAATAGGTTTAAGGAAAAAATTAGTTTCAGTGGTGTCTACATTTTAACTTAATGCTGCATGTTGGGCTTAAACAATTCATCTGATTGATTGTGATTAATGGATTATTCAAAGAATTGTGAGCTAACTTAGTAATCAATATCATTAAATGGATTAAAGAGACTGTAAAATAGACCTTTAGCTGACTTAGAAAAAAGATAAATCAGTATTTTGTTTTTAAGACTTTTTTTCTGTTAATATGCTCTTTCCAGAACTCTTCAAGTTTTAGAAAAGAGAAGTTTTAGTGTGACATCTTTAAAGAACCTTTTGCTATCAAATTATTAATCGATTCATTGTTAAAAAAGTAATCGACATATTACAGCAAATGTTAAACTCTTGTATTGTAGGCCATGTTGCTATAGTTTTGTTTACTGTTTTGACATATTTTTAATGGAAGGAATTGTGTTTTAATAAATTCTCATGAGATAACGCTTTTAAAAAAATAATTTTGTTCAAAAGTTGCGTAAAATATGGTGGTTCCCCTGTTTTAGCTATGAGGGAAAACTAAATGATTCAAATTTTCAATAATTCAGATGGTTGACTAACCTATAATGGATTGAAAAGAATACATCTATGTTTTTCTATAATCATTTTTTCATACTTATCAAATTAGGAGCACCCTGTCTACTTTTAAGGCTAGGCTTAAAACTTTCCTTTTTGATAAAGCTTCTAGTTAGAGTGGCTCAGGTTATCCTGAGCTATCTCTATAGTTATGCTGCTATAGGCTTAGACTGCTGGAGGACATAGGGACCTCTTTTAATCACTCTGCTCCATTCTATTCTCCTATTTTGCAGTATGTTGGTTGGTTCCTAACTATATGTTTTCTCATCTTTTTCTCATCATAGTGGCTTGTGACTCTTACCTGGAGAGAAATATTATCTGGCTCACTACCATTAACACGGTTACCCATAGATAATAGAGGTGGATCTGTTCAGTGTTTATTCCTCTTTCTCTCCTAAGAAAAGCTATGAGCTTAGCTTGTACTGTTTACTTTACTTACTGGATGTTCTCCCTTTCATCCCAATAACATGAAAACTGCCTCAGAGTTACTGATTGGCTGTTTCTATCCTCGACAGAACCACCTGTGAAGGTAATTTACTGTTACATTTTCCAACATAGAAAATATTATTGATGGGGGCTTCTATGTTCTTTTTCTATGTCTGCTTCTGTCTCCTTGAACCCCAGTCGGCCTCAGCAGATGGCCGCTCACACTGAGCCTGGTTCTGCTGGAGGACTCTTCCTGTTCAAAGGGAGTTTTTCCTCTCCACTGTCGCTACAAGCATGCTTGGGTTGAGGGATTGCTGAAGAGTAAACAACTAAAAGCTAGCAGAGTTTTTTGCCACATGCTCAGGAGCCTGTTATTCAAGGCAATGACTAGATGCTGCCATCTGGTTTTTCATAGAAAACTTTTTACCAATCTGATTGAATTATCTCTGTAAATGGATTTGATATGACATGTTTTGAATTTGCACTATATAAATAAACTGAATTGAAATTAAATTTAAAGTCTATAATACAACACAATTTAAGTCTAATCAATATATGATTTAACTTCTCAGAAATCAACAGCGACCTGTTGGATGTTATGTTGAGCAAGCATAAAATTCCACCGGTAAAGTTTTTGTTCCACTATAGACATGTTAGACATCATTGGAAAGCTCAGATTCTCCACAATTCAACCACCAAGTTCATTTTATGGACCCAGCGAGAACCAATGCACAATTAAAACAGCAGTAATGGCAAAATGTAAACATGACAAAGCAGCCACAAGTACATACTTTGATTCACCCAGAAGCCGTTTTATTAATCCAATCTTCAGTTATTTATACTCCATTCATCCATAAGGGTCCACAGATTTAAAGTAATCCAGTATATTCATAATAAAAATATTCCATGATGAGAAAATCACCCATAACTTCCGGTTGTTGACTTATCAGATAAGTAAGATGGTTGTAGCTTATTCTCAGCATCTTGCTAATATTTATTGGTTGCCTTGAGATGACTTGTGAATTGGCACTATATAAATGAACTGAATTGAATGGAATACATATTTCCTCGGGTGTTAGCTGGCAATGTTTGGTATGGTTCTTCACATCGTCTTCTTATCTATAAGACACAACAAGACATTTGCGATTTGAGCAAGATATATTCCCCGAAATCTCACTTACGGTCACTTCCTGTCAACCAGTGTCATGAGCTTTTACTCCTTAATAGACCGGCTGTTATTGGTTAAGACCACGTGGGCTGTTGGGCTTTTCAGCCGATGAAATAAGGTTTAGAACGAGCCTACAGGGTATTTAAAGGGGAGATGTGTAACAGGCCTGCGTTAGAGAGACACAAACAGCTGCGGCTGGAGCCATGCGGGCAGCTCCAAGCTGAATGATAGCAACGGTCCAATTTTTTTAAGTTTGGATGCTGATTTTGTTTTACTAGAGTGCCTAAGGCTGAAAATAAAATAAACATACAGCTCAGAAAGGGCACTGGTGCTTATTTTAGCTTGAAAAGCTGCCGTTTCACTATCTTTTATAGATTTTTATTATTACAGATGCACAAATTCTACATTTTGTTATATACACTGATTCTGAAAAAAAGTGGAAAATACTTGCTTCATGAATGTTTTGTGGCCATCAAAATGCTTCAGTGTTATTCTATGGGTCAAAGAGTAAAATAGTCAAAGGTCAAAAGTAAAAGCATTTGGCACAATTTGACACATTTGGAGAGGTCTGGAGACGCTGGTGACACCAAAAGTTTAAAACCCCACAGCTCTGGAACAGTGGGAGCTAGAGGTCTGCAATTTTCTACATTAGTGGTTAAAATTATGTAGAACAAATGTAATACAATGAGACCTGCCTATTCTCAAGCATGTCTTTATTTGGGCTTACAGTTCCTAAGTCATTTGCCTTTTCATTTGTGTTTGCAAAATAGGCGAGAATTTCCCAAAATGAGGTGGAGGTTACAGACCCTGTGATTATGCCTATCTGTATATATGGGGAGAGAGAGATATTTGGATGGGAACTGAGAGCCTTTTCTATTAGTATGAAGCCAATCAAGTACAGTTAGGATATTCTGCTAGCTGACCAGCGTTTTCAGGGGTATTTTAGAAATGTATCAGTGATGAAGTGAAAAGATTCAAGTCCTGAAGATCTCGCAAACTTTTCTGTAGCCTAAAAAAGTAATGAGATTCATTCAGACTTAAATATGTCTGCCTAAAAATAATAACATCAGCAGAAAGAGGAAAATGTCTGAGATCTCTGCAAAAAGAAAAAAGAAAAAAAGAATCGTTTTAATCTAACTGAAGTTGGATATGAGGTGTGAGACTGTGTCTTGCCTTTGTGGCTAAAGATGCTTTTCTTTCTTGAGTCTCAGTCTTCAGAGCTGAGCTGTGACTCTCCTGAATGGCATGTTCCTTACATCATTTAAAAACAATATTTGACTAGCTGCAGTCCCCAAGCTCTCTCTGGTAGGTTTTTTTTTTTTAGGAAACCAAAAACAGCTGCAATTTGCAAGCTTCAGAAGAGCCAGAGCCCTACCCAGCACTGCCCTCCCTCCTTCTTCTTTACTTTCTCCACAGTGCTTTTTCCTTTTATCCTTGTAGTTACTCTTCGTGTCTGGAGCACAGAGATCCCCAGGGTTTCACGTTGTGTTTGGTTTTTCTGCTGAATGTGACATAAAAAAAGCATAAAGTTAAATTCTGCTCTCTCTCTTACCACCAGTGGTTTTAGTGTGCAGATTTTACGCTGTGGCTGGAAAAGAATGTCCTTGTTGAAAAACAACCGTAAATGTAGATGGCAAAGCTGGAGGAAAGACTGAAGGGGAACAAAGAGAAAAACTCAGTTATCCATCCACTGATGCTTTTCCCCAAATGACTCATTTAATGCCCTGTGCTGACCTGTTGCAACCATCTGAGGTCAGAGTGATGCAGCTTCAGTCCACGGACAATGAGTGCAACTATATTTACCAGGAGAAACACTGGTAAATATAGAGAAAATCAGTTCTGGGGACAGTTAACGACCCTGCAACAGTCTGCAAATCTGGGGTCAGGCTGTCTTGAGTAACTGTCTACATTTAGTATTGAAAAAACTCTAATAACCATGTTTTAATTGTTGTTTTATTAAATATATTCTGTCTTCCTTTGGAAATGCTTTGGGAGGATGAGCAAAAGATAATCCTGCACACAGGTAATGAGTTTTGCATTAGACCTCAAAGACGGAGCATTAACCCATGTGAACTTCTTTTCTTGGTGGTCGCCTTTTCTGCAGCCAGAATCGTATAGCTGGGCTGCCTCAGCTTTCAGTGTGAGTGATGTTTTTTCCTGCAGCACGCCTGTACCGCTGCCTCAGTAAAATCAGGGTGAACCAAGTCTAGGGCTCTACCCCTGCACCGTCCTTAAGAACGTTCTTATTGCTATTATTTGATTTTCATTTGAATCTTTTAATCTGTTCTTTGTCTTTGATTCATGTTCAATTGAATTCAGTCTGTATTTTTTGTGAAAATTGCAAACTGAACCCTAACATAAATCCTGTCAATTGTTTGCACCATTCATCCACACTGTGTGTGCATCAAAACCTTCATTGAGCCATAAAACGTTTTCAACTGTGTGAAACTTGATTCATGTTAGTTAAAAACAACGTTTTGGTGAAATATGTTCATCATCATGGAAGCATAAGCATGTATTTCTAAATGGTTAGGCTGTAGTCGAGCTTCATGATAGCAGTTAGCTTTTATTTGGAACAATTTGCATCAAGTTTTTAAGAGACACTTTAGTTTAACCAAACTAAAAGGGAAATTGTTGCACATGTAAGGAACGTGTTTTGGTCAGTCTCCAGGAAAAACCTTACACATCATGCAGCCAAGATCTTTTACTGTATAGACAGGGGCGAAGGGGGACGTTATAATGGAGGGAGGGGGACTAAATGATGCCATGAAATACACACAGAGTATAAAGGGGCTTATTGTTCTAAGTTCTGTGAAAAAAGCTGGGGGTGGAGCAGAAAAGGTATTATGTTTCAAATGATTTGGAGAGCTCTATTTTAGTTATGGGACAACAGGCGGGAAGGGGAGAGAGAAAAAGGAAAACAGAGGGAAAACCAGGGAGGCAAACCAAGCTTTCAAAAAGAAAATCATTCTGTAGAAGCTGGCTTCTACCCTATAAACACAAACATAAAACAAGCTTGCACTCTGTGTTTGTAAGGACATGGCATAGAGTTTCCATCACTGTAAACAGTTCAACCTAAACTCTAACTACTCAGATAAACCAAAATAACATATAAAACCCACAATAAAGAAAGCCTCCAGCTCTCTGTCTGCTCTATGTGAACATGTCTATAATCCAAGCTCATGTTTAAAATCCTGTGGGACTCCAACATCCACAATGACAAACAGGTGATGGCCAACCAGCCGGACATTGTGGTAAAATACACAAGTTCAGTACTGACTGATACAATGAGCAATCCTAAAATCATTATCCAGGAGAGGGAGTTTCTAAAACCATCAAGCTCCTGGGTCTCTGGTTCAGATGAAAAACTTGAAAGAAGATCTATTTGATGAAAGAAAGGGATTGAAACACTTAGAAAATAAAATTTCAAGGGTGAAGGAAGGAAAGGCAAGCTATGCCAATACCCAAACCATCCGTTTGCTCTAAAGGCAGCTCTAGCCAAAGCTCAAACACTTTACCTAAATCCTTTCGTACATAAGAACAAAACTAGCCCATCAACGATACCTTGGGAAATTTGATTGGCTTCATGAAAAATATCTGAACATTGGCTTTTTCTCAATTCACAAAAACACGATTAGGTTCCGGACTGTTTTCAAAAGAATGTTCTTGGCAAGAACACCAGAAAGTCTGGACTTGGGCAGAACAGGAGCGGGCAGAATAAATCTGGTTTAACTGGACCAGTTAGCCCTGGCTGCTGCAGACTGGTTAACATTAGCCCTGGCTGCTGCAGACCAGGTAACGTTAGCTCCAGTTGCTGCAGACCGTCTAACGTTAGCCCCAGTTGCTGCAGATAGGCGGAGGTTAGCCCTGGCTGCTGCAGATGGTCTAACATTAGCCCTGGGCACTGCAGACCAGCTAACGTTAGCTCCAGTTGCTGCAGATCGTCTAACATTAGCCCCAGCTGCTGCAGATGGGCTAAGGTTAGCCCTGGCTGCTGCAAACCGTCTAATAATAGCCCGGCTGCTGCAGATGGGCTACGGTTAGCCACGGCTGCTTTAAATGGGCTAACCTTAGCCCCTGCTGCTGAAAATGGTCACACCATTATTAGCAGGATCACAAAGATGGTCTGCCAGAGAGGCCTGTACGGTGAAGGTGTGAAGCACTGTTTCAGATATGTTTGTGTCTGTGCAGTAAACAACTCAGGACTCATAAACCTACAAACTGACAGTCATGAGAACTGACTGTGAGAAACAGGCCATGACGAATACGGTCCCTGTTTGGGAGTCTGCTGCACATGAGTCTGCATTTATCTTTACATAAAGCAGAATCATGTTTCCCACCAATCACCACATTACCACATTGATATCTTTATTTCTGCATGTAAGCAAGCACAACTGCAATAATAAATAGCACACAGCCTGTCCTGAAAAGATCAATATGCTCTTCCCCCCCCCCCCCCCCCCCCCCCCCCCCCCCACACACACACACACACACACACACTAACAAACCAGAACTCTCTGTTACACTCTACAAATGAACCCTGTCTCTCATTCAGATGTTAGGACTTTGGGTAACTGTCATTCTGTTCCAATACTTTAACTGGAACAAATTATGACATTGACCCTGGATTTATGAGTTAATCACATAAAACTAGAAGTATACCTGGAGAGAGGTGAGCCACACTGGGGAGAACAACACCTGGCTAAAGTCAACTTAATTTTCAAATTAAGGAGTGCTAAAGCCATGTTCAGAACCAGTCTGCTGAAAAACAGAGTGTCTGTAACATTCTCTCTGACTTTCCAGGAGTAATCCAGGATACCACGAAAGACAAAGTTCTCCTATCCAGCCAGAGACTCATGGAGAAACACAGCCCGGGTTTAGCTTTTCTGGACTTTGGAGATGTATTAAGTTTCCAAAACTAAGATGAACAGAAGTAATAGGACTGCCAAAATTAGGGAACAACTTTTCAGCTAAAGTCGGGAAACCATGGTAAGATTTTTTTGCCCTTTTCTGGACGACTCTCCAGTCATGCCAGAATTTTTCCATCAGGTTGACTTTCAGCCTGATGGTGTGTCCTGTAGTGTACAGGGGGTAACGAGGGGCGATCAGCCTCTAACGACCACCTCCCCATCTGGAATCGTAGGGTCGGGGGAAAATCAAACATGTTTGAAATTCAGTCGGCCGTCGTGAGGTGGTCGTGGGCAAATCGCTCAGTGGGCAAACAATGATTCTTCTTCTTTCTCTTTTAGAGGAAAACCAAGAAGCATGGCGAAGTGCAATGAGTGAAATGGCGTTCTTTCTGTCAAATTGACAGACCGTAGTAGCCATGTTTGCTCAGCCATGTCTTTGTCCAAATACGTCTTCTCCTTTTCTTTTTAGGGCTTTCAGCACAAAATTGCACATATGGCCAAGGCAGCGCGTTTCACACTGAGTTTCATATTCCTCTTCTTCTGGTTTGGCTTCCAGACAGATGAGTCCAAGTAGCGCCATCTCACTGCGTAGCTAAGTCCCACAGGGTTTTTACACGTACAGTGTAAGCAGATAGATCGCATCAGAGCGTTGGGTCCAGCTGTAGCTGCATACAACAATTGAAAAAATCATACAGTGTATGCTTGGCTAAAACAATCTGGGATTCTGGTGATTTATGATTATTTAAAGTGTTTTACTGTTGTGTAAAACAAGCAGAGGTGTCTAAAGTGTTAATGTTTATTACTCAAGTAGAAGTATAAATCCTACTGTTTAAAAACACTTTTGTTGAAGTTAGAGGATCAACTTCAGCTTTCTACTCTAGTAAAAAAAGTTGGCTGTGTGTTCACAGAAAAACACAACGATCAGAATTTTATTTTATTGACATTACGACAGCATTTAATTGCAGAAAATGTTCCTTTGTCTTTCTCTGGGTGGGCATTGAATGTAAACTTATGTTCAACCTTCTACATATACTATCATGTGTTAAAATACCACTCTTATGACTCTGGAAATTTGTTTGGAAGAGTTGGAGAGAAGTTTTGATTATTTCAATATTCTGACTTGGACAACCCTGAGTATCCTCTTTATCCGAAGTGCCGTAGAACAACAAAATGTCTTCACTTAGGACTTTAGCTGTAAGATAAACAGCTACAGGAAATCATGTGTGCCTACTGCGGTAAGCATCTACAACAGCTCATTAAATCAACGGATAAAATATGAGTTACAGGAAAGTTTAGTTTCACTTTGAGATTCATTAAATATTTTTGAATAAATTTTTTCAAGTGAGTTTGTACCCCAGTGGTAGGAGCTAAGGTAATGTCATCAATTAACCATACCAGTGTTAAACATTCTTTCCTAACTGCAATCCTTCTTAATCTGCAGCTATTTTCATTGAGCCTACAGTATTAGAGCAGCAACCACTGGTAAGGTGGTACGGTTGATAAGGCTTTCTGTATAAGATTTTTTCAGTTTTGGTATTTATAGTGCATTTAAATAACTTTAGATCCCCTTTATGTATGACATGACTTACCAGATTAAAGCTAAATATTTAAACTTTATAGAAGAAATCAAAAAAGTCCAAAAGCCCCAAAACAGACAAAAATGGAAGTAAGATGGAAAATGTAGTCAAAGATGATAACTTCCTGTTTTTTCTCTAGAGCAAGGTGCAAGGTAGATGTCAGGTGGTCTAAATGTTATACCTCTATGGCAATGTAAAGTAAAAGGAAGTGTTTCAAGAGAGGACTTCGGAGCTATTTTCCTTGAGACTTGCAAAATTCTTCAGATACTTTCATTTCCTGTAGGGTGAACATCTGTGAAAAGTTAAATGAGTTGTCATATAGATCTCCAAAAATGTGGTCCATTTGATTGAAGAATAACGATCCTTCTAATTCCAAATGTCACTACAGCCAGAAAACTAATTATTACACAGTAAAGACATTAACAAATATATTCCATGTTTCTGGGAGAGGTTCTATGTTGAAGATCATTTTTGTTGTGTAAGGTATTCATCATGTATCAGTTGGGGGGTTTCATACAAACTGAAAGATTCCCTTCAAGCAAAAATTGGTTGAAATGACAATGAAAAGACATGATTTGCTTCCAAATGTCTACATTTGATTGAAAATCCGTAATTTTTAGTTTGTTGAAAAGACATTGCAATCCCAGTTTGCAACGTCTTTGGAACGTCTATTATGGCACTAAAGTGGGATGAAATCATACCACCCCAACAGCCCAATTTTCAAAAACTAGTGCTAGACTAAATCCACACTTTGACAAACTGACCAGATTTAGCCTAAAAACCCACGTCTATGACGTGTACCGTTAAGGGAGTTCTAAATTTGATCAAGTCAACTAATAAAAACATGTGCAATTGATTAAAGTTGTCTGCTGTAACTGATAATTGGAGATTTGGTGTCTTTTTTTATTTACTTTGCATCTCTACATAGCCTACAGGCAGCTGAGGAGAGTTGGGGCAAAAGGCAGGAGACAGACAGAAACACACTACAAGGCTCCAGATGAAACTGATTCCCCCAAGAGGAGAAGAGTGGGAGGAGTTTTCCTGTGGAGGGCTTCATTTGTTTGTTCATGTGGATTTATGGTAAGTTCTTTTTTTCAGACCATGATGTGGTTCATTTTCATCTGCAAGCATTGTGTGTGTGTATGTTCATGTTTTTCTTGGCATGCTGGTAAAATATTTGTCCATGTCTGGGTGTGCGGCTGGTAATGTGAGTTACTTGGAGGCTGTAGGCAGCCTTTCATAATTTACTTTTTAAATACTTACGCATGTAAAGAAAAAATAAAAATCTATGACTCTTAGCTACCCCCGAAGTTTACTGTGAGGGGCGGGCAGAGGCAATAGAAAAGAAGATTTGCAATAGCTGGAGACTGTTAGAGCTGACTGTGGAGTTAGAATGACTCCTTTACTGTGAGCAGAAGGTTCATTGCTGACCTGGTGCAAATGTATTCATACTCCTGGCCGATTGTTGGTTTCAACAGCAACAGCAGAGCGGGACAGAAATGGATTGAACAAACTGTTGAGAAAGGCCATTTCTGTCCTATGCTGCACTCTGGACTCAGTGGAGGAAGTGGCTGAGAGGAGGGTGCTATCCAAGCTTCCATCCATCATGGACACCACCGTCCACCCTCTGCAGCAGACTGGAGAGGAGCTGAGCAGCTCCTTTAGTCAAAGACTTTTACACCCTGTTTGTAAAAAGGAGCGCTACCACAGGTCATTCATCCCTGCTGCAACCTCTACAACTCTACAATGCGACTCTACAACTGCAATAACGTCTGCAATGTATAATGTGCAATAAATAACTATTTGATACCCTGTGCAAATACTTATCTACTGTAAATACTTATCTACTGTATATACAGTAGTGGTTGGTCCTCGGCTGGTCCTCTTCAGTTCCTTTTTAAACATCAATCTTTGTACTAAAATATTCTTGCTGTCATGATTTGTGGACAATTTAGTGAAAGGGTGGAGTCAGAGTAAAAAATAATATGCACTTCCAGGAGAAGGAGGGGGTCACTCCAGTGGCTGGAAGTTGGAAAGGATTCTGCTTGGAGTTACAGGGAAGTGGGCTGCCATTCAGCCGGCATTTGAAATTGATGAAACCAATTTGCATGTTGTCTAAGCAAAAACAAAGCTTTGTTGAGCTACTGTATAAAATCTGGAACTCAACGCTATTTCTGACATTTTGAATTGAAAAAGCTTCCTGGATGGGAAGCGAAATGTCTACAAACTTGGAAACAAAGTCCAGTGGATTGTTTTTTTACTCTTTCTGTTAGTCTAGAAATCAGTGAATGGCTTTGTTCCAAAATACATTAAAGACTTGTTGTGAAAGGATCAACCACCGCGATCTGACTGGTCTACCCTGCAGAACCAGAACCACTTTCTGTCTGGTAGAGATGATAGAGCTGCTGAAATGATCCTGAGATATGAATGTAGTAATTAAGGGCACTAGACTACTCTACAATAAAGAATTTTCTGTAGCCTTCCTAAGACACAGCTAAAGAAACTATTACTCAAACTAATGCTGACATGTACCTGCTAGTAGCACGTTTTGATACCAACTGAAAGCTTAAGGTTTAGCTTTGTTCCTCTACTAGAAAAGGTCTAAAGGAGCCATTACTGCCTCTACTTGGCAGCATCTCGGCCTGACTGAATAGCTCTTTGCCTTTGTGCCATGTTTGTTTGTTTTTTTCTACACTTTTCACATATGTATTGGAAGTCCCCCTGGAGTGCAGCCCTTTGCCAACGCCCTGCAGAAACTAAACTGAGCAGTCACTGAAGTGGAACCCCCCAGGGAAGGCCGAAGAGAGGCGTCCAGAGAACATCTGGTGACGCCACCTGAAGGCTGACCATTCCACCATCACCAAGATGGGCTACAGCTGGAGCCAACTGCAAGAAAGGCCCCTGGAAAAAGGATTCATGTTAGCAGCCCACACCCTGGTAGGAGCAAAACATAACCTGGTGATCTTTACATTATTATTATTTTTTTTTTTTTTACTGTGAGGCTATACTTGATTATACCTGACAATTAAATCTATGATTCCTCTGTTAAGTTTCCCTTATTCATCCCAATCCACAGAGGCCGTAGAGAGTCATAATGATAGAAGTATTTTTTTTCTTCATTTTTTTCAGCAAAAGTAGGGTAATTTGCTAATAAACTCAACATCAGTATTCCTCCCAGAAAGTCTACTTTCATCTTCTGACATTTCTGATTTTAGCTTGTTTTTTGTTTTGTTTTGTTTTCCCAGTGCATCCAGCTCTTCTGCAGGTTGCTGCAGTTCTGCGTAATTTCTAAGAATTCAGATCATGAATACAGCACAACAAGCTTTGGGGACCCAAGAGTATCTTTTAAACCGAGGGGAAAGTTAATTAGCGCTTAAAAAGGAGGGGAGTTTCTTGCTTTGAAAACTTAAAAGATGCCTTGGCTCCAGCTCCTTGTTGGTGCAGAGAGATGCTCTTGGATTGGTTATCCTCTTTAATGAAATGTTCTCCCTTAAGGTACTACACAATGATGTGTGCGCTCCTTTGGAAGCTTTTCAAATGGCAATGCTATTACAGGTAGTCTAAATAGTGCATGTCAATCACTGACTGATGAAAACAAGGTAATGCCGGATAAAAGTTTCTCTGTCCTGGCAATACTAGGCAGTTGCCTAGGGCCCAAGTTCCTGGGGGCTCCATAAAACTCTGTTTACATGTACTGTTAATACAACTATTCCTTATTTGTGCACATTAATTATGTTTTTGATTAAAACCCTTTCGCTAAAATGCCTCAGAACGCTGATAATATTAAGTGTGTTGTTTACTTTGGCCTTTTTGGAAACACAGGAAGGAGCAATCAGCTAAGTGAGCTTAGTGCTTGGAAAAAATCTTTCATTCCTTTAGAGACAGCATGAAAAGTCAGCTGAGTACAAAACATAGAGAGGAAAACAAGAAGAAAAGGGACAAGAAGAGAGGGACACAACCTAGAACAGATAATGGATGTCTATTCTATTAACATTTCTCTATCTGGAGAATGGGGCTGTTTTATGTGTTGTCTTCTCCATTCAGAGGGGCCCCTGCCTGTTTTTGCCCTGGGCCCCAAATTTCCTAAATCTGATCCTGCTTGAAGTGTAAATACATCATGTTTCAGGTCATATGGTGTGAAGTTCATCCTGTCAAATATTTACACCTGCATGGTGAAATTATCAATCCACTTAAACCACCCCACTCTGTCGCGGTCTTGGTTCTGTTGAGTTTTCTTTTGAGAATTCAGTTTTACTTTGCTCCATGTTTTCTAGTTTTAATGGTTTAATTCCTATTTTGTTGTGTTTTCTGGATATGTTTGAGTTCTTAGGTTTTTCTTTGTTGCCCTCTTGTGTTGGCCTCCCTTCTAGAATCCTCTGTTCACACCTGCTCCCAATCAGCTCCTTAGTCCTGTCTCTGTTCAGTCAGCCATTAATACTCTCCCTGTGCAGTTCCTCGGGTGCTGGTTCCTCCTCTTTCCCTGGCTCATCGTGCTTGTGTTCCCGATGTCTCCATGGTTCTGGTTTGTTTTACATTTTTATGTTGGATTTTTGGATTCCTGCCTCAGTTGCTTGTGAACATTCAATTAAATCTTCGAGAACTCACCTCTGCCTCCCTGCCTCTGCATTTGGGTCCTCAAAACCTCCACTGAACCTGGCACACTCGGTTTCATTCCAATCATGCCAAATCAGATCAGATTCAATTCAGTTTATTTCTATAGCACCAATTCACAAGACACCACATCTCAAGGCACTTTACAGTTCACCTGAGCATACAGTCAAATCACTTCAAACTTTTCTATCTAAGGAAAACCAGTTGATTGCATCAACTCATTGACTCGAAGGCAATCCCTCTCACTAAGCATGCTTGTAGCGACAGTGGAGAGGAAAAACCCCTCCAACAGTTTATTGATAAGCTTCCATTTTCCTATAAACCTGAGTTTTTTTCTGATATCAAGAGGCTATTTTCATATATTAAGGGCTAAATATTTGTTTTACAATTTTCTGAATTAAATTAATAGTACATCATTATATCTTTGGAATTAAACCTATTGATAATATACAACAAAAAATCTTGTGAATTTCTTATGATTTCAAATGGAAGGAGATGCAAAACTATCATTTAAAGACTAGTTTAACACTATTTATCCCTTTGTTTAACTGAAGTGGATATAGCCTTGATCAACAGCCGATACCGCACCGTGACGTCACAAACCAGTAGGTGGCAGTAGTGTTCTTTGACAAACATGGATGCCTCCAATAAAGCACATTCAAATGAAAATTACTCTGAATTAAAATCACTGATCATTTATTGAACAGTATGGAATAACTTCATGTTAAAAGTACTTTCTGAAGTTTGAATTCTGAATATGAGCGGACTTTTCCTTTAAGAACATTAGAATCTCTAAATATATCTATGATTAGTTCTTTGATTGGCTAATTCGTTGTTTCTAAACAACTGAAGACGTCCTCCAAATAAGGAGTATCTCAGTTCTAGTTAAACTAGACATAGTTAGCTTTGCCTGTTATTAATACTGCACTGTCAAATACTATCATCTGTGTTGTTCTTTTTCCTTTCGGCATTAATTAAGGGTGTAGGCTCTCTTAATTGCACGCTGTACACTAGTGGCCTGCAGGAGGCTTCAACACCCATCCCAAAGAGCAAGCCCAATGGAGGAAGAGATTGAATTATATCTGACACAATAGCATCTGTGCATAAGTGTGCCTCAAGAGTGAATGACAATGTGAGAAAGTGTGACTTAGGACTTAGCTGTGTGGGTGTGTGTGGATGTGCAGGTGTGTGTGTGCCCTAAGGGGGGTTGTTCTTAGTGGGGAGAGGCTTAGGGGTTAAAGGTCACCTGTGGCTTCACAAAGGAGACTGATTCCTCCACAAAAAGTCATGCTCCTGGAGGTGGGGGCTGGGATTGGATCGATTACTACCGTGGGCACTGACCTGCCCTCCAACAATGACGAATCAGCATCTGTACATCCTGACACACTGACACTTATCCCTTTGTGGGAGGGGGGGGGCTACGACCGGGTGCACCAGACGGAGAGGTGGGGGATTGGTAGACATCTGTAGATATGTAACAGCATGTTACTGCTGCAAACAGCGCCGGCTGTCAGGCATCAGCAGATCAGCGACTCCGGCTGCCGGCCATCTGCATATCACTGCAGCAATTCACCCAAAATGGGAATGCCTCGCCGGTCAGAGGTGGAGAGAGACAAGCAAGCAATAACAGCTGAAAAGACCTTTACTTCTACCTGTCTGTTGTATCTTCTGGGTATTTCTCTTGGACATAAAGTCTCAGCCCTTAATTCTTAGACCAACAAAAAATGTCCAAAATATGTAAGTTCAGTGAAAATGTGTTAAAATGGTTAAAATAAGCAGGCCTTAGTTTGAGAAGCTGATAGCTGGTCTTTACCACTGAGTCGGTTAATTGTTAACAGGGCTGCTGCAGATGGCACCTAAAAAGACCTTATCTGTTCAATCAGAGTCACAGGGCGGATGCGAGGCGTTTAGATAATTTAGATCAGCTGACATGATCTTTCTATACAGGCTGAAAACAAAAAGAGGCTTAAGACAAATGTAAGCTGAAGTTTTTGCCTTATGGCCAAATTCCACCTATATTTTCCCAGGAGTTTGGAGAAAACATTTAATTTCCAAATTTAACATAACGCCTCCAAGCTTCCATGGGAAACAAGTCTCTACCTTAAGCTACAACACCCTGCAGAAGAACCCAACCAGGCGCTGACCTGCTCTTACTGCTTTGTTAAGCCAGTAACATAGACAAAGAAAAACTTAAGGAAACACAAACTGACATCTATATCAGCTCTTTATAATGCTGCGTTTACAACGGATGAGATTCAAGCAGCAGAAATCAAATGATGATGCGCATCAAGCCGCATCAGAAGGTCCTGGTCCAAAACGTCTAGCAGTGCCCCATGAACTTCTGAGCATCTAAGGCATGTGACATGCTTCAGAAGCAGCAGCTGTTGGGGTTGGAAGATTTGGACTTTAGCCGCTGGACGCCACATCAACCAATCAGAGAAGCTGATCTGGGAGCTGGCAGGGAGTCAGACACAGCACTGCTGTAATGTCCAATCTGTCATAGTAGCTCCTTCTATTCATGAAAGTAAAGTTAGTCTAAATGTAAAGTTAGTGGTAAGAAATGTAATGTAACTATGATGAACAGATTTAGAAAATAGATCATTTATATATATATATATATATATATATATATATATATATATATATATATATATATATATATAAAAACAAAAAACTGTTTTCTCACCCCTCGTGGGGTGGTATGTGTCATCCTCAAGCTCGGGTCCTCTAACAGAGGCCTGGGAGTTTGAGGGTTCTGCGCAGTATCTTAGCTGTTCCTAGGACTGCGCTCTTCTGGACAGAGACCTCTGATGTTTTACCTGGAATCTGCTGTAGCCACTCTCCCAGTTTGGGGGTCACAGCCCCCAGTGCTCCAATTACCACTGGCACCACTGCTGCATTTTACACCCTGCTGTTATGTGCTGTATTGTTTTAGAGGCATCTTTGCACAGTCTGCATTGGGGGTCCTGCCTGGTGTTGTAGACCCTGGCCTCTATTGATCTTGTACTGAGTGCCTGTTCTTGTGCTGCCATGATTAGTGCCTCTGTGCTGTCCTTCAGTCCAGCCTTTTCCAGCCACTGGTAGGATTTTTTGATATCAGGCACTTCTTCTATTTGTCTGTGGTATAGCTACGCCGTGCAGCTGCTTGTCCCTCCATGATGGTTCTCCTTCCTCTTTCTTGTCCTCACTTTCGGTTTTCTCCTGCCTGAGGTACTCACCAAGCCATTTGTCTTTGGGGGCCATCTTTCTGATGTACTCCTGGATCTTAGTTGTTTCATCCTGGACAGTGGTCTTGACACTCACTAGCCCTCGGCCTCCCTCGCTACGCTTGGTGTACAGTCTCAGAGTGCTGGATTTGGGGTGGAACCCTCCATGCATTGTGAGGAGCTTTCTTGTCTTGATGTCAGTAGCCTCTATCTCCTCCTTTGGCCAGTTTATTATACCAGAGGGGTATCTGATGACTGGTAGGGCATATGTGTTGATGGCTTGGATCTTGTTTTTCCCATTCAGCTGACTTTTCAGGACCTGCCTTACTCTTTGTAGGTATTTAGCTGTGGCAGTCTTTCTTGCCATCTCCTCGTGGTTTCTGTTAGCCTGTGGCACCCCAAGGTATTTGTAGCTGTCCTGAACATCTGTTATGTGGCCTTGTGGTAGTTCATATATATACATATATATATATATATATATATATATATATATATATATATATATATATATATATATATATATATATATATATATATATATATATATATATATATATATATATATAATGTCATTAATAATTTGTTAATAAGAAAATAAGAAAACTTCCTTTGTATCTATGCTTCTTTTTCTACGTCTGCTTCTGTCTCCTTGAACCCCAGTGGGCCTCAGCAGATGGCCGCTCACACTGAGCCTGGTTCTGCTGGAGGTTTCTTCCTGTTCAAAGGGAGTTTTTCCTCTCCACTGTCGCTACAAGCATGCTTGGTGTTGATGCAATCAACTGGTTTTCCTTAGATAGAAAACTTTGAATCAATCTAGCTGGATGATTTGGTTGAACTGTAAAGTGTCTTGATATGACATGTGTTGTAATTTTGCGCTAAAGAAATAAACTGAATTGAATTTAAAATCAGTAAAATAAAAAAATTCACTAAAGCTGTGTTCAATCTAGTGCAGTGATTAAAAAATAAAAAATCAACTGGGCACACACATCGTTCAACCAGATATAATAAACCTATTTTGTTTTCAAACTCCACTGAAGTTTATTTCACACTTCAGGTTGCAACAAAACAACCTACACCATCTTTACAGTGGAACACTTTTGTGTAACTGTATTTTTTTCATAGTTCTATAATGTAGATTAGAAGAGGATTCTTTGTTGTCTGTGTTATTTTAAACATATTTCTTTTTTTTATTTTATTTGTAACAATATTTAACTCTGCTATCATCAATACATTAAAAAAGCCTCTGTGCAAAATGGAGTGAAAACATTAAACAGCTCCCTGAGAGTTTTTTCTTTGTACTTTAATCCTCCCATCTTTTCAGTGGCTGTAGTGAGCCTGCTAGTTGCTGTAGATCTTCTCAAATCTGGGTTGCAGTGTCACAACTGTCCATTATGCTCAGTCAAGCAAGCGCTGTTTTTTTTTTTTTTTTCTTCATTCATCAATACCGCTTCCCGCGCCCCCCCTGCAATGGCATTGCGCCCCCCTAGGGGGCGCGCCCCACACTTTGGGAACCACTGATCTAGTGCATCCTCCGAAGATTCGTTGGCAGATGACATCATAGCTCGGCGCCGAGGCCTGTTTGGATTGGAAGACCTTGTATGCTGTGAGAAATGCAGCCTCGTTTTCGCACGTCTGAAGATTTTTGCTGATATTTTTGCTACTTTCAGTATTTTCCTTTACACCTACTGTATGTTTGAGTGTCAGCAGAATTTTTGTGTTTACAGTGATTTTGCTTTGCTTTTCTCTGTTTTCTGTGATTGTAGTAGCGCTGTTTTGTGTGTAATTCCGTTTTTTAATTTTTTTGTTTCCAGTAATTTTGTATTTGCTGCACACTTTTGTCGTGTGTAATCACCTCTTGGCCATTTTCAGAAGTGAAGTAGAAAATGATTATTTTGGTCATGTTTATTATCTTTTTTTTATCAGTGTGTGAAGAAATATTTGTATATTAAAGCCCACCACTCACAAAAGCAAAGATGTGTAGTTCGTTTTTAAAAGAGTGAAAAGGAAAGTGGGTGGATTACATGAGGGGACCTGCTATTAGGCAAGACTAATGAAGTAGGTGTAGTGACTGATCACTGGGACTCTTTTGCAAATCAACACCAGGAAGGTAATTAGAGAGCGCTTTTATTACCCTCCACACAGCTCTGCAAAGATGTGCTTCTGGTGCTTCTATCGCTTCTTCTCCATTTAAACCCAGCAGAGAATCCCTCCTGGGAGTATTAGAAGTTTCTGAGCCTTAAGTTTTCATTAACAAATCCACTGAGGATCAATGGGGAAGAAAAAGCTGACTGATGAGAAGAAAAAGACCCCACAATGCACCAAGTCAGATCATTAAGGAGTTTCCGTAAAAGTTATTTTTAGACTCTGCAAAGCACAGATGCTGATTAATAGTCAATTCTGCTCAGTATTAACATGCATACAGAAATTCCTGTGATATGAAAATCATACAGACAGGTCTGACACTAACAATCATCCACTGGACTTTGTTTCCAGTTGAAGACGTTTCTCTTCCATCCAGGAAGCTTTTTCAATTCAAAATGTCAGAAATAGCGTTTAGTTCCAGACGTTATACAGCAGCCCAACAAAGCTTTGTTTTGGTTTAGACAACATGCAAATAGAAACTGATGAACGGGTCCACCCCTTTGGAATGGGGGTCGTTTGACTTCTTTGTTAGCCTGCAATGCCCCATACCTGTCTATGTCTCTGAAAGGGGGGTCGTTAGAGGGAATTGTTGGCCTGGATGAATAGGCGAGGTCTTCTGTTCTCCTGTAAAGGGGTTGGGGCTGCGATGATAGCAGGAAGGAATCAACTCTATCGCTGCATTGCAGGTTTCTGAAAGCTGAAATCTGAGTCCCCCCCCCCCTGTTTAAGGTCGTTTTTTTTCTTCACATCTCTCTCAAACCACCTGTCTTCTTTGTCCAAAATTTGAACATTCTGCTCCTCCAAAGAATGTCCTTTGTCCATAAAGTGTAGATGTACCGCAGAGTCTTGTCTTGTCCGGAGGAGGGCGCTCTTCTGTGTTGGGCTATGCATCTGTGGAGAGGTTGTTTGGTTTCTCCAATATAAAGATCACCTCACCGTATTGAACTGCAGACGCCACTCCGCTCACATTAGGTCTGGGTTTTTTTGTCAACAATCATATAGCAATGATTGCTTAAAGCTACAGTGGAGGATGTTCTTTTTCTGGGTGGATCATCTAAATCAGTGGTCCTCCTAATTGTCAATCATTCTGGTGATATTTTTATGTAAGGCCTTCCTACGTGCTCGTCCCCATTTTCACTTACCGGTGGTAAGTCTGACAGCGGAAACATTTCAAATCTTCTTTTGGAAAGTAAGTTTGTATGAATGATGCAAACAGAAACTTTTAAACTGAGCATGCACTAGGGGAAATGGGCTGGTTAATTCTCTCACGTGTGTTTAATCTGTTCCCTCTCGGGAGCGGGTACAGAGTTGTGCATGCTCTGAGTTGCTTTTTAAAAGTGGAGAAGGCGCTTCTTTTCAAAAATTCATGAAAATCCTCCACAACACCTTAAAAGAAGAACTTTCACAGAATTAAAACCATGCATGAGACTAAAACTTTCCCACCTGAGGGGTTCTGGATAGAGCATTTGATAGAGCAAATCAATGTTTTCTTATTTTAAATTCTAAATTATAATGTTTTTTACAACGTTATTATAATTACTGCTCTATGTGGTTTTACCGTCAGCTAAAGGCAGTAGGTAAGCTATTTATGGGTAACATAAATTTGTACACTCACAAACATTCTAGTCTTGCTATATGCTGTGAGGACCATGTGTTGACTCTCACTGTTTTTCAAATCTCTTGATGATAATCCTAACCAACAGCAGTGCATCCCTAACACTAACCTTAGTCCTAAATCAAACTGTTGGCAAAGCAGAACAGGAGGACCAGCAAAATGTCCTCACTACTCTCCAAACATCCCTTAATTCGATGGAAAAAAATCAGAAAGATGGTCCTGACTCTCATGCCGAACCCTGAGCACACATACACACCAAGTGAGGGCTCGGTCTACTAAACCCTGCGGCTACCTCAGCGCCTCCCTCGGTAGCTCAGAATGGTTTTGTCTGGAGAACATGAGCACGGCTGATGCCAGGAGACTCTTTAGCTGTCAGAAAATCTTGTTTACTTTTCATTTTACACTGCGCCACAACCCCACTCTGGGGCTTTCTTATCCCTGCTACGCTCTAAAATCTTGTTCTGCCTGCACTTTTGCTTTTCCCTTCCATGTCGCTCAGTGACTCAAACAGGCTGGCAGTTCTGAGAGCTTGCTCACAACAAATATATAGACACAAGTGTTTCTGTATACAGGTCTTACAAGTCTCCCTCATGCCTTGCTGTTATATTTTCAATAAAAAAATAAATGCCATGAGTTTTGCTGCAGATGAGCTGATGGTGTTTGATGTCTTTCTGTGGAACCAGACTGGGCTGAATTTGCTGAAAATCCCAGCCTCTACTGCAGTTTAAATCAGTATCAGCACTGTATCATTTTACTAGATCTTTACCTACAGCAACAATGAATTAATATACGTAGCATTTATCAAAAGTCTACATATTCATTTTGTTACAAAAAAGCTATAGAATTATCTGCTATTAATGCAATAATCTGTACAATTGGTATTCCCACTATAAAAGTAATTCTTACTTATATCTTATATGACCTTTTGACTAGGATTTATCAAAAGGTATTAAATACTGTGGTCTAAGGGTGCATATGCAATAATAAATACTGTTTGAATTTCCGTGGTATTTACATAGATACCTGCACGCTAAAAAAAAATATATATATAATCTATACATATATATATATATATATATATATATATATATAGATGTGTTTCTATTCTCATTCTGAATGATGGCCAGTGTAGTCCTGTTTCTCTGACTGTGACTAACTGGATGTGCTCTCTTCATCCTCTGACATGGGAGCTGGCTGACGGGGCCGCCTGTGGAGCTGGTTGACAGTTGCCTTTTGTATCTATGCTTCTTTTTCTATGTCTGCTTCTGTCTCCTTGAACCCCAGTGGGCCTCAGCAGATGGCCGCTCACACTGAGCCTGGTTCTGCTGGAGGTTTCTTCCTGTTCAAAGGCAATTTTCCTCTCCACTGTCGCTACAAGCATGCTTAGTGTGAGGGATTGCTGAAGAGTCAATGAGTCGATGCAATCAACTGGTTTTCCTTAGATAGAAAACTTTGAATCAATCTGACTGGATGATCTGGTTGAACTGTAAAGTGCCTTGAGATGACGTGTGTTGTGAATTTGGCGCTATAGAAATAAATTGAATTGAATTGATCATACAACAAAAATGTTGACCATTTGCTAAATTGCCCAAAAGGAAAAGTGATTTTGGACTATTTAAGCCGGGCATATGCTGTACAAGTTTTTGCCGCTTTTCCGAATTTCCAGTCATGGGAGAATTATATGGACTGAGCCGAGTTTCAGCCTCATCGTGCGTCCTGCGTCTTGTGGTATACGGGGGGTACCGAGGGGCGATCAACCTCTCAGGACCAACTGCCGATCAGGAATTGTAAGGTCAGGATACAATCCAACATGTTGGATATTCAGTCGGCCGTCCTGAGGTGTTGATTGGTAAATCCTACTGTTGAAGCAGAGCTGCAAGCCAATTTACTAGAAGCTCACGCACTGCTCATCTGCAAACAAGGGAGTACTTCTTCTTCTTCTTCTTCTACCAGATTGATGAGTCTGACCAGCCCCATCTGTCTTACTGAGCCCAGCGTGTGGATTTTGGACGTACGGTGTGAGCAGTTATATTGCATCAGAGCGTGGGGTCGAGAAGTATAAGATGAGACATTGTGAACTTTTGAACCCTGTGGTTTTGCCGTAAAGTTTGAGCTTTAGCCGAGTGAAACGATTGAAAATATCGTATGGTGTATGATCAGCTTTAAAGAAAGCGTCAATCCAGCCTGAAAGCAAGTATTTCCTTCATGTATAAGTAATGAAGATATTTTGATTAAAATTGCGTTATTTTATCACAAAATTGTGTGGTTTTGTTGCTATATTTATATGGAATACATGCAAACAATAAAACAAACAACAATGAAATGTCCTTGGAGCCCCTGTTCTTCCCTTTGCCCATTGCAGTGCATCTATGGAGCTGATGTAGCCCCTCTGCTCCAGTTCAGATGAGGTATAGATGAGATTAAATGATATGTTTTATTTCTCTGTGGCCAAAGGACCTGGAACAAAGAAACTGAATATTTGAATTGAAGTTGAGTTTAAAAGGACTCAAAATATAAAAAGACAAGGGGATTTTTCTAATTTAGTTTCATTTTACTAAAATTTACTTCCAAACTGTGACAATGACATAAATATAGATTCAGTCCAATTGTTTCTATTTATTTTTCTAAAGGCAGGTCTGTAGTTTTCCATTTTTAGATGAATAGTCAGAAGCTGATGTGATTATTTCTGCAGGACCTCCCTGGGAAACATTTCTAACGCAGCGGCAGGTTTTGGGCTCATTTTCGCTGTCCTGGCCGTGTGATGAGTAAATGCTGTAGGAGTGTCTCCCTTTGGGCTGCTCTGATAAAAACAACTGCTCTTTTCATGGTTTAGGCCTTTTCATTTATGCACTAAAAAAAACAACATCCTGAACTCATCCAGTTAAATTGTCTTTGGACCCTTTTTCTGGAAAACACTGCAGACATTGCTGGCATCAGTGTTTGCTTCCAGAACAACCGATTATCAACGAAGCACTGCAGCCAAACAAACAGTCGATAGGAAACTAGTTTGGCCTAAAGACTGTTAAAAAGCCTTCAGTTGTTTTGAAGTTAGAGACAAGATGAACCATGAAGTTGGTGGGAAACAGTCCTGATCTGCTCGCTTCTTTAAACTGGTAAGAAACTAATGTTTGATCAGCTGCTTACTAGTTATATTGAGTATTAGAGCCTGGCTAGAGATCTTATTTTATTTCATTACACACAGAAATAAAGTAAATAATGTTGTAACATTATAAAGTTTTAATATTGTGGGTATAAAGTCAAAACATGATCAGAATAAAGCCATAACATGAGAATAAAGTCATAAAATGACAATAATAAAGTTGTATCTTAAGACAATCATAGAAAAAGCAATCAGGAATGCCAAGCATCTGGTGACGTTACACTTTGGCATGTTTACCAAATAATAAAATATTAGGTCTTTTAACACACCAGCATCAAATTATTATCAATATCAGAACTTTGAAACACGAATATGTATAGAAGAAAGAACCAAACAGATCCAGAACAAATGACCTCTTCAAGCTGTCTGGTCTACAAGGCTAAACAGTGCTTCTGGTAAGAGTTGTTATGAAATACGACTTCATTCTCATAATATTAGGACTTTAGTCTCCAAGTGTTGCGACTTTATTCTCCTAAATTTGTAACTTTTTTCTCTTAATGTCACGATTTTATTCTTGTAATATTAGGACTTCATTCTCATGATATTATGACTTTATTCTCGTATTTAAACAATACAAATCTTTTTACTAAAGGGAAATCCAGAAAGGTGGAGTGGCTAACTGTGTGGAAATGTAAACAACGCCATTGGGACAGTGATGGAGAACTGATCCAGGGACTTTTAAAACTTTCCCTTCAAACAGTCCTGAAATTAAAAACACGTGGCGCTTTTGTGAGACAGATTCAACCCCCACACCAAAAAAAGAAAAGAAAGGACGGCGCCTGCCTCACAGCTGCCAAGACAAACAGAACAGAAGACGATGGGTCTGCTGGGTGGCTGGGGATGGTTAATCTTTATTCTAATGAATGAGCACTCCTGAAAATATGTCACCCATTGCCCCTACACGTGGTAAACATTCAGATGGAGACACACAGGAGGCCATTGTTTGCTGCCTTCCCCCCACTGATGAATGGGGGGCTGGAGAGGAACTCCTTGGCTGCTGCCCTTGTCCCTGTATTGTCCTGCTGCCATGCACCAGCAGCAACTCAGACATTTTTTCAATGCGAGGAGAGGGAGACCGCCTCGTGTCTTTGAGCCAAATGAGTTGTTACTTAACAAGTCAGTGATCTAACCATTGCTTTAAAGCCACATGAAAGGAAGACTTAGACTAGAAGACAATCACATTTTCAACACTTTGCTATTAGAGAGACTTTTATCATTCAAGCATTTTATCTGTTGCTTCCACAGAATCACAGCCAGACCTATTTGTGGAACCTGATCTTTAGAAACTGATTTAGCCCAGATGTAGCCAGATTAGTAGCTCAGTTACTTAACTGATATGAAATCATTTCTCATTTCAAAAAAAAAAAAAAAAAATATATATATATATATATATATATTTTTTTTTTTTTTTTTTTTTTTTCCCTGTTCATGTTTTATACCCAACATAATTCAGATGTTGTTTTTTTTGGCTAAATCTGGTCGGTCCGTCAAAGTGCAGCGTTGGTCGCTCTGATTTTGATCCACTTCTGTCCAATAATAGACATTGAAAAGATGTTGAAAACTGGGTTTGTAAAGTTTTTTCAATGACATCTGTTATTTGCAATATATATCTTTTTGGGTATGGATACATATTTTTTCAATCTTTACAGTAAGGAGTAATATAACTAGACAATGCTATTGAAGATTCTACGCATGGCCCAACACAGAAGAGCGCCCTCCTCTGGACAAGACTCTGTGGCACATCTACACCTAATGGACAAAGGACATTCTGTTTATGACCAGAATGTTCACATTTTGGACAAAGAAAATAGGTGGTTTTAGAGGGGCCTGAAGAAAGCCATCTATGTTAAGAAAGAAAAAACAATCTTAAACAGACGGGGTGGACTCAGGTTCAAGCTTTCAAAAAGCTTCAAAGCAGCGATTGAGTTGATTCCTTTCCCCTATCATCGCAACCCCAACCCCTTCACAGGAGAACAGAAGACCTCACCTATTCAGTCAGGCCAACTATTCCCAACAACCCCCCTTTCAGAGACATAGACAGGTATGGGGCATTGCAGGTTAACAAAGAAGCCAAACGACCCCCATTCCAAAGGGGTGAACCCGTTCATCTGTTTCAATTTGCATGTTTTCTAAACTAGAACAAGACTTTGTTGGTCTACTGTATAAAACCTGGAACTCAACACTATTTCTGACATTTTGAATTGAAAAATATTCCTGGATGGGAAGCAAAACATCTTCAAACTCAGAAACAAAGTCCAGTGGATTGTTTTTTAACTTTTTTGGAAAAACTAGACTAGAGAATCCACCATCTTCTCCCGCTTCATCCATCAGGGTGGCTGTGGGGCAGGTGTTTACCTCTGGCAGTCTGTGGGCTAAAGGCCGGGTCCGCCCGAACAGGTTCTGCATGGCCTGTCTGCTGCCTTTGAGTTAAATGTGATGATTGATTTATGTAATGTTGATCAAAAATGATTAAATACATGAAATTGTGGAGTTCATCTTTAGTTTTAAACATATTTAGACTACTTTGGTTCGCTTCCTATCTTGCCAATGTTGATATTCTTCTCTCCATGTGGCCTTGATCAAATCATGACCAAATATGCATATTTAGGTCATAACCTCACAGAACGTTTTAGGACAGCCAATAGAGACTTTCCTTGCTTAAATGTTTGCAGCAGCGTTTATCGGTGCTCCTGTTCTCTTCCTGCCCCTGAAAAAGAGCAGTCGCCTTCTGCTGAAAAGAATGCGTGTTTAAGAAAATTCACTTTATCCAGTTGTAGGAAAGTGTGGTCTGTTTGATCGTTCTGTTAGATTGTTGCTCTACTCTCAGTATAAAAAAGCAGTTAGTTTACTCCGTTAATGAGCGAGTAATGCTGTTGCTTATTATTCGTGGGCTTTTTTTCACCATGGAGTCCAAACTGATGCTGAGCAGCTAACTCCTCCCACCACAGCGTCTTTCTCAGCGACTGAGGGAAGCAAACAGCCAACATTTTTATAACCAGAACTAATCATTTGCTCTGCAGAGATTTGGTCTTTTTTATTCAAGCTAGTTCAATGATTTAAAGCTTTAAACATTTCTGTGAATGAAGTATTTATCCCTTCCTCCACCTCAGAGGGATGTAAGCAGACAGAAATGATTCAAACTAGATGACAGTTGAGGCTAACAGAGAGGATGAGGTTTAGACTGAGTTAAACTTGGATGTTTAAAGTTCTGCCTCCCCAGAAAAGAGAAGTGCTATATTTCTCCCAGCACATTATTTCTTTGACTGGATGGTAATTTCTTTTCAAAAACACCAATCCAGTAGAAAACAGCTCTGTTTTTGAGTGCGTGTGCTTGTATTGCATAAATTAGAGGAATTCTATTCCAGTCTAAAGCCGAACCTGCTTGACATCTGGTGGATGCTAGTTCTTAAAAGGACAAAGTTAAGCTGAGGGGTGTGGTTAAATTTATGTTACAAAAGGTTTGGAAGATATTAAGGAGAAACAACAATAAGCAGGAGAATTCACTCTCTGGGCTTAGATATGAAAAGAAGGCGTAGACCAGCAGAGGCAATTGTGCCGCTTTCAAAACAGGTTATCAGGTAACAGCGCAGCATATGCCAGGCGTGTGTCCCTCTGAGGGGAAGCCTTTTGCTCTGGAACAGCATGAATGTGTGTGAAAAGTTTCTGTGATCGTCTAAAACTGTTATTCAGTGCTGCTGCATGAAATCTAACACATCCTCTTATCTTTAAAGGAGCGAGCGGATCAGTAGAGGTGTGTTGAAAATAATCGTTTTGAAGTTTCCTGTTTCCCTGCTTTGCAGAAAAGCAAAAAGTTTTATAGATGTGTTTAAAATGTATGTTTTTTTTGTTTGTTTTATTTCCAACAGTTAATTGAGAGTAATATGGAGGGTTGATTTTATTCTGAAATTTGCTTTAACTCCTTACTGTCTGGGTCCTCACCTTTCCGCTTTGTCTCATGAGACTCAGGAGCTTGATATGTAGGTGACTGCAACCCAAATTACCATTATCATCTGATACCTGTAAAGTCAAACAGTGCCGTGTTACTTAAACGGATCGTTGTAACACAAAGGGCAGTGGAAGAGTGGCCGATTTTCCACGCAACACATAAACACATCATTTTATGCACAAGAGCTTGAGCAACATGTACAGCTCCAGTGCAGCGGGCATCCATTAGCTCACTGACTGACACCCCACCCACCCCACCTCCATTTCATTTAAAGCTTGCTATGGAACATGAATGGAATAGAACAGTTTATGAAAAATTAAGAACAAAGACTTACTGCTAAGATAAAGACTTTTTTTGTTTTTTTCCATTACAAAATCCTGTTGTTCCCAAAATGTACCCAACATAAACCTGAGTGTTAACTTTAGCAAATAGATGCTTTTTGTAGTAGTGAGCACTAAGCTCTAAGATAATGTAAAACACATAACTGGTTTTAGTTTTTGACCCTGACTGTAACTCACTCTGACCTGTTAGGATTATGATGTGTTTATTTCACGATTCTCTAATGCTGAGAGAAACAGCCCTTAAGGTTTCTCCTTCTATTGTGACACCCTGGTCACAATAGAAGGAGAAACATGAACATACATAGATAAGTGTTTGTTAAATGGTGACTGTAAAAACGTCACCTTCTCTGGGGGAGTTGATAGGATTATCTATATATTGTCAGTCTGTTGCACCCTAATAATACATGCCTTTTCTGTGTCAGAACTGTTTTCCCCAGTAGTTTGTCTAATTAGGACAGTTCTGTTAAAGGTTTTTTTCCCTGGTTTAAATAACAGCTACATTTGTTCATTTCTTTATCTGTTCACTCTTCTATGTGGGTCAGCCAAAACTGACATTCCTATGCTGAAACATGGTGGCTAGCATCATCTTATATGGTAATGCAACAGGCTGTGTCAGAAGGCCAACACTTTTAACTGGGTTGCTTTGATATAGAGACATGCGGACTGACTTTTAGTTAAAAAGGGAAAGTGGCAGAAACTCTCTGCCTTTTCAGTGGGGTCTTCCCCTGAAACTGCCGGTCATAAGGGCCTGATAGAAGGTGAGAACTTCCTTTTAGTCCCTGTTGCTCATGTGACTCCGCCTCTCCGCACAGTGCCTGTGCAATATTTGTGATTTGGCACTGCCACAACAAATCCCATGATGCTTTGCGAGGAGAGCTCTTGCAGAGCAATCTGCGATGTATCAGCTCATCCAGTGACCATGGATGATCACTACATTTTAAGGTACATTGTGGGAAACACAGCCAGGATTTCCGCATGTAACTATGTAACGGATCGGAAAGTGAAAACATGGCGAGCGAGCAATGCCTCCTGCTAGTCTAATGTCAACATCTAAAGATCCAGTGATGTAGCTCATTATTATCACCATTTTCCACAGATTATGGAAAAACATTCCTGGAAAGAAATGACAAATGACAGTTGCTCTCAGATGGCAATACAAGGTCTTTAAAAGGCGTAAATTGCTCTTTTGTCAGCTAGTTGATGTCTAGCTTAAATACTCATTCCATTCACCTGTCCACCCTGCCCTGTCCACTCATTAATACTCATCTTATCCACATTTTCGAGCTACTATTTATGCTGCCTGTTATCCAGCCTTCAGTGCCAGATCATTCCAACCTTGTGTGAGAAGTATCTAGCACCCAGTTGGGTGTTTGAATGCTTGATCCTGACCTGTTTCTGCCTTTGGATTCCTAAGTTTTGGCCTGCACCAGTTCCAGTCTGTTCCTTCCTCTTTCCTCTGTTCGGACTGCTGATTGAACTCTGTCTGTTAGCGACCTTTGAACTGTCCCCTGACTCCGGCTTGGATTATAGCACTGGTACCTCTGCTACTCTCCGATCCTCTGGTTTGAACCCCTGTTTCGTCACCTGCTCTGGATTCTGCCTCTGGACGCCTCTGTTCTCCAGCGTCTGCTGACTTCTGAATTCTCTGGACATCTTCCACTGCATGTTGTGGAGAAGTCATCCGACTGCTTTCCACTTCTTCCTCTGGACACGGACTGAACTTATAACCAGGTTAGTGATTCACATACTTTTTATTCTTCCCTGTCTTATCGAATGTAACAGAGTTGTTTCTGCTTGTTAGCTCAAAAGCGTCTAACACGGTGTGTATGGTATCATGTAATGTAGCGGGTCAACCCAGCTCTGGTGTTTCCACAGCATGCCGATCAGAGCAGAGGCGATTTTAACGCGGGTCGCTTGCCTAGTCATTTGACCTGGGTAGACACGTGTCAGTGAGTTGTTTCCACTGCCACTGAAAGCCGATTGTTCCAAGGTCAACTGGAAAGAGGAATGATAAACTCATTGGTTTCCGATCAGGGTGATGTTGTGAACAGATACGACAGCAGGATTAACTAACCCTGTCTGTTAGTGTGGTCGGGATCAGGCTAGCTGTGCTAAGTAAATCACCATGGTGACTGATGTGTTATTTATTTCCTGAAGCCGATTTGAGGCTTAAAATAAACTTTTGCTAAGCTGTAATAGTCCTAAGTAACAACCTTTGTTTTTGAAAAACAAAACAACTTAAAGAAAAAGAGCTAAAAAGTTAGCTCTACCATATCGCAGTGTGACTTTGCTTTAACTCTGATATTCTTGCACTGCTGTCCTCTGCTCCTGGACCAGAGTTCTTGGTTATGCTTCTAAGCTTGTCTTCTTTCCAAAGAAGGAATCCTCTTCTTATTGAATTTTTAAGGACCCCTCTCTTTTCGCTCTGCTTCCAGGCGAGGCACAGAAATGTTCTGTTTAAAGATTTAAAATTGTAGTATCACTTGTTATTTTCTGCCTCTAAACCAAAATTTCATTTGAGTGTTTATTCCTTTTAACTTTAAACCTTTTTCCGCCCAAGAATATTTGATCCGAACAGAAGTGCTGCATTATAACCTGAAATGAGGAAAATGTGGTTATAACACAAAGCTGTTATCTTGACGACTTTGCAGGGACTGCTTTAAGCTCTGGTCACCATTTTCACACCGAAGAAATGGGTTTGCATTCAGCTGAACATGGTTTTTAGATAACAAACACCAGCCTTGAGGGCAACACACTGTAAATAATTTCATAGAATGCAACTAGTGCACTTTTAGCAGTAACTGTAATTTCATGACAAACCAGAGCCCGATGAATTTTTCTTTTTTTAATCTTTTTAATAGGTTCTCCTCTATAGTAAGTGCTACATTTGATACAGCTTATTATATATTTAAACAGGGACGGGGATTATATATGCTGTATGATAAAGGGGTCAGTATTCAGCTTTACCCAAATAATTAGAAGAGTTTAATGTAACGGTCAAATTAGACGTTTTTTTAAGCTAAAATAATGTAAATATGGAATCTTCCTCAACAGGGCTTGACTTTAACCTTTTTGCTCACCAGCCAACACACCCAGTGGTTTTCAAAGTTACTAGCCACTTAGCATTTTCACTAGCCTCAATTTTGTTGTTGGGAAGTCATGTCTATTACGATTAGTGCTAACGTTAACTAGAAAGAAAGTGACAAAATTTTTTATTGTTTTATTGGTCTTATTCCTGTTTCTATATTCATTTGCTTTTATTCTGCTTTTATTTTATGTTGATTGTCAATGTACTGAATTATGCTGTACAAACAAACTAGCCTTGCATTACATAAAAGGCTTCTTTTATATAGAAATATGCACAGTACTGAGCAGTGAAAGCTGTGGTTTCCTAGTGCATATTAAAAATGTTGCAGGTAAGTAGAAGATTAACTTAAGAGATAAAACTAAACTTGAAGAAATGTTATGAGAAACACTGTCTGGTTCAGTATTTATTTACAGCATTAGATACTAACACTGAGCCAAAAAAAGAAAGTAGATCTTCCTCTTTTTATTAAACATGTTCTTTTTCTTTGACTCCCCTTCCTTCGTTTCATAATCAGTTGTTCTTTTTTGCCCTCTCTCCAGGGTTTCCACACCTTAAATGTGCCACAACTTTATCACCCACACCAGTGTTCAAAGTTTTCTCCACTTGGACCGCCCGTGTATAGTGACACTGGTCATCAATGTGGCCAATGAGCTGCACAGATGGTGCTCATGAGAGTTGTGGCGTCCCAATTAAATGTATTATTTCAGATACTGTTTGATAATACTAAAATTGAGAAATGCATATATAGAATTCTACCCATCAAAGTGGCTAGTCGGTGTGGGTTTCTACTGCTGAAATTCCCCTGCATCTGGCAGCGTGATGAATGTTAAAGTCAGGACAAGTTCCTCCATACCAGAGCTGGCTATGGAGAAGTACAGGACTTATTGATTTGTCCAGAGGATATATGGAAGAAGTGTGCCCCAAAGTTAAGCCTCAAGTAAAGACATGCTAATTAAATCTAAGTTAGAATATGTTTATTAATTTCTTAACAAGCTATTTAACACTATATGCAATGTATCATTTTAGGGTAACTTGAACAAACCAAATAGTCAATAAGTTAAGACATAAAAATGCTCCAATAAATATTCAGTTAAACAACTTTGAAGCTTACTTACTAAATAATTGGTTTAATGCTGCATTCACACCGGGGGCAGCTGGCGCGACAGAAGCAGCGAGTTTACATGCAAAGTCAATGGTTGACGCGCGTCAAGGCGCAGCAAAAGGTCCCGCGGCGCGTTTCGAGCAGCAGGCGCAGCGTGTCTGAGCAGCTGAAGCAGCGCGTCAGGCGCGTTTTGGCATCTGACGCGCGTGACGCGCCGCAAACGCGTTGCTGCTCGAGATGGAAAAATTTAATTTTTGCTGCTCGACGCGCCGTGTCAACCAATCAGAGAAGCTGATCTGGGAGCTGGCTGGGAGAGAGACACAGCGCTGATGACACAGACCGCTCTGATTACTCCTCTTAAACAGTTTATTAACGCATAATTAACTTAAAATATATACATCTGCCGGCAGAATATGTTCGCTTTTATTATTCTGGTGCCTGCAGATCGGATTATTTAGATGAAGAACACCTACCAGCCGCCGCGGTAAACCGCGAGGAGGCGCCCGTCCAGAGGCTGCTGTTGAAGGGCTTCCTTCTGTCGGCGCACCGCTGGTATGTGGGGCTCTGAGCGGCTCCGACAGAAATAACATTGGGAGACAGGATTGTAATCAGGATGAACTGACTCCACTGATTACGTTTTCAGGTGTATTTTCTCACTTAAAAACATATTAAAAACTACTTTATTCCCACTGATCACAGCAAATATAGCTGCAAGGCAGAGAAAGGATAGTGAAGCTCCGCCCAACGTGCGTCAGAGCCACTTTTGCACCGCGCAGCAAGAGCAGCAAAGCTGCTTCAGCCGCGCGTCATAACTCACTGGTACAAGCAGCAAAAATGAAGCAGCAGACGCGATTTTGCTGCTTTTGCAGCGTCCGGTCTGAACGTAGCATAATAATCCAGCTATGCGGTGGAGCATTGTGTAGCACTGTTGCCTTAAAGCAGGAGGTCCTGTTTCGTCTCCTGACCTACCGTATTTCAGCATGAAATTTCCCTGTTCTCCCCATGCAAGCACAGGTTCTCTCCAGGTACTCCGGCTTACTCCCACAGTGTAAAATCATTACTGTTAGGTTACCTGACATCTCCTGATTGTCTTTAGATTCAACTGTGCATGGCTGTATGTCTCTGTATTGCCCAGTGACAGGCTGCTGACCTTTCCAGGATATACTGCTATTCACTCATAGAAAAGGCTTGGTAACACCAGCGTGAACCTTCAACATTTTTCACATGGTTTGTGTGTCATTGTTCTCTTCACATTTAAACCTAGCATATCTCGATTTTACTGTGTAGGTCAACAAACAACCAGATCCCACAGAGTCGTGTGAGATCGGCCATTACCATTAGCTGCTCAAGTTTCTGGATGTTTCCAGCTCCAGTTGTACTTACCTCAATCGAGGACCCAGTGTCAGGACCTGATGTTTTCCCTCAAGGATTCAATCAAAATCAGTCTGAATGAAAAAGGCCATCAGTGTGCTTCCCCTCTCTAAATCACAACCACATCTAGTCCCTGATTGGTTAAGGAGACATGAACTGAGAGAAAAGTTTGTTATTTAAGTGTGTTATTTTACCAATTTGCATCATTAGCATCTCTCCAAACATGTCTTTCACATTGCTGACAATTGATAGGCTCCTGGATGCTCTTTATGTACAGATAACCTGTAAATCACTCACTTCTTTCAGGTTCACTGTGAAAAAGCTTAATAAAAGAACCTTGAAGAGCAATAGAGGAGCTTGATGATAAAAAGCACAGTGAGGGGTAAAGGTTTAGAGTGTAGGAACACCTTGATTACTGTGCATTGAGAAATAAGGAGGGACAAAAGAGGCAGAAGTTAGGAAAAAAGAAAGAAATTTAATATTGTTGATATCCAAGTTAATTTCTCTTTTGGCCTATTTCCATTTCATCTATTTTCAGTTTTGCATCAGACTATTTATTTTATTTAGCTATCTCAGTTTGCTCAATGCATCACTTGAAGTGCAAACCTCCCATCTCTGACGTTTCACTCACTCCTGGTCAGACCCTTACAGGGGAATGATGTTTAAATCAATTGCTCTATTCACTTTGTTTACATTTGGTGTGAATGCAGCTTTACATCACAAAAGAGCTCTTTCCTCATTTTTCTGAGGTCTCTATCAGGACAACTACTGTAGCAACAATGAATGGGGAGGGATAAAAAATAAGATGCCAGAGATTAGCTGCCATGCTTATCAGCAAGATTTCCAAAAAGTAGATGTTTCTTTAGGTATTTTTAATATTTACTATTAATTATAATTTTTTACTGCTATACTGAAGGTTGACATTTGCATCTTTAAACTTTATGGAGAACTGGCATCACCAAAACAGAGCAGACCAGTCCAAACCAAGGCGTCTGCATGACAGCCTTAAAACCTAAACAGTTTAATGCTGACTTTGTCAATAAAGGGTAATTTAATAGTTCTTTACAGAACGACAATACAAAACCTGTTGTTTAATGTTGACAGATACTGATTAAAAAGACTAAAGCTTGGTTTATGCTTGATGCTTCCATGATGTCCGCATGGAGAACTAATGTCATTTCGGGCTTCCATGCCCTTCCACATGGAGATTCTGTCTGCTTGGAGTACCTATGCAGATTTGTAACTATGCAGATAGATCAGTGTGGAGAACATGGCCAGCGAGCAGCAGCTCATGCTGTAAACGGTTAACAGATGTAAACATCTGGAAACATCCTTTTATTTAGCTCATAAATATCATTACTATCAACACACAGCAGCAATAAAATGACTGTCTCTCTCTGGAACGGCATTAGACTTTGATAAAGTTATAAACGGTTTTGTTTTCTACTCTCTTGTTTTGTGGTGTAAAATAAAAACAATAAAATAAAAATGTTATTCTTATAATATAGCTACTTTATTCTCTTACAACTATATCTTTTCTACAACTGCATGTTGTAGAAAAGAAAATGTTGCAACTTTATATTTTCTTTGATTATTGTTCAACTATAATCCTACAAACAAATTAGCCCAAAAACATTGGAGCATCATCTACCAGCAGGCCAGGCGGGAGACGTATTCTTCCACACCTGAGACAGAGCAGACAAACCCACCAGTTTGATGGGTTGCCAGCTTGGTAACATAAAGATTACAAGATGAACCCTTTCCTCCTGAACCACCGTCACTTAAATAGTCAAGGTCTGTGATACAGAATAGAACCAAGCAGCCTCGGACATTCCAACATGAACTTTAACAGCACACAGATGATAAGCTGTGTTGTGTGGGAGGACATAATCCGTAGGAGATCATTTTTGCGGCTCCTCTGATATTTTTGTCCCTGAAAATGAATCTGCTGTTTTCCAGTTTTCCCTCCCAGGGAGTTTAATCTGTGAGGTAGACACCCTGGCTACTGTAAAGATGATGTTTAAAGCTTATTTTAGAGTGACTCAGGTTATCCAGAGCTTTGTGTCTCTTTAGTTTTTTCTGTTACAGGCTCAGCCTAATAGAGGACAAATTGACCAAATTTCCTCACACTGCTGCTTTCTCCTACTAGTCTTTAATTATGCATCATCCACGGTTTCTGCAGCTATTGACTTTATGGGTTTTCTCTCTCTAGAAATGCAAACATTGAGAGGTTTTCTGTTTAGCTGTGTCACCCTTTATAGAGGGGTCAATAGCTATGAATGCTATAGTTGGCCCTGTCTTCCCCTGATCAACACTGTCTCTGCCTACAATAAGCAATTCTGGGAACCTTTACTACAGCTAACTTTGCTTTCAATTCAACTAAAATCTGAAGGTTCAGCAAATTTTTTAAAGTTTGCAAAAAAGGAAATAAGAATTTGCTGTTTTTCCATTTAGTTGGAAGTGAATTAAGCAAGCACTGCAAAGCGTATTGCCCTCATACGTCGTTGTCCACATTACATCATCATGCATGGCGGTACTAAACAGGAGGTAGATGCAGCAATCTACAACAGACCACAGATCAGTATTAGAGGATGTTTTAATGAAGCCTAGGCAGGAACACAGAAGAAACTGAATTACTTACCCTCATCTGCCTTCAGCAAGCCAATAAGCTTTGAACTACACCTCCACAAAGCCCAATCAGCATCCAGATTTCATCTTAAAAGGTCTGCAAATCCACAACTCAGTCTGCTACCCAGCCAAAGTGCAAGCAGTGGTTGCGCTATGTCTGATTTTGACCCAGATGTCCCCAATTCCACTCACATCCATCCCTTCTTCACAATCGTAGCTAAGCTTCGTCAGAGTTTCATTCCTTCCGGACTCTTACTGCGTTCCCTGTCTCATCTCAATCAGTCCAGCAGAAGACCACCGTGTTCTGCCAGAGGTTTCTTCCCAAAGGGGAGTTTTTCCTCTCCACTCTCGCTTCATGCTTTCTCATCATGGACAGATTCATGCAACCTGTGTTTTTAAAAGCTGGACTTCCATCTTCCAGGTCCCTGTATGAAGTACTAATATCAGCTCACACAGTCCACTGGATCTCACAGCTCAAGCACACTGTCTCCCCAACCAGCAGTCTATGGACTGAACCTACTTCATCTATCTCCACTCCACCACCAGCTTCAGACCTGAAACCCCGAATCCCCATTCTTTACGCCTGTTTATGTATATCATTCTATTCTATTCTTCTAATTGTCTTTTTCTTTAAATGTGAGTTTTTCAGATAGAATTGAATGTGGTGGAATCAGGGAAGTTGTTCTTATGTTACATTCCTACGCTGGTAGCTGATCTGATTATCCACTTCATTCACCTGCCATTCCCTCCCCCCACTCTAATTATCATTAATCTTATTCACCTGCTCAATCTGGTATATTCAGCCCAGCTATCAGGGCCAGATTCTTGTTCATGTATTCTTAGTTTATCTGTGTTATGTTTTCATTTCAGTTATTTATGTTTCATCAGTTTTAGTTAAGTCCTCGGTTCATGTTCCTGTCCATGGAGGAAAGAGGATTGAGAGGGTTTATGGTTGGTCTCATGTCTCCTGATTGTGTCCCGGCCCTTGGCCGCGGAACCCTCAGGGCTTTGGCTTGGAACATGGGGTAGGTCTTTTTTATTTCCCCTAAGCCTGGCTCCAAGGTAGAGACCAGTTTAAGTTCTTCAGTAATTTCAGTACCACGTCTTGTCTCTTTCCCTCAACCACTAACCTGCCTGTCTCCATCTGTGCGTGTCTGTTTGAGCTCGCTGCTGGACTCTCAGGACTCTGAACCTGCCTGAACACTCTGTGGCTTCCTGTAAACCTGGATCTGTCTGTTCCTGTTCGGATCAGAACCACTGATTGGGCTACAGACTCCTGGATCTCAGAACTGTCCGGTTCGGAACCGTTTCTCTGACCAGGATCAGATTTCTGCCTGCTTCCGGGGTTTGCTGCATCACGGACATTTTAGACGGCTCCGAACCCACATCTCGTTTGGCGGTGTTTGGCTGGATTCTGGAGGATAGACTGAACTGTTAAAACAGAGAGTCATTGATTGGCGGTGCCCCACCCCCGTCCTGCAACCATTAAGGTCTGCTTGTCCTCAGCAGTCTGCATCCCGTTCTGTTCTGTTCTAAGATCATAACATAAAACGTACTTCGGTTCAGGTGTTCTGGGTACAGGTATGTAAGGACTTATCACTGTTCCTAGGTTGAAAAATCTCACTTTCCCCTTCAGTTTGCTTGCAGGGTGACCTGAGAAAAACACTCAACAACACCACATTTGAGCAGGCTCAGGGAGGATTGGGGTCTTCTCACACCCCTGTTCCCGGGCTGCCGCCCGGAGTCTGGGGCCCAGAGAAAGAGCGAGCAGCCTGGTCCGTGGTCTTGCCAGGGGGGCTGCTGAGGGGCCTGGGTGGCCTGCCGGTGCCGGGGCTGTCACTTCTGCTCTCCCCAAAGAAGGTTGGAGGGAGGGGCGTGTAGTGGCTGGGTGAATTAGTGAGGGGGGGTGGGGGGCTCTGGTTAGGTCCCGATCCCGGGGGAGCTTTTGCTCCACTATTGACCATTCTTTCTTTGAATAAAGTTTACATGAACAAGTGCACTTTCACCAACAACTATAGATGCTTGGTTCCAGGTACTCAGAGATTCACTTCCATACAGAAAGCCCACATTCATACCTTAAGCTACCACAGTATACATGTCAGATTAAATAATACTACTTATACTTCAGCGATAGTATCAAGGTGTTACTTTATTTTATGTCTTGTACCATGTCTGTTGTTTGGGCTGTCCTTTTTGCATCTCTTTGAAGGTGATGAAGCGGACTGAAAATGTTTTATTATTATCTCCTTTCTATCCCCTCTTTCTTTCATTTCTCCTTTTTTCTCTTTTTCCTCTTCTATTCTACTTACATTGCAGTGTCCATATGATCTGTAAAACTCCCTGCATAATTATAATAAAGCAATTTATATGCATAAATCAGGCAGAACACTATGGCGATAGCCCTACTGCTCCACTTGTGAAAGTAAAATCTGTTGGGCTCTTTTTGGCATCAAGACAATTATTCTTATTGCCACATTGCCAGACAGGACACTGTAAAAAAAACATAAAACATAAAATGTATTTAGTTTCAGTTCAGGTTAAAATAACCTATAAAGTGCAAATAATGTGATTAGAAATAGATCTAATATAAAATGATGACAACTTTTGTCTATAAAGAAATTTAAATAAAAAAGCAGATTTTTGACCATTTGATGCTTTCTACTGTTAAAGGGATAATATATTTCTCTATAGAAATGTATTTGTTTCTTTGTGGTAAGATACGTTTTGACATTTGCTGTAAGCAGGCTTTAAATGATAAAACAAAGGTGAAATTAATTGCTTGCAGTCTGTATGGCCTGCAGCTCAATCTCTATATTTTGCAGTGTGGCAGGTGTGTCTCCCGGCATTAATGTATAGAAATGAGTATCCTCTTAATCTGACACCAATATAAAGCATTAAGCTAAACTTCTACCAAGGATCTCAGTTCCTCTCGATGTAATTCCTACATGTAGTTTTACCCATCAGGTGATGAAAAGGAAAAGATAATTTATAACATCCTAACGTCTTTTTCACCTTATTTATTTAGAGTAGCTGTGTTAGGATACTGTGTTATGCTGATGATAATTTAAACAACAAACTACGGAACTGTTTTTAATAATGATGTATGTTATTTGCAAACAGGATTCCCATTCTTAAGTCTTTTATTTTGATAAAATGCTTCCTTCTCCTCAGTCCTGTTTGAAACTTTTGAATTAGGGATCAGCTGGTTGTACATTTAAATCTGTCAGTGTGTGCTTCTGGCCCGGTGGGTGGGAAAAATCCTGCCTTCCTTTCTCTCCTCCAAAATCCCTTCTGCCTCGCACGAGCTAACAGCATGGTAATGAGACAGCGGCAGATGCTCGCGTGCCTTTACAATGCTCCCAACCTCTGACACACGCCGAGACTTTGCACGGCCCCATGAGAAGGGCAGGCTGGATATGGACCTATGAGCGCTGGGATGTTTACCCGCAGCTGAAGACTTTTGTTTATATTTATGTTTTATTCTTTTGGGCTGAAACTGGTGTATGTATAAGTTGCTCTTCTCAATTTGTGGGCACTTCAGCTTTTTTGTCACTTCTGAACTACAGAAATATTAAACAGACTTATTTTCCTTAGCAATGAGGGAAAAGAGAGACAGCTTCTTTTCCCATAGTTTAAAAAATGCACACGGATGACACCGGGCCACCCGATACTGAAAGCCCCTCCTCCAATGCAGCCGTCCTCTCTCCACCTGCTAGGCTGCCTTTGTCAAAGGGGGTCCGCTGCTTCATTTCAATGACAAAGTTCTGGAACCCCATCAGCCTTCGGCCCAGCCACCCTTCACCCATCCCTGGGCTCCTTTCAGCTTGTATGGTCTCTGAGGGCAGCTAATATGTAATCACCCGTCCACCCCAACACCCATCTCACATCCACACAAAGCTCTGACGGTGATCAGAAGTCGTTTTATGGTACGTAGAAAGTCTTCAGTCTGTCTGAACTGATCCAGATCATTACAGAAAATAAAAACCCTTGAATATCGAATCAGTTTCATGTTATCTAAGTCGCTTCTAAGCTGCTGGGTTCTACACTGCAAAAACGATCTAGAAATAAGTAAACATTTCTTAAATTAAGTGCATTTACCCTTAATATGAGCAGGTAAATAAGATGATTTTCCAATGGAATTAGTATTTTTACTCTTAAAATAAGATAATTAGATAATATGCACTTGGACTAAGATGATTAAATTGTTTGTTTCTTATTTTTCAATGTAAATTGTCTTGTTTCATTAACAAAGTGTCTCGCTTTTAAGACTAGTCTTAAAACTTTCCTTTTTGATAAAGTTAAAGATCCTGAGCATCTCTATTTATGCTGCTATAGGCTTAGACTGCAGGAGGACATAGGGACCACTTTTCATCGTTTTGCTCCATTCTATCTCTATTATATGGAAAACATGGGAAAGTGTAAATTCAACGAACGTTGGCAATCTGGCCAAGAGTTTTCTGCATGGTTGAAACCAGTACCAGGGAATGTATATGAGGCACTGTGTTTTCTGTACAAGAAGCGATTGAAGCTCAGCAGAATGGGAATCAAGGCAGTGGACTTACACATGCAAAGCATCAAAATCCAGTTATGGAGAAGCAGCAGGTGCTTTTCCTGATGCTTTTCCTCTGTTATCTCTGCAGCGCCTCCACTGCATCTCCTACATCCCAGATCTCTTATTTAAGTGTTTTTAGCTTCTTCCTCTATGGAAAGTTTTTCAAAAATCGAAAAATTGTCTACTGGGCCAGAACTTAACAATTTATTTTAAAATAAGCATTTATGTAAATTATCTTGTGTTTATTGTGAAGTTGGTCTTGACTTTTTATTTCAAGTTCCATTCAAAGTATTAGAAAGTTAACTTTCCTTATGCTGTAGGAACCCTGGTTCATGGTTGCTGACTTTAACCCCTACAGACATCGACTCATAGAAAACAATCACACTGCTCCACATCAAATACCCAGCATCCGATCGGCGAATCCCAACATTTTTGGAGATCCAGAGGATTTTCCTATTCAGTTTTTGATCAGACCGACTCCTAGAAACCAAATATGTTGGTTGGAGCATTTTCTCTGTTTTTAGACACAGAAGCAAAAGTTTTTCCAGCAGAGATTTTTCAGAGTTTGGATCCAGTAGCGCTCTAAGGCGTCCAGTAACAAAGTGCAAAAACTTTGTTGCCTTACTTAAATAGAAATGTTGGCTATCTATTCTTACTGCAGTAATTATTTTTTTGATAACTTTTTACTTCTACTCCTTACATCTTTTTTGCAATTAGCTCTGTTTTCAACTCTACATTTTAGAAATGGACTTGTTAGTTTCGTTTCATTTAAGCTAATTGTCCTTATGGTCCGTTGGTATTTAAAAAACAAAAAACAACTAAAATAATTAGTTTCATCCAGACAATTAATTCTTTGTTCTTGGACTCAGTGCTGCTCCAATGTGTTGTTCACCACTTGCCAAAATAAATAGGTTTTCAGGATGATGCACAGTTAAATGTGACTCTGTTACCATTAGTTATTAAAAATGAAGTCTAAGGAAGTTATCATCCAGAATTGTAGAAAAAATGTTTCTTTAATGGGGTAGAGCAGTAAAGCTTCTGGACCTAACATTTTTTTTTTTGCATTACTTTTATTTTCATACTTAGTAGTTTTAAAAGGTGGTACTTTTACACCTTTACTGGAGTCAAATGCTGAAGTTGATCCTCTAACTTCTACAACAGTGTTTTTAAACAGTAGGATTTATAATTCTTAATATTAATATTAATAAATATTAATACTTTTGACACCTCTGGTAGTTGCATCTACCAGACGTACAATTAAACAGTTCATTACTCTATTACTGAAGTAATCCTTACTTTTGTGACCAAACAATAGTGAAATATTTACATCTAGGGATTTGGAAAGCTCTCTCTGGGTACTCCAGCTTCCTCCCGCAGTCCAAAAACATGACTGTTAGGTTGATTGGCTTCTCTAAATTCTCCTTAGGTGTGAATGCTTGTCTGTCCTGTTTGTCTCTGTGTTGCCCTGTGATGGACCCCACCTCTCACCCATAGACAGCTGGAGATAGACACCAGCACCCCTCACCCCCCACTAGGGATTAATTGTTTCAGAAAATGGATGGATGGATTTGGAAAGCCTGAATTTGGACTGTTATGTCCACCAGGCTTGTTTGGTGGGGTAACATTAAAGGAGACCACACAAGGATTTATATTAAAATTTAATTATTCAATGATATTAAAGAAATAAAACCTGAAAAGAGAATACCTGAAATAAGAAACCAAAATAGATCAATGCAAAGACATAACTAAGCAGAATTAAACAAAACAAACTCAACCAAACCAATACAAATCAAACCAAACGGGGTCTGAAGAGGGAGAGAAAAGAGCCTCCCCTCCTCTGCATGCATAGCAGCTTTAAAGCAGCAGAGCACCAATCAGGGCTAAACTAACACCTGCAGAGGGCCTAACTCCCAAACCCTACAAGGAAAATGGCAGAGACCCACTGCAGCCACAGCAGGACTTTAAAAGGAACTCCAAAAAGGAAAACTGCATTTCCAAGTTGGGAGCCCAAACTGAATACATGACAATAACTATAGTTTCTACTAATGAAATTCCGGAGAGAAACTGCAGAGTTAACTGGCCTTTGGGGGAAAAACAGGCAGCTGTACGGAGAGATGCAGATTTTTAAAGTGGCTCTCTAACAATCACTCTAAACCCAATTTTCTCTCCTGGCAGAGAAAGTGGATTTAGACAAACCAGCCTTGTGTCCTGGTCTCAGGTTTGAGGAGTTCCCCTCTAACTGAAGTCATGAGAGCTGCTCTCCCTCAACTCCTGAAAAAAAAAAACAAGAAAGCTGATTGAAATTTGCAAACTAACAAAGAGACAGAAGTAAAAACATGATGCTGTGGTTGAAAAACACACTAGCATGATGTAAACGGTGCCCTCTGTGAGTCAGGCATCATCCCAGTGTGTGTGTGTGTGTCTGCAGTCGACGTCCATGTGTTTGTCCAGAGACAGATGGCGACGCAGAGAGAGCCCGTTCCCACGGCTCACACATAGGAATTTAAAATGCAGATAAAATCCATCACAGAGGCATGTCCTCAGAAAGATAGCAAACAGCTCGGCCGCTCGGCCTCTGCTCCACATTCAGTATCGGACTTCAGTTCATCAATGTTTGTTTGTGTTCTCACAGATAAGGATTCCGGGTGACTTCTACTTAAAAAAAAAGGACAAATATTACATTTTTTTTAGCAGCTGTGTTTTGATTATTGTAAAGAATATTAAACAACAGAATAACTTCACTCAGATTCGTAAAATGTGCCCAAAATAAGCCGCCCAAAGAGAACCTCTTTCATCAGGTCAACTTTAGACATGTTTTTTGTTATTTACAGAAGCCAAAGCGAGTAGAGAGTAGAGCTAGTTCTGTGTAGCTGTGGGATGGGGGTACGATGGGGCTGTTAGAGATGGTAAATTTAGGTTTGGCTCGTCTGAAGCTCAGGCCAGATGGCCATGGGCTGCTTTAACAAAGCTCTGCTCGTCCACATGTTTGCTCTCTGCAGGCTGATCAGCGAATGAGGCTTCCATAAAACATTGTTATGCTGCTGAGGGCACGAGGAGGAGGGGGCCGGGGTCAGCTGGGGGGGCTTTAAGTTCTGACTATCCAATTTAGCCTAAAACTGCTGCTGCACGGCCAGCAGCTCTGCTCATTGTTCTCTTATGATTCCCCATGATTGTCCTTCAGAGTCACATTATCTTTTCTTCCTGTGTTTTTATGAATTATTATCATTTATTTTTGTCAAACCAACCAAATTTAGCAACATCCATCTCAAAGGAAGCCTGTTGATGACTTTTCTCTGTTTTCGGTCCAAGAAAGAGCAAAAATCAGCAGTGTGTGTGTGTATGTGTGTGTGTGGGGGGGGGGGGATTACATTAATTTGTTTCTCAGATTTATGTAATCAAGCTTAAAAAGACAATTCAATAATGTCTGGGATTTATTGCATGTTTTGGTTTACATCCGCATCAACAAGGAAGTTTTTTGAAGAAAAGTACATTCATTAAAAAATAGTCCCTCTTTGTTTTTTGTTTTTTTGTTTTTTTATCCTTCTAACTTTTACTGATTCCCAACCAGGGATGTTCAATTTATCAGCATCTACACCAGTTTTAAGCCTATTGGTATCATATGAGCAACACTGGCTAGATATCAACAAGTAATCATTTATTGTTATTTTCTACATAAGGAACAGGGGGGGGATTTACCATTAGGCAATACTAAGCAGCTGCCTAGGGCCCCAAGTTCCTGGGGGCCCCATAAAACTCTGTTTCCATGTATGATTAATACAACTATTCCTTATTTGTGCACATTATGTTTTTGATAAAATCCTTTGGCTAAAATGCCATCAGAACGCTGATAATATTAAGTGTGTCTCAGCCCCCCCCCCCCCCCCCCTTCAGTGTCCACCATATTGGATCAGTCCATTTGCTGCACATGTTCAGAAAGGTCCATACAGACAGCAGCAAACCATTTGAAAACAAACCATGCAAAGAGCAGTGTTGCCAACTTAGCGCTTTAGTCGCTATATTTAGCCACTTTTCAGACCCCTCTAGCACTTTGATTTCTAAAAAGCTCCTAGCGCCAAATCTAGAGACTTTTTTCTGCTACTGGAGACTTTGGAGACAACATCTAAAAGCAGCGAACTCTGCTCTCCAGAGCGAGTAGATTGGTAACCCCGCCTCCTGCTCTCCTCTATCTTGTCTGCTGTCATGATTCATGCAGCTATTATTTCATCCAAATGAAAAATGGAGAACAGATAAGCAGATCATGGCTTGTCTACAGTGAAAAGAAGGACTGGGTTATTTACTTTGGCCTTTTTGGAAACACAGGAAGGAGCAATCAGCTAAGTGAGCTTAGTGCTTGGAAAAAATCTTTCATTCCTTTAGAGACAGCATGAAAAGTCAGCTGAGTACAAAACATAGAGAGGAAAACAAGAAGAAAAGGGACAAGAAGAGAGGGACACAACCTAGAACAGATAATGGATGTCTATTCTATTAACATTTCTATTATGTGTTGTCTTCTCCATTCAGAGGGTCCCAACATGTCTTTGCCTAGAGTCCCAAATTTCCTAAATCCGCCCCTGGTAATGAACATACAGTGTATGATGCTAGTAAATATCAGTTATGGCAATATTAATATCAGATGATTTTTACCAACCCAGGTTTGCTCTTTTTACAACAAAATGACACCTTTGGATTTTTTCTAAAATGAATCTTGTTTCCTTGACACTTATGGAAGAATCTGACCAAATCAACCAGGATATCATGAAGGTTTTGGTTTTCCTTCACAAGTCTGGTTTAGGATTGATGTGCATTTAGTTAAAAGTAAAAAAAGTAAAGAAACTCTCTGAGGCTGAACCAAGGTGGATAAAAAGCTCAGAACTTGAAGCGAGTAGAAGAATCCTCCTAGATACTGTCTGTGTTATTTGCAAATATGAATCTTGAACATGAGAATGTGTTTGATCTAATCTCAGAAAGTGGTTCAGGTAAAAACGCTTTATATCTTCTAATGAACCCTGATGTACGTCCCTATCCTGTGCGTAATTACGCGGGTTTACTCCTTTAACTTTTAAACATGAGCCTGTCTGATTGGCACCTTCCTTTTTCTTCTTTACTTGTGGAAACTTTGCATTTTCAGGCAGCCATAAATAAGGATCCCAGTTGGCACACGTTCTGAACAATGCGAGTCTGTCAGGGTCAGTGACGGCTGTGTTAAAAGTAGCAGAGCCAGGGAGAAATTCTGCTCGGGTCCATTGTTTGTGGCACACTTTTAATTCAGGGGTGTCTTCTGTGTCCGTAGGAGGCTGAAAGCGAGAGGAGGACGGGGCAACCATGAATAATCCCTCCTGCGCTGCCTTAAGGAGGACATTCTAGCGAATTAGGGAAGGAGAGAGGGGGTGGAAAAGAAAGGGGAAGCAGATAGGTGAGGGGCGGGTGCAGATAGAAGGAGAAAGAACTCTCTCCCCCCTCTTTCTTTCTCTCTCTCTCTCTCACGGTCACACGCAGACTGAGGGAAAGCTGCGCCTTTCATTGCCCAGACGCGCACTCTCACTCATCCATCAGCGCGCACAGAGGAGGCGGATGGACATATGTGGACCCAGACAGCAGTTCACTCTTCAGGGAGACTTCTGTGCTTTAAAGCGTAGGATTGACTCCTCCGTTTATATTTATTCTTTATAATGTTTTGGAGTTTAGTTTAGTTGTTGTTTTTTCGCGCAGCGCGCAGCAACAGAGGATTTAAAATGCCAGACTTCTGAGGACGCATCGTTTTTTTTACCCCCCCTCCCTTCCCCTGATCTCCCCCTCCTTTGTGGAAGTATTTGGATTTCAGTGGATGGAGCCAAAAATGATTCCAAGCAAAAGAAATGTCGTCTGTGCGGTTCCAGTCGCCCTGCTGCTGCTGGCTCTCCTGCAAGGCGCCGTCGGTAAGACTCTAAAATACAAAGTTTACGAGGAGCAGAGAGTGGGGACGGTCATCGCGCGGCTGAAGGAAGATGTGGCCGGGGTTCTGTCCAAACTCCCGAACTCACTCAGCTTTCGGTTCCGCGCGATGCAGCGGAGCAGCACGCCGCTGCTGTCCGTCCGGGAGGAGGACGGGGAGATCAGCATCGGCACCAAGATAGACCGCGAAAAGCTCTGTGAGAAAAACTTAAACTGCTCCATTGAGTTCGACGTGGTCACGCTGCCCACGGAGTACCTGCAGCTGTTTCACGTGGAGGTGGAAGTACTGGACATTAACGACAATTCCCCGCACTTCTCACGCGCCATAGTGCCCATCGAGATTTCAGAGAGCGCGTCGGTTGGGACGCGCGTCCCGCTGGACGGCGCGGTGGACGCGGACGTTGGGGAGAACTCTCTGCACACCTACTCTCTAACTCCCAACAACTTCTTCAAAATAGATGTGAGAACCAGGACGGACGGCGCCAAGTATGCAGAGCTGGTGGTGATGAGGGAGCTGGACCGAGAGGTGCAGTCCAGCTACCAGCTGCAGCTCACCGCTTCAGATAACGGCCTGCCCCCCAAGTCAGGATCCACTTTACTCAAGATAAGCATCTCAGACTCCAACGACAACAGCCCCGCGTTTGATGAGCAGTCTTATGTCATCAACCTGCGGGAGAACTCAGCTCTCGGGACTCTAATTATTGACTTAAATGCCACAGACCCAGACGAGGGCACTAATGGGAAAATTGTGTACTCTTTCAGCAGCCATGTTTCACCAAAGATTTTGGAAACCTTTAAAATAAACCCAGAAAACGGCCATATCACTCTCATCAAGAAAGTGGACTATGAAACCACCGCTTCATATGAGCTGGATGTCCAAGCTCAAGATCTGGGACCCAATTCCATTCCTGGACTTTGTAAAATTGTGGTGAAGGTGGTTGATGTCAATGACAACAAACCAGAGATTAACATAAATCTGATGACCTCAGGTAAAGAGGAGGTGGCCTACATTTCAGAGGGGGCTCCAGTGGACACATTCATAGCTCTGGTACGTGTGGATGATATGGATTCTGGTCTCAACGGTGCAGTGGTGTGCAGGCTGCACGGTCACGGCCACTTCAGGCTCCAGAAGACTCACGAGAAGAACTACATGATATTGACCAATGTGTCGCTGGACAGGGAAAAGAGGTCCGAGTACAGTCTTACGGTGATGGCGGAGGACAAGGGTTCCCCCAGCCTTTCGACCATCAAGCATTTTACGGTCCAGGTGCTGGATGAAAACGATAACCCCCCGCATTTTGAGAAAAGCCGCTATGAGGTATTTAAATCTGAAAATAACTCTCCTGGAGCCTACTTGATGACCGTGGTGGCGTCAGACCCCGACCTGGGCACCAATGGTCAGGTCACGTACACCATTATAGACAGTTTGGTCCAAGGGAGCCCCATCTCTACCTACGTCACCATTGATCCTTCTAACGGGGCCATCTATGCCTTACGCAGCTTCGACCATGAGGATGTCAGTCGGGTCGCCTTCACCATTCAGGCTCGTGATAGTGGCAACCCTGTACTATCAGCCAACACCACCGTCCTACTTACTGTTCTGGATGAAAATGACAACCCCCCCATCATCCACTCACCCTCCCTGCGGAATCACACGGCTGAGCTCCCAGTGTGGAAGTACGCATCGCCTGGTCAGCTGATCAGCGCTCTGAAGATCACAGACCGCGACTCTGGTGCTAACGGAGAGGTTAGCTGTTCCATCGTTGGGGGCAATGAAGATGGGTTGTTTGTGATGGACGCACGGCGTTGCGAGCTCAGAACCAATGCCAGCCTGGAGCAGGCCCCACGGGATGTGATGGAGATCAGGGTTGAGGTGCAGGACAGGGGCACCACCAGGTTAACCACAGGAGCCCTGTTCAAGCTGTCCCTGCAGGAGAACATGGACATCCTCCCTCCTCTCTATCCTACTGGCTCCAGCCAGGGCTCTCTGGACCTGTCCCTCATTGTCATCATTTCTCTCTGCGCCGTCTGCGCTCTGCTGCTGAAAGTGATGGTGATGTTTGCTATCGCCCGCTGCAGACGTGAGAAGAAAGACCCCAGGCGTAACTATAACTGCCGTGTGGCAGAGAACAGTTACCAGAACCACCCCAAGAAGCCTGCGAGGCATATTCACAAGGCGGACATCACCTTGGTGCCCACCGTCAATGGAACCCTACCCATCCATTCCCACCCACGATCTCCCCTGCCCTCTCCCACACCAGAGAGAGGCACTCTGGGCAGCAGGCAGAGCCATCAAAGCCGACAGTCGCTCAACAGCCTAGTGACTATCTCCTCCAATCACGTGCCGGAGAACTTTGCCTTGGAGTTAGCCCATGCCACTCCTCCTGTTGAGGTAAGACTAAACATTTCTTTCTCTGAGCTAATGCTTTGCAGTCTTTGATACAGTGGACCATGCTTTTGCTTTTAAGAAAAGCCCATTCACAAACAAAGACCAAACTAAACGTTTTTTTGTGCAGCTTTTGTTTGGAATTTTGTCCCTTATGTCCATATTTTGTTCCTCATGTTTTGTTGACCATCATTTCAGGGTCAAATCACGATTTCATGTCAACCCGTTCAGTTTGTAGCCCCCTTCCTCAGCACCCTACCCCCCCACCACAAACCAACATTGTCTTGTGACCTTGTTTGTGGACTCCATTCATTTCCCCTCTTCATTTTTTCTTTTTATTTCTGTCTTTTTGTCTTCTTTTTGTCTCTTTTGGGGATTGTAGCAAGTCTCACAGCTTCTGTCAATGCTCCATCAGGGCCAGTACCAGCCACGACCAAGCTTCAGAGGCAACAAATACACCAGGAGCTACAGGTAATAAAATCCTATTGTATAAACAGATGATTTTTTATGCCAGTGCCTTCATGTAATGGCTTACAATGTTTTTTCTCAGCCTGTATTAAAACTGGGTGCTCCATAACCTAATTATCAGCCTCTAATGTAAAGCACACTCTGTCTCTGAGCACCTCATGATCCACCTGTAATATGTTTTTTATGCCTATGATGGTATTACAATCTGCGATTAATACATGGAATCCCACTGTGACTGCAGATATGCCCTCAATGAGATGGATAAGTTCAGTCTGAAGGACAGTGGTCGTGGAGACAGTGAAGCTGGAGACAGTGACTATGAACCTGGCAGGGAGTCGCCCGTCGACAGGCTCCTTGGTGAGGGCTTTACTGAAGGCCAGCAGTGTTCACACTCAGGTACAACCCTGTCCCCGACCCATAACTCCCCAGGTGCATTCACTCCATCCTCCCTTCAGTCCCCAAAATGGGCTTAAAATACACAAACATGGAGGACTTATAGTTATATCAACATGGGTGGATCTAGATGGGGGCCAGTGCCCCTGTAGATCACATCCTGACCCCTGTTATGCCCCCTGTTTTCTTTAGTTCTAATTCAGATTTGATAGGAAATGGTAAATTTAACTTAATTTCAGTCAAAAATATTTAAAATTCCTAAATTATGAATTTATATTGACCTAATAAAATTTTAATTAAACCTAATTTAATAGAAATGTCCCTTCATGCAGCTCTCTTAATATATTTGAATCCCTTCCCCTGTTTTTTATTTCATTTCATTTAATTTTCTGTGCCCCCATGAAAACACACCGGCCCCCTCCTGGCCCCCTGGAACATTTGGTCTAGATACACCACTGGCTAGCAACCCAATGCAAAGATCCTCAAATCAGCTCAGGAATAAAGTTGTTTTTTCTTACCTCACATTGGTCTTACATTTTTAACAATCAGCATAGCAAAGCTTGAATATAACTGTTGGTCTGTCAGCATCAAACATTTCATCCAGAGGTAGAACGACACATGGCCAATATTTTGGGCTTATATCCATGTTTTTCTCTTAATCACAGCATCCATTCCACTTCATTCATTCATTTAGCAGCCACGCTAAGGTCAATGTTTTAGGTTTTTTTAATTCACACTTTTGTAACATTTGTTATCATTGTAAAAAAATTACCTTCAAATTCTTTATGCTAATGCTAATGGTCCAATGAGATGGGCTGCTAAGCCTCTTTTCCTCTGAAAATAGCGGGTCAACCCATGTTTGAAAAACATGGGTTGACCCGCTAACAATCAACATTAAGCTCCATTCCAATGGTTAAAAACGCTGGTCTAACCACTCGCTGGAAGCTGCTATGTCTTCCCCCCTATACATGTCTGGTGACACCATCACACTGGGTTAGGGTTGATGATGGGTTAGACACAACAGAAATCAGGAAAGTAAACAATGGAGAGCAACATGGAAGGAAGCCAGGACATAGTCAGTTCGCTTTATTGTTTGGTTCTATTAACTGTCTGAATTCTCACCAGAGATCAGAAGTGACTGGTGCAGTGTGTTGACGTCTGTACGTTGCGTTCAATGACATCACATAATTTAGCAGGTCCACATGCTGGGGTTCCCACAGCATGCCGGTCAGAGCCGAGGTGATTTAATAAGGTCACTTGCCAAGTTATTTGACGCGGGTAGACACACGGCAGTGAGCTGTTTCCACTGCCACTATAAGCTGATTGTTCCTGGGTTTAAACAGGTTTAATTGTATATGGTCTAACCCAGACCCTTACCCTAAGCCTAACCATTAACAACATATTGCTGACCAAAACCTGAACTGAATTCAGACCTTAGTCGTAAACCTAACCCCAACCCAAAGTCCCAATTTTTGACCTGTACGTCTCCACAATGGGGGATATTTGACAATAGACTGGTCTCCATTGCAGTCAATAAAACCCAACTAAAGGCAATCTAGAAATATCCATTAACAGTCATGTTTTTGGACTGTGGACAGAAGCAGGAGTACCCAGAGAGAACCCATACATATCTAGGGATAATATGCAAACTTCATTCAGAAAGTCCATTGGATGGGAATTGAACCCAAGAGCTTCCTGCTGCAAGGAAACAGTGGAAAACTGCTCCACTATGCAGCCCAACTAAAACCTATGACAGAAAAGATTTCAGTCTTTATAGTCCACTAATAAACGATTTTCTGAGACCAGAATTAGGAATATATATTTTTTTTATTTAATTAGACTATTAGTTAGACTACTAATTAGACTACTCGGACTTGTTTGTTTCAAATTTGTTGATCATTATCATAAAAAAGGGGCATTGTAAATAGGGCTGAACGATTTTGCCAAAATTAAAGATTGTTTTCCATCAATATTCCGATTTATTGCAATAATCTTTTGGACTAAGCACTGGGATGGTTGATGGTTTGAGTCCATGGTTACAGTTTTTTCATGACCTTGAAAGCCGGCTTGTCCAGAGTCCAGTGTTGCAGGACATTGCTGTATAATTCACACAAACAAGTTCCTTCCTCTATTATAATGCATTAATCTAGGTGCTAGCTGCAGCTCTGTCTTCCCCTCTGTGTATTACTGCCACCTAAAGGACTGGAAGGAGAATTACAGTAGCAGACATTCAAAATGGCCCTTCCCAGTCAAAAGCCAGCCGAATGGCAGCCAACTTCCAGCTTAAAGTCCTCCAGCCACTGGAGTGACCCTCTGTGTCATATTTTTTTGCTCTTGACTCCAACTTCCACTGTATTAAAGGGTCTGTTTCAATTTGCGTGTTTTCTAAGCCAAAACGACTTTGTTGGGCTACTGTATAAAGCCAGTAAAGCCTTCCTGGATGGAAGAGAAACGTCTTCAAACTCGGAAACAAAGTCCAGTGGACTTTTTTGGAATTCTATTGGGATGATTCTAATTTTAGAAAGAAGGCAGACATCGGTGAAAACCCAAACACATTTCACAGGATTCATCTGATGTCCCACACTGAGACATGACTTATTGTTGGACTTTTTTTTTTGTCTTATAGTGATCGTATGTCTTTTTTCTGACACCGACTTCTTAAGAAATCTCTCACTGTATCTGCTGCTGCCCTCCATTACAATCAACCACTGCTTCTCAGTCTGTGGAGTTCTGTGGAGCTTTGAGCGCTCATTTAGAGTCCCGGCTGATTTAGTAATACTCCCCCAGGCATCACATTCACTCTGTATGGGGCTGCAGACTAGTTTAGTGGGAAACAGTTGGTCAATTCCTCCCAAATTCCTCTGTCTCTCTCCTGTCTCAGCCAGGTTATAGAGCCTCAGCTTCCTTTATCACCTCATCCCTTTTCTCCCAGAGACTCTCACAGCCAGCCAGCCAGCTTCCCACACAGCCATCACTCGATACCACACTTGAGATACATCCCAATTAAAGTGTCGGTGGACGGGCAGAGAATCCCATCACCAACACCTCATCTTCCCTCCCTTACAGCTGTGTGAAGGAGCTCAGCTCGTTAGTCACTTTCTTCTCTCCCGTTCCTTCAAGCTTTCACTTCCAGCCATTGAATCTGAGCCTCGCCTGCGTCTCTGATGAAAAGGAGCCATTTAATTGCCATGTGGCAAATAGTTGCTATGGAGTCAGATGTGAGTAGTGCTCAAGGCCTGAAGAACATAATTACGACTCAAAGCTCACCTTTCTCCATATGTAGAGCGGGCCCTCCTCCCACCCACATGTCCACTGTATCATGGAGGATTCTGAGCAGCGTTTAGTTTCCTCTCTACAATTATGGCCACCTTTCAGGACTTCTGCAGACTGCTACATGTACAAAATAGGTACACTGGAAAAAAATCCAAATCTTAGTCATTCTCTCTTAAAATTGCATTTTTTTCTTGAATTGAGGAGGCGAGTGAGACACTTTGCCAATGGAACAAGACAATTTACATAAAAATAAGTTTAAAAAACAACAACTACATTGTCTTATTTCAAGTGCGTATTAAGAGCTTATTCGTTCTCATTCTGTTGGCAAATCATCTTATTTGCCTACTCAAATTAGAGATTAACACTAAACGAATACAATTTTACTTATTTCTAGATCATTTTTGCAGCGTAGTGGCATTTATTTTTGTTTTTCAAAAGTAGGCAGACAGGAAATGGAATTAGAGAGAAGGGGAAGACCAGTGGTACATTACTGGCAGGTTTCCCTGGTGGAGTGGCCCCGCCCACACCCATACAATGTTTTTTCGCTGCCTTTGCGCCTCCTGTCCACACCCAAAGATAAAACATTTATTTGTGATGTTTATGTGTTGACTGAAACTACAGCGACAATCCACAATCATAACAACAAAGAATTCCTGTGGAAGAATCTTAAGAATCTTCCTTTTTCCGAATTTGGATGTTGTTTGTGTGTAATGGTGCCCCCTGCTGGAGAGAATACATAGATTTTACAGCATTTTCTAATGGAATAAATATGCTTAAAATTTTTTACAACAATTTACATTTCAAATACAAAAAAAAAACGATTGCATTGTCTTGTTTCAAGTCCATGTTATCTAACTATCTTGCCTTTACAGTCAAATTACTAATTCCATTGGCAGATCAATTTATTTAACTAATAAAATGAAGTAATTAAGTTAAAGCTACAGTGTGTAATAATTACAGGGATATACAGTCAGAAATGTAATATATTATACATAACTATGTTATTTATCATCATCTATGAGCTCAGCCTCTAAACCTTAATATTTGCGTTGCCTTAGAATTCATTATTTATAATTACATAGGAGCGGGTCTCGCAGCCATGGAGGCAGACATCTTTGCGCTACGGCAGCGCAGAGCCAACAAACTAGTGATTGCGAGATCGCCAAAACGTCACAACGATGTAGAAAAAATAACGGGTATATTTATTATCTTAAGTCTTCATGAAATCTATACCCTACACAGACTAATGAAATACTATCTGTAAAATTATCTATGTAAACAAACCTCGTCACTTGAAAAGGTAGGTGATGCGGACGTCATGGAAGACATTTTGTCCCGTAACGCTCGCCGTAGTGTTGGGGGGGAGAAGCGGTGGGGCGGAGATGTTCATGTTGCTGCAGTCTGCAGTCTGACCGCTAGATGTCGCTAAAAGTTACACACTGTAGCTTTAAGACAGTTTTACTTTTTATTAGATTGTTTTTGCAGTGCAGTTATTTCCTCCACTGTGTTTAAATACACTAAACATCCAACCCACTAAGGGCTGCAAATAATGATTGTTTTGCAAATAAATTAATTTATCGATAATTTTTTTTTTAAATCATCGAATAACAATCGGACAGCAAAAGGTTCCTTAAAGAAGATTTTTTTTTTATGAAATAAAGGTGAAACTAAAACCGTTCCATTTGAGGAGTTCTGGATAGAACAGATTGACAGACAAAGAAGTTTTTTTTAATCTTAAATGGAAAATGTTTTTTTTTTTCCAATGTTGGTATAATTCCTGCTCTAAGTGGGTCGTTCTGTCAGCCAAAGGCCTGTTTTACAGTCTCTACACTTCAGTTAACAATTAATCGATTACTGGATTAGTTGACTATTATTTCAATAATTGATCATCACCATTAATCCGATTAATTGCTTCAGCCCTAAACCAATTGTTTAAAACATAAATCTCAGTCATAGTGACTTTTCAGGATGTTTAAGCATAAAATCCCATTCTCATTTATTAATAATCCAATTCTCATTTTTCAGTAACAACTGATCATTTTTCCATCTTTAATTCTCTCCCCATTACCTGAGCTAATCGCTGACAGACTTTTCATCCCTAATCTTAAGGAGTTCTAGTTGCTAAATGGAAATCCTGAAAACAAATACATTGGCGAAGTAAGCCACTGTTCTGCTGTCAAGCAGGAACATTTCAATTCACGTTTAAATATATAGCTTGTTAAAAAAAAATAAAGGACAGTTTTTCCATTCATTCCTCTACATAGTATTTTTTTCCTGATTAAATGAATAGAAAAAGTCCAAGTAAAGAATGACATAATCAGCAGTTTATGGAATAAACCTTTTAAATCATTTGCTGGTGAATGCATCAGTTAAACAGAAGCCCAGCCAAGTTTTCAGGCAAACTTAGCCTGATGCATTCTTCTAATGTTCGCATGCAGATCAGTTGGGTTAAATCTTTTATTTTCCTCCTTTCATCAGCAGGGCTCCCAATCAGCCTCTGCCTCCGCAGTTTTTCCTTTTCCTTCCAGTGCACCCAAATGCACTTTTCATCTGCTCTAAGATGTATTATAAATGTTCCTTTCATGTTAATGAGGGGATAATGAAGTCCCTCAATGGCAAGACTGAAAAGCAGCGTGCTCCTTTAATGAAGGCTTTAAGTTGGCATATTTGATTTGTCTAATTTATTCTTCAGAGATTTTCTATTTGAAGATTTAATATTGAAAAGAGGACTTGAAAGGGGAAAATGTGGTGCTTTTAAAGGGGGAGTTATTTTGAATGTGTAACAGCCATTGATCGGCCTGGCTGAATTGTCTCTCTGTGGTAAATACGTTGGAAGGTAGCAGGCTGGGCTCCTGCAGAGCCTTTCAGACTAATTGGGGCAGATTTCCACCATGTTTAGAGAGAGTGGAAGAAGAAACACTTAAGAACTGGCAGCGAAATACCAACAAGATGGAAAAAAACACACAGAGCCAAATTTATTTACAATAAATACATAGTTCTCTTTTGTGCACACTGCTTATTGTGATTAAACGTAATGTTCTAATCAGTTTATCTGCCAGATCTAATATCCCATGCTTTCTTTGTAAAGCCGGGCATACACTGTATGATTGTTTGCCCTTTTCGGGACGATTCTCTAGTCGTGCGAGAATTTTTCGATCAGGCTGGGTTTCATCCTCTTCGTGCATAGTGTAGTATACAAGGGCTGAAACTGGAGCGATCAGCCTCTCACGGCCACCTCCTGATCAGGAATTGTACGTTCAGGAGAAAATCAAACATGTTTGAAATGTTTGACTTTGAGGTGTTTCTGGGTAAAACCCTGCTGTTGAAGCAGAGCTACGAGCCAATTTACCGGAACTTCGAGCACTGAGCATGCGCAAAGCCAGTTCCCCATTTTTCTTCCAGATTGATGAGTCTGAGCAGCGCCACCTCTCAGCGCTGAGTCCAACGTGTGCTTTTTGGACGTACAGTGTGAGCAGGCAGATCGTATGAGAGCGTCGGGTCGCACAGTGTGAGAACAAACATGGTGGGCTGTTAACTTTTAAACCCTGCGGTTTAGTTTCACAGTTTGAGCTGTAGCTGCGTGCAATGATTGAAAATACGGCTGGGCGATATAGAAAAAAAGCTTATCGATAAAAAAAATGCATATTGATCGATATCGATAATTATTGAAAAGGTTTAAAACCATATTTTATGTGCAGCTCTGCCTGGATTTTTTATAATATTGCTAAATGATTTAATTTTAATAAAAAACACAAACACAGACTTCCAATTAAATCTTTATTTAACCAACTTTTTTAACCATAACAGAATTGTTTTAAAGAAAAATAACTTAAGAGACCTGGGTTATGTTATTAAATACTGACAAAGAATAAACTAAAGTGACCAGAAAAGTGACCAAAATAAATATAACAAATAAATAAATGCCCCCCCACCGCCGCCCCCGTTTCCTGCTTTAACCTGAGTTATTACTTTGAAGTTTCTGGCCCCTCAGCATTTTTATCTCATTTGTTAGAACTACGTGGGAAACTGCCCAGAACTGAAAATATATATATATTTCCCGAAGATTCCTCGGAGGAGAGCCGCGTCGGGGCCTACACAGCTCGTACTCCTGCGGCTGTGAGCGGCTGAGATGATAAAAAAAAAAAAGTTGGTTGTGTTATCAGACTTCGTTTTCACTGGTTCCCGACACATTTTCCAGATGACTGTGGTTTGTTTTTTGTCCGACTTGCCATGACCGAAATACTGCCAAACTGCCGAACTACAAAAACCCTTCTTTGAAACAATTTCCTCCGCCTCTCCTTGCTGCGACATCTTCATGTGCTCTGTGTTGTGGTTTGAGAGGGCGGCGCTTTGTGACGGCGTGTCTGGGTCCGCGATTGTGATTGGTTGGGAGGAAGCAGTGACTAGCATAAACCTACATGATAGGCTACAATGAGAAGGAAGAAAAACTGCCTTTCTTTTTTATCGAACTTTTATCGACCCTCTTTTTTTCTATTGCGCCACACGTCTATCGATCGATATATATCGTTATTGTATTATCGCCCAGCCCTAATTGAAAATATTGCACAGTGAGTGCAAGGAATGTTTCATAGGGTGTACAGTAGTAGCCATTCAGAATATAACTCACTTTCCTTGATGCGCCCTTGGTGACCTACACAGGGTTCCCGCGGGTCCTTAAAAAGTCTTAAAAGGCATTGAATTCTTCAAAATAAAACTAAGGCCTTAATTGGTATTAAAATGTCTTAAATCAGTCTTTCGTAGGTCTTAATTTTTAAAACATCATAAATAGGATTATTTTTATTACGATTTATTTTTGTAATCTAAATAAACGTTAAAATTTACAATTTTGTTTTTTATTATAAAAAAAAAAAAAAAATGGCTCGCCATTATTGGTTCCATCCCGATAGCGGAACCAATGAAAGCTTTGTTGCGGCCGGGACATTTGGGAGATGCGCCATTAAGTGTAAATGTAACCAAAATTGTCTCCAGCCAAGAGTTTTCTCCATGGCTAAAACCAGGGAACATACATGAGGCTCAGTGGATTTAATGCAAGAAGTCATTCAAGCTCAGAACGATGGGAATTAAGGCAGTGGAGTCACGCATGCGAAATGCGAAATACAAAGCGTCAAAATGGAGTTACAGAGAAACAGCCGGTATTTCTCAGTTTTGTTCCACCCTTGTCTCTGCAACGCCTCCACTTATCACCAAATCAAACATACTAAGAAAACCATACAAAGAAAAATAGCTGCTAAAAAGACTAAGCACTGGTTATGTTGTGGCTTTAAAACTGATTTGTTTTGTTCCCTGCTAAAACAAAGTTTGTGAATTCAGTTAAATAATTGTTAAAATATATCTGTCATTTCTGTGTTTTTAGCTTTCTTTCTGTATGGGAAGCTTTTCAAAATTTGAAACATTAGTGCAGTGGTTTATGTTAAAATAAACCTTTGGGTTAAGTTGTCGCAAGCAGGTTTTTCTTGTGTTTCTTGTGAATTTGGTCTTAAATTTTTATTTCAAGTGGCATTAAAAAGTCTTAAAAAGTCTTGAATTTAATTTACCTTATGCTGTAGGAACCCTGCTATAATTCCTTTTTAAATATCAATATTTGTACTAAAATATTCTTTCGGTCATGAATTGTGGACATTAAGATCTAAAGAGAAGCTTCATCTCCTGGTCAGACTCTGTGATTCAGTGAATGGGTGGAGTCAGGGGGTGGGGATTGAAATTTAGACTCTGAAACTTTATTTCCTGCATTTTAAGGTGGAATGCAGCTAACTTTTTGTCTTTTGTTCCAACACTAGTTCTGTCCTGATAATAGGAAGAATGTGTGTTTGACTTGAGGTGGAAATTTCATAAGGAAGACAGGATATCATTTTTAGCTAAAATATAGTTTCAGAGGTTAATTCAAAGAATCAGGAAGTGTAACTTTAACTTGCTGCTAAAGGTGAAACTTTTACATAAAATAACAAGTTGAACAATGATAAACTGAAAAACAGTCTGCAAACACTACAGCACAGTCTGAGCTCTTCCAGTAAGTCGTGCAACAAGCATATTCAGCCATAAAGTTTTAGATTTGAAGCTTTGATTTGTTTTGGGGCTGAGCTCTGAACCAGCTTAGGATTGTTTTATGAAGCTACTTGGATTTTAGCTTAATGTTTACCATAATAACGTGTATCACCTTTGATTAGTTTTCTCATGAAGGATTATCTCTCTTTTTGCAGCCATGAAGCTCTGCACAGAGGAGTGCCGCGTTCTGGGTCATTCAGATCAATGCTGGATGCCTCCTCTGGCTTGCCCCGCCTCCTCCTCGGCCGACTACCGCAGCAACCTCTACATTCCGGGGGAAGAAGCACATCAAGCCACTGGCATCAATCAGGAAAAGATCCCCCAGCCTTGCACTGACACCTGCACCGCTCGCAATCAGAGCTTTTCCACCTTTGGAAAAGACCTCGGTGGGGAAGACGGTGGAGAAGCGGATGGGGGAGAGGATGAGAACAAGTCTCCAGATGACGACCTGTGCGGGACGTCTTCATTGCTGTCGGAGATGAGCAGCGTGTTCCAGAGGCTGCTACCGCAAGGTCTGGATTCTTATGTCCAAGTCAGTGAGAACCAGAAGGGGACCAGTCTAAGTGGTGTTGGTGTTCCCATGACCGGATCTTTGGACCGTCGGAGGGGTCATCTACCTGGGAAGCCCAGCCCCTCCGTCCACCAGCAGGGGGTTGCTGCCTGGGCTGCCAATACTCACTTTCAGAATCCAGGAAGTAGCATCGGCCCATCTGGGCAGCACCAGGGTGGCAGCTACCACACCCTCAAACCCAATACCAAGCTCAGCTGCCAGAGTAGCAATCACAAAGGATCCCAGGCACCAAAAAACAGCCCCCAGAACAGCAGCCACAGCCCCAAACCCACCAGCTGCCCCCTCCTGACTGGGCTGGTCAGCCCAACTCTGGTGCAGCCTTCTGCGGTCCAGGTCCCAGTGCAAGCCCCCCTTAACGGGCCACCATCCAAATGGCTGCCGGCCATGGAGGAGATCCCAGAGAACTACGAGGAGGACGATTTTGACTCGGTGCTCAGTCACCTTCAGGGCAAACGCAGCGACAGCCGGCATGAGCTGGTGGACGCCAGCGAGCTGGTGGCTGAGATCAACAAACTCTTACAGGATGTCCGGCAAACGTAAACGTCTGCGGGGAAAAGGAAACACAGTTAAATAGAGCTGGAAGAAAAAAAAAAAAAAAAGACCCGCAATTGTCGTTAAAATTGCTTTTTTTCTGAATTAATTGTGTTTTGTGAATGCTAACTATCCCAAAAAATGTTTGTATATGCTGTTTGGTACACAATGTACATTATGTCACTGTATTTATCTTTGTATTTTAAAAATACATAAGTATTCTTATATTTATAAAAAATGTATATAAATTTAATCAGAATTCTATTTTTATAATTTAATGCATGTTAAAAAAAAAGATGAATCAAAACTTTGACATGCGATTGACATTCTGCATATTTAAAAGCCGTCTTTTTGTATTGTGAATCTTTTTTATCTGTCACCATGATGTGTAAACATGAGTATATTACTGAGTTATTGGACACTTGTCTTTGTGATTTAATCGTGATGAGAAGGAGGCGGGAGGTAGACCAATAAAACAGTCAACAAAAACATTGTTTTCTGCAATAATTGGTTCCTGATTTACTGCTGAAGCCATGAAGCACTGTCAGGGAGGGGGGTACGGTGCCGAGGCTACCTTACAGCTAAAACAAAGTTGGCCAGACAGGAAAGAGTTCGGGTGAATTTCAGTATCAAATCATTACTAGCTGCCAAAAAACTGGAAAGGAAGAGACATTGCTGGATAAAGAAAATATAATTATGCACAGAGACGAGTTTTTCCTTACACTTTCTGAAATGAATTCTGACATTAATCTCAGAATTCTGACTTTTTATACAGAATTCTGATTTTAATCTCAGAATTTTGGATCTTAATGTAGATGGGCACCATGAAGGCAGAGATGTGGAAGCACTCAGCTTCACTGACAAAGATGTGATTTGTTTGAGGTGGCCAGTGACACATTGGTGGAAAATGACGGAATTAGGCAACTTTTTACGTTCCCGAGGGGTCCCCTCATTAATGGAGGAGCAGAAGGTCATTAAAACAAGAGAGCTAGTCTCTAAAAGAGACATGGCTATGGCCTGATGCTAGCATGTTTGTTAGCTGTCATAATTCTGAGATTAAAGTCTGAATTCTGAGATTAAAGTCAGAATTCTGACTTTTTCCCTTATTAAACTGAAATAAAATTAAAAAATCAGTTAACTTTTTTTTTCAGTGGCCCCAATCCCCCCAATTGGATCTTATTTCACTATTTCTTTACAAATTCTGTTTTAGTAATTATGTAAAAGCAATAAGGTGATAGCTGCAGTGGTGCTGAGATAGGATTCCAGTTTTTATCTGCTAAAAATGTTTTTTTTTCAAAACATAAAAAATATATAAACTTTTTACAGCTGAATTTATTCAGGTTTTTTTCTTGTTCTAATTCAGATTTGATAGTAAGCTGTGATATACTTAAACTAAGACAAAAATATGTAAAATGAATGTAAATTGACCTAATAAGAAATCTAATTTTAATTAAATAGAATAGAATATAAATGTAACTTCATCCAGCTAGCTTAATATGAATCCCTTGCCTTGTTTTTTAAGGTCATGATTTTCTGTTCCCGCATGACAGCATGCTGGCCCCCTCCTGGCCCCCTGATACATTTAGTCTAGATCCACCCCTGCTGCCCCAGTCAGAGAATAACCCTCTGCCATTGCACCTTGCTGTTGTAAATAGTTGCTCCAGTTAAAAACAGGGAGGCTGAGCTTTCTGCTGTAAACCGCAGCGTCTGTGAAATCACCAAACAATAAAGGTAAAGGACCAGACTCTGGGAGATCTGACTGTGGAGGCAGATGGGGAAAAAGCTGCTGTGAGGAGACAAAGAGGCACCGAGAGCTTCGCTCAGGGCTTTGTTGATCAACCCCCTCTGCTGCTCTAACAGCTAGACCCTGAGTGACACCTAGAGGTTCACTGTGTGCACTGAAACCTCACCACTCCACATGCCCACCACTGCCTCTCTGTCAAAGGATCAGCAGCAGCAAGTGACCAAACAGAGCCCCCTGGAGGAAACACAGGGGAACTGCAACTCGATGGAGATACTGGAAAACCAGACACTTTGGATCATTTGAAGGTGATTTAAAGCAAAAGTAGAAGATAAAATCCCTCTATCTTTCTGCAAACAATGACAAAATATATATAGCTACCTGATTGTATTAAGAATGTCTGCTGCAAGATGGTTTCAGTAGTCTTTAATGGACTAATTTAATTCAATCAATTCAAACCTAACTCTTAGCTGTGTCTCTGCTTAGACTGAAATGCTGTCAAGTAAAAAAAAAAAAAAAAGGTTATTCTTAAATTGTATAATTATAATAGTGATCCCATAATTGTCAGACTTTCTGAGAGGTGCTTCAATATGCAACCAGTACTGATTTCAATCATTATTAGCATTCAAATATCAACTCAGACGTTGGACATCTTTCATGCCTGGCTTAAATAAAATTTGCACCCCCTTAGTAATCTTAAAGATATATATATAAAAAAATAGATATGTAATAATAACTGTAGCGGCACACATCCTGTATGCTAGAAAAGAGAGCAGACTGGATTAGACAGCTGCTCATTGTAGAGATAAACTAGTAAAACCCTGTAAAAAATAAGGCAGATGAAAAGGTCACCTGCATAGAGGGGATGTTACTTCATTATTGCTAAAAGCACAAAACATGTTTTCTAAATGGAAATATGAAATAAAATGCAATCCAGAAATGAAAGTCAGAGAAACATTTTTGATCATAAAAGTTTTAAGAGTAACTTTGCTCTTTTCTAGAATTGATTGAATTTTTTCTAAATAGTTTTTTTTTGTTTAAAAAAAAACACATATGTTGTTTTTTCAATAATATTCTATATTTTATTTTTCCTGTCATGTGTCTGCTTCACTCTTTGCACCAAATGTTAGCCTCAGCCAACTGAGCCTGGTTCTGCTGGAGGTTTCTACAGATGCATGGACCACGCCATCCAATAGAGCTTCTATTCCTTCTCAACATGGCGGCCGACAGGGATTCTATTGATCAAGTCACAAATCACCTTCTTTAGCGATGGAAAGCAGAACGATGGCGTTGATATCTAATGGTCCACCCAGTTCTCTGAAGTGGGAACCACCACTGATTCCAAGAGCTGCTTCTGGATGCTGGTCAGGGGAGGACAGCGGAACATCAGAGGTGCCGCCAAGCAGACTGAGTGCCAGAGCAGGGGAAAGGGTGCAGCTGACGGGGCTAGCCTCTAGAGGCTAACTGCAGAGTTTCAAAGGATGACAGTTGTGCATGGAGAAGCCTGCAAGGCAGAGTGCAACCAAAGTGCAGGCAGAGGTAGGAGCAGCTAAGGGAGGAAAACCAACAGATGCAAACATCTTGCCCATCCATTAAGGGAAAAATATGGTTCTTTTGCTTGTTTTTCAAAAACATATAGATTAGGGTGACCAGAAGTTCTATTTTTCATACCTAAAAAAATGTCTGGGGAGGATTTCAAATCGTTTGGGATTTTGGTTGAATACAGTGCAGCACGTAGTGGAAACTCACCGGAACCGAGGCGTCAGCTCCGGGACTGGAACCCCGGCACAGGTTGGGTGCAGTGTTTTGAATCTGTGTTTGTTTTTTCCCTCTCTCCCACTGCTCCCGTGTCCTGCATCTTGGAGTGAAATCATCGGATCTGTCGCTTTGAGACATCTGATCTGCGGTCGTACTTCACTGCTTAGAGAGTCGCTACGTGGAGGAGGAGAGACCCTCAGCAGCACTCAGTGAATATTAACCAGCAGCTACTTCTATAGATGTTTAGGTAAAAGTTAGTTAAAAGAATCAGAGGTGCCACCGAAAAATCTCTTTGTTAGACATACAGAGCTTGTAAGTTTAATGTAAGTTTATACAAGTTTATACAAGATCGTCTTATTTACCTGTTTAAATTAAGGGAAAATGCTGTTTGTTCATGAAGATTTTACTTATTTTTCTAGCAGTTTTTTGCTGTTTTAGTGTCCCAGCTTCTGTCTGCTTTGCTGATGGCTGCCGTTACATCATAACGGCAGCCATCCCAAGAACATCCCATAAACATCCCAAGAAACATCTTGAAACGTGTCATAGTTCTCACTTTTGGAACTCAGTTATTAGTAATTCTGTTTTGTTGATGTTTGGTTTATTTTCCATTATATTCAAGCAGGCTTTAGTTACTCTCTGCTGCCCCCTTGTGCTCGTTTCCTTTCCCCCTGTTCTCCTTCTAGTTAGTTCCACTCAGACCTGCTCCATATTCAGCTCATTAGGTCATTCTTTGTTCTGGACTCCCATAAACCTCCTCTGCAGTCACTCAGTGCTGGTTCCTTCTTGTTGTTAGTCTCTGGCTCCCCATCATAGTTTTCCATTATGTTTTGTGGTTTTTTGATTCTGTGTATTTTAACTTAATTGTTTATTAAATCAACAAGAACTCATGTCTGCATTTGGGTCATCACTGTTGACAAATAGTTGTGGATGTTTGTCCAGTTGTGCTTAATTTCGCTCATTTACATATTCAATATCGAAATGTATATTTGTGGTTGGTTCATTTTAAATGAACTTTCTCATCAAAATTACCAACGTGAGATATCCTTTTGTAGAGTGAAACTGCCCCTGCATGTCTGGGTAACCAGCTTCTCTCTATAGTACTGTAGTGTAGCGGCTGTCAGCTCTTTTGTCTGGTTTAACTCTTTTGTAAAAAAAAAAACAAAAAAACTTTAAATAACACTTTTTCTTATAATAAATAACTCTTAAACTGGACCTACATTTCAACACAGGGTGATCCAAGTTTACGAGAGAAAAAGTGCAGAATTTTCCAGCGCTGGGCTCATGTCGTCACCAAAGAATGAGCCATAAAAACAGTTCAGGTAGGAACTTATTCTCCAATCATATCTGTCCACTACGCTGTGAATATCTGATAGTGTGTCATTACGTGGTGTCGGTCCATGCATCGTGTTTGGGCCTGCTCGCTCTTACTGCCATGGCTACAGACATATGTGTCCCTTTTAACAAACTTGACAAAAGTAACTGGTTATGGTGTCTACACAGGCCTTCCTGTCTTCTCCTAACCTTGACACAGATCAATGAAGATGATTGCTTTTATCCTGAGAAAAGAGATCTGGGCTTCATCTAATCTGACTCCTGAGGGAGATGAAATAAAACATTAGAAAATATATACTGTATTACGGGAAGGAAAAAAAAAAACTACCGGTATAAGTGAAATCAGCTTATAATGATCACGTTGGTCCAGAGCCAATTTGAACACCATAAGCGATTGATTACTATATCAGAATTTACAGTTATTTCACTAATTTTTTATGCAGAATATCATCTAAATGCCATTTGTATGGTTTATCAATGAGAAAGATGAAATGAAATGGATAGATTCCACATTTACTGAATGTTATTACAGTACCATGCAAGTTTAATTACAGTATACTGCGCTGTGCTCAGACATAACTGGTAGCAAAGTTTGAAACAAATGGTTTCATAGAACAATAGCATAGAAGCAATAGCATAAACCTGTTTTGTGTTGCGGATCTGCTGCTCCACATTATGAAATCACTTCACATATTTATCCATGGTTCCCTGGATCAGAGAGTTGTCCAACACCGAGTTCACTTCTTTTTGTAAACGGTGTAAAAGGTCAAAGTTTTTGAAACCAACATGCAGGAGACCAGTCTTTAAAATGCAAACTGCATCCCTCATCCCAGCTCTGGAAGAGACAACAGTCTCCTGTTCTTCATCCTCCTCCCCCTCCTCGCTGCATGCAGCTCTGGTACCCGCACCAAAGCGCTCTTATACCTCCGCCATGATGACGGGCTCTGACAGTGCTGTCATCACTTTCCATCCAGTTATTAAGTATTTTTGCACATGTTTACAAAATGGCCAAAAATGGACACTGTAAGTGGATTTATTGATTACTATAAACTAATTATTTAAACAGCATTTGTATAGAAATGATTCCTTTTAAACACTATAAGCGGTGGATTACTATATCCATGACCACTATAGGTGGATTCCACTGTAACCGAAAACAATGCATGTTTATATGGGCGTGCAGGTGGAGCAGTGGTTAGCGAGCATGACCCATACGACCCAGGTTCCAATCTGGCCTGTGGTCCTTTCCTACATGTCTCTCAAGCCACATGTGCTGTAAAAACTCAAAAAGGCGGAGAAAATGTATATATATTCATATTAAACAACGTAATAATTTCAGGCTTTAAAATGTCTTCTTATGAATGGCAGGGATTGTTCCTGTTTACTATGTCAGAATATTAGGGCCATACTTAGAGGTACATCATTATTTTTAATTAGTCAAAAGTCATCATTTACTACAAGATTGAAGTTGTGGGCATGTGAGAATGGAATCATAACTTTAGAAGATGAAAGTCATAATATTACAGGAAAAAAATGAATGAAAATGACAAAAAGTGTAATGTGATGAGGAAGATGTCAGAATATTAGGGGATTGAGTAATGAGCCTAGCTTTACATAAACTCTTAAATGAGGAGCTTCTTTTCCTGCACTTAAATGCTCTGCTGCAGGCTGAAGCTGCTGTGTGGTGGACCTGTCACTCAGTTCTCAATAACCAATCAAAGCTTCTCTCCTTTTGGTCACCTAATATAACAACTGTAATCCTGTAATATTGATACTTTAATCTTTAATAGTTTTTTATGCTCTTACATTTTGGACCCTTTGTTTCGGTTTGAGTTAAATTTTTTTGTTTTCTCAAATTTGATTTGTTTTGTTCTGTGTTGTCTAGATTTAGATAATTTTCATATTCTTAGTTTTGCTCTGTCCAATTATCTCTTTTTTTCAAAATGTTTCGTATTATTTATTCCTTGGTTTAGTTTTAGTTATTCTTTCTCTTTTCTTTAGGTGAGGTTTTCCATGGCTTCAGTCATCTCGAGTTCCTTCTCTTATCCTCTAGTTTTCCCATCGTCATTCCTTATTTTGTATTCATTAGTTTTATTTCCCTTGAACCTTATTCTAATTTTCTAGTTACTTTAAAATCCTGTTGTTTCTCCCTGGTTATTTTCTGCTTCTCTCTATTGTCTTTTCCTTTCCCCTTAAGCTTGGTATACACCGTGCGATTTTTTTCAATCGTTGCATGCAGCTACAGCTCACACTGTACACGAAACCGCAGCGATTCGTCGTACAGTGTGAGTTCACAGCTCACGATGTATGTTCTAACACTGTGCAGCACGACCCTCTGATGCAATCTACCTGCTCATACTGCACGTCTAAAAACCAGGTGGGATTCAGCTCTGTAGTGAGGTGGCGCTATTCTGACTCATCTATTCAGAAGCCAAATGACTAGAAGAGGAATAAGAAGGTCACTATAGTGAAACGCGCTGCCTTGATATTGGTGCAATTTTGTGCTGAAAGCCCTAAAAAGAAAAGGCGACAACGTATTTGGACAAAGACATGAAAAACATGTTTGATTTTCTCCCGACCTCAGAATTCCTGATCGGGAGGTGGCCGTGAGAGGCTGATAGCCCCGTGTTACCGCCTGTGCACTACATGACACACGATGCACAATCAGGCTAAAAGTCGGGCCGATTGGAAAATTCTCACACGACTGGAAATTCGCCCTGAAAAGGGCAAACAATCGCACAGTGTCGCCCAGTTTAGTTCCTTCTAGCTCCTTCCATCTAGACCTGCTCCCTATTAGCTCATTAGACTTCCCATTGTTTCTGTCTCCCATATATACACATTCCTATTCTTCAACATCCACCAACCCTGACAGTGTTACAACTTTAATATTAATGTTATGACTTTGTTCTTGTAATGTTACAATTTTTTCTGACATTTAAAAATATATATTTTAAGGGTAGTGCTCATATACCATCGTAGGTTGCCTTTCCTGTATCATATAAAATAAACATGACATCAACAGTCTTTATTTAACTTATAAACGGTCTGACAGCAAAAATACAAAATATTTCCTTATTATTATTATCATTCTTATTGTTATTCTTATTATTATTGCAATTAAAATTCAGGCCGCCTGCAGTAAGCTTTTTTTCTATTAAATCCCCAATAAGCTGTAACAGTGAAAAAAAGAAAATCTGAACAAAGTGAAACCTTTTATCTGAGTTGGAACCTGAGCCCTGCATGAGTCAAGGCATCACTGTAACAGTCTTTGACGTTCCTGGTATGGTGCAGAAGATAATCAGCCTGTTTTCACTTTGGTTTCACCTCTCACAAAACAACAAGGCTTCTCTCAGCTGTCAAGACAATATGCTCCTGTTTTCATTTCAGCAACACTGAAAGATGTTCTTTTTTTTTTTTTTTTGCACCAGGATTATAGCCTCAACAATGCTGCTTTTTTTTTTTGTCTCTGAGTGCGCTTGTGTGAAGCGGCTGTGTGTGTTTCTGTGTGGGGTGAGTCTAGCGGCTCCACTGTGTGACAAAAAGCTTATAGCCACAGTGGGAGGTGTGCTATCCACAAATACACACAGGCACATTGGCGATGAGAAGGGCTGGCTGTAGTTAGATAATGGACCATCAGCTGAACAATGACTGCTGAACACATGTGTGCTGGTGTGTGTGTATGTGTGCTTAAATGTCTTATTATCTCAGTGCGTAGGTGTGTGTCCTTATATCTCTTTGTGCTCCCCATTTTGATTTTTGATTGTTTTGTGTAACACTTTTTGTGTAATGACATGTGAATGTGCCTCCCTTTGTATGTAATTCGGGCCAATATGTGTGCCCACTGTGTTTCTGCCTTGATGGGCCAGTTGGTGGGGGTGTTTTGGTGTGTGTGCAAGTAACGGGGGTTTTGGGGGGGTAACGACGCAGCACAATGGGGACTGGATGTGTGTCAGGGCTCAATAAGCCGGTGTAATCTTTGTGTATATGTCAGTAAACACCTTACCGGTTTTCTGGCCACTATCTGTTTTCATGCTGGGGATGCACACAGAAGATTAACCTGATATCAATGTTTGTGTGGATGCAGCAGGATGTTCAAAACATACAAAGGAAATGGAAGTCAGTGTTTGCAGCTAGTGGAGAGTTCTGGACAGACTGTCTATGAGAGGGGCATTTAGAATAAACAGCTTAAATCATGGGGGTTGGGACATACAGAACCAACCTGAAGTGAGGCTGGATCGGGCCAGCAGGATTAATTGAAAAGTGAAAAGATGGTCAAAAGAATTCAATCTTTTAATATATGATATACCTGAGTAATCCATTAGGGGGTGCACCATTTTAGTCAAAGTAGAAAAGATGTCCCACCAATTAGACAGCCCAAACAGCAGACGTGTACTGCTTCCATCAATGGTACGCTGCCACGTTACCTACTTGCCCCGAAAACCTCATTCAACAAAATTTCATCATCAGAAATGATGCAGAGTTTAAAAAAAAAAAGAATCACATCCCATTTATTCTAAGAGATGTATGGGAAGCCTTTGCTTTCAGTGTGTTGAGTACATAAAATTATGTCCGACAACATTAGGAGACTCATCATGGAGAAAGATATGACAGCCAGCCTGTTGGTCTGTGGAAACAGTATTTCATTTCAATTGTTTATTTATATAGAGCCAATTCACTACATGTCATCTCTAGGCATTTTACAGTTCACTAGATTATCCAGTCAAATTGATTCAAAGTTTTCTATCTAAGGAAAACCTGTATTACACTAAGCATGCTTGTAGTGACAGTGGAGAGGAAAAACTCCCTTTGAACAGGAAGAAACCTCCAGCAGAACCAGGCTCAGTGTGAGCGGCCATCTGCTGAGGCCCACTGGGGTTTCAGTTCATATTCCATTGTCATACAGAGCCAAGAGGTCAACTTTATGAGCTGGCTACCTAGCTAGTTGCTAACGAAGAAGCCTTGGTAGCAAAGTCATAGGCACAATCCACAATTTCAGTTGGTGCTTTGAGAGAATAGCAGAGAGAATAGCAGACAATGAGTTTTTGAAAAAAAGCATGAAAAAGGCTGCTGTCCCAAGAGGCAACAAGCTTTTGCCAACATTAGCCTGATGAGGATTTTAGAATAGTAAATATTCTGATATCAACTACTCATCAACTGGTTTTCCTTAGATAGAAAACTTTGAATCAATTTGACTGGATGATCTGGTGAACTGGAAAGTGCCTTGAAATGACTGAGACAAGTGGAACAGGAGGCCAAACTGCCAACAAGCTGGTCATAGGATGGATGGTTAGCTCAATCGCCACGTCAGATTATCCTGGAATTTGTGAAATAGGTAAATCGGTCACTGAGTCTGGGAGCGGCCATTTTTGCCCAAATATACTGTAGTAACCCCTCCCTCCTGCCATCTTCCAGCAGTGACGTCACGGTGCGGTTAGCCTAGCGCCATTCTCCCCGCTTTACAAGCTAAATCAATGGGAACTACTAGACACATCTGCAATCAACAACAATTATTGAAGATTTCCAGAGGACTTCACCATTGAAATTCACCAGAGCTATAGTGAAACTGACAATGCCCACGTGCATGGCAGCTGGATGCTGGAATACATCGGGTAAAAGTGAAAGAAAAAGAGTTATTCCACCTTTCTGATTCCTGATCCTCCACGGACGGGTTGGTCGTTGGATCGCCAACTTGAAGAGGGAGGATTTGCCATCGAACTTCTGTCCAGAGAAAAAACCCGTAATATGTAGCCAACATTTGGAAGAAGAATGTTTTCAAGATGACTTGGATAATAGCGCGTTGTGACAAACACCAGATACAGCACTGGGACTTGATCAACAGCCGATACCGCACCGTGACGTCACAAACCAGTAGGTGGCAGTAGTGTTCTTTGACAAACATGGATGCCTCTAGTAAAGCACATTCACATGAAAATTACTTTTAATTAAAAACACTGATCATTTATTGAACAGGATGTAATAATTTCATATTTAAAGACTTGTTTTAATGTCTTGTTTAATTTGTCAATAGCTGTTTAGTTTTTGGTTTATTTGAAATCATTGATTATTTTTTGTCATCTAAATGGAGGAAGAACAAGCAGTATTTAAATATATATATATATGTGTGTGTGTGTGTGTGTGTGTGTAAAGAATATGTTTTAAAAGGAGGTATTCTTCTAGCTTGATTAGCTTTGCAGTTTCATTACTGCTATCAGCTATTTGAATGACAGGCTCGGGGGGGCACTGAATGTGTTGTGCGCTTCAAGATTTGCAGAATCTTGGGGAATTTACAGCAAATATGTCTCTTATGTGTCCTGTAAATCCACATGTAAATGATCTGATAGCCAGGAGGCTCTTGAATGTCCTTAATGAGGACAGATACAGTATCTTATTAGCTGATAACTTACCTTTCTGCCAAATTCTAGCAGTAAACACAGTTGGCCAGAGTCCTCATTCAACATCCACAGCATGACTAATAAGCTTCACAGTGTGTGCGTGCGCACAGCTTCCTCCGCCATCCTGCTGCTTGCCAAGATGGCTTTTTTTCGGAAGACAGATTAAAGCAAAGCACCATGTAACCTGCAGCACAGTGAAAACTTCTTCATGCAGAACAGCATCACCAGCATCTGAGATACATCAACAAAGAGAGAAAAATACCATCACTCATGAATTAATCCTTTGTGTCAAAAACGCACTGCAGGAGAAGGAAGGAGGGCTTTCAGGAAAGACCACAGATTCCAGTTAGAGATAGTTGATATAATTTTATTTTCACTGCTAAAATAAATAGGAGACATGTTATTTAGTGCCTCCGAAAGGTCCTAGATTCTAAAAGACAACAAATAATACTTCCATATTTCCATCTACATATATGTCATCAAAACAGTGATTTACATAAACACACAGACTCCTTCTTGTTCTGTTTTCTTTAACCATAGAGATTTTTGAGGTCACTAGGGGGAGCTCTTTCCTTTCCATAAACAGCATCCCCTGTGGTTCCGCTTCTTTCCTGTGGATGTGACTGCCAGCTCTCTGACTAAAGCAGCAAATGGATCAGCAGTGGAATAACAAAAGGATGGATATGATCCCTCGATATCCCCCCTTTCTCTGACTCCAGCCTCCTCTCCAACTGGCAGCAGCATGCATCTCATATCTGGCGCAAGCCTCTGCTCTGGTTTAGCAGGATTACACTTACACCTGGTGTTAAAATGCGTCTCCAGTATACACACTTAAATTGGATTTATCCTCACCCACCCAAGCCTCAGCAGATTGTTGCACACATCTGTTGTCATTTTCCCTTTTGACAATCACTGAGATGGAGGAATAATGAGTTCAAAGCATGAGCTACAGTTTGCATGCCTTCCATGCTTCCCATCAAGTTCAGTGCCAGGTGGAAGCGTTCTAGAACGCAACTAAAGGACTGCTTAACAGTTGCGTTAGGATCAAGCACTATGTGTTATTGTAAATTCTCACATAAGAGTCTTCTAATCCATAAACAACCCTTTCTACACCACTTGTTAATGTCTTTCACGGCATAGAATATGCTTCTGCACAGATAGAAAAGGGCAAATTTAATCATCAATTACTCTGGCTGTGCCTTTTGCGCTAATCCAGGAGCTGAACTGTCTGGCTCACCCACATGGAAGAGCCGTTTTAAATTCAAATTGGACTTTCAAACTGAAACAATGTAAAGGTTGCTTAACATTGCCTAATATCATATTTAGCTTGATAAAAGCAACATTCAATTCTTTTTTTTTTTGGTTTGTTTATCACCCTGGAAATCAGGCAGATGAATATCGCTCTCAGGCTCGACTGACCTCCATGTTTCTTCTTAGCCCTTCTTATTTGGTTTGGATTGCATATATTTACGCTAATCAGTATGCACCAAACAATCTTGTATAAATTGGAATAATGAAGGTCTGAGGGCTTAAAAAAAATCATTATTCATTCTTTTCAATTATTTCACTAACTATTGCAGTAGTTAAACTGAAAGAGAATGTGTTTGGGAAGCAGAATGTGAATTAATGCCCGCACTTTCCGTGGGGAGTCAGACACAAACACAGACAGTCAAAACCCAGCGCTCCCTATAATTCTACATTAAGTATGTCATTTTTATTTTGCATTATGTTGAAATTTGCTGCTCTAATGTCGCTCATTCCACTTCAAATTAAACTAAATCTTATGTACACATTATTCCTGAATAAAAAAACAAAAGAAAAAAGTGCTGAAAGCTAATTAGGTGTAAATGGTGTTGAAAATTGCTTATGTTTCTGTAGATTCTCAGATCATTTTAATGCTGTGGTAAGAGTTCTGATGTTTTCTTAATGGGAAATTTAAATCTATCCAATTTCAGTTTTCTTTCCTTTGAGCTACTGCTTAATCCGGAGCAGAATCTGGAACTCTTTACTTATAAAGCAAAGAATACCCCTCCGTGAACTGCCACTAGTGTGTGGTGGAGGGGCTTCAGGGTTCAGATGATCACATGTTGTCTGGGCCTGAAATCCCCTTGGTAGGGTGTCTAATGGAAAGGAGTTTAAAATTCAATTCAGTTTAAATTCTGTTTATTTATATAGCGCCAATTCACAACATCTCAAGGCGCTTTCCAGTTCACCAGATCATCCAGTCAGATTGATTTAAAGTTTTCTATATAAGGAAAACCAGTCAAATGCATTGAATCTTCAGCAATCCCTCACACTAAGCATGCTTGTAGCGACAGTGGAGAGGAAAAACTCCCTTTTAACAGGAAGAAACCTCCAGCAGAACCAGGCTCAGTGTGAGCGGCCATCTGCTGAGGCCCACTGGGGTTCAAGGAGACAGACGCAGAGATACAAAAAGCATTTGTAAAAGGCGCCCCGTCCAGGAAACACACAGCCAGGCAGACAAGCTCCGAGCCAGCTCCCATGCCAGAGGACGAAGAGAGCACATCCACTCATTCACGTTAGAGATTAAACTAACAGATTCTGCAGAGTAGGAGAATAGAGATAGAATGAAGTAGAATGATGAAAAAGGGGTCCCTATGTCCTCCAGCAGTCTAAGCCTATAGCAGCATAACTATAGAGATAGCTCAGGATAACCTGAGCCACCCTAACTATAAGCTTTATCAAAAAGGAAAGTTTTAAGCCTAGCCTTAAAAGTAGACAGTGTGTCTGCCTCACGGACTAAAACTGGTAGTTGGTTCCACAGGAGAGGAGCCTGAGAACTAAAAGATCTGCCTCCCATTCTACTTTTAGAAATTCTAGGAACCACTAGTAAACCTGCAGATTGAGAGCGAAGTGCTCTGTTAGGAACATAAGGAACAATCAGATCTCTGATATAAGATGGAGCTTGGCCATTTAAGGCTTTATATGTGAGAAGGAGGATTTTAAATTCTATTCTGGATTTAACAGGAAGCCAATGAAGAGAAGCCAGGATAGGCGAGATATGTATATTATATTTTGTACATATCCAGCTGTAAATTTAGTTCATAACACTAGTGATCTATATATTATAGTCATTATTTATAATAGTATTCATCTCTACACTCATTCAGTAGAACCCATGTCCTGTATTAATGGAACCATTATTTATCCTGCACATGCTGCTATTGCACTTCTGGTTAGATCTAAGCTGCATTCCGTTGCCTTGTACCTGTACATGTGTAATGATAATAAAGTAGAATCTAATCTAATCTTTACTGGAGAGATCCATGCCACCTACCGGTTTGTGAAGTCACGATGCGGTATCAGCTGTTGATCAAGTCCAAGTGCTGTATCTGGTGTTTGTCACAACGTGCTATTATCCAAGTCATCTTGAAAACATTCTTCTTCCAATTGTTGGCTACATATTACGGGTTTTATTTTTCTCTGGCCAGAAGTTTGACAATCCAACAACGAACCCGTCCATGGAGGATCAGGAATCAGAAAGGTGAAATAACTCTTTTTTTCACTTTTACCCAATGTATTCCAGCATCCAGCTGCCATGCACGTGGGCATTGTCAGTTTCACTATAGCTCTGGTGAATTTCAATGGTGAAGTCCTCTGGAAATCTTCAATAATTGTTGTTGATTGCAGATGTGTCTAGTAGTTCCCATTGATTTAGCTTGTAAAGCGGGGAGAATGGCGCTAGGCTTACCGCACCGTGACGTCACTGCTGGAAGATGGCAGGAGGGAGGGGTTACTATATTTGGGCAAAAATGGCCGCTCTCAGACTCAGTGATCGTGATGAAAATTGTTGTTTTTATTTTTTTACTGATTAATGCTAAATTCATTAAATCACGGCGAATGTATTAGTTTTAGGTATAAATAATGATCCACTGATTATTCCTCGCTTACCGGACTTCTCCTTTAATGAGGACATCAAATGTGATCCACGACCTATAATGACCCTCAATTCTAAAATGATGACAGTGCAGGAAAACAAATCTTTCTTATATTTACTGTTCTCTAGTCTATCAAGAGAAGCTTTGCATATTAAACTCCCTTCATCCTGAAGAGCTGGTCAACACCCAAAAACCTTCAGCAGAAATTAGTGAATTTTATGTGTGGCTTTTTGAATGATAGGAAACAAACCATTCAAAGAGACAGTTGATGGTACCAGCAAAAAGGAACAAACAGTAACAATCACAGTATGGATTAACAGAGAAAGGGAAAAGTGCAGAAAAGGGCTCTGAACTCCTCTTTCTTCTCTCTGCATGTGGGTGTTCTGACATTTCTCTTTTTGAGAACCATTAACATTTTCAATGATCACAATTTTCTGTTGGACTGGACACTGCTTGGCAGGCTATATTTATCAAATATCCCTATGGTGCTTTCATCTAGTTTCTGTGAACAGGATCACTTTTCCTGCCTCCTGCAGACCAGGAGCATCCCAAACAGCAGCAAAAGGGAGATGAAATAAATTCAGTGCACAGTTTTAACTTGCATCCTGTAGTTTTGTGTGCACATTGTAGTTTTGCTTAGCCAAAAGTGAGGTTATCATATTGTTTAAATAGTCAATTGTTTTAAGACTGAACGTAAAGTTCCCCTGTCACCATATAGCAGATGCATCAGAGTGGGTTTAGCTGGTCAACAATCACATAAGAACCTCATAGTTCCCCATTTAAATTGGTGATCATAATATATAGAAAGAAATGGAAAATACTGGATGCAGAGAAGGTAAACTGGATGTGCAGTTAAGCCTTTATTTAGCCAAATTACATAGAACTTCAGAAACATATAGGAACATTCAGCTTCTGCTGAGAAGATCTTGATCACAACGATTTCTTCCATTCCTCATTCATTAGCTGATATTTCCCAAGACAGCTGGGGCGTTTTAACTCCATGTATGGCTTTAAATTTAAAGTAAATGCGGCTGATGTACGGACTTGTTTGTTGTTTTCTGCCAAGTGTTCTGCTGAACTGGCATCAGAAATACCAGCTTATGAGTCTGAATGGAGCAGACTGGTACTAGCAGTAGACATGCTGGCCTGTCAGGATGTAATCAGAGCCTTGAAACCTGACGTTATCCAATGAAAAGTGTCATTACCAATTGAATGCCAAAATGAGTCCTGTGTTTCGCTCAATAATCTCAATATATATGTATATATATGTATATACACTATATTGCCAAAAGTATTTGCTCACCTGCCTTGACTCACATATGAGCTTAAGTGACATCCCGTTCCTAATCCATAGGGTTCAATATGACGTCGGTCCACCCTTTGCAGCTAGAACAGCTTCAACTCTTCTGGGAAGGCTGTCCACAAGGTTTAGGAGTGTGTTTATGGGAATTTTTGACCATTCTTCCAGAAGCGCATTTGTGAGGTCGCACACTGATGTTGGACGAGAAGGCCTGGCTCTCAGTCTCCGCTCTAATTCATCCCAAAGGTGTTCTATCGGGTTGAGGTCAGGACTCTGTGCAGGCCAGTCAAGTTCATCCACACCAGACTCTGTCATCCATGTCTTTATGGACCTTGCTTTGTGCACTGGTGCACAGTCATGTTGGAAGAGGAAGGGGCCAGCTCCAAACTGTTCCCACAAAGTTGGGAGCATGGAATTGTCCAAAATGTCTTGGTATGCTGAAGCATTCAGAGTTCCTTTCACTGGAACTAAGGGGCCAAGCCCAGCTCCTGAAAAACAACCCCACACCATAATCCCCCCTCCACCAAACTTTACACTTGGCACAATGCAGTCAGACAAGTACCGTTCTCCTGGCAACCGCCAAACCCAGACCCGTCCATCAGATTGCCAGATGGAGAAGCGCGATTCGTCACTCCAGAGAACGCGTCTCCACTGCTCTAGAGTCCAGTGGCGGCGTGCTTTACACCACCGCATCCGACGCTTTGCATTGCACTTGGTGATGTATGGCTTGGATGCAGCTGCTCGACCATGGAAACCCATTCCATGAAGCTCTCTGCGCACTGTTCTTGAGCTAATCTGAAGGCCACATGAAGTTTGGAGGTCTGTAGTGATTGACTCTGCAGAAAGTTGGCGACCTCTTCGCACTATGCGCGTCAGCATCCGCTGACCCCGCTCCGTCAGTTTACGTGGCCTACCACTTCGTGGCTGAGTTGCTGTCGTTCCCAAACACTTCCATTTTCTTATAATACAGCTGACAGTTGACTGTGGAATATTTAGGAGCGAGGAAATTTCACGACTGGATTTGTTGCACAGGTGGCATCCTATCACAGTTCCACGCTGGAATTCACTGAGCTCCTGAGAGCGACCCATTCTTTCACAAATGTTTGTAAAAACAGTCTGCATGCCTAGGTGCTTGAATTTATACACCTGTGGCCATGAAAGTGATTGGAACACCTGATTCCAATAATTTGGATGGGTGAGCAAATACTTTTGGCAATATAGTGTATATATATATATATATATATATATATATATATATATATATATATATATATATATATATATATATATATATATATATATATATATATATATATATATATATATATTTATTTATATACATATGCATATATGTGTAAAAAATGTGTGAATCCCTTTATTGGACAGTAGATATTGAGGAAGATTTATATAACACAATGTCATCTCAAGGCACTTGATGATATATCCTTAGAAATCAGTAAATTGCATCAAATCTTTCTAGCGCTTGGGGAGCAGTGTGGGACTAAGGGTCTTGCTGAAGAATCCAAAGTGCAAGCTGTGGGGATCGAACCAGGTGCTTGCAACTTTCTCAAAGCACAAGCGCACTGCTCTAACCATTAGCCCAACACTCCCCACTATACATATATGTGTTTATATATATGCACTTATACACATGTATTATCCAACGAACACATGCAGTAAGGCCAAGAATCTGTTAAAGTCTCCTTCATCGTTGTGCAGTCACTTCTCATTTCTCAGAAAGAATAGCTCTATTTCCCACAATGCCATGGTGTTATTGGATAGGTTTGCCTTCTAACTTTACAACATTTAGCTTTTGATTTTAGCAAAAGGTTCCCTTTTTCTTTTTATTGATTTTTTTAATTCAGTTCTCCAATATTTCATCAATTTAATTCAGCCCAATTCAGTTTTTCTTTATAGCACCACCTAACAACACGTCATCTCTTCTTTACTATTTAAGGTAATTCAAAAAAGCACAAAACATTTAAACCAGTTCAGTTTCTTTTATCTTTGGTTCCTTTTGCAGTTTCTGCTTTATTAATAATGGAAATACATATACTTTGGATGCAGGAGGTCTAGGAGTCTTGCCCGCCCCTCCTAAATCTAATGGAGGCTGTAAGCTGTTATTCTGAACTCTTATGATCAACCTTTTCTATGTGATCTTTAAATCGCCAGAGAAACTTTGTAGTGGATTTATTCTGCTGCTCTTCTTGACTATAACTGTAATAAATAGGTTGTACATTTATTTTGCAGAAACTGCATTTGCAGGTGGTCTGATTATTTAGGAGGGAACCTATAAATATGCTTTTGCAATGTGAAACGATGTATGCTTTTACAAATGTGTCCTGTTTTATAACACACACTGACAAACGCACGCCTGTATGCATGTCAATGTGTGCATGAGGTGATGCCACAGGAGAAAGGCCCTTTGCGTCAGCTCAACTTAAAGATTAACAAGCTCCCATCTGTCATCAGCAGTGTGCTCTTTTTGTTTCACTGAACATGGTTTTAATATTGTGGAAACCTTTTGAACATATCCTTATATGTGCTGCACATATAAAAAGCTACATATATAACTGAGCTACAGAAAATCAATAGAAGTTCAATTTTAACAAGCAGAAGCAGTTGTTAAGCTGTAAAAACTACATTTAAAGGCAGACTAAATTAACCGATATAAATGCACTTCTTTTAAAAAAGCTCCTTTTTGTTGTACTTGGTCACATAGACATATTTATAGATTTATGTCAGACAAAAACGACAAAAAATACAAAATACCATTTTTGAATTACGATTGGATCAAAAGATGGCATCTGGTGCTATGCTAAAAGTAATCGCCCACTCACAAAACTTAGTTCATTTAAACTGCCAAAGCCAATGCTGAGGACCTGAGGACAAATAAAAAGCCTCCAATGCTGGTAATTAGCTGCCTGCCAAAAGATTTTTTCCCTCAGTAGCTGTCCATCTGTTTTTATATGAAGGAAAGGCAAATGAAGGGAAGGACGATGGCTCAGGAAATGAGACAGAAATAAAGCCTCCATTGTTAAGGCACTCAGCTCATATAGTTATAACAGGTGTCCACACCTTGATGTTTACGCTGTTAGAAATATTGGATGCAAGTAATTAATGCTCTAATTTCATTGGGAGAGTCCTGCATCTTAGTACAGGTATATACCTACAAATATTTTAGCTGCACCATTTTAGACATTTTAGATTGTTCTGAGGGGTGCGCTGGGGGGGTTCCGTGGCGACTGAGATGGGTTACTGGCCTGGTATCTGTGCTGCCGCTGGGTGGGTCCAGGGGTCTGGGCTCCCTGCAGTGTGTTACCCTCGGACAGGTGCCCCAGCTGGTCATCGGGGACTCGGGTTCTGTGGGGTATGCTGCTTGGGGTCTGGGCTGGTGTATTCCTGTGTCAGGGACCAAGCAGTCAGACAAAGAACGAAGGCGTAGAAAAATTATCATCCATTTATTCTTCCAATATACTAATAAACAACAGACTGAAAATTTAGAAAAATGGGCCCAAAATAAGATAAACTAAAACAAATCTAACCGAGGATAACAAACCAGAACTGACCTCTCATAATGAACACAGGAGTATTTGATCACATGGGCTACCTTACAAACAACAAGGAGGGGAGAGACAAAACTTAAGACAAACAAAAACTAAATAAAGCTAGACAACTAAGTCAAACCCACAAATAATAACTACAACACAAATATGAAACTAAGATATTCAAACCACCAAAATGTATTTTAGAACAGTAGAACTTTGAGTGTTTGACAGATTGTCCAGAGTCAAGTCCCCCAGCGTCAGCTGCTTGCTGGTTTCCTTCATTTCATTGTGTTACACCATATTTGCTCCTCCAGCTAGTTCTTTCAACCTCAGCAAAAGAAAACAGTTAGTGATCTTGAAATACTGTTCATAGTGTTTGCTAAATGTGTGCTTCCATATTAGCAAACATCCTACAATAAATATGCTGTATGAAACAAACATTAAAATACTGACACTGAAATAGTTGGAGGAAACGTCACAGCCTGCCTCTGGTGTGCTGGGGGACCTCGGGGCCTGTTGATCTGGTAGGGGGGCATGGACATTAGCATCTTATGGCAGATGCTTACCCCTTCAGGGGTTTACACTCTTCTAGTGGGGGAAGGGGAGGGCTGGCCAGCCAGGGTTTTTTTCTCTAGGAAAGCTAGGAGATATGGTAGATGGGATGGGTGCTGGGATGGGTAGGCTTTGGTTGGGTGGCCTGTGCGGGATATGTTGGCCCAGGTGCGGGGTGGGGGCCCGGGCCTGAAGCATGAACTAGATGCATTATTGTGGCTGTGAAACCGCCCACCCCAACCGGATTTCAGGGTCGGGTCCTTGGATCATCGGATGTGAGTGTTAAGTGTGAATGTGCGTCCGGGTTTTTTTTCCCCTTCACATGTGTTGAGAGTGGGGGCACTAGGGTGGGAAGGTGTGATTGAGACTGTGTATTATTTTTTTGCTGTATTTGTCAGGTTCGGGTCTGCTTAGTTGCTTCCTCTCCCAAGAACTTCTCGAGTCTCCGATAAGGCCATTCACCCCATCTTGCCCCCCTCCGCTGGCTGGCGCTTGGGGTCACTGGTGGACTGGTGATGCTCGGTGTTTGGAGGTGGATGCCCGGGCAGATACTGGCTTACTCCTGGCGGCTGCCCCGTGGGGCCTGGTCCCCCGGGGCCTGGTCGGGGCTGCCACTAGGGGGTGGGGCCCCTCAGGGGTGTCGGGTGCCCGGGGCCCATGGCCGGATCCACTTAGGTGTAGTTGGCTGCTGGCGGAGCCTGCAGACTCGTCCCCACGGCTCCTGGGGACCATGGCATTGTGGTGGGTGGGGGTTTTCCACGGGGTCGTCTCTCCTCCTCCCTTGGTGGGGGAACAGATTTCCTGGGTTGGCCCGTCCTGAGCACCTTTGCTCTTGGGATCCCTTTGGGCGTCTGGGGCTTTGGGTCCCCCGGTGCTCGCTTCGGTGAACTGTAGGGATGCGTCTTTGGCGTCTCACAACCAATATTGAGTATTTTTGCTTTGGATAAACTTTGCATAGAACATGCAAACAGAAAGCCCATATTCTTATCTACCACAGTATACATGTCAGATTAAATAATACTACTTATACTTCAGTGATAGAATCAAGGTGTTACTTTATTGTATCTCTTATAGTATAACCATTTATTGTGCTGTTCTTTTTACATCTCTTTCCAGGTGATGAAGTGGACTAAAGATGTTTTATCTTTATCTTCCTTTATCTCCTCTTTCTTTCATCTTTTTTTCTGTTTTTCCTTTCCTGTTCTACTTACATTGCAGTGTCCATATACTCTGTAATATTCTCTGCATGAATTATAATAAAGCTACTTACATGCATTAATAAAGCCGAACACTATGATAGCGATAGCCGTACTGCTCCACTTGTGAAAACAAAATCTGTTGGGCTCTCCTTTTGGCATCAAGACAATTATTCTTATTGCCACATCGCCAGATGGTCACTGTTAAAGAAAAAATTGATTGTTCTGAGGGGAAGAGTTGTAACTGTTATGCTGTCTCGTCTTGATCATTTGCTCCTATCTCCTTGTAATCAGATTCCTCAATTGCTAAATATAAATCGACATTAAAAAATAGGTGGTTTGAGACAGGTGTGAAGGAAGCCATCTATGTTAAGACAAAAAAAACAACCTTAAACAGAGAGGTTGGGCTCAGATATCAGTGTTTGAAAACTAACCATTCAGCGATAGAGTGGATCCCTTCCTACTATCATCGAAACCCCAACCCCTTTACAGGGGAAAAGATGTCTGGTGCAGAGATAACAGCCTGATCCTGAATGTGGAGAAGACCAAGGAGATCATGGTGGACTTCAGGAAGAACCGTCCTAACCAAGCTCCACTGCTCATCAACAGCTCAGCTGTAGAGGTGGTCAGCAGCACCACATTCCTGAGGGTGCACATCACAGACACCCTCACATGGACTGGAAACACCACCTCACTGGTCCAAAGGGCCCAGAGCGCTTGGACTGGGGATGAGGAGAGCCCACCTGCCCCCCCCCCCCCCCCCCCATCCTCCCCACCTCCTCCAGAAGCACCATAGAGAGCGTTCTGAGCAGCTGTCTCACTGTGTGGTGTGTAGGCTGCAGCGCCTCAGACTGGAAGAAGGTGAGAACAGCAGAGAGGATCATGGGGGCTCCTCTTCCCTCCATTAAAGACATTTCATCCCAGCGCTGCGTGTCCCGAGCCCGTGACATCATCAATGACCCCTCACCCCCCCACCATGGACTGTTCTCCCTGCTGCCCTCTGGAAAGAGGCTTCACAGCATTCAATGCGGGACCAGCAGATTTCATAAGTTTCTTCTCCCCTGCCATTAGACATGCTGAATTTTTTGTAAAATGGGTTATTGTATTGTATTTTATTATATTTATTATATTTTATCATTATGTTAAAAAAAATGTAGAACTGTAAATTTACAGTAATCTTTACTATTTATCAAGGCTGCACTTTAAAAAAAGATTAAATCGTCCAGAGAGCTGTTTTCAAACGAAATTTGTTTTTAAACTTGTTTAAACAAAATGACAAATAAAATCTGTCTAAGTCTAAGAATGGGGAGGAATACTAAAGCCTAGTAGACCCATCTTCAGTTTTTGAAAATTAGATATTTTTTCTCCTTTTATCTTCTCTTCATTAGCTCATTGTTAAATCCAGAATAGAATTTAAAATCCTCCTTCTCACATATAAAGCCTTAAATAACTAAGCCCCATCTGTTATGAGAGATCTGATTGGTCCTTATGTTCCTAACAGAGCACTTTGCTCTCAATCTACAGATTTACTAGTGGTTCCTACAATTTCCAAAAATAGAACAAGAGATAGATCGTTAAGTAGATCTTTTAATTCAATTAAATTCAATGTAATTTATATCTATAGCGTCAATTCATAACACATGTCATCTCAAGGCACTTTACAGTTCAACCAGATCATCCAGTCAAATTGATACAAAGTTTTCTATCTAAGGAAAACCAGCTGACTGCATTGACTCATTGACTCTTCAGCAATCCCTTACACTAAGCATGCTTGTAGCGACAGTGGAGAGGAAAAACTCCCTTTGAACAGGAAGAAACCTCCAGCAGAACCAGGCTCACTGTGAGCGGCCATCTGCTGAGGCCCACTGGGGTTCAAGGAGACAGAAGCAGACATAGAAAAAGAAGCATAGATACAAAAAGCAACTTGTAGTTACCAGATGAAAGCTGGTAACCAGTTTAGTTACCGTATTTTCACGACCATAAGGCGCACCGTACTAAAAGGCGCACTCTCAGTTACGTGTGCCATTACTGTATTTAACACACACATAAGGCGCACCGGACTATAGGGCGCGGGTTTTATATACCGGTACATGTCCTCTACTACGTTTAAATACCTCTACTGCGTATTTAAAAATACAGCGGGGGCAAAACTGAGTATGACTGTGCTTTATTCATGTATTTATTACAAAGTATTAATCAAACCTGGGAGCTGGCCGTGAGACAGACACATCGCTGATGAGACAGAGAGCTGTGATCACTCCTCTGAAACAGTTTATTGACGCATAAATTAACTTAAAATGCAGAATATGTTGGCTTTTATTATCCTGGTGCCTGCAGTTTAGATTATTTAGATGAAAAACACCTACCAGCTGCCGAGGTGAACCACGAGGAGGCGACCCGGCCAGAGGCTGCTGTTGAATGGGATCCTACTGACAGATCACCGCTGGTATGTGGGGGTCTGAGCGGCTCCGACAGATATAATATTAGAAGGCAGGATGGTAATCTTGATGAACTGACTGGAATGATTAAGTTTTCAGGTGTATTTTCTCACTTAAAAACATATTAAAACTAATTTATTCCAACTGATCACAGCAAATATAGCTGCAAGGCAAAAAAAGGATAGAGTAGCTCCGCCCAATGCGCGTCAGACACACTTTTGCACCGTGCAGCCAGAGCAGCAAAGCTGCTTCAGCCGCGCATCAGAACTAAACTGGTACAAGCAGCAAAAATGAGGCAGCAGACGCGATTTTGCTGCGTCCGCTGTGAAAGCAGCATTACTTTGAATGGCCGCTTCACACCGATGTCGAGCGGTTGAAGTTCCTTTGTCAGACCTCCCGAAATAACACCAAGCACAGCGTTAATTTGTTTCACCATGTTTTTCACATCCGCTGTGAGATGGGCACGCATGGAGTCACAGATTAACAGCGATGGTGATGCGTGGAAAAAACCACCTGATCTCCTGACATTCACCTCCCTCAGCCATTCTTTCATCATCTCCTCAATGAGGAGATGAGGAGTTCTGCATAAAGCACATACCTGTTCTTTTATACCTGTTCTGCGCACACTTCCCCCTTTAACTTTCTCATGGTGGTCTAAACAAGGTCCGCAGTAACAACACACATAGGGCGCACCGCACTATAGGGCACGCCGCAAATTTTGAGGGAAAAAAAGGCGTTTATATGCGCCTTATAGTCGTGAAAATACGGTACCAGTTTTCGTCTGAGGCAGACACCCTGTCTGCGTTAACCTCTCAAAATACATCGGGTCGCCGGTGACCCATTTTAAAGCATTTACAGATAATAACTCAGAATGCATGAAAATTACACTGGTAAAATGTTCATCAATATAGACATGTTAGACATGGTTGGAAAGCTTAGATTCTCCACAATTCAACCACCTAGTTATTTTTATGGGCATAGTGAGCACCACACAATTATAGCAGTATGTTGAAATGTAGCATGACAAAGCAGCCACAACAAGCAAGCATGTCTTTATTACCGCTGTTCAAAGAAGACTTATTATATTCGAAAATTACCAAAAAACAACTTTAAGTCATTTTGCACTGATAAAGCTTGGACTTAACGCAGCTTGCGTGTCTTACTCACCTAATTTTCATGTATATATTCAGAAACTAGAAGGTGTTAGCTTTCAAATGATGTAACAAACATGTAATTTGGACTTACAGTGACAATTATTTGCTTTTCCATTTGGGTATGCAAAATAAGCACATCTCCGAGAAATGAAGTGGATATTAAGACGTTCAAGGCCAGGCTTAAAACTTTCTTTTCTGATTAAGCCTATAGTTACAGTGGCTTAGGTTATCCTGAGTTTTCTCTCTCTTGCTATGCTGCAAAAGGCTTAGACTGCTGGAGGACATAAGGACAATTTTTACACATCTAACTTAATCCTCTCTCTGCTTTTTCTCATAGTAGCTTCATCTGGTCTGTTCCTGTTTGGCTGTGACTCCATCCTGGAGAGAAATATCAGCTGTGCTGCTTCCATCAACACCCTTGTTTATAGATGTTGGAGATCGGCCTGTTTTCCAGTGTAGTCCTGTTTCTCTGACTGTGACTAACTGGATGTTCTCTCTTCATCCTCTGGCATGGGAGCTGGCTGGGAGCTCGTCTGCCTGGCTGTGTGTTTCCTGGACGGGGCCGCCTGTGGAGCTGGTTGACAGTTGCCCCACAGGGCAAAAATTGGTTGAACAGACATAGAAAAGATGACATGACTTACTGTAGTCCAAATGACTTTTAGTTGTAAAGTTAAAGGTCAAAAGCACTAATTTCAGATCGTTGAAAAAAAGAAACAATGTTGAATACTGGGTTTCAAACTTCTTTTCAACTTCTTTTATTGGACTAAAGTCACACAAAATCAGATTTAGCAAACAGAGCCCAATTTCAACAACGATTTCTGGACTAAATCAAAATGGACAGACCATATTTTGCGTAAAAACCAACAGTGGGAACTTTTGTATCTATGCTTCTTTTTCTATGTCTTCTTTTGTCTCCTTGAACCCCAGTCGGCCTCAGCAGATGGCCGCTCACACTGAGCCTGGTTCTGCCGGAGGTTTCTTCCTGTTAAAAAGGAGTTTTTCCTCTCCACTGTTGCTACAAGCATGCTTAGTGTGAGGGATTGTATTTGAGTCAATGAGTCGACACAATCAACTGGTTTTTCTTAGAGAGAAAGCTTTGAATCATTCTGACTGGATGATCTGGTTGAATAGTCTCTATAAAGTGCCTTGAGATGAAGTGTGATATGAATCGGTGCTATAGAAATACATTGAAATCAATTGAAATAAGACAATAGCAACTTCCTTGCAGAAGAAATTCACATCAAGTTGATAGGAGGTGGATAATGAGTATCAAGGGATATGTACAGACAGAACTAAGTTGGACGATGGGCTGTCAAAAGTATCTTAGATTAATGATGAAAAAGGGACAAGAGAACAAACTATATATTCAAACTGGGGCAGGAATTTAACTGCAAAATCATAAGCGTATATTTCATAACTCAATATAACTGAAGAATACCAAGTTCATGTTGGAAAAGTTTTGAACATACAAAGCCCAACCACAGACATAGTTTTTTGTCAGACTTTTTAGGATGAGGTGTACAAAGTCATAAATCAATTATTTTAAGAAACTGTTGATAGGATTTAACTGTCAAAAAACTTGGCACCAGCAGGTATAAATGGTTTAGTTAAACCATCTAAATGTGCTTTTACAGCAGTCCTAATATTGATTTCAATTATGTGAACACAACTAGAGGCACCTTCCTACAACACTTGGATCCAAAAGTAAGATAAATGCACCAAGCGGAGAAGATATAAATATTTATTTAGGCCTTAAAAAGCAACACTCTGAGGAGGGCTGTGGCTAAACTGCTTTTTGTTTTTAAATATAATTATCTAATCTAAGTAAAAAAAAAAAAGGAAGCTGTAAAATGTAATCATATCAAGACTCCTGTCTGTGTGTTTGTGTTCTGTGTTTGTCTCCCTTCCTCCACCAGGAGGCGCCTGGTTCTGGTCCGCCTCCTCACACACCTGCTGATGGTTTCCTCATTAGACAGAGTGCTCTTAAAGGAGAATTCCGGTTTTTAACACTTTTAGCCCATTTTCTGTAGTGTCCAGGATGAAATCGAATGATCGACACCAAAATTTTGACAATTGGTCCTGTCTCTGCTTTTTGGCTCATGCAGAATCCCCCCCTGGCTGCTTCAGAATGGCTTTCATAGTGCATGTCCGATAATGTCCTTAAAACAACCTTAAACGTTCTTTTTTTTAAATATGCTACTCACCGGGTCGTCAGCGCTGTTCAATGACGTTCCAAAAAAAGATTCGTGAAGAAAAAACGTTCCTGTAGTGTTTTATTTAGCATTTTGTAAATCCCATTGAGTTCTGTTGGAATAGTCAATATTCCGCTGCCACCAGAAACGGAAATGGGGCCTGTTTACACAGTTGTAGTCTTTTCGCTTCACTCTGTGTACTCCGACGTCGAGGTGCTAACGTCTCTGTTAAACACTTTAAAAAACTCTGAAAATGGAATACGAAAGGTGGATTCTTGATTCTCTACGTCGGAGTACACAGAGTGAAGCGAAAAGACTACAACTGTGTAAACAGGCCCCATTTCCGTTTCCGGTGGCAGCGGAATATTGACTATGCCAACAGAACTCAATGGGATTTACAAAATGCTAAATAAAACACTACAGGAATGTTTTTTCTTTACCAAACTTTTTCTGGAACGTCATTGAACAGCGCTGACGACCCGGTGAGTAGCATATTTTAAAAAAGAACGTTTAAGGTTGTTTTAAGGACATTATCGGACATGCTCTATGGAAGCCATTCTGAAGCAGCCAGGGGTGGATTCTAAATGAGCCAAAAAGCAGAGACAGGACCAATTGTCAAAATTTTGGTGTCGATCATTCGATTTCATCCTGGACACTACAGAAAATGGGCTAAAAGTGTTAAAAACCGGAATTATCCTTTAAGCTGCTGACTGCCACTACCTCGACGCCAGAGTGTTTGCCAGTACTCTAGCCAAGCTGAGTTTTGCTGAGTCAAACTGAGTTCTTGTCAACCTGAGTTTTAACATTGTTTTTGTCTTTGCCTCTCGGCAGGAAGTCATCCTGAAAACTGGATTTTTCGGACCTTCTCTCCCTGGAAGGATCAACAGAGCTTCAAGCTGAGCTGGGGTTACAAACAGGAGCCACTTTCCTCAAGAGATCGTTTGAGCTTCACACTGAGAAAGGGATTCATCTCCACTACGACCCGTTCAAGTACTGCAGGAAATCTGAGTGGCAGTCAGCTTCTCTGTTCACCTAAAAACAACCGCATTCTGGGTAAAACCTGTTCCGCCCTCCACCAAATCAGACAAACACTGGAACAACAGCACACAGACTGGAGTCAAAGATTCAACAACTTCTCTGGAAACGTGAGTTAGCAACCAGATCCTCTTCTCCAAGTTCACGAATCAAATATCCCACTGAGCCTGAACTAACCGCTGTGTCTTCCCCTCACTTTTCAGTTCTGGTTGAGCAGTGTTCAGTAGGGGTGTAAATCACATCCATCATGGCGATTCGATTCAGTATCGATTTCCTGACCCAACGATTCGATTATTTTCGATACTCAAGAATACACCACGATTCGATTCGATTCGATTAATCGATTAATCGGTTACATTTTTTTTTTTATTATTATAATTTTTTTTTACACCTTACAGGCTAAACAAAGTTTCAAGTTTGAAATAAATCAATGAAAGCTGTAATATCATTATGCATTTTCTTTAGAAACAACAGCAAATAACAGAAGTAGAAAAGTTGCATCAAAAAATACTGCAAAAATACTGCACAATATCAGTGTAATGAGTTCAATGCAATACCTCGGCTCCAGAGAAACTGTCCAACATATTTTTTTAGAATGTAATAAATATACTCAGGAAAGAGAGATGTTGCGTAGAGAGTTAGACAGGAATAAAAATAAACTAGATATAAGGGAATTGTTTCAAAGGTCATCTGGGGATGTAGTTTTTGGGAGTATTTTTAATTTTCTAAGAAGAACGGGTATTTTAGGGAGAATATAATAGTTTGTCTGGTCCATACTCCATTCTGGAAGGTGGCGGTAATGCACCTATAAGCTGTTTGCCAACCGCCATTAAAAAAAAGAAGAGGAGAAGAAGAAGGCTCCAGAGTGACGACGTCACCGCCCCTTGAGAGACGCTCCGCTGCACCTCTCCCAGATTGTAGCTGACCGCAAACAGTGCAGCAGACAGGAGGCCGGCTTGTTTTGTTTTTATGACCGATATTGCGGAAAACAACTCGTGAAGTTTGACCCGCTAGAAGAGCGAGGTGCGCGAGAACGCTGGGACCCTTTTTCCAGCTGAATCTCTGCTCTCTTTGGCCCTCATGTCCCTCCGTCGTCGGACTAAACTCGCCCCCACTTCCTCACCGCCTCGGCTGTATCTAGACCCACAGTGTGTAGATCAGACCACACTTCAATACTGAGCATAATTTAAAAATGTCTGTGTCAAGCTCACTGCAACACACTGCTGTAAGAGTATAACCAGGAAGCGCGGTAGGAGGGCAAAATAGGTTTAGCGGGACCGCAGCACGGGAGGGAGAATTACGTCCAGGAGCAAATGGATAAAAATAGACCGGAGGAAAAAAAAACATGAATCGAGTACCTTGCGGACGTGTCGATGCATCGGATCGTCGGCTTTTGGATCGATGCATCGATACAAAACGATTATTATTTACACCCCTAGTGTTCAGAGCAAAACTTCTCTCTGCTTTATCTCTTCAATAAAACTTATTAAACCTTTTCTCCTGGTCTTCCTGTTTGGTCTTCAGCATATTGGTCTGAACTTTAGTAAAATCATGATAAATCAAAGTTTAATGCCAAAAATTGTGTTGATGAAATCTTTAACTAAATGCTACATTAACATTTTAAAATGTCAGTTCCTTTGAAATTTGACCTGTCATGGAATGTCCATCAAGGAAATGGGTATATATCGGTATTTGTCATGACTCTACACTTTTTGGTTCTGTTTAATTTCTCTTTTTTGAGTTTTCAGTGATACTTTGATTCATGTCTTTTTGTGTTTTCTAGTTTAATTTCTATTTTGTGTTATTAGGCCCGAGCAGCGAAGCACTGTGAAGGCCTATTGTTATTCCAATGTTTACTCTAGTTATATTTGATTTCAATGGAGTTCTTAGGTATTGTTTGCCCTCCGCTGCCCTATTGTGTCAGTTTCTTTTTTTTTCTAGCTCCCCCTGAGACTCCTTTATTCACACCTGCTCACAATCTGCTGATTGGCCTGGTCTTTGATCAATCTCCCATTTATACACCTCATGGTCAGTCACTGTTTGCTGGTTCCTTTCTGTTGTTTTGTTGCTCAGTTGTCATCTTGCTCACCATGTGGGTTTTCCCCTGAAGTTTTCTTGTTTTTTGTTTATCTGTATTTTTGGGGGATTTTTTCCCCCTGTTTGCCTCTTGCTGTTTATTAAATCGGCAAGACTCAGCTCTGCATTTGGGTCCTCAAAAATCTCCACTTAACCCTGACAGTCTTAAACTGTTCATGATTAATGAACAACTTTTATCAAATCAAATATGTCAAAGTTCATCATTTGTAAACCACTTTTTAAATTCTAGACTTTTTTATATACACAGTTTTTACAGTAACAGGAATAAATGGAACTAGTTGCTCTCCCATCTTACTGCCATTTAATGAAAACAAGTTTTAATCATTCTCGTAGATCTGAGATCCTTTAACACCAAACTTCATAGGCAACAGTTCATTTTTTCTGAAACATTTTCACACCTATCTAGGAGACCTTGTCATTGCTGTCAGCTTAGACTAGAGCAAACAGTAGTCAGAGCGCTGATAATTTTCACTACCTGAAGGCAAGATGAGGCCAATATCCTGTTTATGAAGATTACATTTCTGAAAAATCTAGATTTTTTATTTTCCACCAATCAGTCATGGCCTCCATAGCTCAGAGTGACTTCAGTTTATCACTTTCTATCTTTGCTGAGGACTGATAAACTGTCTGACTGTATGATACCACATGCTGAAGACACTTGGGTTGTTATATTTTCATAGCTTGTGGTGTTTTAACAGCATTTTTATGGCTTGAGTTCTGCTACCCTTTAAAATCAAGGTCTGCTCCCAGAGGGGACATGAGGAAGGTAATAATGTAGTAATTTATTAGGAAAAAGCTGATTTTTCTGTTTGTTTGTTTTTTCATCCATATTGCCCAGCCAATCCTCCATGCATATACCAGGTCTGGTGCAAATAAATGAACCCCCCCTCCAGTGGCTTCAAAGCAGCAACGCTCTGAATACAGGCTACTCTATTTTGAGTTGCCAGAATGGAATAAAAAGACTACTGAATAGGCGTCAAAAGGTTTTTAGAAAGCACTGGGTAAAATTTAAGTTCTTTTTGTTTCGGTAGTGTCCATGATGACTATAACAAGGGTTGTCTCCTTTTGTGTTTAATTTTGTACAGCAGGAAATGAGCAGAACTTGATCATAAGAACCCCGCCTCCTTTCGGGTATAAGAATATAATAATTCAGAGATATGGTTTATATCTGTCCATGCAGAGAGGAAGATAGGATCAAAATGATAGCAGAAACAGTGATAACTGAAAGAAGATGAGAGCAGGAAAGCTCAATAACTGTCAAGTTGGGTGGAGGTTTGAAGAGGACTCAAATGCAGAGACTGAAGCTGAAGTGGTTCCTTGCAATTTTTGGAAACAAAAGTGGTAACGGAAGCAGAATCCAAACTAACAAAATCCACCAAGTCCAAAAATACTTAAGTCCAAATACTCACAAGGGGAAGAAGAAATGACGACAAACCAGAAAAAAGTGACTGACAGTAGTGTTAATTTCGTCTACCAGGATGATGACGAAAATATTTTGTTCAAGATGAAATATGGACACTGGACCGCAATGTCCAAAAAACATGATCATATAGGACAAGCATATGGCACAACACCTGGATGTATGTGTAGTGGACGGGAGTGTACCGCCGGCTTGTAGGGGTTAACTAACTCTAACCATGGGGTGTACTGGACGGGACAGGATCTAGGTCCCCCACGCTCAATACCTAATGGCCTCAATACTCCCTTGGTGGCAGCAAGTTTTGTCTCGGGTAGCTCACTCAGGCCTAGTACGGGGGCTTCAGTAATGTACAGTGGCTGCCCTAAGGTGTATGTGATGAGGTATGTCCCAGCACGCCCGTCACCACCCCATCCTAATCTAGCTACCCTAGTGAGGCACCCCTACCCCCAGGTTAGAGTAACCTGGTTTAAACAAAATTAAGATAGGTAAGATCAAGGTCAATGCGAGTTCAATAGTTCAGTTTAGTTCAGTCCAGTTGACCCTGCGAGTGTTATGGGCGTTGTGTGGGTGAGTCTGCGTGAGAACGTGTGTGTGTCGCACGGGTAAACGCAAATATAACAGTTCAGTTCAGTCCACTTGACACAGCGAATATTATGGACAGTGTTTTGAGTGTTTGAAGGGTGGGTGTGTTTGTCTGAAAATTTACCAACCCACGACCAAATTCTGTCACGGTACAAGGCTGGATGGCAGGGTAAAACACTCCCTGTCTGCTCAGCTCTTCGCAGAATAGCTGCAAGCTACGCTCCAGAACGTATGGGACGCGGTGGAGAGGCTAGCGTTTATAACTTTACATCCTTCTGATGTTGCCGGGTAGTCCCTCGGGATATCGCTGGTTTCTATTCCCTTCCAGTAGGATAGCATACAGTAGCCTACCCCACCGGACCGCTAGTCGTTACTCAGCGCATTAATAAACTAAACGGCAGTTGACCAAATCAATATTAAACGTAACAACGATACTCCAGGTCTACTGACTCGAAACACACCGGAGTTAGCTCATTTGCTTGTTCAATCAGCGATATTGGCTCGAAACTTTACTCCTGCCAGTTAACTTTTTTATGTATCCTTTCATAGCCCATCTCCCTCCTGCCACTCACACACTCCGCTCGTTCCCTCAGTGCGTTCGCAAGAGCCCCTTGTCCTTAAAGGCACAGGAGCTTTTTTTGCACCCGCTACATATGGAGCCATTTTGTTTACAATGCAAAGCACAACAAAACAACAACAACCTACCGGTAACTAGCTTGTGTGTGTGTGTGTGTGTGTGTGTGTGTGCCTTCCTGTGCCTGTATCTGTCTGTCATAGAAGAAAGATGTTTCCCTGATACTCTGGATATTAATTGTTTAAATTTCTTCCTCCCAACTAGATACCTGACAAAGTGACACCACAGCCAAATCAAACGTTGGGGAAGGAAGGGAAGTCTGTTGCAGAGATGTTGGGAGCCCCCCCCACTGTACATGACGCCAAAGAGCAGAAAGATCTGGACAACTCAATGGCAAAATGGATTGGGCGTTCTGGCCTACCTGAAAGGACCATTGAGGATGAAGACTTCCTGGATATGATGAAACAAGCCGACAAAAGGTTCAATGTGTGCAGTGGGATATAAGCAAAAAAGAGAATCAGTGTGTGAAGTTCTACTCTGCACAGTGTTATATAAATAAAATAAAGAAAAAAGAGAATCATGTGTAGAAAAGTTTTATTCTGTACAGTATTGACCAAAATTACTTAAATTTAACTAAAACTAAAATAGATTTTCTTCATTGTGACTAAAACTAAGACTAAATTTAAAAAAGCTGACGAAATTAACACTGCTGAGCAGGAGGTGTATATATGGGAGACAGAAACAAAGACCAGGCTAATCAGCAGATTGGGAGCTGGTGTGAACAGATGAGTCTCGTAGGGAGCTAGGAGAAGGAGAATGACACAAGAGCGCAACAAAAAATTTAAATAAAACCAATGAAAACTCAAAGATGAAACTTAAACAGAACCAAAACCATAACAATAACAAACTAAGATTATGAATGTCAACAATCCAATTTTTATGCTTTTTAAAATGCTAAAGAATAAAGCAGATAACTGTGATCACTGCAGGAAGGATGGCACAATATAACTGTGAGGTATGTATGGTCAAACTTTAAATGACACTGATGTCATTTACATCAGTCGTTTGTTTATCCAAAAACAGATTAACACGCAGACATAGGCCATAAACTGATTAAATGTTGTTTTATTTCTGTTACTTTCTTTATAAACTGCACATTACAGCTATGTGCAGTTTACAGTTTATAAGTTAAATTGCCTACTTTGTGTCAATCATTAGCTTGAATATTTTCAATGTTTAAAAACTTGCAGCAGGGAATTAAGCACTCAACACATCTGACCCATTGGTCCTGGACAGGGCCGTCACAGGTTCGAGGCCAGGACTGTTGATCTTTGCTGCATGTCTTACCTTCTCTCTAATCCCATTTCCTGTCTCCCTGATTTAAAAAATAATAAAATAAAGGCCAAGAGATGTAAAAAAATAAATAAATAATAAAATAATTGTTTGTCTTGACCCCCTCTGCTCCCTCATTAATAAAAGTCTAGCTCTGCCACTGCAGCTAATGATTGCAGAGGATGTACTAATTAAAAAAGCATAATACACATTTATCCACAGTTGGACTTTACTTTTGAGGCATTTTCTATATAATCTGAAATAAATACAAAATGCAAGGACTTTCAGGGTTTTCAAATTGACGGTTTAGCTATAAAATCTCTAACGATGGGCAGAGGTCTTGCCACATTATCAAGCACATCTACTTCACCCCTCTACTCTGTAAAGCCCTGGTATAATTAATTAAAAACGAGGACATCACCCCCACAGCGCTGGAACATTGATATGTATAAACAACCTAGACAGCACAGCTGCTGCAAAAACGCAGTTCTGCCTTGTATTTGTACTGATAAAATATTATGTTGCTAGGTAACACAGGAGCTGTTAACATTCTTGCAATGTATTCATCACCTTTCTTCTCATTATCCAGGAAACATTGCTTTCCAAAGAATAATATTCAGTTAGTGATGCACAAGCCACCCCAGTTTCTTTGGTCTAAACAGAGAATTTCCTATGCTTTGCCATGCTATGCTATCATATGCTATTCTATCTATACTGAGCGAATTTGTCACTGTAGTTAGCCATTTTTGTTTTTTTCAACCAATCTGGTGAACTTTTGGTGTTTTTGGATACTTACCAACTGATTCTCTTGTTGTAAATGAGTTACACATGCCAAAGCGTCCAGTAACCACACTTAGATTAAAATTAAGGTGTAACTAAAATATTAAACTTTTTTTACCCATGCATTGAATTCATGCACAGCCTCTTGCAATGTGTGCCTCTGCTGCTTTTAAGTTGAATTTGGTATCATAAGACAGATGAATTTCAATTCAATTCAGTTTATTTCTATAGCGCCAAATTCACAACACATGTCATCTCAAGGCACTTTACAGTTCAACCAGATCATACAGTCAAATTGATACAAAGTTTTCTATCTAAGGAAAACCAGTTGATTGCATTGACTCATTGACTCAAATACAATCCCCCACACTAAGCATGCTTGTAGCGACAGTGGAGAGGAAAAACTCCCTTTTAACAGGAAGAAACCTCCAGCAGAACCAGGCTCAGTGTGAGCGGCCATCTGCTGAGGCCGACTGGGGTTCAAGGAGACAGAAACAGAGATACAAAAAGCAGCTGTAAAAGGCGGCCCCGTCCAGGAAACACACAGCCAGGCAGACGAGCTCCAAGGCAGCTCCCATGCCAGAGGACGAAGAGAGCACATCCACTCAGTCACGGCCAGAGAAACAGGACCACACTGGAAAACAGGCCGATCTCCAACATCTATAAACAAGGGTGTTGATGGAAGCAGCACAGCTGATGTTTCTTTCCAGGATGACGTCACAGCCAAACAGGAACAGACCAGATGAAGCTACTCTGAGGAAAAGCAGAGAGAGCAGAACGTTAGAGATTGAACTAACAGATTCTGCAGAATAGGAGAACAGAGATAGAATGAAGCAGAATGATGAAATGGGGGTCCCTATGTCCTCCAAAAGTCTAAGCCTATAGCAGCATAACTATAGAGATAGCTCAGGATAACCTGAGCCACCCTAACTATAAGCTTTATCAAAAAGGAAAGTTTTAAGCCTAGCCTTAAAAGTAGACAGGGTGTCTGCCTCACGGACTAAAACTGGTAGTTGGTTCCACAGGAGAGGAGCCTGATAACTAAAAGATCTGCCTCCCATTCTACTTTTAGAAATTCTAGGAACCACTAGTAAACCTGCAGATTGAGAGCGAAGTGCTCTGTTAGGAACATAAGGAACAATCAGATCTCTGATATAAGATGGAGCTTGGCCATTTAAGGCTTTATATGTGAGAAGGAGGATTTTAAATTCTATTCTTGATTTAACAGGAAGCCAATGAAGAGAAGCCAGGATAGGCGAGATATGATCTCTCTTTTTAATTTTCATCAGAACCCTGGCTGCAATTTAGTTCTGGTTTAGGTAAAAACAAATTATAGAATTACTGTTTAGACTTCATATTTAATTTTAAACACATTTAAGGTATTTTTAATTAGTTTATGCCTTAAATATAGATATTTGTCTTTGTGCTTCATCAAAGTATTAACGAGCAAGTCATCCAGGTCATGGATATTCCAACAAGTTATACCGTATTTTCACGACTATAAGGCGCACATAAACGTCTTTTTTTTTCCCTCAAAATGTGCGGTGCGCCATTTGGTGCGGTGCGCCCTATGTGTGTTGTAACTGCGACTTTTGAGACCACCTCATTGAGGAGATGATGAAAGAGTGGCTGAATGTAAGGAGACCAGGTGTTTTTTTTCCACTCATCACCATCGCTGTTAATATGTAACTCCATGCGTGCCCATCTCACAGCTGATGTGAAAAACATGGGGAAACAAATTAACGCTGTGCTCGCTGTTCAACCGCTCGACATCGGTGTGAACGGGACCCAGCAGGTGCAGCAGAAGCAGCGAGTTTACATGCAAAGTCAATGGTTGACGCGCGTATAGGCACAGCAAAAGGTCCCGCAGCGCGTTTTGAGCAGCAGCCGCAGCGCCTCGGGAGCGTTTAAGTATCTGACGCACCGCCAACGCGCTGCTGCTGCTCGAGATGGAAAAATTGAAGTTTTGCTGCTGGACGCGCCGCATCAACCAATCAGAGAAGCTGATCTGGGAGCTGACAGCGAGACAGACACAGCGCTCTGATGACATATGATATTAACACAAATGAAAAAGGCTGGATGGATGAGGAGAAAGGCAGGTGTATGTGAGGAGACCAGGTGGTTTTTTCCACGCATCATCATCGCTGCGTGCCCATCTCACAGCCGATGTGAAAAAAAAGGTGAATCAAATGAACGCTGTGCTCGCCGTTATCCCGGGGGGTCTGACTAAGGAACTTCCACCGCTCGACATCGGTGTGAAGCGGCCGTTCAAAGTAAGGCTGCGAGCGGCGTGGGAGCGATGGATGACAGACGGAGACCACAGTTTCAGGATAAGTGGAAGGCAGCGCCGGGCGAGTTACACCACCGTTTGCGGATGGATTGCAGATGCTTGGACTAACGTGTCTGCTGGCTCTGTTCAAGCTTTTGCAAAAGCAGGCATTATTTCTGAGGAGCTGCGCTGCACGGAAAGTGACTCTGACAGCGAAGAATGGGAAACTGGCATGTCTGATTTAGCGCAGCTGTTTAATTCAGAAACAGAGGATGATGACTTTGATGGGTTTGATTAATACTTTGTAATGAATACATGAATAAAGCACAAACATACTCAGTTTTGCTCCCGCTCTATTTTTCTACCTGAAAACTTAATTCAACAGCAGCCTCTGGGCGGGTCTCCTCCTCTTCACCGCGGCGGATGGCAGGTGTTTTTTCATCTAAATAATCTAAATCTTGCAGCTATATTTGCTGTGATCAGTGGGAATAAAGTAGTTTTAATATGTTTTTAAGTGAGAAAGTCCACCTGAAAACTTAATTGCAGTCAGTTCATCCAGATTATCTATTTCTGTCGGAGGCGCCCAGACCTCCACATACCAGCGGTGCACCGACAGCAGAAATCCCTTCAACAGCAGCCTCAACGCGGCGGCTGGCAGGTGTTTTTCATCTAAATAATTTAAACTGCAGGCACCAGGATACCGGCAATAAAAGCGAACATATTCCGTCGGCAGGTTTCAGGATTTTAAGTTAATTTAGGAGTCATCACAGCTCTGTCATCTGCGATGTGTCTGTCTCACGGCCAGCTCCCAGGTTTGATTAATACTTTGTAATAAATACATGAATAAAGCACAGTCATACTCAGTTTTGCCCCCGCTGTATTTTTAAATACGCAGTAGAGGTATTTAAAGGTAGTAGAGGACATGTACCTGTATATAAAAAATGCGCCCTATAGTCCGGTGCGCCTTATGTGTGTGTTAAATACAGAAATGGGACACATAACTGAGACTGCGCCTTTTAGTACGGTGCGCCTTATGGTCGTGAAAATACGGTAGTTAAAAAACAATCCACTGGACTCTGTTTTCCAATTTTGAAAACAAAGTTTGTTTTTTAACTTGAACTTTTTTGGTTATAAAGCAAACTTTTTTTTTTTTTTACAGACAAATCTTTATCTTTTAAATTAATCCTCTTTTTCTTTGGAACAATTTGAACATGCAATAGGAAACAACTAATTTCATTATTTTGTATTCTGCATATCTTCATATTAAAGGGGCTTCACAAAAAAACGTTATTGGAGCTCAATACTTGATAATGACCAGTATGGTTGAACATTTTCTGTAGATTGATGATTGTGTGCAAGGGTCATTTACATTTTAAAAATGTAGAGTTTAAGTAAACTTTAGCACGCCATAGTCAGCTTTGATCACACACAATTTTCCAACAACTATTGGCTGGTGAAAATGCTTAGTGGCTAGTACTGTAACTTCAGAAAACCACCATCCCCTGTACCCAATGATAAAATAAAGTTCATGTCAAGCACCGAATACACCGATCAGAAATCCCCCATTCAGTCCTCTTTATTTTTTGCTCAGTTGCATTGGAAATATATGTCCTAATAATGCACCAGGGATTCAAAAGTAGACTTGAAACTTAAGAGCTTCAACATGCAACATAGCAAGAATCAGCAGTAAGACATTAAGTGGATAAGGAGGTAAATTACATTTACGTTTTAACTCAAATAGGTTGTTCATCAGTTGATGAGACATTTAGAACCATTAGTCTAAAAAGGTCAAAATGTGCACAGAAATCTGGCTTTTTTTTTTTAGGCATTCCAATTTCCCATTTCAAGGGAAATTTTAGCTACACACTGAAGACATCTTGCAATACTCCATCTTTGCCAAGGTAGAGAAGTTAAGCAGACCCAAAATGATTTCTCTGGTAAGTTGGAGGAAGCTATGGGGTTACCAATGAGGACAGCTTTCATAATTTATCTGGAATGCAGATCTTTATTGCTGCAAGGCAGCATTTCTACCTACTGCGCTACCATGCGCCCGCTGATGGGCCGACAGTTACCGACCAAAACGCTTTCATTAGGTTTTTGGATTTTCCAAAAATAAGCAAAAATGAAGTTGAGAACACAATAGAAGTATAATACATGATATATGCATTACATATATACCATACCGTACCATACCAACTTTATTTATCAAGCACTTTATACACTGACAGGACAGGACCAAAGTGCTGTTCACAATCATAAAATACAATGCTATTATAAAATAGAAAGGATCGAGTATAAAATACATATTAGTATACAAACAGAATAAAACAAAGTGAAATCTCTCAATTCCATCCAGCCAGAAAAATATGGATATGCTGCATTTTAATTAGCATAGCATATTTTTTTCTCGTAAAGTTTTTGGTAAACTTGGAGATATATTTTATTATATGTTGCATATCCCAGTAAATCTGTTTCCATTTAAATCTGCATCTCTCCCCACTTCTCTCTGCTCTGTTTAAAAAAAGTTTTATGAACCTCTTTACTAATACAATGATGCCAGAAACCAAATTTCAATATCTGGAGAAGCTCTGCAGTCTGATTCTGTCTGCACAATAAGAAAACATGTGAATTTTAACCTGTAACTAGGAGCCATGGTCCTCTGTAAGCCAAGATTTTTTAACTAGTAAAGAAGTACGAATTATGTTTTCTCAAGCTTCTTGCATTATATTACTAGCTTGTATAAACTTACAATTTGTTTCCATTTTAAAGCTGAAAAAGCTCCCTATGTCAAGCAGATTTTTCAGTGGTATGATGTAGATTTATTTAAACCAACCCGTCTGCTAACTTTTACTTTTACTTACATTGAAGTAGCTGCTCCAATGATCATACACTGAGATGCAGCGAGATGGAGCAGTGGAAGAGAGGAAAAAAAAAACCACAGACTTAAAATGCTCTGAACACAGATAGCTGCACCCAACCTCTGTTACATATGGCTAAAGTAAATGAGCAGAAAGGGGGGGGGAAAGCAAACAGGAAGCGCGGGTTTGAATTCCAGCTGCAGGTGTGGGTCCTTTGGCAAGACCCTTCACTCTAATGCTCACTTTGGGGAGTGGTGGCCTAGTGGTTAGGGCATAGAGCTTGGAATCCTGAGGTTCTGAGTCCAAGCCCCACTCCCAAGGACTGCCACTCTGGGTCCCTGAGCAAGACCCTTAACCCCACACTGCTCCCCGAGCTCCACACGATGGCAGCCCACTGCTCCCCAAGGAGATGGGTTAAATGTAGAGAGTTCATTTTGTTGCTCTGTTCTTGTGACAGTGGAATGACAATAAAAGGCTGGGAAAAGTAGTGTATTCTGTTTACTTACATAACTGGAGCCATTAGCCATAACATTAATTTAGAAATCATCAATAGGTAATAAAACAATTGGCAATGAATTTCAGTAAAGTAAAATAAACTAAACATGAGCAAACAGTGTCTATCCAATGCTCTATTTGTCCCTCCCTCTGGTTGCCTAACCTTTTCTCTCCTTCTACTTACACACACAACTTGTTTTTAATTCACTTTCTTCTCAGTCATGTGTGATTGACCTGAAAAGAGCTGATTATGTCTAATTACTCCAACATGCTGCTGATTAAACTTGACATGCACCAATGCCCATATACACAGACTTGGCACCTGCACACAGCTGACTTACCGACCTAATGTGCTCTCTTACTCCAGCAAAGGCCCTTTAAACCCAGATTCTGCAAATCTACACAGGAAAATTAATTACATCTGAAGAAAACACTCCACTGGTAATATTTAAATTCCATATGCAATTATTTTCCATGAATGATGTAAGGTTAAAAGAGAAAAAAATTAAGAAAAAAAAAGTACAATACAGTGTTGTTTTTTTCAATGATGACACAATTATTTTGTTGATGCTCCTTCTCTTATGATAATGATGAAAACTGATGAGCTAAACATGGAGCTTTGATGACTAAAACATGACTAATCATTGGTTTGACATTTACAATGCTTCATTGTGTTGTAATCTGCTAAGCAGTTTCAGCCGTGCCGCTGCGTCTTTTTGGATGACCACAGATGGACCATGACAGCAGCTGCAGCGGAAAATGTAACCCGGAATGGTCCGGTACTGCGAACTCTTCTCTTACAAACTGATCTTCCAGCTATGCTTTTGCAGAAATGCATCTTTGCATGTGCATAGCTCAAAGTCTGCGCTTCTCTCTCCACCCTAAACATCCTTTCATTTCTACCAAACAGAATCCCTAAATTATATCCAAAGAATGTATTTCATTCCAATCTGTTTATTTTTGGATAAAGAGCCAAGTGAAAAGTTACATAGATCTTTGAATATTTCTTGTTTCTATCTATTATATTATATCTATATAACGTAAATGTTTCCTTGTATTGTCATTAAAACATTTTCTATCTTTCCTTTGAATATGTCAACATTTTATTATTCATTTTAGGTCTATTATGTAGGTTCTCTCTGTATGTTTTTTATATCAAAACCCTGTAAATTTAAATGTACTTTGACCCCTGAGCAGTGGTAACCAAGGGGAAAATTAAAGAAATAAAATCATAATTGCCAAAGAAGAATGTTTTTGTTTTTTGGACTAATTAAGATTTTATAAATCTGTGTGTAATGCATAATTCATAGTAGATCAGGAAGTGTTTGCTTTGGGGTGGAAACTTTGTATGTCTAAAACCACTCATTTATTTTACATTTTGTTTGCTTGTCTGTCTGCTATATTAACCAATATGATGTTTTGAACTAGATCTGCTATTTTCATAGCTTTTGTGAGACAACTCTTTATAAAGTAAGGCATTAATTAATAAAAAAGTTCATTTTATTTTATATTCTGCCCAACAGCAATGATGAACTGCACAGCAGCATTCTATGCCCAGCTATTGTGGTTTCTAGGCTAGAGCTGTCAGTCTAGTAAAGAAACTGGTTGGTATTTGAAATTGATAAAACAGGTTTTAATTTTGAAAATAAAAAGTTAGTTAAATTAAAAAATCTGAAGGTATATTGTTATAGACCAAGGTCTTGGCTGTTCAGCAATGAACCGGTTCAACATCCTTGCTTTGTATATTTTTCGTTTTTCCAGTTATTACCTTTTATTTGTCAACACCATCAGAAACAATATAAAGCAGATAATTTTTTAATTATATGGTCTAAAATCTATTTAGAGTTTTTAAATTATTATCTGGCATTGTTAGTACACTTATAGATTGTTAAATGTTAATATTTACTTTTGTTAATTTTCTATACTGTTTCACAAGTAGTCCTTTAAAAGATCTAATATCTTACAATGTTTACATTAAGCCTAGAAAAAGTCATGTTTTTGATTCAACAAACATATTTTTTTATTAATAGAGACTATTACTTTAATGACAGAACAGCACTGAAGGGACATATTGAAAGCATATTAATCTAAAACAAATAAAAAGCCCTCCGAGGGTGGTGACAGTGGCCTCATTACAACATCCAATTAAAACTGTATACAACTCAAGTTAATGGTTTCTTGCTTATTAAAGCTGAAGTCTGTAAGTTTTTAAAAATCACTTTTTTGTCATATTGGCTAAAACTGTCCCTATGCCCAGACAGCAGTACATGTGATATGTAACCTGTGAAAAAAACTGCTTCAATTGGTGCCGCCTACTGCCTGTATTTCAATCTGGAAAAGAATAATTTGGGACGAGTCAAAACAACCAATCACAGCCAGAGGAGCGTCTGATGGAGTGTCAATCACAGCTCACACACGCTGAAAAGAAAATAAGGTACAGTTAAGCAGTATCATTATTAGAAGTACCCCATCCCCATATCATCAAATATCAATTCATCATTGTAAAAAATAAAGTGATTACCAGTAGGAAGAATGTACAATGCATCATTGAAATCATGTTAAACTGTGGTCTAGTGTCCTCTACTCCTGCTACAGCCTGTGTACTCTGAGCTGGCTCATGCATGAACTGATCCACTGGACCGTCTGGGGGAGTGTCTGGGTGATCTGAGCCTTTCTCTTAAATCTGCTTGCTGTCTACATTTCCAAGCCTTTCTCTGACTTCTCTTTTCCCTTTCATTGAAGTCATTGATTGAATTGAGTCATTGTCTTTTTTTATCTTCACCTTCTTCTTCCATCTTTGCCTTTCCTTTCTGAGGTATTCCTCCTTTAACTCTGCATCACTATATTTTTTTCTCTCTATGCTTCTTTTGATATTCCCTGTTTCGTCTCCTTCTCTCCTCCACAGATAGCTGCTGCCTAGCCATAACTTTCTAAAATACATAAAGTCAAAGTTGAGTGTAATGACTATGAAATTGGTGGTAATTACAGTAAATGTTAGATTTGGTTAAATGTTGCCACGCCATTTTCATTAGGCTTTAGTCATAGCAGATGCACAGCTTACAAGGGATAATGTATACTATGTGCTATGTAGGTAGGTAGTAGGCGCACTATGTCCATCCCAAATGACGTAAGCCACATGAACATAGCATAATAGTGAATTGAGAGAGAGGGAAGGCAGACCTCATCCCCTACATACATAAAAATAAATACAAATATAAACAGGTTAATGAAACATTACAGATCAGCAATTACATTCTAGCCTCCGTTGAGGACCCTTTGTAGGTGTTTTTTCACCACCGTCAGACTATATGTCATAACCTTCAGAAAGGAAACCTGACGGTGGTGACAAAAACCTACTCTTTCACATGATATGGATGCATTTTTCACATGTGCCATCTTGTTTCCCCCTCTTGCTAGCTACTTTAGACCACTTATTAAAAAGTAAAGATTTATGTCATAAGCTAATCTAATATTTTTTATACAAAAGAGACAGTGTTGACATGTTATGGTTGTGACATTAGCAGTGTCCAAAGATATGAACAAATCATAGAGAAAATAACAATCTTACATGAGCTTGAGTGAACTATGTGAAGTATATATGAATATATATATGAAGTATGCAGTAGAGCTGAAGATTTGAAAATGGGGTCCTCAGGAATGTAGTTGACCTTTTAGTTGCCTCATTTTATTGCTTTTTATAAATATCTGACGGTGGTGACAAATATGTGGGACACATTTTGAGGAATCACAAAATAATGGTAAATATTGTTCAAAGCTCACCGTTTGTAGTTTTAAATACATATTACATGTACTCTTTCATTTGGTAAACACATTACTGAATTTAATTATTACTTTTTCTTTATTTAATCAAGTTGAAATGATTATATCCTATCCAAGGACAACTGATTTTGTAAGCAATGGGCCAGTATATAATCATTAAATTAATTTCAGAAAAAATAAACCTTTACAAGAACCTAACATATGTGCAAATGACCTCCTGATTATAACCTTGATTCTTTTTATTTATGAAAATGTTTTTTATTTCCAACAGAATTAGCGGTTTTCTTATGTTTTTGCCAACATTTCAAGAATCAGTGAAAGGTTCACTTTTTTATCAAAATAAAACTGACTAAAACGAGACTAAAACCTTTTATAAGTTTAGTTGACTATAGCACATCGTAATGACTAAATGCGACTAAGACTAATATTAGTTTTCGTCCTGAAGACAAAATCTAAAATACATGTCAAAAACAGCACTGTTTGCATATATATAACATAGCTACGTACAATGGTTACCATAGCTTTAGCCTTACCCTGACCCCCTTTTACAGGGTTGGTTTATGTTCAATTATAAAAAAATAATGGGTTTTTAAATATGTTTGTGCAAATCTGTCATGTCAAAGAGATACTACAAAGTTAGGTTCCCAGAAATAGAAAAGGAATGAAATATATATATATTTATTTTTTGTGTGTAGCACTACTCTTCTTGATCTCCTCTAAAGAATAAAATATGTCACATCTACCAGGTAGCCCAGCTGATAACAAGGATGTCAGGAAATCCTCTCCAGAAGTAGAGCTCAGGAGGTACGGGTTGCTTTTTATGAGTCTTTCAGACAGGATGTGGTGTGTGCTCTGCCATGCTCTGAATCGATTATTTGCATTGGTTTCCAATATGCAAATGCAAACTGTGCACACAGCTGTAAAAGTTTAACAGTGGTCAACTATGGCTACTATGAAGGGAAGGCTATTATTGTGTATGTGTCTGAATTGCCCATAGTTAGCGATTTTGTTCTGTGTAAAAACTGACCTCTTTCACACTCTGGAGCTCAAACTGCTCTCTTGACATTATAAAACATTATAAACAACAAACATACAGTAAGTTCTCTTCATGCTCTGAGAATTATAACATTCAATAGCCAACCTGTTCTCTTCCTCAGAAGGTTGTGCCCCAAATGTACGCAGGGAAGACCCGGGCTTTAAGGTCTGTGCATTGACCTTCTCTGTAAAATAAACTTTGAACTTATTTTTATCACCTGTAGTTCTCTGGATGTGTGTTTTAAAAGGATAGTTCAGGTTCGTGGGTATGAAGTAGTGTTAAATGTTCACCGTCTGCAGCTGACATGCAACAGTGTTCCTACTGTCACCAAGCCTCCTGCTAAGAGAAGCAGTTGGTAATGAAATGGTGTTTTCTCTGTGAAAGCAATGCCTACAGTCATGGATTTGTTTTTATTTCTGAAGTAGGTTGGGAGGGGGGTGGTTTGGGGGTTGCAAGTATTTTTTATCATAACTCTTATATATGATTTCAGTGTATTTTCTAGTAGTTCTCCTGCGTTTGTTTCCTCCACTCTATCTTACATCTCTGCTAACCCTCTCCTGACAAAATATATGGATGCATGACATGAACAATTGGACAATTTGGGGTGGAACAATCACTGTGGATTAAAAAAAAAACATATTTAGGAGCTTGGATATATAAAATCACATTCATAGATTGAATTTTTCCTTTTCTGATGACAATAATAATATATAACAACACTACATTTTATTTATCAGCACTTTTAATAAAACAAATACACTTTACAAGGTTATTGAGTGCTTTATAATTCAGTGGAGGATCTTCAAGTGGATCTGCGGCTTTATGGAGCCAATGAAGGTGTTTTAGGAGGATTGCTACACAGTTCTTTGAATGTAACTTACACTTTCACTTTTATAAAAGTCTTATGTATTTCTTTTTCAGACATCCTGGCTGGGAGTCTATAACCAAACACCCCCACACACATGACCTTGAGTCAAAGATTTGTGTAAATTAAAACATCTGATAAAACAACCCTGTCATGATTTTATCTAAGGCTCGGGCCCACATGCAGTGAAGCCAAATAGAGACACAAAGTAAAAATTCAACGGGTTTTAATGAAATAGTTTGAGCTCGGTGCAGAGTTTCTCACAACTCTGCTCAGCCGGAAACTGGAAGGCGAGGGGAAGACAGACTGTTAGATTCAGGCTCAGTGGGAAATATGATTCGTTGAACTTGAAGGAGAGGATTTGTTGCGACTCACGTTTCCAGAGAAGTGGAGAATCCTTGACTCCAGTCTGTGTGTTGGTCTTCCAGAGTTTGTCTGATTCGGTGAAGGGCGGAACAGGGTTTACCCAGAACTCGGACGGTGAAGATTGACGCAGACGCTGGTTGCCACTCAGTTTTCTGGTGGTACTTAAACGGGTCGTAGTAAAGATGATTTCCTTACTCAGTGAGTGATCTCAAGGATCTCAAAGTGGCTGGATCCAAACCTCCTGTTTGGAATCCGTAGCTCAGTTTAAGCTCCAGTTGATCCCTCCTATATATATATATATATATATATATATATATATATATATATATATATATATATATATATATATATATATATATATATATATATATATATATATATATATATATATATATATATATATATATATATATATATATATATATATATATATATATATATTGTTATTAGACTTAGACATAGAGACTTAGACAGACTTTATTATGAAGTTATGTGTAATAAAGTTAAATGGCTCTTCATGGGCCCATCCTTTGAACTCTGACCTTTTTGATCCTTCTGTAGATTTTTAATTGGATTCCAGACAGCTAATTGGTCGGGCCATTCTAGCACCTTTATTTTCTTTCTCTGAAACCAATGGAGAGGTTCCTCGGCTGTGTGTTTGGGCTCATTGTCTTGCTGAAATGTCCTCCCACACTTCATCTTCATCTTCCTGGTAGATGGCAGCAAATTTGTATCAAGAATGTCTCTGTATATTTTTCCATTCATCCTTCCTTCAGTTATGTGAAGTTTGCCAGAACCATATGTTGAAAAACATCCCCACAATATTATGTCCCCCCCTCTAAACTTCACGGTTGCTATGGTGTTCTGGGGTGATGTGCAGTGCCCTTTGACCTCTAAACATGAGGTGTATTATTGCATCAAAAGAGTTCAGTGTTAGTATCATCTGACCAGACTATATTCTCCCACTATTTCACATGCTGGTCTAAATGGTGTGCAGCAAACTTTAATCAAACTTGAACATGCTTTTCGTACATAAGGCCATGGCCGCTTGCTGCATTACTGAAGCTCTCCAAATGTGGTCTTTGGGTCTTGGACAACATTTCTGATAATTATTTTCACTACTCTGTCAGAAATTTTACAAGGAACACCTGGTCATGGTAAGTTTAAGGATGAAATGATGTTTTTTCCACTTACAGATTAAGGCCCCAACAGTGCTCACTGGAACCAATGCCATCATTATTTGCAATAATAAAGTTGCAAAGTCTTGAGAAAGCTCTTTACTTTTATCCAACATAAGATTTATTTATTTTTTTTGTGATACCAGAGACCACATTTTATAGGCCGTCATTTGGGACTGAAAAGGGGCAGGATTTCTTTTAATCAGAGATTAAGGCTGTTGTCTGGGCTTGGTTTGCATGATCAAAATACTTATTTCAGCTACTGTGTATATAGCTAGATATAGAAATCTATTTATTTTTTTTGTTATTTATGACTTTTCCTTGGAACAACAATTCATGTTGAGCCTCTATCCCCTATAGAACCCTCCCTTCATCGTTTGCCCAGAACTCTGTGGCAGCACCGAAGTACCTGGCTGATGATGTAGCTAGCATGCAGGCTCAGGGATCATGATACAGTACCACAACTTTTCTTTTGTGCTAGTGGTAGAGGGGCTGTAGAAATGAGTCCCACCTGTGGACATCTCCACCTCAGATTCCTCACTTTTAACCTAGAAAGGACAATAGATGGACAACGTAATGAAAAAAAAAATACTTCACCTTGGTTGAGCAGCTGGCAGATGCACAATAGCTGCTCATATGAGACAGAGAAAAATGTTTTTCCGTAAAGCTACAGTGTGTAATTTTCAGCGACATCTAACGTCCAGACTGCAGACCGCAGCAACATGAACATCTCCCCCCCACCGCTTCTCCCCCCCAACAGTACGGCGAGCGTTAGGGGACAAAATGTCTTCCACGACGTCCGCATCACTTTCTCAAGTGATGAGGTTTGTTTACATAGATAATTTTAATACTGCCATCTATTGTTCAGTACCGTCTCAGTTCATCTCTCTCAACTTGCCGTAGTTACTTTCAAGCATAATGGGAGATCTCGCAATCGCTAGTTTGTTGGCTCTGCGCTGCCGTAGCGCAAAGATGTCAGCCTCCATGGCTGCGAGACCCGCTCCTATGTAATTATAAATAACGAATTCTAAGGCAACGCAAATATTAAGGTTAAGAGGCTGAGCTCATAGGTGATGATAAATAACATAGTTATGTATAATATATTACATTTCTGACTGTATATCCCTGTAATTATTACACACTGTAGCTTTAAAACCTGGTAGAAGATACCTTCATCCAGATGGACTGGGGGTCCTAACTAAGAAAGTGATCTTGCACCAATACTTGCTTTCCTTTTATAGTTGATATATTTTACATTTTAGCAAGATCCCTACGGTAATCCCAGCAACTTTTGTACATTAATATGATAATATACTGCTCCAGCTGTCTTTACTAGTTAAGGGTCCAAATGACCAGACAGCATTAAAAGTGAGATCAGACTCATTAAACATAATTAAAACATGTACAATATTTTCTGTTTCCTCTCCATACATTTTAAACAACTTCTCCAGTCTGCGAGGAGCTTTAAATATCTGTCTGCATGTTTAATCTTTATCGATAACTTTTAAACATTTCTTACGTGTATATTATTGGAACGGTAATCAAGGGGGCCGCCAGAAATTTGGGGCCCCATGAAAGGCATTGATCAAGACATTATTATTTTTTACCACACTGCTGCTCATTTCGACATTTTCTTGTTCATTTGTTTAATTCGTTATCACTACATTAACTGACGTGCACATGGCATTTAAGCCAAGGAGTGATCTACGGGTGACAGAGGGGGAGACCTGATGCGATGCAGTAAGGACCCGAGGACCGAACATTTTAATTGCAATTTCACGGGGGGTGGGGTGGGGGGGTTGATAAATTCATGCTTTTTTTGACTGTTTACTGCTGAAAAATGAGGGACAGGACAGGTCGCCAGTCCATCACAGAGGGACAACATGAAGATTATTTATTTTCCTGCTGGATTTTCTTTTCATATTTTAAAAATATAGTAGGACTAATCCTAACTTCCCCCCCAATATGCTGCCCCTGATGATGATAAATAAGGGCTTAGTTGTGACATTTTAAATAACTTTAAGCTTTAACGGCATAAAGTGGGGGTTTGAGTTGATGTAGTGATACTTTTTTTTTGTCTGACAATGAGAACTATATACCTGACCAAATGACATGTGGTGGTTGAACCACCTATAAAGATCAATTTAAGTCATAATAAAAGAAAAAAACAGCAAACTTTTCATAATGGTTAAAAAGCAACATGTTTTCTTCAATTGAGGATTTAGTTACAGATGTAACAATTCCACATTTTTTTCATTTAAGATGAGGGAATCATCAGACAGAGGCAAAAAGCAGAAACAAGCGACATGCATTTACTTCCTGTTATTCTAAGAAGTGAGTATCATGATAAAAATGTTTTTCAAAGGAAATGGCTCATTTTCATGACAGCTAGAAAATGTAACCGGGTGTGAAATTTTATCATTAGTGATGCGCCAGAGTAACATGATAAAGATGTTCTAAAAATACTGTGATTATCTCCTTCCTTTCATTCTAACGTGTTATGTTTTGTGCCTCAGTGAGGCTGGGAATGTTTTCTGCTTTCTTTTGCACCTTCTACCCCAGCTGCAGAAAATTGGGTAAAGAAACCAAACCAAAAATGCGGTTCCTTGCCACAATTATCATTATCATTGCGTATTTTTATTCAAATTATTTGGGTTATTCAGAAAACATTTCTCTCCAAAAAAAAAAACAGCTCAGAAATCACACTAAAGAAACCAAATCTTCCACCATGCCTTCGACTTGCTTTCATTTATTACTTGAAATAAAAAAAAGTTTTTAGTTCTTAGCAGATGACGTTCTACATCAGTTTGAATATCCGTGAATCCTTTACTTACTAGGTTTTTGATACCTTTTTATTTTCTTTTTTTTATATATACAGATTTCTAGCAATGATTATCTTGACTTTGACCTGGAACCAAAGTATGCCATCATGAAGGAATTCATCCATCCATTCATCCATTTTCCGTCACACTCATCCCAAGCGGCATCGCAGGGGTGCTGGTGCCTGTCTCCAGCTGTCTACGGGCGAGAAGTCGGGTCCACCCTTTACTGGTCGTCTGTCCATCGCAGGGCAACACAGAGACAAAAAGGACAAAAAACCATTCACGCACACACTCACACCTAAGGCGTATTTAGAGAATCTGAGAATCGACCCAGAACCCTCTTGCTGCAAGGCAGCAGTGCTACCCATGAAAGAATTATGCATGCTTTTCAGAAAACCAGTGCATCTGTTACTATTAATGTTAATGTTTCTCTAATGTCATCTTTTGCACATCCTTCCCTTTCAGTAATTATCAAACAAGCCAGGCTGCTCATTTGAATTATTTGCATGTAACGGACATGAACCGTCAGTCACATTAGAATAGCTAAAAGGTCTTTGAGTGGTGGAAGTATGAAACGGGAGAGAAGAGGGGTCTGGATCCAAGTAGTATTTCCCTCTCTAACAACAGACAGGGCAGATAATGAGGCACACAGGAAGGGGACGAATGGATGGCTTTCCCCTTCCCAATCTTGCTGAGACAACAGCAACTACATAGGCTACTGTTTACAGTGTGAAACTAAAAAAATAAATCAAAGCACTTAAATCATATAGTTTACAAATTAAAAACCAAAATAAAATAAAATGCACAATACCAAAAATACTACACAGATCTTTCATATATATATATATATATATATATATATATCAACTTTACGTTTTTACCTTTCACATTTCATTTGCCTAGAAACAATTTTTACTTGCCCAGTATAATGTTTGATAAATATAGTTCCTAATATTCATTTTTGTATATATATCAATGAAACATGTTTGTTTTTAAATGTTTTTTGTAATTCAGCATTTTTTAAGTTTCCAGGTTCCTGGTGCGTATCTGCATGCGTCAGATAGTGAACTCAAGCCTACATTACCGTGTTAACATGCTTTTCAATCCTTCCTGCACATTCTTTTCAAACTAAACTTTGTTTCAAACTGTTGTGTGCTTGGAAAAATATAAATTGTAATGTTAACAATCTAAAAAAAACTTAACAGGTTAAAAACTTAAGATAAATAACGAGACAGAAGTCAATGTCACAAATGAATAACTTTTATTTTAGAGTCACGGTATGTTTATACAAGATAATACTATTAATATAATGTGACTTTTCTAGAGAGTCATTATACATAGTTGTTTTATACAGAATTTACACAGTCTGTCATCATTTCAGAATTCCCTGACTTTTAACTGACTCAGGATTAGTTTTCCCTGACAAAATAAATGCAGCAACAAGACAATAATAACAACATAACAGGTCACCAATTTAACATGTTTAGCTCTAAAACATTTAAATGCACCACTCCAAAAATTTAATGAAAATTTTTAATGTATGACCTGCATCACTGTACAGAAGACTGCCATAAATCGCCATATTGACACTGCGCATGGCATACAATTATGCCAATTTTCCTTATCCCTGACAAATAATTTTTAAGCTAGGGTTATCTGGGTAGTGGGTGAAATGGGTGGAGGGTAAAATAGCCTTGTTGTTGCTTTTTAGCCTGCCAAGATCACGCCATCTGGCGGCTTTTTAAAATCAAGCGAGAATGTGTACAAAACAACAAAAATGGCGCCGGGAACGCTTGTGGGTCTTTTTCAGCGAATGTCGGTGATTTTAAAGTAATTTTGAGTGATAAAAAAATTTTTTTGCGATCATTGCACTTGCCATGAAATTTGTACTCTCCCAACAATAAAAACTACTTGCCCCGTGATATATATATATATATATATATATATATATATATATATATATATATATATATATATATATATATATATATATATATCACTGATTCTTGAGAGTCAGGACAAAACACGTTTAAAAAATTTTTTTTCAAAAATACACACTATATCAATTAGAGTGATATGTTTCTGCAGAGAATGGTCTTAGTTATTTAACTATGTAAACGAACAGGTTCTACATAAAAACACATTTTTAACAAATAAACATGTTTCCCTTCAGAGCTGGATTTGTGTCAACTCCGTCAGACACACTAAAAAGTATACAATTTTTATTCTTCCAATCATACAAGAATCTAAAGTTCTGAAGTATACTGTAATAATGTTTAAGTACTATATGTAAAAAAAAAAACATAATGTATAAACTTAAGTTGTGATTTCACACTATTTTGAAAACTCAGATTTCTAAATATTAGCATTTTCAAACTTTGATTTTAATTTCAATGTTGTAAAAACAAGTTCCTTAAATAAATAAAACATAAGAGGATGTAGATCAGATGGTCCTTTATTACAAAAACAACATAAACTGAAGGAAGAATATTTTTTCTCCCCAAAAATTTACACATACATCCAACGCTCTTGACGAAGATCTGACGGTGTTAACGAAAAACTGACGGTGTTGACAAAAAATGCGTGCATTGCTGATTGAATGAACAGATTTGCTCTTTGACCACTACTACTAAAACTACCCCTTGTTAATAGAGAATTTAACTTACTGTAAAGCAAACTATAATAAACATATTGCACATACAACGTTTCTAACTATTATAAATTTCACCGTTTCCAACCATCAAAAAAAAAAAAAGGAAAACAAGGGGCCCTCCTTCCCCTCTATTTTCATCTGCCTCCCCTATACCACTTTCTTCTCTTCATCTTCTCATCCACCTGTTCTTCTCTTCCTTTCCTCCTTTGTAAGTAGCCATTTACTTTGGAGTGGTGTGTGTGTGTGTGTTGTGTGTGTGTGTGTTTGTACTGCCTACTTTATACTGGGTGTGATCTTAAATTGACATCGTTTGACAAAAATACTGCAACACAATATCTGTATCTTTGAATTAGGTTCAAGTAGGTTCAAGTAGGTTACTTAAGCTTTCATTTTTGTCTAATCTGCACTTCTGTCTTAAGCAGCAGGCGTCGGACATGCTCCCTCTCTATAAAGTCCGTCACATCAGGGGCTATGCTGTAGATCTCTCGTTTTCTTAATTTGACTGGTGATGCATTTCCCATTAGTTTCATTATGATGTCTTCAACTGGGCAGAAACAGACATCCTTTGTGAGAAGCTTAGGCTGATACTTTGCTGTTGGACCATGGGGATGCAGAAACTCCACTTTCACATCTTGATGCTCAGTATCCACAGCAATGGTCTTGGCTAGCCACCAGTGGTCATCATATATTACTGCTAGCCAGTCTCTATTATTAAGGCTGCTAACAGTTGTTACTGTCACAGTACCCTCAGGACCTTTCAGAGGCTCCTCATCCAACCCCTGGTCCATTACATCTTCCATTTCCATATCTCCTCCAACAACAGGGCCAAAGGCCTTTTCTTCCCTGCCCTCTTTGTATGACTCTGCTGTTCCTCTGGGTAGCCATGAAAATAGAAGGTAGCTGGGCTGAAGCACTGGCAAACCAACATCTTGCTGCAAAAGCAGGATAATTGTCTGTGCTGGATCCTGTTCTCATGTGGGATGACCTGGTGTATTCGTCTTGTTGAGGGAACCTGTTTTAGAGGATGCATGAGAAGTGTATCATATCTTTGCATGTCTTCTTCTGCAATGTGATACAGCTGAATGCTCTTCAGACTGTTTGAGACCTTTTCAAAGAATGTGTGTCCATCTGTCACATCATTTCCTCTCAAGACCAGGTTGTCAGCTGTTCTTTTTACTGTTCCGCCAATGCCGTCTGGTGCGCCCTTACCATGGGAAGTGGGGAAGAAGTTCCATATTGCTCTTTCAAACCCAAGTGTAGGGGGGATACAAGACAGAAGGAAAAAATTCTTCTTGTTCTTATACTGTTTACTTGGACCATCGGACCAAAAGTGCACGGTGGTGACCTGTGGATATCTCGTTTTGATATCTTTTAGGACTGGATCCATGTGTGTCCAGATTGCTCCAGCATCCTGTCTCTTTGACACTGAAAGTGTGCAAAACCCTGCCCTTCCACCCTTTATGTAATACATTCCGGTATGTAGCGTTATCTGTGGAAGATTTTGTCCAAAATGGCAGGCCTGTACTTCAGATTGATACTTGCATCTCCAGGATTCTGAAAAGTCAACATGAATAATTGCTGTACTTTCTTCACAAGTCTCAATTGAGTTTCTGTATGCTTTTGACTGGTTTTGCACTAAACACACATGTGTTGTGGTTTCATTTCTGAGTATTTGCTCATAAAGTATGATGAGCTCTGAAAGACTGCCACTGTGTTGGATGAGTTTAGTGTGGATTCCATTGACTGTCTCTTCTTGAACTCTCTCCCACTGCTTCCACTGAACATGGATTTTGTCTTGCTCTTGAGTTGTAACTGTTCCTTTGTGTAGACATCGTGAACATGTGCGAAGAAGGCAGGCCTCACTTGCTGGAGAGCAACAAACTAACTGAAAACTGTCATCTAGTTTGTTTGACTTCACAACTCCAAACGTTCTAAGGACCTCAAGCATTAAGTATGCATTTTCATGCTTTTGACATAGGCATGTCTTACGATCAGATGCTTTTGGTGCTGTAATATAGAATGGTTTCAGAGCACAGAAAGAAGAATAGCTCAGCTTCACAGTGGGGTTCCTAATGAGGAAATCAGAGTGGAGGTTGATCATGGAGTCTGCCAGGATCATTCTCTGCTGCTTTATCTTATTCCTAGTGATGGTGTCAGTCTTATCAGTTGTAACACGTGCATAGTTCAGGAAGAAATCCTTTACAGTCTCAGTTATTCCCATTAGGAATGTTGGCTTTTCCTTTGCCCGTTTCTTTCCTCTCATTAACTTGTAGGTTATCCCAAACTGGTGGATTTGATGAAGGAGACGATACTTTTTGAGAATTTTGCCCGATGACACACTTAGTGCTGGTTCCCGAAGCCGTGGCCCAGGAGTTTGTTTGTTTTTCTTCAGCTCTCTTCTGAGGATGTTGTGGAATAGAAGGGCTTTCTTAATTTTTGGATTCCTTATGTTGCTTCCTGATAGCATCTTCTTTGTTTCTGTGCCTGGGGAGTCAAGTATTGTTTTATTTGTAGCGCTTCTAATTCGATATATTTCTTTCTCATTCTGTTTCTTTGCTTTGTTACCTTCTTAAGCTTCTCTTTCAAAGTTTTTATTTCTCTCGAATGCCTTTTTCTTGTTTTATTTCTCTCCCTTTTCTGTCTGAGTGACTGTCTGCTGTGTCTGGCGTTGTATTCTTTAATATCCTGATGTTGCGGACTGTCTGGTGGGGTGTGTGCCTTCAGCACTGCATCTTCATTGTATCTTTTCTCTCTGGACCTTTTCTGTGCCTCTCTCCAATACTTCCTACAATTCCTCTTTGCCCTGTCTCCCATATCGTCTATTTGTATTACTTTTCTGTCTTTAACTCTCTTCTTCCACCTTTGTCTTTCCTTCTCTTGCATAGCATGCTTGCTCTCTTGGTCACTGTTTAATTTTTCTCTTCTCTTTCGTTGGTACTCTCTATTTCTTCTTCTTTTCTCCTCAACTGACAATTTCTGTCTAGCCATTTTTTCCTACAATACAAATTGAAATAAAGAAAAATTTACTTGAATAAGACTATAGAATCAGATTTTTATTTACATGATATGATGATTGACTGATGGATGAATGGATAGATCTAAAATCCACTAGGTGCAGTATGTAGTTTTCATAACCAGATGTTGTGATAATCTACACATTGGCCTCTCATTTCCCTTTCTCTGTCTCTACATATATAAATATATATACACATATGAAAGTGCTGGCAAAGTTACACGTAACACAATAATAAGCAGACAACTGCCTGCCCATTCTCTACAAGTCAGATGCATATGGTTAAATAATGTAATGCATGCTATGAATGTGCGTTTATGTGTAAATAAAACCTTGAAATATCAGTTTAACCTTTCACTATATTCACAAATAATATTATATTTGCACATTAAAAGGTCATTGGTGGTTTTGTCAACTCCGTCAGCTTACAGGTCAACTCCGTCAGACATAGAACCTGACGGAGTTGACGTCTGACGGAGTTGACGTAAGGGCATGTATTTTCCCTCCAAAACATGTATTGTACACTGCAGCTAGATACTTTTTCCTCAGTTGCTAGCTGTTTCAATAACCTCACTAAAATGCTTAAATTCAATCCACTATGGTTTAAAAAAAAGTATCTCAACTGAAAGACAGTATTGACAATGTGCAGCTGTGACCATAGGAATATTGACGTTCTTTGTCTCAAATATAAAAAAAATTAAAACATACCAGATCATGTGTGGTAGTGTTGCATTCACCACAGACAGGGAGATAAAGAGGGGTCCTCAGAGATATAGCTGACCTTGCTATTGCCTGATTTAAAAAGCTTTATGAAAAAATCTGACGGAGTTGACAGAAACTGAGGACACAACTTTAATAGGCAGATTTTTATGGAAAATACAGTTTAATGTTGACTTCATGTGTTGTTTTTTATATTTATACCCCTTATTTTTTATTTGATATTTCTGTTTTCACAATTTTAGAGCATTTTTAAGTTTTTTGGGATGGTTAATATTGTGACCTATTGCTGAGGACAAGTAAAATAACATGGACATCCTAACCAAAGAAAACATATTTAAACAAATTTTCCCCAAAAAGATAAAAAAGTTTATTCTAAAAATCCGATAGGTATATAAAATTCTTTAGATTTAACTTTGTAAGTATGTAAATCATGATGAATTTATTTATTTATTTGCTATAAATTAGAATTTTTTATGTGGGACATGTTTTGTCCCGACTTTCAAGAATCAGTGATATACACTATATTGCCAAAAGTATTTGCTCACCTGCCTTGACTCACATATGAGCTTAAGTGACATCCCGTTCCTAATCCATAGGGTTCAATATGACGTCGGTCCACCCTTTGCAGCTAGAACAGCTTCAACTCTTCTGGGAAGGCTGTCCACAAGGTTTAGGAGTGTGTTTATGGGAATTTTTGACCATTCTTCCAGAAGCGCATTTGTGAGGTCGCACACTGATGTTGGACGAGAAGGCCTGGCTCTCAGTCTCCGCTCTAATTCATCCCAAAGGTGTTCTATCGGGTTGAGGTCAGGACTCTGTGCAGGCCAGTCAAGTTCATCCACACCAGACTCTGTCATCCATGTCTTTATGGACCTTGCTTTGTGCACTGGTGCACAGTCATGTTGGAAGAGGAAGGGGCCAGCTCCAAACTGTTCCCACAAAGTTGGGAGCATGGAATTGTCCAAAATGTCTTGGTATGCTGAAGCATTCAGAGTTCCTTTCACTGGAACTAAGGGGCCAAGCCCAGCTCCTGAAAAACAACCCCACACCATAATCCCCCCTCCACGAAACTTTACACTTGGCACAATGCAGTCAGACAAGTACCGTTCTCCTGGCAACCGCCAAACCCAGACCCGTCCATCAGATTGCCAGATGGAGAAGCGCGATTCGTCACTCCAGAGAACGCGTCTCCACTGCTCTAGAGTCCAGTGGCGGCGTGCTTTACACCACCGCATCCGACGCTTTGCATTGCACTTGGTGATGTATGGCTTGGATGCAGCTGCTCGCCCATGGAAACCCATTCCATGAAGCTCTCTGCGCACTGTTCTTGAGCTACATGAAGTTTGGAGGTCTGTAGTGATTGACTCTGCAGAAAGTTGGCGACCTCTTCGCACTATGCGCGTCAGCATCCGCTGACCCCGCTCCGTCAGTTTACGTGGCCTACCACTTCGTGGCTGAGTTGCTGTCGTTCCCAAACACTTCCATTTTCTTATAATACAGCTGACAGTTGACTGTGGAATATTTAGGAGCGAGGAAATTTCACGACTGGATTTGTTGCACAGGTGGCATCCTATCACAGTTCCACGCTGGAATTCACTGAGCTCCTGAGAGCGACCCATTCTTTCACAAATGTTTGTAAAAACAGTCTGCATGCCTAGGTGCTTGAATTTATACACCTGTGGCCATGGAAGTGATTGGAACACCTGATTCCAATAATTTGGATGGGTGAGCAAATACTTTTGGCAATATAGTGTATATATATATATATATATATATATATATATATATTAATTGGGTGGGTTGTGGCGGTTTTAAAAGATGTTTGGGCTGGAAATCCTGGACTGTATCTGGCAGCACTGTCCAATATCTCAGCAGTAAATCTGATATCTGAGATGATGGTACTGCTGCTGAAGCTAATCAGAAATGTTATTAACACACAGAACAGTAAAAAGAACATCAGCATCCATTTTTTTCTCTCTTTATGTGTCAGCTGTTACGGTTGCTAAGCAACAGAGCTTTTGCTGAATTAGGAGTTGTGACAGCCAGAGAAGACTGGACCTGTTTAAATTTAAAGCCAGACTCTTCCGGCCTCCATATCTTCCCAGTCCTGGTCTGCCTTGACTGGGTCCTTCAGAGGATGCAGCGGCCGAAAATGAACAGAACCTTTATGCAAACATGGAGATTCTTCTTCTTCTCTGATTTTAAATTTCAATAAACAAGTAGGACCAGCGCAAGAACAATCAGATCACGTCAGACCGTGGTATTTAAGATCAAAATGGGAGAGGATTTTTAAAATATATCCTGTGTCCTACAGGTGTTCCTCAAAGTCCAGGTCTCAATTAAGTGGTGTTTGGTTAAAGAATATTTAAAAAAATATATAATAGCAAATCACAGCACCCTCTTTCATTAAATACTGATGGAAATAAAGGATTGAAATAAAGAAAACTTGTTTTCTAAATACCGACACTGCAGAAATGGTCAGTGTTCAGAAATATTCATGGAAACTGTACAAAACTAAATATTTAGTGGTCATTAAATTGAAAAAAAACGGTGTTCTTTTTATTGGAAATTATGCTAATAAAGAGGATATTTTTGGACAAACAGCAGGATTTTACGTGGAACAGAGCAGGTGAGCGGAGCGTGGAGCAGAGCGGAAGAAATATGGTGGAGCACAGAGCGTTTTTTTAATTCAAAGGCCGGAGCGAGGATTTCGCTGTGCTTCATGAGTTCGCTCCGATAAGCTCACAACATCAATTAAAAATGTTGAATTATAAAATTTGTAAAAATAACATTTATTTGATTTAACTTTTGATATTTTTGACAATTAATAATTAAATAGGAAACGCAGGACAACATGAATGGTGCGAGTTGTTACATTCAGGGCTGGGAAACAGCCAGTATCGGTCACATCATTAAAAAGAAAAAAACATAATTACATGACAGAAAAATGTCAGAGAATGCCTTGTACTGAAAGTTTAAGCGAGAGTGGAGCGATTTTACTGGAGCAGCAGGAAAATGAAGGTGAGTACGGAGCGGATTTTGAGCGGAGCGTCATGGCGTAACTTTGAGCGGTGAAGGGAATGAGCGAACATCCTCCTTAGCGGGGAGCGGGAATTGCGTTGCACACCACTCCGTTGACGTGCTCTGACCTGGAGTATATCAAATGTCACCTAAAACAACAAGCTTTTCCCTCACACTCAGTCAGAGATACAGACAATTCTACTGCTCAACTCCCATTATTCTTTATCATTTCACATTCAACTTATGTGCCTGCACGTTTTAGTCACTAAAAGCAGTATATTTTAACACCCAAAGATAAAAACATTTGGATAATTGTAGCAGCTAGTAAGTGTAAAATTATTTTCGCACCTCATTGAATATGTAATTAAATCAAGTGGCATATTTTAAAAGTGTTTCATGCCAAGCTTTATTTAATGGCTCATTATTAAACAAAGTCAATTATGTCACGCTTGCTGTCGGCTGCTGTGATCAGAATAACAATGATGATGCTGATTCTTAAGCAAATAGGAAAATAAAAAAAAGCAAAAGCGAAATAGAAAGAAAGTCTTTATTGTCCCAAAAGGAAAAGATTCACTTCCACTTATGTTTTTTTTTTTTTTACGTATAAACAGTCTTTACAAGTTTAACTATCGTACTGCACTAAATAAACTAAGTTGCATTTTGTAAAATTGTAAGAGCATCTTTTCATCTAATGCCTGCATTAGAGGCAAATACATAAAACGAAAAGATAAATGAAAGCAAGCTGGCTGTTGCCTCTGGCATTTTAAGATCAGTTTATTAGAAAATACGTTGTCTAGTTCTATCTTTTTTAAAGTTAGAAGACTTTTTTCAAAATATTCTGTCTTTAGGAATGTAGGGTTTTGGTATCTGCTGTCTGCTGTATCATGATATGTTATAAAAACAAATGGACCACAGAACATTATCTTTAATAGACTTTAAATAATTTGGAAATTAAGATATTCTGTCAGGAAAAAAATGATATCTCTGAGGTAGGGAAGTCCGTCAGTTTAAAGTTTTCTTTCAAGGCAGTACTCTGAGTTCTTTACCTCTGTTTTTCTGCTGCAAACAAACAAAGTGAACCACATTGCTTCAGAGAAGGTAATAACAGATAATTAGATGAGTGGGAGTCTTATAAACATGAAGATTAAAGGTCTCTCAAATAAGGGAACACTTTTACTGCCTTCATCAGTCTATTGAAGTAATTACTTGTCATAGGAACCCATTATGTAAATTCAAATGACTCTATTCAGACTTGACCAGTTAAGGATGGAGACATGATGCAAAGCGAGGCACTTGAAAAGTGAAACCGCTCTGAATTGCTTAAAGTAGGATAAATAGTTTCAATTACTGACTTCTCTTTAGGCTAACCAACCCAAACGCTATGAAATATGATATTACGTCTGACAGATATTGTTAGATATTTCTGACTTTTTTCAAAACCCCACATGTGCTTTTTAGGCAAGCTATGATTTTAGCAATATTAACAGAAATACTGTCTAATCCATACAACAAAAAAGACAAATCCAAATAGAGACAGATCAATAAACAGTTAAGCTACATTGATGATAGGAGCAGCCATTGAACTTTACAAACCAGCCCATTTCTTCCAAAATAGGTATCCCATAGAACCACTGCCTTCATTATATTTTAAATATAAAGTTTAAGATTGTGTCTTTCATAAGTTCAATGCCATGTAATTGGCATTGAACTTATGCCAATTAGTTCCCTGCGAGCCTGCGGTCAGGGCAGCATGTGAGCCTGCGAGCCTGCGCAAGGGGTTACAAATCGCGTAAATACACATACAAATCCTTCTACGCATTTGTGCATCTCACACGGCAGAAGAGTAGCAAAAATCACGTGTGTAAAGAGAGCCAACTGAAAAACCGCTTGACTTGTAACCAATGATTTGTCTGTATTTCTGGGTGTTGAAGCGAAAATACTTCAGACACAAGTGTCTCTGTGTGTGCTTACAGATTGATCTACACATTTGCAAGTCTCAGTACACATTTGCAGATCTGAATACAGATTTGTGGATTTTTTACACATTTGCAAAACGGATTACACACAAGTAGTTTTACACATTTGCAGATTGTTGTACAGACACACAAATCTCCTCACACATTTACAGATTTATTTACACATTTTCAAATCCCACTGCACACACACAAATCGAGATACAGACACACAACTCTCCACACACATTTGCAAATATTAAAGCTACCATTTTGGCCCCATAAGTATGGTGTTTGGGGGGTTCAGAGTTGTCAGCCATATCATTTAAAAGAAAAACAGTAATTCAGGGTGGGATTAAGGGCCTTGCTAACAGCCAAGGCAATCTGTGCAAATGGGACTTGAACTCAGAACCTCAGGATTCCAAGCTTTATGCCCTAACCACTAGGCCACCACTCCCCGCTCAAGAAAAATACGGGGGAGTGATGGGATTTGAACCCATGCCTTCATCAGGACTGGAGCAGCCCAGCACCACAGACCACTTGGCCACACTACCTCAGATATACCAAACTAGTGCACCAGTTTTTGTGAGACTGAATACTGAAATAACCCTGTGATGTTTTTGAGGCAATATCTGGTGAAACTCACCAGCCTGATTCGCTGATACACCTACAAGGTTTTAGACTTTGTTTTTTGTAAATATTAGGGAATTAAACATTTCCAAAGACAGATCTGTTCCTTGCAAATCATGGCATGCTGCTCAGAATAAAAACCTTTATTCATTGGCAGCATATAATGAAACCATTTATAAGGTGATGTTCTCACAAGCTGAAGAGAACCTGGAGGATTGTTCGAAGGGTACAGAGTGGATGCCCTTTGCCACCACATGGAGACACTAATGTAGTATCAACAGCCAAACTTATGTTGTGACGTACTATATAAATCTCTACCTGGATAGCACCAACCTCATCAACACAGTAAAGTAAAATGCAGGTAACAAGCCCTGGATTAATGCAGAAATGAATGGCCAGCTAAAAGAAAGCCTTCACGATGGAGATGGTGATTTATTAAGAAGTATTCAAAAAAATAATCTAAGTCAACATTGAGGTAAAGTACAACTGAAGACATAATTCAACAGAATTAGTAAAGGAACAATTTCAGTGCCATTGTTATAACTTGGCCAGACCACAACAATAAGTTAATTATTCTTCACAAGAAATTAAGCAAACAAAACCAAAACCTAAACTTTTTAGGATGAGGAAAATACTATATAAGGAACTTTTTGGTCTTTTCTCTGTGGAAACGTGATAGAAACGTGGTTTTATCTACATCCCAGGCATGACTACTGCATCCATTATTAACACAAGACTTTGGCATCAGGGTGCCTTGCAGTAGGCCTCTGTATATGAAATCAGATCTAGTTGTTATTACGCAGTTGTTTAGCTCTCCTGTAATGTTGGCGTGTGGCATTCAGGTGTGATATTCTGGCTGTATGATTCTACTTGATGCTATTGTTTACTGCAGGTGTAAATATGTTAGTTCGTTTCTCCTTCCTATGGTTGTTGTGGTTACACAACATTAGTATCCAAAAAGAAAAAAAGAAAACATAAATACAAACACAGCTTTCAGCACCATAGTCAAAAAACATAAGAAAAAATAAATTCTGATCAATAATTTGAGAAGATCTCTTAAAGAAGAATACCTGAGTGACGTTGGCGGATGGATCGAGACAAAATGTCACAGATATGCTCAATTGGATTAAGATTTGGGGAATGTCCTGTTGATAGCTTCAGTGACTTCATCTTGCAGGAACTGCTGACGCACTCCAGCCACATCAGGTCTAACATTGTCTTCCATTAGAAGTAACCCAGGGCCAACTGCACCAGCATATGCTCTCACAAGGGTTCTGAGAATCTTGTCTTTGTAACTAATGGTAGTCCCTGACCCACCGCCAAACCGCTCATGCTCAAGGATGCTGCAGGCAGCCGATAGCTCTCTACGTTTTCTTCAGACTCAGTCATCTCTGTCATATGTCCTCAATTCACACCTGCTTTCATCTGTGAAGAGCACAGGGTCTTCATGGTGTTCTGTGGCAAATGCCAAGTGTCCATCACAGTGTTGGTCTGTGAGCACCATACCCCATCTGTAAATCTTGGGCCCTCATGCCATCCTCATGGAGACAGTTTTTAACTCTTTCTACAGACATATGTACATTTGTGGCCTGCTTGAGGTCATTGAGCAGTGCTCCTCCTATTCCTCCTTGCACAAAGGCAAAGGTAGCAGTCCTGCTGCTTGGTTGTTGCTCTCCTGCAGCCTCCTCCACATCGCCTGATGTAGTGCCTCAAGCCTCTGTACACTATGCTGACAGACACGCCAAACCTTCTTGCCATCGCTCACATTGATGTGCCATCGTAGATGAACTGCACTACCTGAGCCACTTCTGTGGGTTGTAGGGTCTGTCTCATGCTACCACAAGTGTGAAAGTACTGCCAACATTCAAAAGTGACCAAAACATCAGGTGAGTGTATGGGAGAATTATCCTGCCATAATGCAAGAGCACATCATTTCAATTTGAGAAAAGAATTTCATCTTTTGGACTAAAAACTTATAATGCTCACACTCAAAACATGCGCTCTCTCTCAAATATTTTCTCTTCTCTCTGTGTTTCTTCTCTCAGATTTAATGCTTCTTGCACAGATATTTTCTCCTCTCACTTGCCTCCTTCTCTTTGCGCACAAACCGCGCTCTGCTCGAGTCTCAGATACGCTCGCAAACCCGTAGGCTCTGCTTGCAGATTTTTTTTGCTCTCTCTCGGATTGCAGTTGGAACGTCGCCTAGCAACCTTTCCAGCCAATAGAACGACAGCCTCTGAAAGGGTGCGCTTGTTTAACCCTACTGAGTGTGCCTGTGCTACTACGCCACTTATAAGAGCGTCAGCTGAAACTGCTATTTACTGTAGATTTGTGGCTCGATTCAGCAAAGTTCAGTACTTATGGATAACCCAAACAATTCTGATTTAAGTAATTTTAAGCAATTAGTGGTTTGTTATGTATAAAAGCAAAGAACCGACATATTAAATTATTATCTTGCCCACGCATCCTCAGGGAGTACCCAGGAATTGAACCCAGGGTCTTTCTGCTGCAAGGGAGCAGTGACTGAGAGGTCACTACCCACTGCTACCCACTGCACCACTGAATAGCCTTCATGGTTCAGAATAACCTAACAAGTATTGACATGAATGCTGATCAGATTTTCAATCCCTGTGATTCTGATTAAAATTTTAATCCAATCCTGCTGAATCTAATCGTAATATTCTATGACATATTTTCAGTCCAATGAGCTGTTGATTTTGATTATTTACTTCTAACAAATGTAACCCCCATATTTATGCTCATCTGTCTGTATGTTTAATGTCTTTGTTTTCTTAGTTCTTAGAATGTCCTGTAGACGGCGCCAGACCCACATTTTTCCTGTGTCGCTACGAGAAGAAGAGTAAGGCAGACGAGAGGACGGGAAAAAAAGAGAAGGCAGGCTACGTAGATGAAACGTTTCAGCAGAAGTAGAGAAGTTACTACTTATAATCCTGCTGTGATACAGAAGAGATTTGTTTATTTTGAGCTGTATAGATTTCTTCGGTGAGTCTTTTGTTTTATTTTCAGCTGCTTACCTATGCAGAATGGCTACCTAGATGGAGCTAACGTCGCTCAGTTTATTTTAACTAGAAAAAAAAAAAACAAGCGGTGTATAAGGTGTCGCTCTGTAAATAGCATAGCTCTGTGAAAGTGAGACTCTTTAATGGTGAAGTGATGTTAGTTAAGTTCTTTATTACTGAGCATTTTTTGTTTATTCTAAATGTAGAATTGATTTTCACTGAGCGTGATTGAAGGATTTTGCTGATTTCTGTATAGCTCCATGATCGGTTAATTCTCTGCGTGGAGGTTAGTTTTTTTGGATGGCCGATATCTGAACGAATGAGTGGAGATCTAGAAGCAGGAGGGTCCTGCCGCCATCTTTGTGACTTGGACTGAAGATGGAGGAACTGGAGCTCCTGGAGCTGGATATTTGGATTGGACAACAGATAGGCTTACTGAAAAAAAAAAAAAAAACTATATGTTCATGAACATTTTTTTTTTTTAAACTGACAACTTATGTGCACATTGACTTAACTGACTGAACTGTTATATTGAAGGACTAATTTCTTTTTTTATATTAGCTTTATAGCTACAATTTAGAAAAAATACCCTCATTTGTTCTGAATATTTGATTTTCTTATAAGGGTGGACAATTGTTATTCTAAATTGTGTTAAGGTAAATAGTGTTACCTTCATTTATATTTTTTGTGAGAGAAAAAATAAATAAAATTAAGTTGTTAAAACTTGTATGTTTATAATCCTGTGTGACCCTAGAACAAAAGCAACTTTCCTGCTGAGGTTTTTGCTAACTGAATTAACCAGTGGTTACACAAACACAACTGATATCTTAATTAGAAATCATGGGATACATTTAATCAAATGTTTGGCTTCTTCTAATATAATTGAATAATTGTGAATTAATATGATTTTCTGTTAATATTAGACTGGCTTTAACAACTGTCAGAGGGACTACCAATGAAAATTAGCTACATCCAGCTAACTAAGCCATATTTGCACCGTATGAAATAGATCAATGTGTAATGTGCTTTGTGTGTCAATGTCCTTTGATACACAAAGACTGGTGATCTTGTAGGTGTGCTTTTTTATAATTTTCCTGCTGCAGCTTGAGTTCATGGACTGATGACCTCCCACCTGACTGGAAGAAAACTGTCTTGCCTTGTGTTTTTCATGGACATAATAAACCCTTTGTCCTACAGTTGTTTGATGAAAAATGAATGAAAAAGTTACTTAGAGCAACCCAATAGATGTTTTATTTGATACCTCTACAAAGTGCTTCTAAATTTCTTTCTCGCACAAAGAAGTGCCTGAGGAACTCCCAGAGGGTCATGAAATATGCAATTCAACACAACACAACAGCTTTTACTCACCGATGTCCTCAGGTTGGAGGATCCAAAGATCAGGCACCAACAAACTCAGAGAAAGTTATTTTCCTGAGGGAAAACTGCTTAAACTCTCCCTAGGTGCAAATGATTACCTTTAGAGATGTGTGTTGAAATTAAAGATATATTCATTCAGATTTGTAGTGAATACAATCGAGCAGTGCAGCTAAACAAACATATGAATTCAACACAAAACTATCTCTACACGTCCACCATCACAGAATCCATGTTATCTCAAAGCACTGCTTGATTAGAGTTTAAAGATAGATTTTTAAAATATCCTAATGACCTGGTTATTTGACCTGATCACCTGTGTGGTGAAGCAGAAAGACACCAGACCTGGAGGACAGCCTCTTTTACCACCTCAGCAAGTCTAAATGTTGGATATGATGTGGCTTTATTACTTTTCATCGTCATTATAGAAAGAAATATTGTTTCAAATCATAAATATGAAGCAAAACTTGTAAATACAGTAAGAAATAAGTTTGGTTCATATAGTTTTGTTTTTTCTTTTAGTATTTGAGGGATGAGCTCCATACTGTAGTGTCAAATTGAAATCATCATATAAAAATTGCATTTTTAATTCACACATGTTATCTTCGTCTCAGATATCTTATGTACGGAGCCCCTCTGATGACATGGTCAAAAAAAAATTGTTATTGTGGCCACGAAGTAGTATTTCGTGCGCACAAAGTAGTATTTCGTGGCCACGCAATAAGTATAACGTGCGCACGAAATACTACTTCGTGGCCACGCAATAAGTTTATCGTGCGCACGAAATACTATTTCGTGGCCACGCAATAAGTTTAACGTGCGCACGAAATACTTATTAATAATATTAACATCATTCCTGGACAACTGGGTAAGCAAATCGAGCGCGCCTTCTCTAAGGTCTAAGGCGCGCTCGATTTGCTTACCCAGTCGGTCTCCGCCAGTCACGTGACATTTGTTGCTAAGACGCTATTTTAGCTGGAAAAGGCGTAGTGTAAACAACCGCAACATAGCTAAACGAAGGACTAAAGGCCCGTTTACATAGCAGCCTGTCCATGATAAGTAATTACAGTTAACATAAGCCTGAAAACAGGGGCGGATTTATGGATATTATTAATAAGTATTTCGTGCGCACGTTAAACTTATTGCGTGGCCACGAAATAGTATTTCGTGCGCACGTTAAACTTATTGCGTGGCCACGAAATACTACTTCGTGGCCACAATTAAACATTTTTTTTGACCATGTCATAAGAGGGGCTCCGTACTTATGAGTACAGCAGCATGGCACAGAGCAACCGTCCGACATGCCTTCCACTCCCACCCCAACCCCCCAGCAGGTTAGCTTTGGAAAGCAGGTTAGCTTTGAGAAGCAGGGTAGGCTTCACTTATGTCTATTTATACTTTTTTTTTCTTTTTTTTGTTTAAAAGTAGAAGCAAACCTCGTTTTTAATTTGTTAACATTATCTATCTTGAAGAGAAACAAAATGTACTCAAAGCTAACAAAAGTGAGCTAACAATGAACCAAACAGTGACATGGCAGCAGGACCAGCAGTATTTCATCATGATTTAGCTTTTTTTAATCTACTTTTGTAAGATGAAAGTCACTCAGAGCTGATGAGGAAGGGGAAAGTGATCAACCCCTACGTAGTTTAGTGGATCATGAGAATATGTGCTTCAGATGGGGACACAACCCTGTAAAACTAATCCAGTGGCAGCTGGGAACCAGCTAATGAATTACATTGTCTTACCTTGCTGAATGGGAAGATGGGCGGCGCTTTTCCAGACTGTCACCTAGAGGTTCCAGCACACTGGAAGGGAGATAACTTTGGAAATGTTTTATTTTTTTATGTTTCTGTTTTTCACACCTCATTGCTCGTTAATTTGATGAGCTTTCATTCATAGCCTGAAGGGGCTCAGCTGTTTAGAGGCAGTGTAAGCAACAGGTGGTCTGATGGAAGCACAGTGTCTCACTCAAAGCAGAGCGGCTCAATACAGTCCCTGATTAGTCCTATCATTTCCGTTATTCAGTTCAGGAAGCATCAACATTCGGCTTTAATGACGGCTATAGTCTAGATTCAAAGTAAGTTTTAAGTTTTTGCAAATATTTAAACCTACAAAAATTCATAAGGCTTTATTTCTTGCAAAATAAAGAACTTCTCATGTCCTTGGATTCTGTTAGAATGATAAACAAAATACATGGGCAACATCATCTTAATTGATTTGGATCAGCCGGACGTTTCCTTTGTTTAAGACCAACTATATCCCCATATAATAGTGTACAGCAAGCCTTAAATAGTTCAGCAAGCTTTAATTAAACGCAGAACGCCCACAGCCTTCTTCTGACAGCGTGGTAACCATGGTAAAATCTGTGGGTAGCATCTGTCACGTTGTTGATGAATCTGAAGCCAAATGAAAGCCTGGAGGCACAAGTCGTCACACCTGTGCCACTTCAGACAAACACGGTAAAATCAGAGAAGAAGAGTTTCAGTTTTTTTATATGACAGGCACACGCTGGATGTATATGCTCCTGATTACTACGAACAGAGTTATAATTAAGTACTCTTCATTTTGAGCTGCAGACATGTCTGCATCACAGTACGAATAAAAAGGACATTTTCTTTGCGAAATTCTATCATTATAAATTCTAACCTTAAGTGTAAAAAGAACAAATTTCACTCAGCCTAAAAAGTTTTACAAGTTTCCTACCTCTACAGTATTAGCCATTCAAGATTTCTCCACTTTCCTTGATGGGCCCTTGGCTGGTCCTTGGTTGATCCTCTATGTCTTTTTCTTTTTCATTTTAATTAAGTAAAAGGGTGAGCAGTCTTGAAGAACAAAATGCAAATGCAAATAGGATGATTGATTACTAATTTTATTTATGAATCAAATAATGCAGCCATATGTTCTTAAAATGAAAAAGCCTTTCTGAAAATGCTTTTTCATTTGAAATATGGTAACGATTTGCGTTTGACTGGGAAGAACCGTTTTGATTAGCTGCTACTGTACCTTTGAGACTTAAACATCAGAAGATAACAAAAGTAAAATGACAAAACATTTCATTGAATTTAATTCAAGTCAAGTCTGTTCATGTGTCCATTTCATATGTGAATCGTTGATCCAGTGGGCGGGGGAGAAGATTAATAGAAAACAATCATAGTAAAACAGAAATAAATTTGATCAAATTTGATTTGATGTGTTTGAAAGATTACATATGTAGTGAAAACTGTGCAATTTTTTGCCCTTTTCGGGGCCGCTTTCCAGTCCTGCAAGAATGATCTGATCTTTCTGGTCTTTCAGCCTGATGGTGCGTGGTATAGTAAACAGAGGTACACAAGGGCCGATCAGCCTTTCACGACAACCTCCCCATCAGGAATCGTGAGGTCGGGAGAAAAATCTAACATGTTTGATTTTCTCTGGAGTGTTGTGCGCAAACAAGGATTTTTTATTATTATTATTTTTAAACAGTGTCCTGTCTGGTAATGTGGCAATAAGAATAATTGTCTTGATGCCAAAAAAAGAGCCTAACAGATTTTGCTCTCAGGAGTGGAGCAGTACGGCTATCGCCATAGTGTTCCGCTTGATTTATGCATATAAATCTTTGTTATAATTTGTGCAGGGAGTATTACAGATTATATTTACACTGTAATGTAGGTATCAGAGGAAAGGAAAAACAGAAAAAAACTGAGAAAAGTTTAAAGCAAGAGGAAACAAAAAAGGAGATTACAATAAAACATCTTCATTCTGCTTCATCACCTGCAAAGAGATGGAAAAAGAACAGCACAACCAACCGAACCAATAGAAACAAAGATTCTTTTTCTTCCTCTCAGAGGAAAACACAGAATCATGGCGGGGGTGCAATTAGTGAAATGGAGTTCTTTCTGTAAAATTGACAGACCGTAGTAGCCATGTTTGCTCAGCCATGTTTTTGTCTAAATACGCCGTCTCCTTTTCTTTTTAGGGCTTTCAGCACAAAATTGAACAAATTACCAAAGCAGCGCGTTTCACTCTAGTGAGCTTCATATTCTTCTTCTATTAATTTGGCTTCCGTATAGATGAGTAGTCTCACTGCGGAGCTGAGTCAGACGTCGTTTTTAGACTTACAGTGTGAGCAGGTAGATCGCATCAGAGCGTCAGGTCACACAGTGTGAGAACATACACCGTAAGCTGTGAACTTACGCTGTACGATGAAACCACAGGGTTTCGTCGTACAGCGTGAGCTGTAGCTGAGTGCAACGATTGAAAAAATCACACACTCTATGCCCGGCTTAAAGGCTTAAGAAATGTCTGCTATTTTATCATTGCTTTAAATCAGGCATGTCAAACTCAGTTTGGCTCTGGGGCCCGGATCCAGACTTTCTGTTCTCAGGTGGGCCGGGTCAGTAATGTCAACTCCAACTATTTAGCTTTGTTTTTCAGTACTATGCTTTATCATTCAGCCTACATTTGTAGCCTACCCTACATATTTTAATCACGGATGACAAGGGATCTTTTCACAACACATTTATTCACAAACAATGGAGAAAAAAAATTATTTTCATGTTTGGCATTGAATGTGTTAACAACTGGTTTATTTTAACAGTTGAGTGAATGCAGTTTTACACCTGAACCAACTCACCACACTAAACAAACTTGGGAGCTATGGAAAAAAATGTTTTGCCTTAACTGTCATACTGCTTTGAAATAATAATAAATAAAAATACAAAATAAAAGTTTTAGCAGTGCATGGGCAATAAGATTAGACTACATCAGCTCAAACTACTAGGCTCGGCCTACTGAAGCTGAGAATATACTGCACAATATTAATTGTCTTTAATATGAAACCAGATTAATCTTATTTTTAATTATCTGCATTCATGAGTGCAAACAAATGTCGTGTCATCACACTTTTTTCTCTCTCTCACTGCACTCCTGCAGTCTACTTGCTGCTGCTGGCTCCTGAAACTTGGCATTTTTTTGCCTTTACAAGTGCGTCGATATCAGGTGTCAAATCCTGAGTAGCAGCACATTTAACAATGTCATTCAAGTGTTCATTTGTTAACCTTGAGCACTGCTTTGTTTTATTATTGATCATCACGGAGAACACCTGTTCACAAAGATAAGTAGTCCCAAACATGGAGAGAACCTTTGCAGCCATGGCTGTTAATTTGGGGTAACCTGGCACAAGATACTGATAAAACGTATCCAATCCCACGGATCCAAATTTATCCTTCATAGCGGAATCGCACTGCAAGTCAATAAGCTTGAGCTGAATGTCAGCTGGCACATCAGAAGGCTTCACTGTAAATGGCGAGCGAAAAAAGCCGTACTTGTTCTCAAGTTCACTGAAAACCTGAAACCTCCGCTCAAACTCTCGCAGCAAATCTGTTATGTTTTCTTTATATTTATCCAAATCGGGACGATCCGGTGCCTTCGGCCGCACAGCTGTGAGACATGAGAAGTGCTGGTGTCACCGCTGGATAGCTGCGTCTCCCACAGTGACAGTTTCATCTTGAACGCACTTATGCTGTCGTGATATTGAGTGACAACTCTGTTACGGCCCTGCAATGTAGTGTTAAGTGTATTTAAGTGTTGCGTAATATCAACCATGAAGGCAAGATCCTGCACCCATTCCTTGCATTGAAGTTCCTTTACTGGGCGTCCCTTCTTCTCCATAAACTGTCCAATTTCGCCTCGTAGCTCAAAGAAGCGCTTGAGTACTGCACCTCTGCTTAACCAGCGCACGTCAGTGTGATATGGTAGGCCAGCATGAATGTCATGATCACTGAGAAATGAGTCAAACTGGCGGTGATTTAGACCGCAAGCTCTGATGAAATTGACAGTTTTCACAACCACGCTCATAACATGGTCCATTTGCAGTGTTTTGCAACATAACGCCTCCTGGTGCAAAATACAGTGAAATGCCCAAAACTCCTGTCCTCCATTTGCGGTCTGTACTTTGTCACGGAATTTTGTGGCAACGCCTGCCTTTCTCCCCACCATTGATGGCGCACCGTCGGTCGCCAGGCTCACAGCACGGGACCAGTCCGCCTCCACCTTGTCCAGCGCTCCAACGAGAGCGCTGAAAATGTCATCTGCTGTTGTGGTGTCATTAATGGGCACCAATTCAAGCAGCTCCTCGGTGATGGTCAAAGTTTCATCAACGCATCTAATGAATATGGCCAGCTGAGCAATATCTGTGACATCGGTGCTCTCATCTATTGCAATTGAAAATGCGATAAATTATTTGATTTTCTCTTTTAATTGGCTGCTCAAGTCACTTGAGAGTTCTGTCACCCGATCAGCGAAAGTGTTCCTCGTTAGACTAATATTGGCAAAGGCAGGTCTCTTTTCAGGGCACACGACTTCTGCAGCCTTCAGCATGCATTTTTTTACAAACTCCCCATCAGCAAATGGCTTGGATGCCTGCACCAGCTCGTTGGCAATAATGTAGCTGGCTCTTACAGCCCCATCCGCGATTTCGCGGCTGCGCGTAAAAGCAGACTGCTGTTTCTTCAGACCAGCGACCAATTTGTTTATCTCGTCTTTTCTTATTTGTCCTTTCAAGTGGTCATACTTGTCTTTATGATGAGTCTCGTAGTGGCGCCGAATATTAAACTCTTTGAGCACTGCAACTTGCTGTTTACAAACCAAGCACACTGGTTTTGCACTCACTTCTGTGAATAAATAATTCTCAGTCCATTTTTCCTTGAAAACCCTGCACTCCGTGTCCACTTTTCTTTTTTTTGACAGTGCCATTTTTGGAAGGGTGTGTTGACCGATAAGTTGTTTAGTAGTAGTGGTGAATGGTGAAGCAAGCTTGCCGGTTTATTTCTAGTTGGACACATCACGTTGCAAATGTTTATTTCCTGGTACTAACTCGTGTCAGTGCCGCATGCTGGACCTGAGCTCTTTTACACATTTACTGCCCTCTAGCGGCCGGAGGGAGCATTTGAGTTGTATTTATTTTAAAGAATCATAACTTTTGATAGAAATGAGCTAGAGACTCGCTTCTTTTTTTGACATACTCAGAAATTTATGACGGGCCGGATTAAATCATCCAACGGGCCGGGTCCGGCATGCCTGGACTACAGGGTCGACAATGGGCAGGTCGCCAGTCCAACACAGGGGAGCATGGATGCACAGAAACATGCGATCATGCACACACCTCGCACAAACCAAAGGAAAACTTGGAGATGGTAACCAAACATTCATGTTTTTGGACTTTGGGAGGAAGCATGTGTGTGTTCTCTTTGGGGGTACCTAGAGAGACCACACACACGGACAGGGAGGACAAGCTCTATGCAAATAGCTAACCTGGGACCTTCTTGCTGGAAGGCAACAGTGCTACAAACTGCACCACAAAACAAACAACTCTGAGGTACAATATATGTTACTTCAATAACATATTTATTAATATATAAATGTTTTTTTAATATAAAGTAACCGTTAAGAATTTCATCCACTCAAAAATCTAACTTTCTAGTCATAAAAACATCTTAAAATTAAGATTAGAAATAAGATTAGATGAGCTTTATTGATCTCACAGCGGAGAAATTCACTCGTCACATATTGGCATAGAAGTTACAGAAGGTGCAAACATGTACAATCCGGATGGCTTATATGCAGGGGGAGAAATATTGCACATTCAGCATATTGCACAGGATATTGCGCAGTACTTTGCAGAAACCCTGTGTCATTTAATTATTCAATCAGCTGTGTCACATTAACTGTAAGAGGATCCTAATGATGGCAAAAGAAAAAAGACGACAGGGGAGAGAGTGATGAAAGGATGTCAAAAGGGGTCAGGCACTGAACTCTGTCTCAAACATTACAATGAGTCCACATGCTTCAGGTTGTGTGAAAACCTTATTGTGCAACGTTCTCTTTAAAAAGCACCAAAAGAACCTGGCTTCTCAAAACTAAACCTGACATTTACTACTGCAGGAATAAAAAAAATAAAAAAAAAACAAAAAACTATGATTTTAGAAGACTGTTCGCATTTAATATGCACTAATTTCAGGTTTCTCATCAATTGAATCTTCCTCGGTCAGAAGGAATATGTCAACTCCATCGGTGCAGCTTAATTGATAGAATAGAAGCAGGTACAATGGAGATGATGGTACAGATGATGATGAGGTGCTTATATTTAGTTTCAAAGAAACATGTTTGAGGGTGTGTGTTTATCTGAATCAGAAGAAACATTAAAGGTACATATTATAGCAATGCTGGCAACACGGCTACACATAGATGAAGATGAAAATGGCCTGTAGTATCATAGAAATCCACTGGGGGGCGCCATAACAAGATACATGCATTATCGGTCAAATGCAATAAACATACAAATCACAAAAAAGTGTCGGAAAATATAAAATGAAAGGGAATGCTCTCATATGCTAATACAATGACAATATAGACAATTAATAGAACTTAAGTATTATAACTAAACTTGTAAGTAAACTCTTCCATTGTCGGTAACGAGAGAAACACAAGGACGATTTCACCTTCCGGGCAAATATTCAATATAAAACACAAATATCGGACATGAAAGGTATCCTCACATCGTAAAATAAGCACACGTTTCATACACATGGAATTAAGAAGGGATATATGGTGGATGCTATCTGTGGATGCTATCTTTATGACACCGAAAAACCCAGAAGCACAGAAAAACAACTTGTTCAGCTACGTGAAATCGCAACTACAAAATGAACAGATTGCATTATGTAGGGTGACCAAACGTCCGTATTTCCCGGGACATTTCCGTATTTCACGTCCTGTCCCGGGCGTCCCGGGTTTTTTTTAGAAAGTGAGGAAATGTCCTGATTTTTTCGACGCTCCGTGTGACGTAATCCCTGAGCTGCGTCAGTGAGGGCAGCCCTGTTCTTAATCAGAGGCTCTGTTCGAAATCCTGGGCTGCATCCTCCAAGACCGCGGTCTACCTAGACTGGATCCTTCGAAGTCCTTGAAAATAAGGAGGCCGGAAGAGTTTTGGCTGTAAATTCGAACAGGTCCTCCCTTCGGGGGGTTTTACCGCCGTATGCTCTGTTGCTTAGCAACCGTGAAAGTTGACACACAAAGCAGGAAAAGAATGAATACCGAGCTTTTCAAAACTGTTTGTTTATTTATTTATTTATTAAAAAGTTAAAGTGAACAAAGACTACACTCACAAGAATCCAGAGTGGAATAAAGGTTCCAACCACCGGGAGCAGGAACAGATCAAATCAAATGTAATGATAGAAACCTTAGTCAGTTAAATAACCTGCTGCTGTCATTCTGCACATCTCTGATGTTGCTGCTATTTTCAAATACCCATTACTGTAAAAATGTCCATAGCTGCATATTGGTTATTTATTCTTAACATTTATATTGGTAAAACACTTTACAGAATTTTATTGTTTATATTTTAACTCTTCCCTATTATGTTATTCTTATACATTATTCTAAGGTCCACATTTGTGTGACCATTTTTAATAATCTTTCTGCTGCTGTAAATTTGCCCATTGTGGGAGGATAAAGGGATTTTCTATTCCATAAAAGGGTTAGAAATATAAAAGTAAATCTAAACAATCTGTGTATAAAATATATCTGCAAAATCTCTAATATTCAACAACAAAAAATACTTAGTTAAGCATATTGTGCAAAACAGCAATAACATTTTTTAACTCCTATCAGATTTATAGTCCCCAATCTGTCCTTAAATTACAGCCAAACCCATTTACACAGTAACAGATAAAAACCTTTAGATAAATTAAACATTACCGCCACATATCTGACTCTATAACCATTAAAACAAAGTTTTCATTCATTTCAGACGGAACTATTCACAGACTGGATTATATTAAACTGAACTTCCAATTTTCACCACTGTTCTGCGCCAAGTAACATTTCCTCTGATCACTGAGAAAATCCTGATGATGAGACATTATTTCTTTCATTGTGCTATTTATTCATTACAGGAATTGTTAAGCATTTTTAATAAATACATTTTGAATAAAATTATCGTTTGTTGTTGGAGTTATTGCTGTTGACCTTTACTGAAAAGCATTTTTAATAAAGCAACTGTGAATATAATGTTGTTGTAGGATTGGATTACGTAGGTCAATGTTAAGAGTGCATGCCACAGACATCTCTATGTCACACACCCCCCCCCCCCATGCTCAAAGGTGTCCTGGTTTTCCCAAATGAAAATATGGTCACCCTACATTATGGGTAATGTGGTGCTAAGCAAACGGACAGACTTTTAACAATGAGGCTAACTTAAAGTCTGTTTCCTAATTAGGTGCTCAGAAGAGACTTTGTTGATGACCGTGTTTTGTTATGTGAGCCCCTTTGAGGAAGACTCTGCTAATGATAGTTTCAGGTTTAAAAAGAGTGCAGGTAGCATTTATCAAGGTGTTCACATGCGGCTTTTCCCATATCAAACCTTAGTAGACTTACACTGTAAACCCCAACAGGTTCAATGAACTCAAAATATTTGATGAAACTGATTACCTCAAAATATTTAGCTATGTTAAAGAATATTTTAAGTAATTTCTACTTAAAATGAGACTTTTGTTAGTGCTCAAAATCTTTGAGGACAAGGATAAAATTAAAAAGAATAATGTGAGAAAAAGATGTTTTAAGTAATTACTACATTAGTTAGACAAGCTCTTTACACTTAAAATCTTTGGTCAAATGAACAACATTAAAACAAATAATTTCAACAAACAAACATTTTAAGTAATTTCTACTCTAAACTAGAAAAGTTATTCACACTCATTTATTTTGAGGAAGTTGATGAACTGAAACATAATAATTTCACAAACTAACATTTTAAGTAATCACTACTTAAATTTTTGATAAGTTTAATGAACCTGATCATTTTGAAACTAATGTTAAAACTAACAAAATTGACACTGGACACGGAGTTGATTTTTTTAAGTTATCACCCCTAATAATATCTTCATGTTATCACCATGACTCATTCAGTTTCTCAGACCTAAACATTGTCAATTCAGCCTTTTATATTTTTAAGTTGACTTAACTGTATTTAAACACATTTTATTGCCTGTATATGTTAGCAATTTTTCTCAAAATCAAATATATTTTATTTGTATGATTCAAATAAAAAAATATTCAAAAGACAATTTTACTGCAGATTCCATTTATTTATGAATTCCATTAGAATTCAGAACAATGTCCCCAGCAATGGGGTTAATACAGAAAATAAAATAAATAACAACCACATTTTTAATCAAAATGCTGAATAAATACGGTTTTATTTATTCAGCAAATAAAACCGTAAAAGATCTTTTAGTTCCCAGTGACTTCAAGGCAGACCAAAGCATTTCCGTACAAAACTCTGGGACCTCAAGCCAAACACTGAAATGATCAAGTCAAAAACAATTACAAATCTGCAGGTCTGTTTAAAGCTGCCTTCTGAAACATCGGCTTCTCTGTATCCACAAAAAACGAAAAATTGGCCAACATAATAGGCCGATCCAAAAATAATAGGCCAACAATAATAGGCCAACATAAATAAAAAAGCGAAAACAAAAAACAAAGACAAAATGGTTGCTTGAGTATCACCATGCTGGTAGTAACAACGACATCTTTTAAGCAGACTGCTTACTCATCCATCATCAGATCATTTTTAAGGCTAAGCAGTCTCGGAGGTAACCGCTTCAGGTCATCCAAACCCATTACAACTTTCTGGATGAAATTGGATGTTTATGTCAATTTCTTGGGATACTGTAGATGTAGTGCATAAATCAAGCCAAAAAGCAAAATGAATGTCTCTGTTAACTGTGCTATAGTATATCACATACCACAATCTCTCCCTCAAGAACTATAGAATGTATTGCAGGACCAAACTTCACAAGGGAGACTGTATCATTCGAGACAGTGAGAACCAGGGGCGTTGCTAGGCACAAAGCTTTACTGGGGCACTTGCCCCCTAGTGCATATGCCCCTCCTTCCATACACAAATACAGACAAGCACACTGCCCCACCCTGATACATTCCTACCAAAATTACCAGTTGAGATATTAATGAGTATAAGAGCATATTTGTTTTAACAAACATGGACATTTTCAACATTGCAGCTATAAAAAATAAGACATCACCAACTTTGACAAATAAAAAGTTTCCTTATACACATTCTGAAGTAATCATTAATTCCTAGGTTTCAGAGTTTTAGTTCAGGGGAAAGATTAACTCAACCCGAACTAAGTTTTTCTTTTATTTTTTGAGCATTAAAGTTTACTTCCTATTTTTCATTTTTGCAAAGCGGTCAATCACTAGACTGTGACTCAGCTTAGAAAGTTCTTCCTTTTCAACTGATAAAATAGCAAGATGATGGAGCCTGTCTTGTCCCATTGTGCACCTCAGCCAAGTGTGGATCCTTCTCAACACACTGAATGACCTTTCACAACTCCAGCTGTTAATTGTGATTGTGAGGAGATCTGGATGACCTGCGTTAGTGTGGGGAACATGATGTTATCAAGCAAGTTGAAAACACACTGCGTATCCTTGATGACAAGGCTTTCTTTTTCAACCAGGAAAAGCTTTCAAACCATTTTGAATTAAATTAAAGTTTTTTTTACCCCAAATTTGTGCTGGGGATAGTGGGACAACTTCACTTGTCTAGGACCATCATGCTTTCCCCCTAAGTCACTAATGTCCCCTTCTTATTTGTGGAAGCTGGTTGTTGCTCCCTCATCACCTTCATGGTCCTGTCTCTCCTGTCCTTCACCTGTCTCTCCTGTCCTTCACCTGTCTCTTGCCTGTCAGTCTCGCCTCCTCCTCCCTTTCCTACTCCAGCACCTTCATTCTCATTCTCTACAGCAAACATTAAAAAACGTAAATTTATTATTATGCAAATATCTATCATATTGCTTATAACGTTGCTAATGTAACTGCTTAGCTTAAATCACTAATTCATTACGGGACCCAGTGGCGGCCGGCCCATAGGGGGCGCTGGGGCACCGCCCTCCCTGATAAGAAGAGAGAAACGTAAAATATATTTTTAGAAATTAACTCATAAATGTCTGTTTTACTCTCTAGACTGTGTAACTATAAGCAAAACAAATTATATAAACTACATTTCCCTATCTACTTTCATTAATTTGTGGATTTCCACAGACAGACTCCTACCGTCTCTGTTCTGGGGGCTGTGATCAGACTGACCCACATTTGCAGAGAATCTGTCAATCATGTACTATTGCTAGGTGAATTTAATGGCCAATCAGCGTCTCGGAACTTTATGGTATTGGGGCGCTGAAAATACTGCGCTTTTACAGGCTTCTCTTATGAACCCAAGCGCAGGTGCAGACAAGTAGAGGGACGATGGCGAATGTAACGAGCGAGATGCAGCTTCCACCAAATTCGGTGAGATCCTTATTTATCTACCCGTTTGCCAGAAGAACATCCCTGTTGTAGGATATGAACATTTCATTTCATGGTTATTGTGACTGTGACGAATCCACCTCGTCGCTTAAAACAACCTCTCTAACTTTGCGCGCCACACACACATTCCTGTTATACTGTGTTTGTGAGGACCAATACACTCGCGCTGAGATCAGTAGCTCTATTAACTTAAAACACACAAGCTGTCCTGGTAACCTGCTGGCGTATTGAGGGTGCACACTTAATATTTCAGTGGGGTTAGCCGTGTGTGTGTGTGTGTGTGTGTGTGTGTGTGTGTGTGTGTGTGTGGGTATGTGGGGGGTGTGGGTGTGTACGTGTTTATGCGGGGACTTGTCATCTTCAGTCTGGCTGCGTCTTTGCTGGGTTCAAACCCAGTTTGGTGTAATTGAATAAGTCAATGAATCTGTGTAAAAGAATTAGGTTGTAAAAATTATTTGTTTTTGTACATCAATTGTTTGTGGAGGTAATATATGGACAAAACTGATTAATGAGAAGAAATCAGAAATAAGAGAGCCTGAGGTGAGGGGCTTAAACTATTGAATGAGGGCTGTGGGAAGAAAAGCGGCAATTTTTGTTTTCTGTTTCTTTGTTACATTGCTGGTAACTGGAGGGAGGCTGAGGCCCAGAGTATCTTGTATATGTTTAGTTTCTTTTGCACCCTGTTTTGAGTTTTTGAGCTCAATAAATCACCAACACCGGTAACCCGACTGAGACTGGATTCTTGGAGGCCAAAGAACCCCGTCACAGTGACCCAAATCATCACTGTTACTGTTATTATATAGTAAATTAAATCATTACTGTTAAATTGTATGTATTGTCCAATTGTTTATTTGAATTCTTATTCCGGGTTAGTTGGAGACATACACTAGGCTATATCAGCCCCACCAAAAATATTTTTCACCAGCCGCCACTGACGGGACCTTACCTCCCTCTCTCATCTTGTTTTACTGCTTCACTGTCTCTGCTTCGTGTGAGGAATTTCCTGATATCCATCTACAAACCAATGCAGTCATTTTCAGTTAGTAGCCTATAAATCATGTGGTTTCACTGGGAAAATAATAAAATTGACAGGTAAGAAACGGTACCAGAACTAAAAATGCGTCGCGGCCGCAGTGTCCCATCCAAAACAGTTGAGAGCAGCGCGTTAGTTTACCTGCAGTTCATGCAGTGGCATGCGCTGATGTGGGGGCGCTAATACATCCTCAATTTGGAGTTAACAACACACTTGCTGCGCATTTGAGTAGAAATATACGTCTCCTCCCGTTGGAATTATCTAAATTCCATTAAAAAAATGTATCACTGTTGCAAATATTCATGAGATTTATACTGGGGCACAGCTCATTTATACTGGGGCACGTGCCCCAGTAAATGGGGTCTGGCGACGCCGATGGTGAGAACAGCTACAGTTGTATCCGAGAGGTCTGGCAGGTCAATGTCTTCTGCCTAAAGATGACATGACAGTAATTAGTTAATGAGTAGAGCAGTCAATGAAAAACACTACATGTGTATTTAATATGAAATACCAGTGAATGAAAAGTTAAGGTAAAATTCCGAAATATGACATTCTTGGAGAATTACTGTAGTACAGTATGATTTAATAGCTTTTCTGGTGGCTAGGAAGAGGGTTGTGGTTGTTGTCTTTTGGCAGTAACAGAGGGATGAATAGAAAAAAAAATATATTTATAGAGATACACAAACTAAGAAAAAGAAAGAGTAAAAGAGTACACACAGTTGAATCTAGGGCTGCAACTAACGATTATTTCAAAAATCGATGAATCGGCCGATTATTTTTTCGATTAATCGATGAATCGGACAAAAAATATTTTTTATATTAAGCTCTTTATTCCAAAATAAACATTTTAGACAGAACAAACAAGCACACAAGTACAGGTTGCTCATGAACTGTACTGGTGCAATATGAAAAATAAATGTTTGTGTTAAAACTACGCAAACTTACATGAGAAATGTAGCTGTACATCCACAAAATATAGGCTACTTCGTTTCATAAAGCGCAAAAAAAGACAGGCATTTTTGTTTTTAAAAGCCCCTAAGGGGTTCAAACAATAGGTCCCCCCATTTCAACAAATGAGTTTTTTTAGACTAGAAGAGTTCTGCCTTTTAAGACAGGAAAGTATAGCAGTTAAAGTTGCTACTTGAGAAAATACTTAACCATAGAGATAAAAATAGCCCTGTGATTCAAATTATAAATTGTATTTGGAATAAAAATGAGAGAACTAGGGGTGCTAAAAAACACATCCTCCAAAGACAGATACACTATATTGCCAAAAGTATTTGCTCACCTGCCTTGACTCACATATGAGCTTAAGTGACATCCCGTTCCTAATCCATAGGGTTCAATATGACGTCGGTCCACCCTTTGCAGCTAGAACAGCTTCAACTCTTCTGGGAAGGCTGTCCACAAGGTTTAGGAGTGTGTTTATGGGAATTTTTGACCATTCTTCCAGAAGCGCATTTGTGAGGTCGCACACTGATGTTGGACGAGAAGGCCTGGCTCTCAGTCTCCGCTCTAATTCATCCCAAAGGTGTTCTATCGGGTTGAGGTCAGGACTCTGTGCAGGCCAGTCAAGTTCATCCACACCAGACTCTGTCATCCATGTCTTTATGGACCTTGCTTTGTGCACTGGTGCACAGTCATGTTGGAAGAGGAAGGGGCCAGCTCCAAACTGTTCCCACAAAGTTGGGAGCATGGAATTGTCCAAAATGTCTTGGTATGCTGAAGCATTCAGAGTTCCTTTCACTGGAACTAAGGGGCCAAGCCCAGCTCCTGAAAAACAACCCCACACCATAATCCCCCCTCCACCAAACTTTACACTTGGCACAATGCAGTCAGACAAGTACCGTTCTCCTGGCAACCGCCAAACCCAGACCCGTCCATCAGATTGCCAGATGGAGAAGCGCGATTCGTCACTCCAGAGAACGCGTCTCCACTGCTCTAGAGTCCAGTGGCGGCGTGCTTTACACCACCGCATCCGACGCTTTGCATTGCACTTGGTGATGTATGGCTTGGATGCAGCTGCTCGACCATGGAAACCCATTCCATGAAGCTCTCTGCGCACTGTTCTTGAGCTAATCTGAAGGCCACATGAAGTTTGGAGGTCTGTAGTGATTGACTCTGCAGAAAGTTGGCGACCTCTTCGCACTATGCGCGTCAGCATCCGCTGACCCCGCTCCGTCAGTTTACGTGGCCTACCACTTCGTGGCTGAGTTGCTGTCGTTCCCAAACACTTCCATTTTCTTATAATACAGCTGACAGTTGACTGTGGAATATTTAGGAGCGAGGAAATTTCACGACTGGATTTGTTGCACAGGTGGCATCCTATCACAGTTCCACGCTGGAATTCACTGAGCTCCTGAGAGCGACCCATTCTTTCACAAATGTTTGTAAAAACAGTCTGCATGCCTAGGTGCTTGAATTTATACACCTGTGGCCATGGAAGTGATTGGAACACCTGATTCCAATAATTTGGATGGGTGAGCAAATACTTTTGGCAATATAGTGTATTTACATGGGAATGTGGCAGATAATTAATTGACATATTACTGATCTTGCTGGATTTTATTCTGCTTTACTTCCATAAATTGCAGGATCTTCTTTACTTTATCTTTGCCAGAAGATTTAAACTTTAAAAGCCTTGCCCTCATAATTTGCAAGTTAATTTATTTATAAAGGCTGTTTTAATTATTGTGATCAATTTGCGCCTTCAATCCCGGCACATGCGCGCTTCATTTGCAGTCTGAACGCTGAGGGTAAACATCCTGCGGCTCTGACTGCAGCGCTGAGAGGGACCCCTGTGGGAGAACGGGGTTGAGATGGGGGAGGCGCCTCACGGCAGAGTAGGAACGATACATGCGTTCACGTAAGAGTCTCCAAAGGCCGCCAGTGACACCGTAAAAAGTTGCCAGATTTGTCACTATTCGGTTTTTTTTGTTTTAAATAGTCGCTGGAGGGGTCTGAAAAGTCGCTAAATATAGCGACAAAGTCGCTGAGTTGGCAACACTGCGCACCTGCGGTGCTGACTCGCTCTGCCGTAATTCTTTTTTCTTCCCCCGTTTCAGTCAAGTGGCAGTGATGACGGCGGCGGCGGATGACGCATTAATCGCGCGACACAACTAATCAATGATGAAATTCGTTGCCAACGCTTTTAAAAATCGATTTTTATCGATTCGTTGTTGCAGCCCTAGTTGAATCATAAACTTACATTCCAGGTCTTAAAAAATCCAGCAGCATCTTCACGCAGGAAGATGGGAAGTGCCTGCAGAGCAATTGTTCGTCTGCTGTTAACATCAACGTCTTCCTAGAAGACAGAGGGATTGTGGGTAATGGGAAGACAGAATTGCAGAATAAGCAGAATATTAATCATATGCATATATTAAATAATACTATAGTACAAATTGTCATGAGGTAGAAAATGTTACATACAAGGAGATCATAGGTCCTGAAGATGTTTCTTAGCAATTCAGAAGTTTTGCCAGTGCGGGCCGCTTTCTCACGGTACATCGTCATTAGCCATGGCATGTACTTATCAAATGCAGAATAAAATTTACTCTTTAAATTTATATTTGTTATTCGATGGAATTCTGCACAAATCTGAAAATGCAAAAAGAAAATTGGTCACAATGACATTAAGTTATATATTGCTGCAGCATGGCATCACTACCCATAGGTCAAATTATGCTAAAAATCGTTGCACTTCCTCACAACTGGGTGTGTGTGTTAGACCACTTCCTCAGGGGTGGCTACACTGCTAAATATTATTGGCTGTAGAGCATGTCCGATTTTGATAACGGAAAATGCTACAGGTATCTTTAGTGAGGATAAGTCTGTTTCTTTGAAGCAACATTAAAGCACTTTTATTTGTTTATCCAGCACCTACTTTGCAAATAACAATGTCCACAGATAGGGTAGAGTATGTTGCATGATTTTATGAAAGTATGATGTATTGGGACATCGAAGCAAATAATCAAATTAGTAGTTTCTTACGTCTGATGAGTGCCACTAAAGATATTTTCATTAGAGAGCAGTAGCCAAACTTAGATATTATATTTTCATGGCCTAGTTTACCAGACAGGATGTTTACATAAATCTGTTTTAAGGCTTATTTGCACAGATAAGATTTTTTAGGTATGGAGGAACAGCTCTACCGTATATAAAATAAATACATGCTCAATAAATAAATAAGCATTCAATTAATTACCCCCCAAAATACAATGAATAAATATTTAGGTAGAAGTTAAATTATACAGTGAGACATAAATGTATATATATTAATTAGCTTCTTTATTTTTTCACCTTTTTTGTAAACAGTTTCATTTGTTACTTGAATCGACTGTTTAATTGAGGTCTGAAGAAGTTTTCTCTAAGGGAGACCCTAAACAAATAAGATGCCTTTTGTAGGGTTTTGTTTTCCCTAGAGATGTCCATTGAATGCAAACTCATAGCCATGTCTCCATGTGTAGAACACTACACAGTACCTTTAATTTGGTTCTAATAACAGCAGATTGTTTATTTTTTTGTCTACTAGTAAATACTTTAGTTTTTTTTATTATGCTGATCATAAAACAAGTTTTACACTGTGTTATGTCATTGGCTGATCTTTAATAAATATTTTAACCAGTGTATCAGACTCATTTTTAATTGATATTAGGTTGGTACAACGTTAAGTAGCTTCTGATGTAGTTAAGCTACTTTAACACATTAGTGTAACTTAGCTTGCTATAATTCTTTAGGTGGTAGCTTTTGTGTAGTGAAGCTTAATTTATTGTTGAGTAACTGATAGCTTAGCTCACTACACTGGACAAGTAGCTTGCCTAACACTGCCTATCAGAATCAGACACATTGACAGTGATCATGCTAAGCTAGGCTATTGTCGGCAAGTTTGGATATTACTTTGCTTCCTATCATAGGCTCAAGTTATGAAATATTTAGTGCTGTCAAAATTATTGCGTTATTAACGCGTTAACGCGAGGCCATTTTAACGGCGATAATTTTTTTAACGTGAGATTAACGCTATGTGGTTTTATGGTACAATTTTCCAAGTACATCCCGCTGCAGCCTGCGGGAAGGCGGGGCAATTTTCCCCCAGTGTATGCATTTCTCATAGGCTTCGAGAGCGGAGCTCCTCAAGGAAAAAGGACGCTCATACGCTGGGTAGCGCTAGTGCCTTTTCTTTAAGCCCCACCACCAACAAACAAGTTGAGTGTCTGGTAACTAGTAGCAACCTGAAATACGCTGAGAAAACAGATTACTGAGGTGAAGTGGAATCTGCTACGGCACTCTTGCTGTCTGTGTACGCCACAGGTCGGTATCGTGTGTGTGTGTGTGTTGGTGGGTGTGTCTGTGTGTGGGTGTGTGGGTGTGTGTGTGTTCTCATTTTTGTTAAGAGGCTGAAAAGTAACTTTCTAGAGCATAGACTACCTCCATCTAGTGATGTCGGTCTATTGATTTTGATGTATTGATTGAAAATTGTTCATTATTATCTTGGTTAATTAGCATCTAATGTTAACTGTACTACATTTTATAGCAGTAGGGTAAAATGCTTGTCTTTGTTCAAAAGACTGTATTAACTGTAAAGACTGTCTTTTACATCAGCCTGTTTTCAGGGCCTTTTTTTTGGCTACATATTTGTTATTTTTTGCTACATGCCTCCCCATCTTCTTGCCATATGTTTCTATGGCATAAATCAGTGACTGTGACCTGTTTTCATTTTAAAAAAAGAACATTGGCACAAACCTACCCTGTATGTATTTTTTGTATGTCATCGAGAGTATTTAAATGATTTTCAATCAGAAAAAAAATTTGCGATTAAAATGCGATTCATCGCGAGTTAACTCTGGCATTGATGCGATTAATCGCGATTAAAAAAATTTAATCGATTGACAGCACTAGAAATATTGCTTCGGCGTCTGGCTGGCTATAACTTTCGCGGCCAAAGTAGTAGGCTTAACACCAGAAACGGATGATAAAAGATATTTGGTAGTGCTAAAACCATACGGTTTGTCTGTCCTGTTTTCCACTCAAGTAGCGCAAAAGGCTAGCTGGCTCACAGCTGAGACAACGAACTTTAGTTAACTCGCAAAAACAGCTGAGGTCTGCCCGCTGGAAGACGACAAACAAATAAATAAACAAAGTAGCCTACAAGCGCGTTCTTACCTTTTGTGCAGAGAGGCTACGGTTTGCAGGCTGGTGTTGTTGATGATCTCCTCAATGTTGTTGCCTGCCTACATCCGAGTGCACAGCATCCTTGCAAACAACTAGTCGTACGATGTCAAATTGTAACAGATTACATTCACCACAATCGATCATAGACTAGTTCTATGGAACCCCGAATGATTCATAATTAAATAAATTAAAAACTTTATTAAATAAATACCATTTTGATAAATAACACACAAATATATTAAAGAATAAAAATATATATTTCATAATAACATTACCTTGTTTTTATTTCATGACCATATTATATATTTGTTTGTTATTTATCAAAATTGTATTTATTTCATAATTTTTATTTATTTATTTAATTATGAATCATTCGGGGTTCCATATAGTTCATCCACCATTCATTTGGGATATCCGATTTTTTGTATTTTTTTATATTGGTTTGTTAGGTTAATTGCCATGTTGATATGAACCTATCCAATGAACTGGCACGTCATTATTACATCAGACGTAAATTCAATCCACTCTTGAAAGGAATGAGTTTGGGGGTCAGTTCTACTCATATACTAAGAGTTAATCTTGTCAAAATAATCAATAACTGGATAACCAGTTGAGTGAACTTAAAACATTTGTGGTGCCTGAACAATATGGCAGCTTTGAGTACAGCTCTGCAATTGTATTGAGTTTATAGCACTGTTGGGGAATACAGTGTAGAATCCCAACTTATTCGGTCTTCCACTGAGAAATTTTTTACCTACATTTTTTTTTACCCACTTTTAGTCAAGTTTCGATGACCGAGTCCTATTAACTTTATTAGCGCTGGTTTCTGTCAGATAAGCATACTCCATCAGATGAGCATACCTATAGTCAATACACATGGACAAGACATCAGCTTCCTGTTTAACAGGCTAAACCTTAAGGTATAAAATAAAAGGATAAACGTGTATTGGCAGTGGGTATGCTGGACTGACAAGGTATGCTCAACTGATAGAACACTGGCTAACATAGGAAATACAGTGTTTAGGTGCTAAAAGGCTCATGGAGGAGACTCAAGCTCTCCAACTTTACTCCGATATGCAGGCGGGACACTGACATATCCTGCAGCTCACTTTAACCTCCTCCTATAGCAAATGCTAATGCTAAAAAAAAAAAAAAAACTGTGTCATTTTCATTGAAAAGTTACATAAATATCATCATATGAAAAAAATATTGTAGTGTAGTAAACAGCTATGCAAGTTTTTGTATTTTCTCCATTCAGCCTGGAAGAGGGAAAATGCTCTTTCCATTCAACTCAAGTTCCCTAATTTATTTAAATGCAGTTTTCACTGTAATTATGCTATAAAATGCTGTGAAATCCTTGCATTTCTCACTGTGCTGCTGTGATATTACAGACCTTGTGATATACCAGACTGTTTTGATTGTGGGATTTTACTGTAACATGAGAATTAGATGCTGTGAAATCTAATTAACGGTAATATTCATTGAAAATTACAAGGGGATTTAATTAGAATTAGTTACTGTAAATGAATACTGGTTATTATTACGGAGAGCTGCTTTTTGTATGATACAGTTACTATATTTGTATATCAGTTTCTAAACAAACCAAAGTAACCAGTTACTACTCAAAGTGAAGACACAGTTACTTTTAAAGATCTGAAATGTTTAACAACTTGGTCAATCTTTCTGTTATCTCAACTTTAAATACAACTATAAGTTTAATTCCGGTATATAATAAGCCTTGTCACTGAATTAAATAATTAATTGAAATGACTATGCATCGGAATAAAATCGTGTCCTAATACCAGGCTATCTCTGCGCTTCAATCTGCACACAGAGGACGTTTTCATCATTGCTGGGGATTTTAACCAGGCTAACTTGAAGGCTATGCTCCATCTATTCTACTAAAATGTAGACTTTGCAACTCGGGGTGAAAACACTTTAGATCTGGTTTACTCTTAACATCAAAAATGCATTCCGAGCAACCCCCACCTCTGGTGATAAGATTACCTATCTGTCATGCTTATTCCTGCATATAAGCCCCAGCTAATCAGAGCTAAATAAACACTTAAAGATGTCAGAGTGTGGTCTGAGGGCGCCATGGAGAAACTCTAGTACTGTATCAAATACTCTGACTGGAACATGTTCAAAGCTGCAGCAACCTATCGCAACAAAATATATATAGATAAGTATGCATTGACTGTGTCCAATGATGGGACTAACGGCGTTGAAAGTAACGACGTTGCTAACGCCGTTACCTTGTTTTAGTAACGAGTAATCTAACTAATAACTTTGACTGTAACTATAACGCAGTTACCATTGCAGACACCCCGTTACTGCACGTTACTCAGGTCGCACAATTAACCTTTTTTCACGATAGGACTCGTGCGCGCCTTGTCATGAGAGAGGAGAGGATGAGAATGGCTGATATATAGTGAGATTCCGTCTGTCAGTTGGGTAGGTGGGTGTTTCCGCTGGTGGGTGTTAACGTATAGCACACACAGAGAGATGGAGAGTGAGGAGGACTCCAGCAGCAAAAAAGCGTTTTCCAGATGGAAATACCGGCGTTACGTCGAGCTGCGTTTCCCCATCACATACGGTTTCCCCTGCATCTCCGCACAGCGCAGGCGGCACGATTCACCGCGCAAGCGACAGGAAACGCGCATGCTCGCTAAAGGCGCGCAACAGTCGCCCTTTGCTCGCGCCACAGGAGAACTATGGAGAGCGTGAACGATCAAATGATAGCCTATATGGAGAAAGGGAGAAATCTGGATGGATGGATGGATGGATGGATGGATGGATGGATGGATGGAGTGAGTGAGTGAGTGAGTGAGTGAGTGAGTGAGTGAGTGAGTGAGTGAGTGAGTGAGTGAGTGAGTGAGTGAGTGAGTGAGTGAGTGAGTGAGTGTTGGGCAAGCTACTTGTCCAGTGTAGTGAGCTAAGCTATCAGTTACTCAACAATAAATTAAGCTTCATTACACCAAAGCTACCACCTAAAGAATTATAGCAAGCTAAGTTACACTAATGTGTTAAAAGTAGCTTAACTACATCAGAAGCTACTTAACGTTGTACCAACCTAATTCAATTCAAAATTAGTCTGATGCACTGGTTAAAATATTTACTAAAGATCAGCCAATGACATAACACAGTGTAAACATTGCTTTATGATCAGCATATTAAGATAAAAACTGAAGTAATTACTAGTAGACAAACTAGTAAACAATCTGCTGTTATTAGAACCAAATGAAAGGTACTGTGTAGTGTTCTACATATCGAGACATGGCTATGAGTTTGCATTCAATGGACATCTCTAGGGAAAACAAAACCCTACAAAAGGCATCTTATTTCTTTAGGGTCTCCCTTAGAGAAAACTTCTTCAGACCTCAATTAAACAGTCGATCCAAGTAACAAATGAAACTGTTTACAAAAAAGGTGAAAAAATAAAGAAGCTAATTAAGTGATACATATATTTATGTCTCACCATATAATTTTATTTCTACCAACATATTTATTCATTGTATTTTTGGGGGCAATTAATTGAATGCTTATTTATTTATTTATTGAACATTTATTTATTTATGTATTTATTTTATATATACGGTAGAGCTGTTCCTCCATAAATAAAAAAATCTTGTCTGAGCAAAGCCTAAAAACAGATTTATGTAAACATCCTGTCAGGTAAACTAGGCCATGAAAATACAATATCAAAGTTTCACTACTGCTCTCTAATTAGAGTATCTTAGTGGCACATATGGGAGAATTATCCTGCCATAATGCAAGAGCACATCATTTCAATTTGAGAAAAGAATTTCATCTTCTTGCACTCAAAACTTATAATGCTCACACTCCAAACATGCGCTCTCTCTCAAATATTTTCTCTTCTCTCTCAAATCTTTGTTTATTCTCTCAGATTTAATGCTTCTTGTACAGATATTTTCTCCTCTCGCTTGCCTCCTTCTCTTCGCGCACAATCCGCGCTCTGCACCAGTCTCAGATACGATCGCAAACCCGTAGGCCCTGCTTGCGGATTTTTTTTTGCTCTCTCGGACTGCAGTTGGATCGTCGCCTAGCAACCATTCCAGCCAATAGAACGACAGACTCGGAAAGGGTGCGCTTGTTTAACCCCACTGAGTGTGCCTGTGCTACTACGCCACTTATAAGAGCGTCAGCTGAAACTGCTATTTACAGTAGTTTTGTGGCTGATTGTTGTTTAGAAATAGAAAACCTGGTTTCATTACTTAGTTATGCCCTGGATTTTGTAGCGTTTGTGGACGCTACGTCGCTACTTGATCAAAACAATAACGTCGCTACAGGAAAGTTACTTCATAAATAAAGCAGCGACGCTACGGTCAAGCTACTGCAAAATGTAGTTAAACTATTAGCTTCGCTACATGTAGCGGCGCTACTGCCCATCACTGGATGGATGGATGGATGGATGGATGGATGGATGGATGGATGGATGGATAGATAGATAGATAGATAGATAGATAGATAGATAGATAGATAGATAGATAGATAGATAGATAGATAGATAGATAGATAGATAGTGTTCCCCCTGATCTCATTTACGTTTAGTTGTAATAAATGCAAAACTCTCTGCAGGTTCTTGTCTTTGTCGTCCACTCTATTCAGCTGGCCGGGTGGTGCAATGCAAAAGTAACCCAATAGTTACTTTTACTAGTAACTAGTTACTTTTATTGTGGAGTAACTCAGTTAGTAACTCAGTTACTTTTTGGGAGAAGTAACAGATAACTATAACTAATTACTTTTTCAAAGTAACGTGCCCAACACTGACTGTGTTAGCCTACATCAACAAATGCATTGAGGACATCGGCATCACAAAGAACATCACCATCCAGGCCAACCAACCGCCCTGGATGAATGGGGAGGTTCGGAAATCGCTAATAATATTGAACTCAGCTTTCAAGTCTGGTGATAAAGAGGCACTGAGGTCAGTGCAAGCCAACTTGGAGAGTGTCATTAGACCAGCGAAGCAGAACCACAACCGGAAGATCCAGGATCTCTTCCACAATGCCAGCAACACCAGGAGGATATGGGAAGGCATACAGACGATCACAGACTACAACACACCCTGCCCCCTGGTGGGTGCAGCTGATGCTGACTTCCTAAATGGCCTAAACAACTTCTTTGGAAGGTTTGAGGCACTAAACTTTACTCCAGCAGTGAGAGCTGTACCACATCAGAGAATGAGGCATGCAACCTTGCCACGGCTGATGTGTGGAAGACTCTGAGGAGAGTGCACCCAAGAAAGGCCCTAGACCCTGATAAAATACCTGAGCGGTATGTTATTAGGGTGTTCAATGAGTGTGCAGGTCAGCTGGTTGGTGTCCTCACAGACATTATTAACACCTCCTTGGACCAATCCATAGTGCCAGCATGCTTTAAGTCTGCCTTATACATAAAACTACCACAAAAATCTGACTAAATAAGGAAATAAAACAGGGTTATTGGCTGTAAGGAGAGCTGAGACAGCGGAAACAGAGTTTACTCAAGACCTGCTGCTGACCAGGTTAGCTCCGAGGAGAATGTTACTACAGTAACTGTGACAGGTTGAGGAAACTGTCTTTGTGAAATGGAAAACGGAGTTTCCCTGTTTTCAGGTTTAGAAAACTTAAAGTTTTCAGTAAATCTGCTTTGTGAATTAAACCCCTGGTCTGCAGTGTCACAGTTCTGGTTCTGTTATGTTTTCTTTTGAGTATTCAGTTTTACTTTGCTCCATGTTTTCTAGATTTAGTGGTTTAAATCTTATTTATTTTGTTGCAATTTCTCGTTATTTTTCAGTTTTCAGGCTTTTATTTGTTGCTCTCTGCTGCCCTCTTGTGTTCTCCTTTTTCCCTAGCTCCTTTCCTGTCTGCTCTGATTAAACCTGCTCCCCATCTGCTCTCTAGTCTTCTCTTTGTTCTGTCTCCCATATATACACTCTTTGTGCAGTTCCTCGGTGCTGGTTCCTTGTCTAACTTCCTCCAACTCCGTTCTCACTGAGTCTTCCTCCTCGTAATTGTTTCCCCCAGATGTCTCCTTGGTATCTGGTTTGTTTGTTTTTGTTTTCATGTCCTGCCTCAGTGTTCTGTTAACCCTTCATTAAATCAACAAGAAACTCACCTCTGCCCCCCTGCCTCTGCATTTGGGTCCACAAACCTCAACCCCACCCTGACATGCATCGTGTTTACACTTTTGCTGCTCTCTACATTCTCTGACTGCAGCTTTTCTCTGTATCTGTGTTGTATGACAGTCTGTTTTTGCTTTTGCTGAATGTTTTCTATTTGCTGCTTATTTTTGTTTATGCAGCACTTTTACACCCCTTAGTCACTACACTTTTTAATTCAATATCTTTTTTATTTTTTTTAAGAGTGTCCTGTCTGGTGATGTGGCAATAAGAATATTTTCCTTGATGGCAAAAAGAGAGCCCAACAGATTTTGCTTTCACAAGTGGAACAGTATGGCTAACGCCATAGTGGTCTGTTTGATTTATCCATAAAAATAGCTTTATTATAATTCATGCTGGGAGTATTACAGATTTAATGGACACTGCAATGGAGGAAAGAGGAGATAAAGGGAGATAACATAAAACATCTGCAGTCTGCTTCATCACCCGCAAATAGATGTAGAAAGAACAGCACAACCAGCGAATATAGTATAAGAGATACAATAAAGTAACACCTTGATACTATCACTGAAGTATAAGTAGTATTATTCAATCTAACATATATACTGTGGTAGCTGAAGGTAAGTATATGGGCTTTCTGTATGGAAGTGAATCTCTGAGTACCTGGAACCAAGCACCTGTAGTTGTTTGTGAGAATGCACTTCTGCATGTACAGTTTATCCAAAGGGAAAATGCTCAATATTGGTTGTGAAGATTCAAAGACACGCCCCTCCAAAGCACCGAGACGAGCGCCGGGGGATCCAAAGACTCTGACCCGAACCTGACAAGTAAAAAAAATAAAAATAAATACACAGTCTCAATCACAACTTCCCACTCTGGTGCCCCCACTCGCAGTCTCTGTGAAGAGAGAAAGAGAAAAAAATAAAATTAAAGTCATACATTTATATTGAGCTTTTTCAGCCAAATGTTTAAAAAATGTACAAAATGTGAAGAAAGCGTGGTACATAACAAAAATGTGACTGAACATATTTTTTTGCAAACTTCTTTACATGCCCATAGCTGCCTAAGATACATACAGTTATATTATTAAGTATAATATCTTTATGTGAAAATAGTTATCATGGTCTTAGAGATGGAATTTGAATTCTACAACACAATCTGCCTTCATCAGGCATTCCTAACATTACTTTACAGCTCAGTAAAATAAGACTAGCATCCTAATAAAGCACAGAGAATGAGAGTGGCAGTTACTTTCCTTACCATAATGACTGACGCTGGAGGTTTTGAAACAGCAGTGACCCTGAGGATTTGTGACGGGAGAATGGAAGAGAGGGATTTTATTAAACTGATGAAGGAGCTTAAAAGGGCTTCACAGCGCAGAAAGAATTATTGGTTTTCTGCTTCCTCACTGGCATTATCCGAGTGCTCCGCACCCAGGGAACCTTTGCAGTGGTCGGGAAAAATAAATCCTGGATAGCATTAGGCATCATGGTGCAATAATGCTTGAATATGACTACAACTTCTCTTTTATTAATAGAATAGTGTCCCAGCTCAGTCATACTTCTTCATGTAATTTCATTTGAGGGAGCAGCCTGCTCATTGCTACAATGAACGCTTTTAGAAATGACTTGGAATTTATTTCTCCTAGTTAAACTCTCGCCCTCACATGTACAATCCCAGTTCGCACCTAATCTGCTGTAATGGGGGAGATTTTATGACTCAATTTGAACAGTTAAGAATTTAAGGTTTTGTCTTTGGAAGAGCAGATATTGGAAGGTGCAGGTGGGAGCTGGCATTTACCTTAACTAGACTGCTTGTTTAAAACTTCATGAAATAAGAGAACTGCTGAGTAAAGCGGTAAGGGGAGGGGGGAACATCTGCTGTGCCATTTTTCTGTTTTAAGCAGCAGTGTGTGAAAGTGTGCACAAGTAGCAGCATTATGCATTACAAATTAGGTAGTATAACACTTTTGACACTTTTTGGTATTAATTCCTATTTCAAACCAATGATAACGTAGGAACTTCACCCGTGTCTTACAAAAAACACCTAATGTGACCCGAGGAGCATGCCAAGTCAGTGGCAATAATGTAAGTTGTGATCTGTAGAATGTGTTAAGGAAAGGTCACAAGTTTCAAAATAGACACACCACCTAATTAGGCATACCATCTGTCTTCCGCTAATTGCAATTCTCTCTAAAGTCTTGATTGTCAGGAAACTGAAGTCATTGGCAGCTGGCGAAGCTGCACACAACAATCTTTTGTTGCTAAGAAAGAAAATAAGTTCAATATGGGTAATGTCAGAACTGATGTAGTTTGATTTTTGAAACATCTAATAAATATGTTAGCTAAAAAAAAACAAACTGTTATTTTCTCACACGGTAATGCTTGTTATCTCTTTTGCTCTTAAAAGCAGATATACTACATTTGAGTGGAATTAGGGAAGATCGGGTTCTTCTCACACATCTGTTCTCTGGCTGCCCCCCGGATTCTAGGGCCTGTAGAAAGAGCAAGGCTCCTGGGTCTTGGCGGGGGGGTTGTTGCCTGGGTGGCCTGCCGGTGCCGGGGCTGTCATTTCAGCTTTCCCCAAAAGGCGGGTGGAGGGAGGGATGACTGGGGCACTGAGGGGAGGAATTGGCCATGTAAATTATTTGGGGGGGATGGAGGATCTGGTTGGAGGGCCTGTGCGGGATATGCTGTTCCCGACCCCGGAGGGCTTTTACTGGGGGTGGTCTGGTCCAGGTGCGGGGTGGGGAGCTGGGTCCAAAGCAGGAACTAGAAGGGTTAGTGTGGCGGTGACACTGCTCCTCTCTAGAAAGCTTTCATACACACAACTAGAAAACTGTGTGTATGAAAGGTAAAGCTTTTCACCAGTTTATATGAACAGTTCTCACTACTTTGTATGAGAGCTTTGGGGTAGATTATATAAGAGGTAAATGTTTTTACTAGTTTATGTGAGAGCTTTTCACTAGTGTTTATGCACATTTTTCAGTATATTATATGGAAGAGTTTAATTTTATATGTGTATATGCAAGTTAATTCTGAATTATGTCCCTGGGGGCACCTCATAAAAAACAACCTGTCATTTATGATTTCTCACCCTTTACTAGATCTAAAGAAGATAAGATACTTTGGCCAGACTTACTGTTTCAGATTAGCGTGTCACTTATAGTCACGTATAGCATTGATGTTTATGTCAACAGCTCATAGTTTTAAGCCCTTAAGTTGAAAGGATCTTTATTTTTCCCAGCCATTCATGTGATTAAAAAAGGTCATACAACTGCTGGCACAAAGCGGCTTGGATAAACCAGCAGATGACAACACACACACTGATAAATTTCAGCTCCTCCAACTCCCACTTTATGCTGAAGGGTATTTCCAGCCTGATTTATCCAGTCTTTCATAAGAAAACTTTTCTGATAGTCATTCCAAAAGACATTTTAAGAGTTTAAAAAACAACAACACATCTGTAATGTCAAACTTTTGTTATTATTGTTATAATAGCTTTGCTGTTTATCATATCCAGCAAATTAGCACTTAACTAGAAAAAAACCCAAAACATTTTATTATCTGCATATGATTTGGCCCCCCTTTGGGCCAATCAGTAGCAAAAAGGCTGTGCTGTTCTGACCTGCAATTTTAGCATATGCTGATTGCCAGTCATCATAACATCAAACTGTTTTGTCAAGAGACAAAAAAAAACAACAACAAAAAAAAAACACTTTTTAAAATGATTAAACAGGGAGTTCAGTTATCAGACTAAAAATATGGCAAATTCAGGACGCCTCTCTGCTCATTACATTGATATTGAGGCATGTATTTCATTACAGTTTATTAAAGCACTTTTTAGAAATGGCAAAGAAGAATGAACAATCTGTTATTCTGATGGAAAATAATATGATATAGTGTACTAGTGTAGCATCTGAAGGGCAAGGTTTATGTACAAAATGAAAACCTGTACATGAAAGGATGTTTTTTTTGTTATTTTTATAAAGCGTTTTTATTATGTTTTTTGTTGTTGGCATTAATATAAACATACTGGTGTGATAACTTAATATACATTTGATTGTTTTTTTGGTATACGTCTATTTTGAGTTTGTAGCCCCCCCCCCCCCCCTTGGAGAAAATTCCACAAGCGGCTGCTGCTTTAAAAAGTATAATGATTATCTTTTATTTCCGGGTGCATCATCTCAATCAGCGGCTCCTAACTGTCAATCATTCTGGTGATATGTCTATCAAGGCCGTGCTACGTGCTCATCCAGTTAGCTATCGTTTTCTGTGCATCCACACTTTCAGGCGTATATCTGTGGTGAGCTACGGTTTCATTAAAGCTCAACTTTCTCATTGCAGTTCTTTGAAAATGGCCGAAAGTCGTAAGAGAAAAAGTGTCTATGAAGTTTGTGAGAAGAAAAGAAAAGCCTCAGAAAAGGATGATATATCCCGAAATGCTTTGCACGGAGAGCTCTCCCCGCAAAGCATTATGGGATTTGCTGTCATAACGGCCCGCTGTTGTCATAGGCTGTCGCTACCTGACAGTACAACTAATAACAAAGATGGAGCAAACACCGCGTGTTGGAGGAGGAGTTATGTGACCAACGGGGGGCAATAAGGAGTGATCATCTGTCCGAACGATTAGTTGACTGAGTGCGCTATAAAGTTCAATTCAATTCAATTCAATTTAGTTTATTTATATATCGCCAAATTCACAACACATGTCATCTCAAGGCACTTTACAGTTCAACCAGATCATACAGTCAAATTGATACAAAGTTTTCTATCTAAGGAAAACCAGTTGATTGCAAGTCCCACTTTATATAGTGATTGAGGGATTTAGGGGTTAGGGCGGACACTGAGGCACAGTAAGGTTGCATGTCCTATGAGAAGAGCAACTTTTAAACAGAGAAAGCACGAGGAGAAATGGGTTCCTGCATGCCTTTAATAAGTGTTCCCTCTCGGAGGGGGTACAGGGTTGTGCATTTTTTTTTTTTTAAGTGGAGAGTGTGTTTTTTTTTTTTATTCGCAAAAATCCTCCACAATACATTTAATGCTACATAGCTAATTTAGGTACCCAAAGTTGGATATATGACCCTGAATAAGGTGACAGCCGAAACGCATTGGTCTCCAATAAAGTGTGTTCCTACACTTCAAGTGTTGCTGAAGTTCCACACCTGGTACCCAATGTTCCCACTGGTCTGAAACCTAAGTTTTCCATGCATCATCTTGGTAAACAAGCAAAGCACCATGCAACCGTAATTTGCATGGGTTTAAGAGAATCATATATCTGGAAATGTGCTGCTGTTGGGTTTTACTCCTATAAGGCAGAAAACAGAAAAATGCCAAACAGCCTTGGATGTGTTGTTATGTTTTAGTGAATTACTTGGTTAAGACATAACCTGAAATCCAGGGCCGCATACAATTAATTAAATGCTTCAAACAAAAAAAACAAAAAAACTTCTAAAAAAACATTTTCAATCCAAGACAGAAATGGTTTAAAATTTGAAAATCATAATTTGAAAAAATTTATGTTTTTTTAAGTCACAACTATATTTTAGCATTCAGTGTTTGCTTTACTTGAAAGTGTTTTTTGATTTAATTTTTTTTTTGCATTGAAAGTGTTCTTTGTATTAAGCAACTTTAGAAAAAGAAAATTCTACCTTTCTAGGAATGGGGCCTAAATGACTATATGCACACTCTACAATGTGTATGGAAAAATGAGCAACAATGTAAAACTGCATTGATTCCTCGCTCCCAAAACAAATTTGACATTTAACATTTGACTTATGGGCTGCATGCAGGTTAATGACCTGTTTTCACATTTCAAACTGCTAAGAATGAACAGAATATAACCCTCCCATAAACAACATGCAAATGAGACAGTTCATACACACTGGCCGAAACATTGGTTTGTTTCTCACAGCTGTGGCTGAGGAAAAATGCAAAGTAGATGTTCTCCTGCATTCTACCTAATTCAAAAGAACATATTGTGTCCTCTAAATGTGTCCCACACCATTTAAATGCACATAATTATTCTATCCGAAACAAAAGAAACTATTATTCAATGACTGATGTTTAACTTTACTAAAGAAAATAAACCAATATCCAAAGATCTTATCATAACAAATAGAAAACATTTGGTAACAAAGACGAAATGAACAGCCAAATGAGAAATATAGTTTTTTAAAAAACATTTTTACAAATGACAAATAGTTTATAGGATGATTTTCTGAAAGCATTTCAGCTCTCATACCTTGAAGGCTGGTTCATGCGTGATGCAGCTGTGTTCCAAATAGAGAGAAGAAGATAAACCCACCAGTGGTTTTTCACGGCAACACATCAGAGCAACAATTAAGCAGTGCAATTGTAATGGTGCTGATTGTAATGACAATAACCATCTCAGCAGCCATCGTTGGGACAATCTTGAAGCAATGCCAAAGAATAAACCATTCAACCGACATATGAAAACACACCTATTAGGGCAAATACCACATCTACATGATAAAACCTGGTCGAGACTTCAGGAAACATTTCCAGACATCCCAAGTTCCAGGAACTCATTTCAGAGAGATGAGTCCCTCTGATGCTCCCTCTGATTTTTACAGATGGATTTAACAGTCTTTCTTCAGTTCTAAATCAAATTTTATAGAAAACAGTAGTTTTAACTTAAATTAAGTCAAAAATATGTAAAATTCCTAAATTATAAATGGATATTGACCTCATAAGAAATAGAAATTTTATTTAACCTAACTTCACTTCATGCAGCTCTCTTAATAAATTTGAATTCCTTGCCCTTTATTTCATGCTTTTCTGTGCCCCCATGAAAACAGGCTGACACGAAAAGCCAAATAACTGCCACAAAAAACCATTGCTTCCCAAAGCAATGGATAAGGAAGGAACCAGTGATATTACTCAGAATATTGGGATCCATTGAAAAAAACTTTGCTGAGCTATTGATACCAACCTTGAGGAGAACAAGCTGTTTCCAGACAGCAGGCAAATGCTTGAGAACATTCAGCTCTCTCCCAGACAGCCTCATAACAAACCAGCTGCTAAATGAAGAACATTAAAAGTAACTGATGATGCTGTGAGTGAGATTAAACACTTCTTTACTGAGCAAATACAGTAGCAGCCATTCAAAATTTCCCCACTTTCCTTGATGGACTCTTGGCTGGTCCCCTAAGATTCCTTTTTAAACTCTCTGGATTTGTGGACATTAAAGGAATAGTACACCCAAAACATGATTAGCCTTCATTTTCTACTCACCCCCATGCTGAACAACACTCTGGAGTACTTTTTTGATATCTCAAATGCATCTGGAGATCAGGGAGGCTTCTTGCTGTCTGCTGACATTCAAATAATGGAGGTCTATGGTGACCGAGACAGAAAGGTCCATAAAAGTCCACAAAAAACGTGTCAATATTCCTCCATACTGCTCGTCCAATGTATTCCAAGTGTCCTGAGTGGGTAGCATCCAGAATTTACTCGAAACGAAGTCATTTAGAATGTTTTTAGAGCATAAACAGTAGTGTATAGGACTTCCTGAAAGTGCTCGCCGGCGCGTTCATGACGCTACGGAAGCCGGCAGACCAAGCCAGATGAAAGTGCGCATTCAGCTCGGCAAAGAACTCTTGCTCTTCCTCAACACTGAAGTTCTCAGACATTTTTCTTTCGTTGTTTCTTTCTTTGCACAGGTAAACAGCACATTTCTTCTTCTACGCTTGCATTATCGGCAGAGCAGACGCTGAATGCGCACTTTCATCTGGTTTGGTCTGCCGGCTTCCGTAGCGTCATGAACGCGCCGGCGCGCGCTTTCATGAAATCCTATACACTACTGTTTATGCTCTAAAAACATTCTAAATGACTTCGTTTCGAGTAAATTCTGGATGCTACCCACTCAGGACACTTGGAATACATTGGACGAGCAGTATGGAGGAATATTGACACGTTTTTTGTGGACTTTTATGGACCTTTCTGACTCGGGCACCATAGACCTCCATTATTTGAATGTCATCAGACAGCAAGAAGCCTCCCAGATCTCCAGATGCATTTGAGATATCAAAAAAGTACTCCAGAGTGTTGTTCAGCATGGGGGGTGAGTAGAAAATGAAGGCTAATCATGTTTTGGGTGTACTATTCCTTTAAGATCTAAAGAAAAGCATCACGTCCTGGTCAGAACCTGTAATTCACTGAAAGGGTGGAGTCAAAGTAAAGAAAAAGCATGCCCAGGAGAAGGCCAGTGGCTGGAAATTTGCTGCCATTCAGCTGGTGTTTGACCGGGAAGGGTCATTTTAAATAGCTGCTACTGTACAAGTTATTACAAAAGCAGTCAATACACCACTGTCAACTCCGGTAGCAATGTTGTCACCAGTTAGAATAATTTTGTTAAAATGCCCCATTTCTGCCAAATAAACTGCAAGGTTAAGAAGAAAACGTTGAGCAGCTAAACTTCTCTAACTGTTGTCTTTGTGTTTTACCTACAGGTTTTTAAAAAAGGTTAAACCGGTTTTAGAGTCTGTTTTGATACAAATCATAAACATGTCCCTCATGTCGAGTGTTTTCCCTAAGCCTTAAAAACAGCAAATATCAAACTATTGTTGAAAAACAGAAGCTTTGACAGATTAATCCTGCAGAACCACTGGCTCTTCTCAGACCTGCTCTTCATTAGCATAATTATTTAAATAGTTGTGTTTCCATGCCAACCACAGCACAAAGACTGCCCTGATTAAGGTGTTCAATGACATCCGTATAAATTCAGACTGTGGAAGAACCACAGTGCTGGTATCATTGGACTGAAGTCCAATGATACCAGCACTGTGGCCTTTCTGGTACAGCACTGAACTGGTTTAAATCCTACCTGAAGTACAGGGACTTCTATGTGTCAGTAAGGAACTCTAAATAAGAGACCAGAAAAATTGGATGCGGGGTTCCCCAAAGCTACATTCTGGGGCCCCTGCTATTCAACATCTACATGCTCTTTATAGCTTAGACCAGCGGTCCCCAACCACGGGGCCACGGTTGGATTGATACTCCAGCTCGTTCCCCTCAGAATCACAGCCTACAAAGGCAGAGTCATAGAAGAATTTCTAGAGATAGCAGCTGTCTGTATTTTACGTGAAGTCCAAGGTTTAGAGGGTGGAGAGGAATGCGGACAGAATGGTGCCCTGGGGCCCCCAGCACTGCAGACCGCCACCTCTGACTGACAGGCATTCAGCCTCGCATGCTGAGGGTGTTCAGTGAGGTAGTTGATGGTCCGGGCAGCGAGATGTCTATCGAATCAAGCATCATTTAGCTTCCCCCTCAGCAATTCTGGTCTGATGAAAGTGCTGGAAAAGTCAAAGAACATGACTCTCACTGCGCTCCCTGCAGCAGGTCCAGGGTGGTGTTCACACACTCATGTTCACAGTTTACACCCAACTGAGGCTGTTTTAATCAATTTAGGTGTATTAAGGTGTATGAGGATAAATATGTTTCATCACTCAATTTAAATTATACAATTGCAAACTAATGGAAAAGTCTGATATGTCTTCAGTTTAAATCAAATAAATAAAGCCACATTTCCTTACAGTGTTTAAATTTTAGGGTGTGTTTGCATGGATTTGAAATGTTTGTGTGGCAAATTCTTAAGGCTTAACCCCTAATCCTCCCTAATCCCTAGGCCCTAAACCCTAGGCGACCCCTAGGGTGTCCACTGAGGTACTGCATGAAGGGTCGGGAAAGTTTTGTTTAATAAGATTTTCTTTTTTATATTCCCTCTTGCAATTTTTTCTACTTATTGAAATGTTCTTAAATAATTCAATTCAATTTAGTTGATTTATATAGCGCCAAATTCATCTCAAGGCACTTTACAGTTCAACCAGATCATACAGTCAAATTGATTCAAAGTTTTCTATCTAAACCAGTTGATTGCATTGACTCATTGACTCAAATACACATTTACATGAATTCAACAGATAAATGGAGGCAGAAGATGTCTTTCAGTCATCAATGCTCACATTCAGCGACACACAGGAGCTCTTTCAAGCTGGGCACCATTTCATTCACAACACCTGTCCCATCAACCAGGAATCAGAAATACTTTATTAATCCCAGGACGAAATTACTTTTGTTAAATTAATCCATATGTAGTAGACTGTATATAGGACCAGTTTGATATAACATAATTTCACACAATATATATGATCAGGGGGTCCCTGCTCCATCTCATCATCAGTTCGGGGGTCCTTGGCCTGGAAAATGTTGAAGACATCTGCCCTAGACGTCTGCCCTAGGCCCTAACCTGTAATTCTTAAGGATAAAGTCATTTTGATTGCCACACACATTGTGTGTTAGACATTGTACCACACGTTTCTTGTATGTAAACACACTTAATACATGCGGCTCCAGAACACAAAATGTATTTAGCAAAGTACTACAACTGAACAATGCTGTACTTAGACTTAGACAGACTTAGACAGATTTATTTTGTCATTTTTTAATACATGAGTGTAAAAAAAATTAATTTTGATTAAAACACCTCTAGACAATTTCATTTTTTTAAAGTGCAGCCTTGAAAACAGTAATAAATACATAAAAAATTGTAATAAAAACATACTACTATATAATTACAGTCATATGTTTGTTTCTTTCATATTTACAATCTCTCTTCAAGCCAAAACAAAGAACCCAAAAGTAAACAAAGACCAATATTTACAGATCACATTAATTCAGTTTAATTTGGTTCATTTATAAAGCACAGCTTCACATAAAAGTAATCTCAAGGAACTTTGCAGAGAGAATTGAATCAAATCATACTGAAATATTGAGAATTGAATGATGAGAAAACTTACATCCAAAATAAAATAAAAAGACTTGAACAAACCCCAGGAAAACGATCACTGTTCCAACTTTAGCCAACTTGTCACCAACTCTTTGTTTTCTAAAATGAATTCTAGAACATTAAGTTGAGAAATAAGCAACTTCAGTTGAAGTTGACTAAATCAAGAGACATTTTCCTTAAGTGAGTTTTTTTCTGCCCAGTTTGCAGAATCTCCTCCAAATAAACATCCTCTGAATGTCGAAGCAACAAGCAGAATCCATACATACTATTTTCACTTCCTATGCTTCCTGAATAGAGAAGCTTTGCATGTAACTCTCAGAGTACTTTGCAACCCAATAGCGTCATTCATCTATGTATATGACTTTCTGAATTGGGGTCGATGAGGCGGTGAAAGGAAGTCGCTCTGAATAAATAGCAGCTGTGCCTGAACCTCACCATGAACTCCATAAATGAGAGGAAAAAAAATCACAAAACCTATCATATGATTCAGAGTGAGGCTTTAATGAGTGGATTGGAGGCTGAATGAGCGTTTCTCCTATGCATGCACCAGTCTTTTTATGCCGATTAAATGTTGAGATCTTTTGAATCTAAACTTTCTTAGTTACAAATTGCATCTGAAAGAGGACCTTCTGACACCGGTGGATGAGTAAAGCCTGACGTGTCAGACTTGGTCAATTCAATAAGTTGAAATGTGTTGGAGATTTCATTACATAAGAGTTATTCTAAGCCAAAGTCCAGAACAACTGTGTTAAGTTCCATAACGATGTCACTGGGTAGACAAAAGGCTATAAAACACTTACAGCCTTAGAGAATATTTCCTGGCCTTGCTTTCTGTCTCATTAAATTGTTCTAAACAGGTGATAACACCAGGAGAGGATAACCTGTGTAAATAGAAAAAAACGTTTTATTAGCAATTTTGAAAAAGCTATCAAAAGCACCCTGGCTTTAAACCTAATAGTTGGTTATGTTACCAATAGCAGACAGACTGACAGCAAGTGTTTGTGAGTCTGTTAAAATGCTCCTGAAGGATTGTGTCCTCTAAACTTTGAAGGGTTGTGTATACTCCCGCAGCAGTGCGTCACAGTTAGCTTGTTGCAGGTATGATGCAGATATTTTTGATTTATACCAAATTTTGAAGCGTGGTCTGCACTATGTTATTCCAGGCGACAACGCAAGAGGGACAATCACCAACTAGCTAGTATCGTGGTTGTCCGTGTGTCGGTTTGACGAGTTTGTTCGCTGTCTGCAACCCCTCATCCAATGCCAGACGACGCACACTTCATCCGTGAGTGTTCCCGAAAGACTGGCCGTGGCGCTCTGGCTTCGGGTGAAAAACCAACAATAAATCATGTGTTTTTAATTAAGAGTAAATTTCATTTGAATTGACTTTTATTTGAGACATCCATGTTTGTCAAAGAACACTACTGCCACCTACTGGTTTGTGACGTCACGGTGCGGTATCGGCTGTTGATCAAGTCACAGTGCTGTATCTGGTGTTTGTCACAACGCGCTATTATCCAAGTCATCTTGAAAACATTCTTCTTCCAAATGTTGGCTACATATTACGGGTTTTTTCTCTGGCCAGAAGTTCGATGGCAAATCCTCCCTCTTCAACTCGGCAACATTAAAGGAAAAGTCCAGTCAGCAAGGAACAACCAATGGATCATTAACTATACCTATACAGTAATATGTTTGCTCTGACTTAATTAATTTAATCAGTAATAAAATAAAACTAATAATTTTACTCGATCACTGAGTCTGGGAGCGGCCAATTTTGCTGGAATATAGTAACACTTCACTTTAGTGGTATTGTGTTCTTTGACAAACATGGATGCCTCCAGTAAAGCACATTCAAATGAAAATTACTCTTAATTAAAAACACTGATCATTTATTGAACAGTATGTAATAATTTCATATTTAAAGTCCTTTCAGAAGTTTGAATTCCTTTAAGCTTACGTTGCAATATGTTGCAGATTGCAACAGCCATTGAAAACGTTGTTGTCACTCAAACTTTCCTTTGATAAACCTGCTTCCTCTGCCAGTAAAATCTGAAACAGAAGGTCAAGGAATCTATAAACCCACTTAATGATCCTTTTTTTCATGTCATTTTTTTGTTGCAGCAATTAATTTATCCAAAATTACTCACTGTGTTCCACCAAGATTGATACATAAAATGACTTTGATCATGATCCAAAAAACTGTTTTCTTCTAGGAGAAGCCATTTAGAAGTGACATAAAGAGTAGTGATGATAAACTTCCAGCCCACACAGTGAGGGAATAGACTGCAGATCTCAGGAAAAAAAACAACAAAACTTTTCTCTCTTATACTCCCTCCCTGCTTTGTCTTTGTTTGAGGCATTAGGATCTGACACAAGGAAGCCAAAATTATAAATCTGCTAAGGGGGAAAAATTTACCCATGGATTTTTATAATGATCTATTTTTCTTACACAACCACACACACAGATGCACACCGCATAAAGAGACTCCTTACATTTACCAAAGCCCCATTTCAGAGCTTCCTCTTAGTGACTACTAGACAAATGAAAGCACTTTTTTGCAGTATAATTTGGATTTGTTATCACAGTCTATTACATGGAACGCCTGCATGGCTGTGATGCATGCTCAGAGATGAGCGGGGGTGAAGAACAGAGGAGGAAGACAGAGCATGAGGGGGGGAATGGGAAAGTGCACCAACCAGAGAGAGCTTCATGTCCTTAAGGCAAGGCTATTTAATATTTAAGTCAGTTTATAACCTTTCATTGCACAGGTCTTCAGAGGGAAATTAATCTTGCATGAAGGGTGATTTCTATGACGAATTACGAGGCTCCACACAGTGACCGCAGCTCACACACAGTTCATCTTTGGCAATCTATTTAAAGAATATTTAGAATCTCTTTGTTAGAATAAGTCACTTTTTTCATTCTGGTGTCACAGTTACTCTGCCCCTAGAATCAAAATGAAAATTAAACAGAAATTGGAAAATCTTAAAAAATATTAAAATCAACAATGAATATTAAAAAGGAGGTGAAATTGGAGTCTAACCAAGACCAGTACAGCACTAAGAACTCATTGCATGGTTGTGAAACTTAATGTGGCTTACCATGTTTGATTGATGACATGATGTTGTGTTTTACAGGCTGCTTCACTAAGAAGAAGCAAGCGCATAACCTTTAAAAGTTAAAAACAGCCATGTGAGGCACATGTTTTGGTGCAATTACACCAAACACAAACAATGCAAATGGTGTGCAAGGAAGCTGTGAAAGGTGCTGTGGACACACAGACAGAGCAAAGCCACTGGAGATCAATAGATGCAAGGAAGTTTCGCACATGTTCAAAAGTTGGAACTACTCTGGAAATGTTCATCACATTAACCAGTCAAGGACTTGATCTGATGATTACATAATCAGACTAGTCTATTAAGAGAGAGCAGAAGAAACTCAATTTTTTTTTTTTTTTTTTTTAATTAACCTGAGGTTCATCCATCCCATATAGGGTACAGCATACTGGGTCCTGGGCCGAGGAAGGTATTGCTGGATGCATCCACCATCCAGCTGTTGCTGTTTGAACAGGTGTTGGTAACTGAGAGACAATCTAGAGTTCAGGTTGTAGGTTTCTTAGGTTTCTTAACCCTGGTCCTCCAAGCCCACTATCCTAAATGTTTTCGGTGTTTCTCTGCTTCCACACACCTGACCTGAATGAAGAGATAATTAACAGGCTTTGGCAGCATTTGAGGAAATGCAATAATTTCAATCAGGTGTGCTTCAGTAGAGACATATCTAAAACATGGAGAGTGGGCTCTTAGGACCAGGGTTAAGAAACCCTGATCTAGAGAACCCAGGGACTGCAGTGTCTTTGTTTAGCTTTCAACTTTACATAAAAAAGGAGGGTGGAGGGGGGCCGTGGGTAAGTTGTGCCACCGCCTGTTTTTAAGAAGGAAATTGGTCATATCATCACATTTTTTGAAGAGACAGTCTTCTCACTCTCATTGCTGAAAGGTAGGACAGTTACAGTAGTAGTATTCAAAATTTACCCCACTTCCCTTTATTGGCCCTTGGCTGGTCCCCTTTAGTTCCTTTTTAAATATAAATATTTTTACTAAAATACTCTTTATGTCATGATTTGTGGACCTTAAAGGAATAGTACACCCAAAACATGATTAGCCTTCATTTTCTACTCACCCCCATGCTGAACAACACTCTGGAGTACTTTTTTGATACCTCAAATGCATCTGGAGATCTGGGAGGCTTCTTGCTGTCTGCTGACATTCAAATAATGGAGGCAGAAAGGTCCATAAAAGTCCACATAAAACGTGTCAATATTCCTCCATACTGCTCGTCCAATGTATTCCAAGTGTCCTGAGTGGGTAGCGTCCATAATTTACTCGAAACGAAGTCATTTAGAATGTTTTTAGAGCATGAACAGTAGTGTATAGGATTTCCTAAAAGCGCGTTCACGACTCTACGGAAACCGCGGCAGACCAAACCAGATGAAAGTGCGCATTCAGCGTCTGCTCTGCCGATAATGCAAGCGTAGAAGAAGAAATGTGCTGTTTACCTGTGCAAAGAAAGAAACAACGAAAGAAAAATGTCTGAGGACTTCAGTGTTGAGGAAGAGCATGAGTTCTTTGCCGAGCTGAATGCGCTGGTTTGGTCTGCTGGCTTCCGTAACGTCGTGAGCTCGCAGGCGCGCGCTTTCAGGAAATCCTATACACTACTGTTTATGCTCTAAAAACATTCTAAATGACTTTGTTTCGAGTAAATTATGGACGCTAAAGAGAAGTGTCATCTCCTGGTCAGATCATGTAATTAAATGAAAGAGTGGAGTCAGAGTAAAAAAAATATGCAAGATGAGGTCACTCCAGTGGCGAGGGGATTTAGCTGAGAGTTTGAGGGAAGTGGGCTGCCATTTGGCTGGGAACGGACATTTTGAAATACTGCTTTTTGGCTTTTTGTCATTTGAGGAACAGCTGAAAGACTAGCAAAGCTTAGATTTGCTCTATTAAAAAAATGTTAAACTGCATAAATACTCCATGAAAGTGAAGTTAACATCACAGATATAGTGCTACTACTACAGAGCTTAAAGTTGCAAGATTTGAACCACAGAGTGAACCTGGGATGACAAAGTGTGCAGACAAGAAGACCTTAAAGATCTCAACCTCCATGAAAGCTAACCCTGTTAGCCAAGCAAGCAGTAAAGCTAACCAGAGTAACAACATGAGACATGTCCTTGCAGAAACTCACATGTAACGGCTGACATGTCTACAATGAAGTCAAACACAACAGAGCTGAAAACAATCAGGAGAACAGAGGGAGATGTAAAAACCTTTAGCTGGTTGGACTGAAAGAAGGAAAAGAAACAGGGAATGCAATTAACAAATACATGAAAAAGATACTGAGGGACTGGGGCTACAGGGAGAGGAGGAGCCACAGAAAGGACCAAGTCAAAATGATGGTTGTAATAATGAGGTTTAATGGTCATATTGGTGAGGCTTCTGTGCTATACGGCCTGAAAGAAAGTTTTGACAGATACGAAAATGAAGAGATGGGTAGAATGGAAGAACTAAAATTTATCTATGAAAAAATGACCAAGAAGCATCTTAAAGGAGAAGTTCACTTTTTAACACTTTAAGCCCATTTTCTGTAGTGTCCAGGATGAAATCGAATGATCGACACCAAACTTTTGACAATTGCTCCTGTCTCTGCTTTTTGGCTCATGCAGAATCCCCCCCTGGCTGCTCCAGAATGGCTTCCATAGAGCATGTCCGATAATGTCCTTAAAACAACCTTAAACGTTCTTTTTTTAAAATATGCTACTCACCGGGTTGTCAGCGCTGTTCAATGACGTTCCAAAAAATGTTTCGTAAAGAAAAACCGTTCCTGTAGTGTTTTATTTAGCATTTTGTAAATCCCATTGAGTTCTGTTGGAATAGTCAATATTCCCCTGCCACCGGAAACGGAAATGGGGCCTGTTTACACAGTTGTAGTCTTTTCGCTTCACTCTGTGTACTCCGACGTCGAGGTGCTAACGTCTCTGTTAAACACTTTAAAAAACTCTGAAAATGGAATACGAAAGGTGGATTCTTGATTCTCGACGTTCTCCCTGAGTGTTTGTGGGTTTTCTCTGGGTACTCCGGCTTCCTCCCACAGTCCAAAAACATGACAGTTAGCTTAATTGGCTTCTCTAAATTCTCCTTAGGTGTGAATGGTTGTTTGTCCTGTTTGTCTCTGTGTTGCCCTGCGATGGACTGGCAACCTGTCCAGGTTGGACCCCGCCTCTCGCCCGTAGACAGCTGGAGATAGGCACCAGCAGCCCTCGCTACCCCACTTGGGATTAAGTCTGTCAGAAAATGGATGAATGGAAGTGATGGACATATTAATATAGTGACATGCAATATTAATGGGTGTAGAATATCTGAAGAATCTACTCACTACCTTAAATTAAAGATATCGTTGTTGCTTGTATTCAGGACAATTATTCTAGGATCAAGATGAAGTTTTAAAAATCAAACCTGACTGGGTTGGCCGTGTCTTTCATAACCTCACAGCTGTGAGGTTGTCATCCTAATAAACAAGAAGCTGAATATTGTTCTATTAAATCAATTGAAAGACTCCAGTGGGTGTATCTCAGTTGTAGAAGCACTTGTTAATGGAATTATTGCAGTGCTCTGCAAATCATATGCCCCAGAGAAAACCAGTCCTTTTCCAGGGGGTCAATAAAATATTAAAGTAAAGTCAGTACAGGTACATCCCCAGAGGCAGGAGAGCTGAAGATATTTTACAAGAGTAACTGCATTTAATATATATTGGGAGACCCATGAGGTGAGGGCCTAGATGGGGGCGGAATGATCAAGAGCGAGACATTTCTTATTAGAGTACTTACGCATGGTGACGCGCAGAGGGCTAACACAGAAAACGGAAAATAGGAGATAACTGAAAGACTGATTATATAACCCTGTTATACTACATTAAGAAGCAGACACGCTACTTTGATGGTTTCCAAAAGGGCTGATCGGGGCAAACATGGGACAAGGTCAGGGGAGAGGTGGAAGAGGAAGTTTAGAAAGCAGCATTTAGGGTGACTGGAAATGAAAAGCAGCAGAGTGGGGATTACAATGGGTGTCGAAATTTTGTGACTTCAATTCTGTGACGACTCCTGACTGGAGGCAGAGTGCAGGGAGGTTGATCTTGGGTAAGCTTCCTTTCACAGGCTGCATATATGTAAAGATAGTCATTAAAGTTATTTAGACTTACTTAGACAACTTTTATTTTCATTTTGTATCCACAGTGTGTATACAAAACAAAACAGTAAATTAATATTTCCATTCCATAACGTGCAGCAGTGATCAAATGTAAAATGTGTGGGAGATGAAAAAAAACATGGTGCCAAGAAAAACACATTGTTATGGAAGATAAGAGCATTACTATATATGGTGCAAATATGCATTATTTTTTGTTTGGTGTTATCAAGTAAATTCAGTTTATTTCTACAACGCCAATTCAGGACATTTATCATCTCAAGGCATTTTACAGTTCACCACATCAGACAGTCAAGTTTTTTATATCTATGGAAAACCAGCTGATTGCATCGACTCATTAAATCTTCAGTAATCCCTCACACTAAGCATGACTGTAGCGACAGTGGAGAGGAAAAACTCCCTTTGAACAAGAGAAAAACCTCTGGCAGAACTAGGCTCAGTGTGAGCGGCCATCTGCTGAGGCCGACTGGGGTTCAAGGAGACAGAAGCAGAGATAGAAAAAGAAGCATAGATACAAAAGACAACTGTCAAGCAGCTCCACAGGCGGCCCTGTCCAGGAAACACACAGCCAGGCAGACGAGCCAGCTCCCATGTCAGAGGATGAAGAGAGCACATCCAGCCAGTCACAGTCAGAGAAACAGGACTACACTGGAAAAAAGGCTGATTTCGAACACCTGTAAAGTGTGATGCAGTCTGTGACTTAATTTTTCAACAGTTCATCAGTCTGATGGCGGTGGGGAAGAAGCTGCTGCAGAACCTGCTGGTCCTGCATTGAATGCTGTGAAGCCTCTTCCCAGAGGGCAGCAGGGAGAACAGTCCATGGTGGGGGGGTGAGGGGTCATTGATGATGTCACGGGCTCGGGACACACAGCGCTGGGATGAAATGTCTTTAAAGTTGTGGGAAATCATATTTAAATGTCAAATCATTCTGCCTTAAACATGTATATAAATGTACTGTTCATTGTACTCTCCTCATCCTCCACAGGAAGTATAAGTGCTTTGTGTTCTTTTGACAAGCTTTGCAAATAATTGTAAAAACAAATACCTCAAAAATAATTTGCCATATTCACTCTTTGTAATTGAAAATAATTTGCAACAGAATAAAAAATTCATTAATGACCAAAGGCAGATCAGTATGCACACATTTCCTTTCCTGCATGAAAATTACATTTATTATAATGTTAGGTAAACATTTCTTCAAGATCCAACATGCAGTAGTTATTAACAATTCTATAAGTGTTTAAAAATAGATGTTGAAGGACTTTAGGGATACATTCACAATAACTCTGGACCCCAGAGTAACAGAAACCACATTGTGCTGCAAAACATTCATAGGAATATTCTGATGAAGATATTGTGGAAACAATAAATTGTTTACTTGTTTTATTCTATTTTTTATAGAGGAAGAATTTGAAACTAGACAATTAGATTTTTTTGGCTTCCGGTTGGTCCAGTTATCGATGGCATAGTAAAATCTATAGGTTTTTTTTTTTTTTTTACCATGTTTTAAAATAAATATTGTAAAACTTTGTAAAAACCAAATATATTATTAACAAAATAAATAAATAAATAAAAAGGTTAGGAAATTATGTATTTATTTCCCTGGTGTTACCCTTCTTACAGAAAATGTTTGTTTAAAATCTAAAAAATATGATCCAAATAACTGTATGAGCCATGGGATTTAGAATTGTGTTTTTACCTTTTATAAAGCAGATTTCTGGTATATTCAGATGATTAACTTCTCTCAGGCACCTTTCCAGGATGATTAAATCTGCATATGTTTAGCCCCACTGGAAGAAAAAACCTTCATTTAGACTCAAACAGGCCTATCTCACGTCTTCCCTTAATTAGCAAGATTATTTAGACAAATGCTCAACAAAACAAATCATTTTCTGCAAGGAAAATGAAGTTTCTCAGAACTTGAGAAAATGTTCTCTATGGAAAAGAAGAAAAAAAACACACAAAAAAACAACAAAAACAGTGGTTTTGTGCGGCTGCTTAGAATAAAGGAACCCAAAACATGAAAATAAATATAAAAGTTGCTCTGGATGAGCAAAGTATGGTGATATGGTGTAAATGCTCTGGATATGCAAGCATGCACAGCTGTCAAGTTTGGTGGACCGGACCCTAACTAACAACCTAAACAGGATTCTCAGGGAGATTACACATTTAAAAAAACATTAAAAGGAAAGCTTACATTCAAATTTCCTCTAGGGGGGGCATCCCCTTAAGTTCTCTGCCAGGGCTCGGGTTAATTTACATTATTTTGTAGTAACGTCTATGTTCTCATCAACCAATAATTTAAATTAGTGGTCTTCATAATGACTGGCCAGTCAGTTGTAGCCGATTAGGTGAAAATCAGCCAATTTGTGTGGACTGCTGATTCATAAGCGAATCCTGCTATTGAAGCAGAACTACAGGGATCCATGAGCTGATTTACCAGAACCTTGAGCATTGGACATGTGCAAGCAAGGGAGTCCTTCTTTTTCTTCCAGACTGACGAGTCCGACTAGTGCCATCTGTCAGCACTGAGTCTGACGTGTGGTTTTTGGATGTACAGTGTGGCAGCAGGTGGATCCCATCAGGGCCTCGAGCTGTACAATGTAAGAACATACACCGTGAGCTGGGAACTTTTAAACTCTACAGTTTCATTGTACAGTTTGACCTGTAGCTCAGTATGATGTATGCCCAGCCTTTACTGTTTCTTTCCCAGACAGAGCCACCTGTTGACCTAGTGTAACATTTCTAACAATTAAAGTATTGTTTTATCCCTGCTTCTATGTTTCACTTCAATGTCTGCTCCTTGAACCCCAGTCGGCCTCAGCAGATGGCCGCTCACACTGAGTCTGGTTCTGCTGGAGGTTTCTGCCTGTTAAAAGGGAGTTTTTCCTCTCCACTGTCGCTACAAGCATGCTTAGTGTGAGGGATTGCCTTCGAGTCAATGAGTCGATGCAATCCACTGGTTTTCCTTATAAGAAAACTTTGTATCAATCTGACTGGATGATCTGGTGAACTGGAAAGTGCCTTGAGATGACATGATGTGAATTGGTGCGATAGAAATAGTTATTCCTCTCCACTATCGATGCTTGAATGCTTGGTATAAGGGATTGCTGTAGATTCAAGGACATAATACAAGTGAATATCTACTGTTAGCAATTGCTCACCCAGGGGAAGCATCTCCTGTAACGCCAATGACTCAATGCAATCAACTGGCTTTCTTTTGATTGAAAAGTTTTTACTAATCTGATTGAATTGTCTCTGTAATGTTCCTTGAGATGACGTGTTGTGAAGTGGTGCTAGTCAATAACAGAACTGAATTAATTTGGGGGTTAGAAAATTGTCTCTGACTGTGTCAAGGCTGGTAGATTGTGGCATCTTTGGTTAGAAAGAAATCATAATGCTACTTTTCTTGTAACTTGAACATGGGTAACTGCCTCCTGTTCCACCAGACAAAAATACCTGCGAGTCAGTAGGCACAATCCAATTAAGGTTTCACAAAAAACATTTTCTCACAATTGCTGGATTTATTTACATAAAAAAATCATAACAAAATGACCTTCTAAATATAATGTTTAGAAGAAGGTGGTAGCAGCTTGAAGGGGCTGCATACGGTGAGTCTGCTTAATACTAAAGGTTATTCAAGAATAAATATTTTCTTAACTGTCAAAAATGGTAATAATAAGAAAGAAAACTGATTTGCATTTGGTTAAATGCCCTCATGATGAAAACACAGGTGGAAGACAATTTGTGTTATTGCCAGAACATGCCAGGGGAGCAGAAGGGAAGCTCAGAGGCCAGCTGGGAAACCTGTGTGCTGACCTTGAGATCAGGAAACTTGTCACATTTTTTTCAAAACAGCACCTGGAGATGACAGTTCTTTTCCCAGCGCCACCATGCAAACAAACATGAGAGGTCCACAGCTGCTTAATAGAATGTCCAGATTCCCCTCCACCCAGCCCCATGTGATTAAATACAGTAACGTAACCCTGACTCTTGTCCAGAATGAAGAGGAAATCTCATCATCCCAGCAGAAGCATCAGATGAGTTTACAGACCAGAGGGTTGCTATGGAAATGCAAACTCTTATACCAGTACATGTCATCTTGTCTAGTACAGCCCATCACTTCATTGTTTACACCTGCCTCCCCTTGCAGTGTTGAAGGGGGCTTGGTGCCTATCTCCAGTCCATCCATCAGTCCATCACAGGACTATATATAGACACCCGGTCATGCCTGCACTCACTACTTAACCTAACAAACAAATTCTGAGACACTAGAAGAGATCCAGAGTGCGTGGAGACAACACAGGCATGTGAGGAAGGAGGTGCAAACAGAATAAAGGCAGACATTTGCAGATGCTGACTTCTATTTGTTAACCTTTCAAAAGTTCGGTGCTTTTGTAAACCACTTGCTCCAGCAGCAGCGCCAAAATCTAGTGTCCTGCAAATTTAGATGCTCCAGTTACCCTACACACCTGAATCAAATGGCTAATCAGGCTTACTACTATGCAGTCAAGCTCCACAGAGCTGTTCTAAAGTGCTCATATTGCTGTCTGGAGTGTTGAAACGCCCACTCATTTCCAATTTGCAGGACAGGTTTCTTTTGGGACTGGAGTTTGAGACCTACTACCTTAAGAATGACTGCAAATCAACTTCTGAAAAAAAAAAAAGGCAGTTGCCTGTGATTGCTGCGCCTACAGCAATCTGACCATCTTGATTATTGATATTGTGAATGTAACATCAACCATGTATTATTTATATAATTTTAGGTATGTTGTCTGCTCAATACAAGAGCAGCTTAGTGAGTGGCGGCCTAGTGGTTAGGGAATAGAGCTTGAAATGCTGAGGTTCTGAGTTCCAGCCCCACTCCCACAGATTGAGCAAAATACCCTTAGCCCCACACTGCTCCCTGGGTGCTGTACAATGGCAGCCCACTGCTCCCCAAGGGGATGGGTTAAATGCAGGGAGAGAATTTCGTTGCTCTGTACTTGTGACAGTGTAATGACAATAAAATATGGAAGAAGGAGAAGAAAAGCAAAATCCATGCCAAAATGTACAATGAAACGTACTGTAATTAGTATGATGTACTTAGGTCCTATATCTCAATGATAAAATTCAGCAGCTGCTGAATTCAAGCTCAGCATAAATGTGAGCCCTGGTTTAGGAACTATGTGAGATTTTGAATACCTGACATGGATCAGAACCCACAGATAACTGCACACGTACTTCCAATTTAATTCTAAATAATTATTTAATTAAATTTAATTTCTAAAACAACTATTGTCTGAAAAAATTGACTGATGGATGTTCGATCATTCTCTTTTTTTAGAGCCTTATCAATTTAAAAAAAGTTAAAAAACAAACCAATGGACGTTGTTTTTCTGTTTTAAAGATGTTTCACTTCCCATTCAAGAAGGTTCCTCAATTCAAAATGTCTGGAGTAGAGTTTGAGTTACAAGCTTTATAGAGAGGCACAAACAAAAGCCTTGTTATGGCTCAGAAAACATGCAAATAAAACCGAAAAAACAGGTCCACCCCTTACTAATGGGGATTCGTTGAGGTCTTTTTTGGCCTGGCTGACCAGGTGACATGTTTTGGTCCCCTGGATGGCGACAGGGGTTGAGATGAAGAAATTAACTCTATTGCTGCGTTGTAGGCGGTGGTGTCAAAAATACTCACATTTGTTACTTAAGTAGAAGTATAGATATAGCAATTAAAAAACACTCTGGTAAAAGTTAAAATATCAACTTGACCTCCTTACTCAAGTAAAGGTGAAAAAGTATGTGCTCCAAAAACTACTTAAAGTATAAAAGTATAAAGTAACCTTTAAAAAACAGCCGTCTCCTGATACGCTCTCGCCTGTGTCCGACCTTTCAGACATTTCAACATCTTTTTCTGAATCCCACATTGTAGCATGGCATAGACAATTCATGTTAGCAGTTTGAAGAACACCTGATTGCTTCTGATGGTTTCCTTTAGCTAACCAATGAGTGTTTGCATTCTATGACTCATCCTATGACACTAGTTTTCACTAGATGTGGATGGAGCCAATGATCTGCATTGGATGGCGCACATGACGGGAAATAAATATTTATAAACATTAAACAAGGGGTAACCAATTAAGAATCAGTGGGATCTGAATAAAGAAAATCATCAACCAGTAAAGGTCTGGAGACATTTTTAATGATCTGTTACTTTAAACACTGAAATAAAGTAAGATGTGTATGCATTCATGTTTATGCATTCATGTCATATTATAGATTTTTTGAAATAAAAAGCTAGCAGATGTGCATAATCAAAAAATAAGAAATACAATTATAGAGCATTAAGTATTGTAAGAAAGCCCAAAATGTATCTGAATAAATACATTATTGTATGAGTTAAGTTCTGTTCCATTTATGTCTCTTTCCTTGTAAGTTTGAAATGCCCCATGCTTGTTAGGGTCCTGTTTGTAGGGTTTGTTTTTTGGTTTTCTTTTAGTTTCTCCTTCCACCACTAGATGGTGCCCCTTCCTCGTTTTGGCCTAAAGGGTTGTTTCCTGTTTTCCTCCCACACCAGCGGCTCGTTGGGTCATCACCAGAGGAGTATTTGAGCAGCAGACTGTCAGCACCTCGACGCCAGTAACACCAGAGTGTTTGCCAGTATTGAGTACCCTAGCCAAACTGAAATTAGCTGAGTCTAACCATTGTGCCTTTGTCTCTCTGAGTGTAAGTTTACCTTTTTCTCCTTTGTGTTCTCCTCCAGGATAACCCTCCTGATCTGCTTGATAAGTCTGGTCCTTCTACCCCCTTGGAAGGAAATATTTGTGTCTCTCTGAGCAAGGGGAAACCTTCACCTGATCCATTCAAGCCCAACTCTGGAAAATCCTGTGACAGTCCGCTCTGTTGCTCCTCTGGACCCATCACTAGTCTGCCTGTCTGCCCTCCAATGAGTACTATTTTCTCTGGAAAATACCCCCACAAACTGGATTCAAGGATCTTCCAAGAACCCCTCGAATGTGAGTCTTTACTGAACCATTCATCAGCCTCGATCATTCTCCCTTCGGCCCTTTACTCAGAGTTTCTGGTTCCGGTTCACCAGATCGCTGGATCTCCCTCTGAGAAAACCTGTTCAATCTATCTCTCTCTCTCTGAGCTTGTAACCTCTGCAATAAACCACTTAACTTTTTCCCTTTGTCTCTGCATGTGGGTTAAATCTCTGAAGCCTATCATGACAATGCTCCTGAATGCACCATAGCTATCTGACGCTCATGAATGCATCACACTGGTCTATGAATGCTGTGCTTTGTAGATGCGCATTTGATTTTCTGCTTAAGACAAAGCTTTGCAGTTTCCAAACTTACGTTGGCTATCACTTTTTGTTGTTGTTTGTGAATAACAAGAGACTACAACAAATAAATCAGCCGTACCTCGGACAAAATCTTTGGATTTAATGTTGTTCATTATACCCTTACATTCGTGCTTTTATAAATGAATCTGCCAAATAACCACACATTTTTTCCCATGACAGGAATATTTAAACATTTTCATATTATTTATATAGCAACAAGTAGCTCCATTGGTCATTTTTTCATCCCTTTTCCTCGTCTATAGTCGCAGTTGTACAGAGTGAGACGCGCTCCCGTGACTGGGGATGCATATTTCGGCAGGGATGCACTTTTTCGTCATAACACCGGACCACGATCTGCTAATCCCTGACCTCTGCATTAAACCGAAGCCAAGAGTAATGAGTAAAGTTTTAAAAATGTAAGGAATAGAAAGTACAGATACTTGTGTGAAAATGTAATAAGTAGAAATCAGAAGCAGGAAGAAAAATAAGTAATGGAGTAAGGTATAGATACCTAAAAAGTGTACTTAAGTACAGTAACAAAGTATTTGTACTTTGTTACTTGACACCTCTGGTTATAGGTTTTTAGAGCTGGAGTCCACCCCCTCTTTTTAAGTTTTTTTTTCTTATCAATGTAAAAATAAAGGATATTAACTTCATAAAAAAAATCACACAAATTTAATCTCAAAATGGATCAAATAAACAAATTTATCTAGGCCTTCTCCTTGTCTCCAAGAAATCTCTTCTCTCAGTAACTCAGTGGATAATTTCTATACTAGATTAAAAAAAATTGACTGATTGCTTTTGTCACGATGAAAACAATCTTTAGAAAGCAAAATCTTCTTTGGAGGATTTTGTGTGGGTTAGAAAGGAGGAAGAGTGTCGAAAAGCTGAACGCTGTGGCTTAAAAGCAATTTTCAAGCTCAGTTTGACATCTCTAAAGACATGCTTCCACTATTTAACAAGGAAGTTAGAAATAAAAGGCAGAGCCTTTCTCTAATATCATCTCAAAGTCTGTTATTAACCCTCATGCTCTGTTTGCTGTTGTTGACAGGTTGACATATCCTCCCCTCGCCCTAAGTAAACTGAATTCTCATCTTTAAAAGCATGTCATAAATTTGCGAACCTATATGGAACACATTTCAGAAAATAGGACATTTGACTCCTTTTGCCTCTGTTTCCAACAAATCATAACTTGACTCAGAGTGCTTATAAATATATATATATATATATATATATATATATATATATATATATATATATATATATATATATATATATATATATATATATATATATATATATATATATATATTTGTTAGGATTCCTGTCTTTGTGGTTTGTGTTTGTGTGTTTGTCCCCTTCCTCCACCAGGAGGCGCCTGGTTCTGGTCCGCCTCCTCACACACCTGCGCAGGGTTACCTCGTTAACGGAGTGCTCTTAAGCTGCTGACTGCCACTACCTCGACGCCAGAGTGTTTGCCAGTTTTGGGTACTCTAGCCAAGCTGAGTTTTTACTGAGTCAAACTGAGTTTTGTCAACCTGAGTCCTAAACGAGTTATTTTGTCTTTGCTTGTTGGCAGGAAGTCATCCTGCAAACTGAATGTTTTCGGACCCTTCTCTCCCTGGAAGGGTCATCTGAGCTTCAAACTGAGCTGGGGTTCAAACTGGAAGTTTGGATCTACTTTCCTCCAAGGGATGGTTTGAGCTTCACACTGAGCAAGGGATTCATCTCCAATCCAACCCGTTCAAGTACTGCAGGAAATCCAAGTGGCAGTCAGTTTCTCCGTTCACCTACAAACAACCGCATTCTGGTTGAACCCCTCCACCGAATCAGACAAACACTGGAACTACCGCACAAAGACAGGAGTCAAAGAGTCCACCACTTTTCAGGAAATGTGAGTCAGCAATGTAATTGTTCTCCCAGTGAGCCTGAACTAACCGCAGTATCTTCCCCTCACTTTCCAGTTCCGGTTGAACAGTGTTAAGAGCAACACTTGATTCTTCATTATCTCCTCAATAAACCTGTTAAACCTTTTCCCTGGTCTCTCTGATTTGGTTTCTCTGCATGTGGGTCCGAGCTCTTGATAAAATTATAACTATATATATATATATATATATATATATATATATATATATATATATATATATATATATATATATATATAAATGGAAAATGGCATGTACTTATATAGTGCCTTTTTTCAAGTCAGGAGACTTGACCAAAGCGCTTCAGACTACATTCATTCACCTATTCACGCACACACTCACACACTGATGGTGGCAAGCTACATTGTAGCCATAGCTGCCCTGGGGCTCACTGATGCCGCCCTTTTGACTTCAGGCATTGGTTGTCCCTGGCCAAGGGCGTAGGAATATGTTTACTATTGGGGGGGACACGTCGGAAATCTGAGATTCGTATTCAACAGAAACATATCTTATGTATGCTACTTAAAAAAAAGGCTATTTAATCTTTTACTTTATTCCTTTATAAATGTGTCTTGCAAAAATAATGCATTTAAAATTTACATAATGCATTTGTTCATAAGATGTGAGCATATCACCAAACAAAATGACTGGAGTCTTTTATTAAGCAAAGGGAGATGTCTTTCAAGGGCTTCAACCCTTAGCATATTTAGTGTCCGCATACGCACTAGAAAATCAAATATTTCAGTTTGATTAAAAACAATTCACTAAGCCACACATGTGCAAAGTTTGATATGTTTTATTTTGTCAAACTTGCAATAATGGTCAAAAATGAATTTATATAGGTTGACTGACAGAGGGAGCTGACAGTGTGGTGAAGAATTATGGACAGGGCGCTTTGAAGCATCTGGTTCAAAAACGCATTATCAACCTTTGGTAGAAATCCATCCATCCTTCCATTTTCTGTACACCCTGTCCCTTAGTGGGGTCGGGAGGTGCTGGTGCGGGGTACACCCTAGACAGGTCGCCAGTCTGTCAAGACCTTTGGTAGAAATGGCGCCTTTAATTCCAGTTTGCAGTACAGAACAGAGAAAACTACAGAGTTGTCAATGTTGTGTTAATCTGTTTATCGTCTAAAAAGAGGAGCCAGCAGTTTATTTGAGGAAATAAAGGTGCAGAAGTTAATTAGTTGGTTAATTAGTGGTTGTGCAGTGGACTGCTGCACAACCAATGCGACCGCCGCTGCTAAGAATTAAAATTAATTCTCCCTGTGGTTTTAACTAACGATCAGGAGCGCGGCAGGTATAACATCTGTCAATTTCGGCGAATCAAAGCCACGCAAAAAATAAAAAAATCCTCGTAAAACGCACGCCCAGACCGGGCTAATTTCAACACAAGTTGTGTTAGGTGACTGTTACTCACACTGACGTTTCAATTTTAAAAAAATCTGAGTAAGTCCTACTGCTGTTTCAGCCTTTTAGTTGGTGGTGGCATTGTACTGAAATGAGATATAAAAAAAAATATATAGAAAAAACATTTTGGCTAGCGTGGCAAACGTCTAGAGAAAGTTAGCAGTTAAATATTGGATGAGTGATCAGCCCAAGACTACGGAAGAGGATAGGGCCACTGAAAAAAAAAAGTTAAGTGATTTTTAAATTTTATTTCAGTTTAATACGGGGAAAAAGTCAGAATTCTGACTTTTTTTTCTCAGAATTCTGACTTTTTTTTCTCAGAATTCTGACTTTAATCTCAGACTTTTGGATCTTAATGTAGATGGTCACCATGAAGGCAGAGATGTGGAGCACTCAGCTTCACTGACAAAGATGTGAGTTGTTTGAGGTGGCCAGTGACACATTGGTGGAAAATGACAGAATTAGGCAACTTTTTACGTGCCCGAGGGGTCCCCTCATTAATGGAGGAGCAGAAGGTCATTAAAACAAGAGAGCTAGTCTCTAAAAGAGACATGGCTATGGCTTGATGCTAACATGTTTGTTGTTAAACATACTTTTGTTCTATTACATTTGTGTTGTGTTTTCCAAATAGTGTAGAAAATGAATGGTGGGTTTATAATGTTTACCTTTTATGAGCAGGACAGGAAGCAGAGAAGTGTAGCATTACCTCCAACTAGTTAAACTCATAATTATGAAGTTATTCAACAAATTCCTCAAGTAAAAAAGTGCAACTTTTATTTTTTAATTATTTATTTTTTACCAGATTTGTTGATTAATTTCAAAATTATGTATTCCTTCCAAATTTCCAAATCTGAAGAATTTTTTAAACCAATATCTACATTATTTAACATTTAGTTTATGTTTTAGCAGTACTTCCTGTTATATTTCTTTATACGTATATTTTACATTTTCTTGCACAGCAAGCTCAGCAGATTTGAAATTGTGTGCTTGTGTAAACACTAGTCAATCTTTACTCTAAACATATATTCTGGTTATTTTTTAGTTAGACCTACTTGTTTTTATGTATCTGTATAAGTACCCCCCGAAAAAAAAAAAAAAAAACACTGTAAATTGATTAGAAATATTAATCATCTGTCAGATTTCTGAGATTAAAGTCAGAATTCTGAGAAAAAAGTCAGAAGAAAAAAGTCAGAATTCTGAGATTAAAGTCAGAATTCTGAGAAAAAAGTCAGTAGAAAAAAGTCAGAATTCTGAGAAAAGTCAGAATTCTGACTTTCCCCCCCATGTTAAACTAAAAAAAAAAAGTAAAAATCAGTTAACTTTTTTTTTCCAGTGGCCCTAATCCTCTTCCGTACAAGACTAAGATGACTAAACCAAAAAGATTCAGTTTCTATATATGAAAGTGAACTAAAAACAAAACGTTATAAATGGGCAATATTCATAGCAGCATCCCGACAGACTATTTTACCTCTTTCACAAGTTTCTGATTTCTGTGTCGCCGTTTCCCTCCCTGCTGACTGAGTGCTCAAACACTCAGCAGTTCAGAGAGGGGAGGGGGAGTACAGTGACGTAACGCTATGCTGCGCCTTCAAAATAAAAGCACGCTAGTTAAAAAAATGTCAAAATCTAATATTTTGCGGTACAATTTTTGGGGGGGACATATCCACCTGGCTTTTATATTGGGGGGACATGTCCCCCCCGTCCCCCCCGCTTCCTACGCCGCTGTCCCTGGCTCTCCTTTTCCATGTTTGTTTGTTTGTGCCTTATGGCAGGTAAGAACCATTTGAAGAACCATTTCTTTTTTTTCATTAATAGTCATTTTATTTTTCTAGCACGGATAGTTGCATACTGCATCACAGACTGGGACGACTCATCATGGTGACGGTAACCATAAGCACTAATATGGCCCTTAAAGCCTAATTAGCTTAGCCTAGTGCTAACATAGCTTCCTGCATTGCAATAGACAACTTGGGCAACATCCAGAGGCTCTCCCTCGAAAGAGCTGTACTCAAACACAAAGTGGTGAGTAATGTGTTTTCTGCATTTATGGCTCTAAGATTTATACAGTTAATAGCTGCTTTGCTTTGTTTCAGTGTGCTTGCAGGGATTCTGCTGTTCTTCCCTGCTTGTTTTCATTGCTGCAGTTATCGGCTGCTTTAGCTGTTGTGGGCATACGTACATCTGCCTCGCTGTGCAGTGTGCCTCCCAGAGGCTAATTATTTGGAGCTAAGCAACATCCAGTTCAGCTGCCTCCAAAAGACCATATTAAAATGGCCGAATTAATAATTCCTGTTTTCTGTTTTTGCATTGTTCACTCCATGTTTTTAACGTGTTGTGTTTCTAGGAGCTGGTTCTCACGTCGGTGGTCATGGATCCCCTGGTGGTTGGTTTTTCTTGGTTTGCTGTGTATTTTTAGTTTAATGGGGTTTGTGTGTTATATTTTGATTTCCATCCAGTTATTTCCACTGTACCGCTGTTGGCCACAGCTCCTGGCCCAGCTATGTTTTTAGATGTGTATGGATAAATGTGATTTTAGAACTTGTATATTAAATAAAGCCACTAATGAAAGCTGGACTGTCTCTTGCCTCTCAGTTAACAAACCTGTGTAGCCTACTTACCCCTACTTGCTATATAAATATATATATATATATATATATATATATATATATATATATATATATATATATATATATATATATATATATATATATATATATATATAATATACTGTAAAAACATCTATTATTTAGGTGCACAGTATTTAACACAGTACAGTATGTTACTTGTGGTATGTTAATCCATTTATATAGTGTAGCGTCAGTGGCATGAGCAGGGCCTGAGTAGATGGGGTGCAGACATGGTGGCTCCTGTGGCTCAGAGTCTGACTCTGTAGCTAGGGGTCCACTCTGCATGCTTCAGACCAGTAAGGTGTGAATCTACATATTCATCAGCATCACTACCTGAGCTTAAACTGACTTATTAACAATTCCACAGATGATCTGGAACAATCATCAATGTTTCCAATCATTTCCATTAAATGATAAGTTACAACAGTGTTCTCCCTCTGTCACCACATGGAAATGGGTTATAACTAGCTATTAACCAGAGAGCCATTCCTCTACTAAATGTAGGATATATGTGTTAATAATTAGCCTGGTTGATTTTTAATAATTCAGAAACAACTGCTGCTTGATTTTAATCATTATTACATCAACACTTTAAGAGGTCATTCACAAGACCGTGCAGAATGTACACTGCAACTGGGGATGGGATTGGGAATCTGGTGCAGTCTTTCCAAAAGATGCCCATTGTTCATTTTACTGTACTTTCACTTTGGATTTGATTTTTATTCTCTGCATTTTTCAGATTTCAGAATCTATTTGATATATTTTACAGAAAAAGCTGCCAGCATCAGGATCTGTGTCTGCCCTGAACCATCCACCTCTTCCAGACACAGTCCTTTCACCCCAGAGTCAATGCAAGACATTATCGTGCCAGCTGTATTAAATACTAATGAATAGATTAATGAGTAAAAAAGATAAATAAAATATATTAAACACATAATTTCCAGTGTACAGAGATGTATGACTATTATTAATAGACAGGGTATTGCTCTGTTGTAATATCAGATGTTTTTGCCACTTTGCTTCAATGAATTGGATGCTAACTGCGGTATAGTTTTCTGTTTTTTTAATGTAATGAACACTCAGTGTTTGAGAATATGTTGTGCTGTTAGCAGCACTTTTAAACATGTGGTTCTGCCTCCAAATAGAGGAGTGTGAATACTTAGCTCTATAAAGCACATTAAGTCACAACTGTCCTAAACTACTGTGCTTACTGTCGAGCATGAATTTTTCTGTTGTGTTACTAATGTTTCATTTAATGCCATCTAATTTCTATCATCCCATCCTCTGAGCAGAAAAGCTGTGCTGCTCTTCTGTGATGCAGAGCTACATGGGCACTATTTAGCTGATGATTTAAGAGCTTTAATCAGTGTTTATATTTAGAAACAGAACAAGTTATTTAGACTTCATATCGAAAAGGGTAAATAATCCCAGACCAGACGCTGGATTCATTCATCTTTCTGCTCTTGCTTGCTTCTGCTCTGATATGCAGACGGCAGTAACATATCAAAACTAGAGTAATTAAACTTAAGCATAAATTTGGACTGGAAGACTGTTATCACCTTCACCTTAACTACCTGTAATGTCCCTCATTCAGCTGGAGCAAATCAACCCTGGGGGGGGGGGTTTGCACCTTCTCTGAAGCCAATCCTTTTCCAAGATGCCTTTCATTTATCTCCTATCCTAACTTCTCTCTTCTGCACACAAGCAAACTTTCACCCACCTCACCCCGTCTCCTCCCTCATTCTCAGTCCGTCTCACCAGTGCCCGGGCCCCGGTGGAAGATTGCTCTAATCATTTTCTAGTTTACTCATTCAAGCAAATGCTGATTCAGTGCGTTAAAGTCTTCTGCCAGGGCCCAGCCCCAAAAAAAATATTATGTTTAAGTTTTTATCTGCTACTGACTCCTTGAATCCCAGTCGGCCTCAGCAGATTGCCGCTCACACCGAGCCTGGTTCTGGTTTTACTGGAGGTTTCTTCCTGTTAAAAGGGAGTTTTTCCTTTGCACTGTCACTGCAAGCTTGCTTGGTGTGAGGGATTGCTGCAGAGTCAATGAGTCCTCACAATCAGCTGGTTTTATATATTTTGAAGCATATGATTGCGTTACATGTATAAATAAATTTAATTCTTTTCTAAATGCAGATTTTCTCTGTGTGAGTCTGTCCAGAGTCACAAAGCTTTTTTTTGTAGTCTGAGGGCTACTTTTTGAGGTGCTTTACTGAAATTGAGCTCAAAATGCATCTAGCATATGTCATGCAGGTTGGCAATGAATTCAGATCTCCTCTCATCCAGTGTTTTCTTCCAGGGTTTTTTATTGTCATTACACTGTCAAAAGTACAGAGCAACAAAATTCTTTCTCTGCATTTAACCCATTCACTTGGTGAGCAATGGGCTGTCATCGTGCGGCACCAGGGGAGCAGTGTGGGATTAAGGGCCCTGCTTAGAGACCCAGAGTGGCAGTCTCTGGGAGTTGGTTTCAAACTCACAACCTCAGGATTCCAGGCTCTATGCCCTAACCACTAGGCTGCCAGTCCCCCTGTTATGTTATAAAGCTGAAATTACAGAGGTCTGGGACAAGAAGAGTGATTTAAAGAAAATGAATAATTAACAGTGCTTTTTGAACACAGTTATTGCTGCAGGGCCTTTTTAACCCCCCAACCTTGCATATTTTTTTACTCTGACTCCAGCCTTTCACAGCATTACAGGTTCTGACCAGGAGATGATGCATCTCTTTAGATCTTAATGTCTATTAATCATGAAAGAAAAATATTTTAGTACAAATATCAATGTTTAAAAAGGAATTGTAGGGGACCAGCCAGGGATCCATCGAGGAAAGTGGGGAAATTTGAAATGACTAATACTGTAATTGGAAACATTTAATATGTAACGTGTGTTCCTTCTGTTTGTATTAGGGGAGTTACATTCATGTATTGGTCAAATATGGAGGTCAGTATCCACTGATCAGGGTAAAGTTGTTTTTCAAAATTGATTAAATATGAATGTTTGTAAATAAGTTCAAAATGGTTTGAATCATATTGTTTTGAAATTGTGAAAAACACACCTAAAAAAGTACCTAGATTTAATGTTTAATTATGCAGGTGTACCCCAAGGTTGGTCTTCTTTTTTAAAGTTTAGCATGAATGCTTTGTTTTATTTGTCTCCTGTTAATCAATTTGCTGAAGACATGTCTTTATATGTAGCTGGTGAGGACATTTAACAGTAGCTGTTGCTGTGTTTCAAATCTGTTGTAAAATGGTTTAGTAAGTCTGTTGTTTTACTGTATGCTGCCACTCTAGGTCAGGTCAAATCTTTTGATATCAATTGGACAAATGTGATTAAATAAAGCAATAAAAAACAATATACTTCTATGGAAAAATTTTTCGAGATTTTCTAGATAATTATACGAACTTCATTGGAGTCTAGCTGTGTTTAATTAAACTGATTCGACTTGATTAGTAAAGGCACACACCTGTCTACAGTCATGGCCAAAAGTATTGAAAATGACACAAATATTATATTTCACATGATCTGCTGCCCTCTGGTTTTCATGTGTGTCAGATGTTGTCATCACATACATAAATAAAATTGCAATTATATTCTGAGTAACAAAAGCTTTTAATGACAGTTAGAATCAGTTAATGCAGCAAGTCAATATTGGCCATGTTGACCTTCAGGACCTCTGCTATTCTCCCTGTCATGCTCTCAATCAACTTGTGGACCAAATCCTGACTGATAGCAGTCCATTCTTGCACAATCAATGCTTGCATTTTGTCAGAATTCCTAGGTTTTCGTTTGTCCACCCGTCTCTTGATGATTGACCACAAGTTTTCAAGGGGATTAAGATCAGGGGAGTTTCCAGGCCATGGACCCAAAATCTCTATGTTTTGTTCCCTGAGTTGGCTATCACCTTTGCTTTATGGCAAGGTGCTCCATCATGCTGGAAAAGGCATTGTTAATCACCAAACTGCTCTTGGACAGCTGGGAGAAGTTGCTCTCGGGGGACATTCTGGTACCATTCTTTATTCATGGCTGTGTTTTTAGGTAAAACTGTGAGAGAGCCGACTCCCTTGGTGATGCCATTTTTTTTCCCCGACACGATACCTGGCTGTGCAGGTACCATACTGATAACATTTGTTTGAAATTGATGTGCGTGTGTGAAGATATTACTTGGATGTGAAATAATTGCCATCATGGCTTCGTCAAGCTGCTGCCTACTTTTGTGAAGCAGGAAAAAGACTAATACGAAGTGAACAGTAGAACTTTTTATTACCTACCTGGAATGGGTGACAATAGTTGAATAAGCTTTTGGCTCTCAAAATGGTATTGGTGCCCTATTTGTTGGTACTCACCGATACCGATACCACCATTTTAGTGCTGGAACTGGGCCTCGCCTGATACTGGTATTGGTGCAACATTAGAAAGTAAGCTTGTGTTGGGATATATTGCCACAATGGAGCCCGAATCAATTGGATGAACCATTTCAAACCATCCCCCTTTCCTTTTTCACAAAGAGAACAGAAGATTCTCTGGAAAGTTCTGTAACTTTGGTCGAAGAGAGTCAGGTCACGCATGCACCAATCAGCTTATTGAGGTGGCTGAAACTTAAACTGGAAATACCCCTACATCACTCATGGTTTAAAACTTAGAGCGTGAGCTCAATCTTTCTCTTCCTCCTGGGTTCCATCGCCTGTAAGGAAAGACCCCATTTCACGTGAAATGCTAAAAGAAAGCTAACTGGAAGTAGCTTTCCTTTTCCTGCGTCAGAAGTCACGGATCGCAGTGTCCCATCGTGCATAGCGCCCGCCCGCTGGATCGGGTGAGACGGGGATCTCCGGAGCTGAGCGCTGAGTGTAGTTTTCCCCTTTTGTGAGGACCTCGCAACGGACATCACGGCCTATCGGTGGGTGGACGCTTTTGTTTTTAAATCTTCCTCGACCTAAAAGCCCATCAAGTCCTCTGCTGTAGCATCAAACTGATTGAAACTTTCCCAGAGAACAGATCCTTTGGTGGAGACAGACCCACGTATGGGTGGAGCCGGGCCCTCGTAAACCAATCCACAGGAGATAGGAGAAGCTTAAATTAATGCTAATTTTAATCTGTGTTGGTTATAAGAGCTGTGCTTTATTGGCTGAAATAAGTGTTGTGAAAGCTGCAATTGATATTTATTTCATCTTCTCTTCCCTATCCCGATTTCTCCCTTTTCTGTTTTAAAGTGGCAAACTCTGTGGTTTGCCACTTTGGTATTGGTGCCCTATTTGCTTCCATACTTTTGCTTTTTTTTTGCTTTAAACTAGTTATTTAGTCTACCTCGTGTTTATTTTCTAATAGCGTGTAGTGTTTGCGTTCTGCCCAAGGTTAGAAGTTGGAGGTGTGCCTTAATAATTTGGTTTCAGAAGAACTTTTACAGTATTGGTTTATCTGTATTTTATTTTGTAGGTGAATCTTGAGGAAGCATTGCATTGTGGGTAGCAGAGGCATCGATAGTAAGGAAGTGGTGTTTGCAGAGAGAAAAAAATTCAGTATTACAGTACAAACTACGCCTCCTCTGTTGTCAATCCTTTCCAAAACCTCCGAAAGCAATGGCTGTAAGTTCAATCTGTGTTCTGTTTAGCACTATATATTTTATTAGAATTTATTCAGAGATTGTTTTTTGCATGTGTTTATTCCAGGAATTAGCCATTTCCCAAAAATGTTTTTCTTGTATAGTTGTAAGTGCTGGAGTGACTGTTTCTTAGCAACAGCTGGGGTTAATTCTAATTTATGTTTTATAATGCTGGAAGTTTGTTCTGTGCATTTAGAGCTGATGCACATTTACTTTCTGTTTCTGTTTGTAGTTTTACTCAAATCTTTCATCGAGCTTCCAACACAATTGTACAAAATTGTAAGTAGACCGTAATAAAGGAACAAGACACTCGGCTTCCTGGCTCATGAAAATTGAGTTTGACTTGATGTCAATCTGTGTCAACATACACAGTGTATCCAACACGTAGTGATAACAGTATAGTTTGCATAGATTTTAGATTTCTGTAATCCAGAATTATTAGAATAAAGACGTCATTTTTAACTTGTAGTGGTCTTGTAATCCATATAACGGACAGTTTATCACGCAGGCCAGATCCACCCTCTTTTGGTACTAGTGTAAATAAACAGAGATAAATAGTTCTTTGATTGATAATTAATAGCTCTGCTGATAACCTAGCCTAGGTCACTATATTGGTGTGGATACCCGGATTTTAACAGCCGGTCCAGGAACCATCCAGAGGTGAAAACCACAAACCCTGGTAAGGAAGCAAATTAGAGCTACAATTATTCAACTAAGAACCCTAAACTGATTTCACCTCCGATTTTGAAAAAGTTAAATAATTAACTACATTTCCAGTTCTAGTTAATCATGTATTGATTATCTGCAGGATATCATTTTGCACTACACTGCACGAGGAGAAATGGGCCTGTGCACGCTCTTGCATGGGTTTAATAGGCATTCCATTTTGGGAGACGGTATAGCGTTGTGCATGTAGATTTTTTTTTTAAGTGGAGAGGGCGGATCTTTTCAAAAATTCCCGAAAATCCTACACTTTACTGACTGAGCTTTTCTTATCAGTTTTCTCAGCTTGCTACAACAATACACAACACCATAAAAAATTATTTAACACCACCACAGGGTCAAAGGTCAATATCCTCTGCACTCAAAGAGATCTTGGTCTCCTCAGCAGGTAGATCCTTTTCTGACCCTTCCTGTATAGGGATACCCAAACACCTATTAGAGTCAACTCTCATTCCCTGTAGAAGCTCACCACTACTCCTCATTTGTTTTCCTTGGATTTAACATGGAATGGTCCTGGCACAGGGCGGCGTGGTGCTCAGCATAATTGCCTCACAGCAAGAGGGTTCTGGTTTAAATTCCTGGGAGAACCAGGACCTTTCTGTGTGGAGCTTGCATGTTCTCCCTTTGTCTTTATGGGTTTTCTAGGGTTTCTACTGCCTCCACAGTCCAAAGACCTGCATTTTAGGTAGAACTCATACGCTGTCTTCTTTTTCTCTCAGTCAACCAAGCTCCCCGCCTGAGATGGCTCTCCTGCTCCGCTCTGTGTTTCAATCTGCATCTGGAATTCTGCTAACATTCTGCTATTTGGTGCAAAGCTCAAATGTTTCTGTAAAAGAAAAGTTTTTTTTTATTTTTTTTTTTTTATCTTACACTAGCTAATGGAAGCTAAACTTTAAACCCACAATGATAAATGCATTGCATCTTAACTGGCTCTGAATTGGCATCATTCTTTTGCAATTCTATTCCTAGACCTGTTCCTGATTCATACTCAGTTTATTTTTAATATTCACTCATAAAATCCCTCAAGCCTTTCTTGTAATCTTCCCTTTTTCTCTTTGTTGTTTCTTGCGCCAGAATTCTGAAAACCTGAGATTCGCAGTGCAACGAAATTTAAAAGTTGCAGCAAGCCGTTGTCTATTCTAATGGCCTCTTATTTAAAGACAACATATTACATATAGCTACTGCATATGTATATATATATATATATAAATAAATACTACTCTTAACTTTAAAGAAATACACTCTATACATTGCTAATGTGGTAAATGACTATTCTAGCTGAAAATGTCTGGGTTTTTTTTGTCTTTATGTGGAGAAAAGTAGATAAAAGGCAGACTTCAGTGAGTGCTCAAATCCCCCCAAAAATAAGTCTTCTTCCTCTTCTTCTAATAAAATCAGGCAGCACATATGTGCTACGACCTATTCCAGAAGGCTTTCAATAAACTTCCAGATGTCCTGACAGTTCAGGTCTGCAGCCAGAGCCCTCTCTCCTGTCCTGATGTACTGTGGGAGGACACTGCGGTAAACCAATATCTATTGGGAATGTAAAGGAAGAAAATATTCTAACATAGTTAACTTTGGAAAAAGGTTGGCTTTTCATTTTCTTCCCTCTCCAGGTCCACCCGGCGAGCTGCGTTTGGTAATATGAAAATCAGCAAGGCGTGTTGACATCACAGAATTACAGAGTTTAATCCAATATAAGACAATGCATAAACTTAGAAATAAGACAATGCACAAACCTACACCAGAAACTGCAGAACAACAGAGACATACATTCCATTACCTGACATAGGAGGAAAGAAAGCAAAGACGTACAAGACATCTTTGGAGAGTTTGCAAGAGCAAAATCTGATCTGTAACTTCTATTTAGAAAGCTTTATCCTCTTGTATCTAATCCATTCAAAAAGGGGCTGGCCCTCGGTCCTCCAACCAAAAGCCATCTCTGACACTGCTAGGGCTTCCCCTTATTTACATCTGGGGTCATTTGCTTCTTTATTTTAACAAGAAAAGGCGGAAAGCTTGTCCTGGCATCTAGAATTCCCAGGGTCATAAAACACAAGATAAGCTCCCACAGACAGCTTGTGGAATGCGGGGGCCTCACCATCCCTGGTTGTTTATTCTGGAAGACTTTTGACCTTCTGTAAACCAAGCAGAAATCTCTCCTGCAGGCTTAAATAATGTTCGCCCCCAGGAGATACTCATTTTATGGTATGGTGCTCTAAATACTTACCCATTAGTAGTTTTAAATCATTAACACAGCCTTGTTCAAAATTAAGAAATATGTTCAAGTGAGAGTGTTTACACATGCCATAAGATTAACTGTAATAAAGTCTAAAAATAATCATTTTTCTTTAACAGGAAAGATGGTGGTGCATTCCGTACCAATGAAGGTGAACCTCACAGTAACCTGCAGCAGGTAGATTATTGCTTTATCCATGCAAGAACACGAACTGCACTGAAAATCTCACCAGTGGATGAAAATGTTTGAGGAGCAGCATCTCCAGGGTGGTTACTATCACCACTAGTTGCTGTCTTAGGCATATAAACCGAGCATTAGGTCTTCCACAGATGTTGTTTTGTTGCAACCTATCCTCCATCTTCTCTCATTGCTGTTTTTTTTCAATCTCTGATATAATTCCTCTGTTCACTCTGCAGAGTTCTTAGGTATTCTTAGCAGAGATGGGAAGTAACGAAGTACAAATACTTTGTTACTGTACTCAAGTAGATTTTTCTGATATTTTTACTTTACTTTACTACTTATTTTTATGGCGACTTTTTACTTCTACTCCTTACATTTTTACACAAATATCTGTACTTTCTACTCCTTACATTTTTAAAAATTGGCTCGTTACTTTAGTTTTGAATCATTTCAATGGAGTTACCGTTATTATTTTTCACGTCATCAATACCAAATTCAATCTAATTGGATGGGAATCTACGTTGCATTTGACGCACCACTACAAGATAAATCGACAGATTCGGCGGTATTCATTGGCGGCAAATCATTGCAGCTTGGTGGCGGTGGCGTTAGCATAGTAGCATGGACGACGAGATGATTGAAAATGAACACAACGGAGATCTAGTCCTATTGGCAGACATCCATTTAAAATGTAGGCAACGGCATGAAAAAAGTGGTTTCTACTTTTACTTTTATACTTTAAGTAAATTTACAAGCCTGTACTTTGTTACTTTCACTTGAGTAAAGAAGTTTAATCGGTACTTCCACCAAGTATTTTTTAACACAAGTATCTGTACTTTTACTCAAGTACGGAAAGTGAGTACTTTTGCCATCTCTGATTCTTTGTGTCCTGACCTGGAAGCTATCTTCTTTTCCTTAAATAAACATTTTTCTTTAGGGTTTTTCGTTGTTTGCTGTTGAAGAAACAACTTACTTTAATGTTTTGATGATGATTTGGATGTCTAGATTTACATTCACCTGAAAACATATTCTCATTTCCTGTCCCTTATTAAATTAATTTGGAAAAAAAATATTTGAACAAATAACTCAGAGTTGCTTTCTGTTAAACAACAATTTTGCTGTTCTATACGACGCTGATCCTCGGAAGAACAGCTTGTTTACGGACAAAAGACACATTCAGCGCTCTCCAAACCAGCATAACAAACCAGCTACTAAAACAAAAACAATAATAGCAGCTGATTGTGCTGTAGAGGAAATTAAACAAAGAAATAATAACGGGAAACATATAACGGGAGAGACGTTTGTGTCTTTATAATCCAATTAAAACAGAACTTTCTTTAAAAAACAAACACATTAAATCAATGAGAAATGAATTACTTTAATTAAAAACACTTTCCTCCAGCAAAAAACCTTAACTTCATCAAATAAAACATAGCTAATCAAAGAAAAACAGGGTTTACATTTATTGTTTAGTCTCAACTATATAGTCAAATCCTTTTTTTATTTGAAATAACTAATTTCTTTAATTGAAAATATGTTATACCTTTATAAAATATAATTATATGAAGGCCCTGAATGTAGGTAGGGTCTGCTCCATCGTTCACTTCTTCTTGGACATGTTAGTTCAGTGCAGCAGATTTGTGTTCTTTTTATCTTCTAAGAAAAGTTTCTGGGGATAATAGTGCCACATTAGAAAAAAAAACAGGAGCAACTCATAAGTGCAGTGACTTTTTAAATATCACACTACTGTTTAAAGCCAGTTGGTGAGGCTTTGTCTCCTTTTGTACACCTTAGCTGTCTATCCTCCACTTTTAAGGGTAAAAAAACCCCACACAATTACATTTTTATGCTAGTTTGGTCAAGTTTTACAAGCAAAGCACCAACTGATTTTGTTGCTGTTCATATTTGAACTTCTGAAAATGGTTTAAGCTTCTCTTAACTGCTAGTTTTTTATTTATTTTATTATTATTATGATTTTGTAGCTGTGTGAAGTCATTGGAGAATGTATGTTATGTCTGGGGTGTTATAAAGTTGGAATTTAAGGATCTCAAAGCCATTAGCACACTTAAGATTACTACCAACAATGCAGAGGTGGGAGATGTGGAGCCATTAAGTTATGTCAGAACCAGGTTATTCAATTCTGCTCAGTTTAATTTCCTGTGCATATTGGGCTCACGTGGTTCAGTGGCTGGGTAGAAAAAATACATTACATAAAACTGACTTGATGGCTCCATACCTCCTACCTCTGTAGCAATGCTGAAACGACTTCTGCCAGAAGAACATTGTTGCAAACACAAACCAAATGCTTTTACACATGATCTGGTCACCAACTTCAAATGTATGTTTTATAAGAACCTGTAAGGACAGGTTCTTATAAACATACAAGCATTATAACTATTTTTGAGGTTTAGTCCTCTTCTTTGTTGGGGAGCTTTTATCAGGCATTGCGTCTATTTCTGTTTCTCTTCTCTGCCGTTTCGGTAAAGTTGCCATTGATGGGCTGATTTGTCTGAATATTAGATCTGCATCATCACAGGCCTCATTTTTTCTTGGCTGGATTGGCTTCTGCAGTAGGTGAAGTATTATCCTTACTGGAGACTGAAGAACCAACTTAGGGACCTGTCACACCTTGCCAATTTAGACAGCATATACCTGACATCCCAGAATCTCATAAAACGCTGGCATAGGCTGAACTTTCTATGTATCTTTTTTCAATTTGTATTTTATATGGATGATCCAGAGGAGGATTGGAAGAATATCATGTGATCAGATGACACCAAAATTAAACTTTTTGTAAAAACCCAATTCGTCATTTTTGGAGAAAGAAGAATGCAGAGTTGCTTCCCAAAAACACCATACCTACTGTGAAGCATGTGGGAGGAAACATCATGCTCTTGGGCTGTTTTTTTGCAAAGGGGACAGGAAAACTGATCTGTGTTGTGGGAAGAATGAATGGGTCCATGTATCGAGATATTTTAAGCCAAAACCTCCTGCCATCAGAGAGAGCCTTGAAGATGAAATGTTCCTGGATCTTCCAGCATGACAATGATCCCAAACACATGAAACAACGAAGGAGTGGCTCTGTAAAAAGCATTTCAAGGTCCTGGAGTGGCCTTGCCAGTCTCCAGAACTCAACTCCATAGACAATTTGTGGAGGGAGTTGAAAGTCTGTGTTGCCCAGCATCAGTCCAAAAACATCACTGCTCTGGAGGAGATCTGCATGGAGCAATGGGCCAAAATGCCAGCTACAGTGTGTGCCAACCTGGTGAAGACTTACAGGAAACGTTTGACCTCTGTCATTCCCAACAATGTTACAAAGTATTGAGCTGAACTTTAATTATTGACAAAATACTTATTTTCTACCATAATTTACAAATAAATTCTTTAAAAATCCTACAATGTGATTTCCTAGATTGTTTTCTCACTATTCTCCCATAGTTGAATAGAACCTATGATGAAAATTACAGACCTCTCTCATTATTCTAAGTAGGGTAACTTGCACAATCAGTGACTGTCTAAATACTTTTTGGCCCCACTGTATAGCCATATCCATACCACCCGCATCTACAGCACAGACATCGGGATGTCATTCGGACTAGGGAATTATGGTCGGATGGTTACTAAGAGAGGGAAGGTTGTCCACACCCAGGGGTTCTCACTTCTAGAAGGCACAATAGTTGACATTGAGGACAGTTACAAGTACCTTGGAATCCCACAAGCCAATGGCAACCTTGAAGAGGTCAGAAGGAAAGCGGCTACGGCCGAATACTTCCAACGAGTAAGGCAGGTCCTAAGAAGCCAGCTCAATCTGATCCTGATCTATCTCTTTTTCTATGTCTGGAAGATGGCGGCGCGCAGAGTCGCAGCGGCCCGGGATACTAAACTTTTTAGTAGCTTTTATGTTTTTTTGGTGGTAGTTTTTATTATAATGCACAGTTATAGCACTCTTGCACTACAATACAGCCGGACCGAACTATTACAACTCAATCGCGGTGCACAGTACCTGCCGATCGGACACTATACCATCCCTCCGGAGATCATCAAACCACCAACCGGGACACCCGCAGCAGCGATCCGGAGGAGGAAGCGCTGTGAGCGGGGGCAGAAGAGAGGCAAGCGGGCGGGCGTCTGGGCGAGGCTAAAAGCTAAGCCCTTCAGACTACCGCTTCCTACCATCTTCCTTTCTAATGCGCGGTCAATCAGGAATAAGATGGACGAGATCAGACTGCAATTGTCCACACTGAAAGCCTTGAACAACTGCTGCTGCATGATCTTCTCCGAGACCTGGCTAGACAGCTCCACTCCCGATGCTGCTATCGAGTTGGCGGACCGCAGCGTCTACCGAGCCGACAGGACAGCGGACTCGGGTAAGAAAACCGGTGGCGGCCTCTCCATCTACATCGCGAACTCCTGGTGCACCAACAATACGGTTGTGGATAAACTGTGTAGTCCAGACGCAGAACTTCTATTGCTTAAGTGCCGACCGTTCTACCTTCCTCGTGAGTTCAGTGCTGTTTACATATGTGCTGTTTACATTCCACCTGACGCTAACGCTAAGGTAGCACTAGCACAAGTATACAGTAGCATCAACAACTGCCTGGTAGCACACCCAGACTGTGTTTTTATCACAGCTGGGGACTTCAATCATGCGGACTTAAAATCTGTTTTGCACAAATTCCACCGAAATGTCAAATGTGCTACCAGAGGAGATAGAACTCTGGATCAGGTGTATACTAATGTAGCAGATGCTTACAGAGCCCAGGCATTAGCTCACCTGGGTCTGTCAGACCACCTCTCCCTCCTGCTGCACCCACAGTACACACCCAAAATCAAGAGTGCTGAGACCACCGTCCGAACTGTAAGAATATGGCCAGAGAGCGCTGTTCCTATGCTACAGGACTGTTTCCACCACACAGACTGGGATGTTTTCAGAGAGCAGGGCACAGTAACGCGGGATATACTGGACAATTACACCACCTCTGTTCTAGACTACATATGTTTCTGTTTGGACAATGTTACAACTTGGAAACAAAGCTGTGTGTATCCTAACACTCCACCTTGGATGACACACGGAGTACAGCAGCTCCTCAGAGCTAGGAATCGTGCTTTTAGGTCTGGTGACCATGAGGCATACAGCAGGGCCAGGACTGTGCTGAGGAGGGGCATCAAGTCTGCCAAACAACATCATAGGAGGCGCATCGAAGCCAGATTTGCAGACACGGCTAATCCCAGGCAGGTGTGGGAGGGCATCAGGGCCATAACTGACTACAAAAAGAAAACACCATCTACCCCAGCCAACAGTCCCAACTTGGCGGAGGATTTAAATGTCTTTTATGCCCGCTTCGACAAGGAGAACACCGACGTTGCCCTCCCCCCTCTCCCCCCCACAGTCCCAGCCCCAGTCCTGACCACACACGAGGTGAGGTGCGCTCTCCGCCGCATCAACATCAGGAAAGCACCCGGGCCGGACGGTGTACCGGGCCGGGTGCTCAAAGACTGCGCTGCGGAACTCACAGACGTCCTCACCTCCATTTACAACATCTCACTGTCCACCTCATGGGTACCAGCCTGCTTCAAAGCCGCCACAATACTCCCCCTTCCCAAACAGTCCCATGTCACAGGCCTTAACGACTACAGGCCTGTGGCACTCACTCCCATCCCCGCCAAGTGCATGGAGAGACTGGTCATAAAGCACATCAAAGCCGCAACTCCACCATCACACGACTCACACCAGTTTGCCTACAGGGAAAACCGCTCCACAGAGGACGCCATCGCCATCGTGCTCCACACACTGCTGGAGCATCTGGAGCACCAAAACACCTATGCTCGCCTCCTCTTTGTGGACTACAGTTCAGCATTCAACACCATTCGGCCCTACAAACTCCGCCACAAACTTCACCAACTGGGACTCAACACCACCCTGTGCAACTGGACTGTGGACTTCCTCACCAATCGTACACAGAGGGTCAGAGTGGGCAACAACATCTCCTCCACTCTTTCCATAAACACCGGCGCGCCCCAGGGGTGTGTTTTAAGCCCTCTGCTCTACACCCTGTTCACACATGACTGCTCTGCCTCTTCTCCCTCCAACCTGATCGTCAAATTCGCTGACGATACCACCGTCCTGGGCCTCATCACCAACAACGATGAGAGGGACTACAGGGCAGAGGTGCAACATCTGGCATCATGGTGTGACAGCAACAACCTTGCTCTTAACACCAAAAAGACCAAGGAAATGATTGTGGACTTTAGGAAAAAACAGCCTAAAAAGCATGAACCCCTCTCCATCAGTTCAGAGGTGGTGGAGAGAGTCAGTACTTTTAAATTCCTAGGGGTGACCTTGGCGGAGGACCTGTCTTGGGGCACTCACATCGCCTCTACTGTTGGGAAGGCCCAGCAGCGCCTTTTCTACCTGAGGAAGCTGAGGAGCTACCACATCCCCAGGCCACTGCTGGTGAACTTTTACAACTGTGCCATCAGCAGTGTTCTGACTTATGGGCTCCTAGTGTGGTTCTCTAGCTCCTCCAAAGCAGACCAGCAGGCACTCCAGCGTGTGGTGAAAACAGCAGGGAAAATCACTGGAATGCCTCTCCCAGAGATTAGTTCCATCTACACCACACGCTGTCTACGGAGAGTGCAGAACATCATGCGTGACAGCCACCATCCTGCCCATCACTTGTTCAAACTTCTACCATCAGGTAAAAGGTACAGGTCCCTTCAGAGCCGGACCAAAAGACTGGCCAACAGCCTATACCACCAGGCCATAAGACTCTTGAATTCACAGGACTTGAGGAACGGACTACCTGAATTCTGAGTGATTTGCCTTATTCATTATTCGTTATTATAGTCTGGTTGGGAGCTGTGTATTTATTCTGTGTGTGTGTGTGTGTGTGTGTGTTGGGGGGGCAAGCATTATGGCACTTAATAATCTTTGCTGCACTTTAAGTGGGATGGGGGGGGCGGGGCTGGGGGGGTCAAGCACTGGTGTCACTTTTACCTCTTGTGCACTTTACTTGGACTTGCTGCTACTAAGTATTGTACCCCAAACATAATTTCGTTGCCTTTTTTTGACAATGACAATAAATTCTTGAAACTTGAAACTTGAATGGCAAGAATAAGTCTTAGGCAACAAATAGCTACGCTCTACCAGTAATCAGATACCCTGCAGGAATGATAAGCCGGCTAAAGGAGGAGGTACAGCCACAGATGTTAAGACGTGAAAGCTCCTAACCATGCATGGAGAGTACCATCCCAATTCCAGCACTCTGAGACTGTACGCTAGCAGGAATGAAGGAGTTGAGGGCAACATCCAGGATGAAACATCCAAGATACATAAGTACATCGAGTACAAGGCTCCAACAGATGACATGCTCGGTGAATGTCTCAGACAATGGGGAAAAGAATAGGTAACAGAGACTCCGTCATGGGAGAATAAGCCCCTACACAGGATGTACCACCGAAACAGAACCAAAGTGGCGGATATCAGGAAATCCTAGCAATGACTAGACTAAGGGTGTGCAAAATAATCGTCAAATCGATGCATCGTGATTCTAATTTTTGTGATCTACTGAATCGATTCTTGAAGGCAAGAATCGATTATAAAAAAAAAAAAATGAACAAATAAAATACATTAATGGTTGGCGCACATCAATCAAACCAAGTGGAATACAACTTCCAGTCCAGCAGATGTCGCTGCGGATGTGTTGACGCCTGCTGCTTTGTGTCATAAGCATGTCCGGACTGATTATCCTCATTTTGTTATTTTAAGTTTGATGAATCCTAAGATCTTTTTGTTAGTGTGTCCATGCCAGTAATAGTAATATTTCTGTCCAGTATTTGTTTTCATGGCAACACCTCCACAAGTAATTTAAATAAATACAGCTATGTATGAATTCAGTTGCTTTCAGTTATGTATCAATTGAAGACACTATCCAGATCACACCCAGCCAGTCAGCCACTGGTAAGGGGTGTATCTTTTTCTTACAGTGTTCAGTGAAAATATCCCAATGCATCGCAATATTTCAAGTATCGTGATGCATCGTGATAGAATCGCATCGTGGCATGTGAATCGTGATTCGAATCGAATCGTGACTTCTTTGCCAATACCCACCCCTAGACTAGACAAAGCCGGACTGAAGGATAGCACAGAGGCACCAATCATGGCTGCACAGGGGCAGGACCTAAGTACCAGAGCAATAGAGACCCAGATCTACCACACCAGACAAGATCCCAGGTGCTGACTGTGCAAAGAGGCCCCTGAGACAATCCAGCACATAACCGCAGTGCATAAGATGCTGGCAGGGAAAGTTTACATGGAGCACCATAACCAAGTGGCTGGAATAGTGTAGAGGATCATTTGTGCAGAGTATGGGCTGGAAACCCCAAGGTCAAAGTGGGAAACACCTCCGAAGAGGGTAGACAATGACAGAGCCAAGATCCTGTGGGACTTGATAGAGACAGACAGAATGGTAATGGCAAACCAACCGGACATTGTATTGGTGGACAAAAAGCCGAGGAAAACCTTTGTGGTTGAGAGAGCATTAGGAAAAATGAACATGAGAAAAAAGAGAAACACTAGGGGCTCAGTGAAGAGCTGGAGAAAACCTGGATGATCAAGGCATCAGTGGTACCCGTGGTCATTGTGGCACTCGGGGCAGTTACCCCCAAACTGGAGAAGTGGTTACAGCAGATCCCTGGAAAAACATCTGACAGCTCGGTCCAGAAGAGTGTAGTTCTAGGAACAGCGAAGATACTGCACAGAATATATTATATACAGGTGCTGGTCATAAAATTAGAATATCATGAAAAAGTAGATTGATTTCAGTAATTCCATTTAAAAAGTGAAACTTGTATATTATATTCATACATTACATACAAACTCATATATTTCAGATGTTTATTTTGTTTAATTTTGATGATTACAAATGACAGCAAATGAAAATCTCAAATTCATCATATCAGAAAATTAGAATATTACTGAAGACCAATAAAAACAAAGGATTTATAGAAATGTTGGCCAACTGAAAAGTATGAACATGAAAAGTATGAGCATGTACAGCACTCAGTATTTAGTTGGGCCTCCTTTGGCCTGTATTACTGCAGCAATGCGGCGTGGCATGGAGTCGATCAGTCTGTGGCACTGCTCAGGTGTTATGATAGCCCAGGTTGCTCTAATAGTGGCTTTTAGCTCTTCTGAATTGTTGGGTCTGGTGTATTGCATCTTCTTCTTCACAATACCCCATAGATTTTCTATGGGGTTAAGGTCAGGAGAGTTTGCTGGCCAATTAAGAACAGGGATACCATGGTCCTTCAACCAGGTACTGGTAGCTTTGGCACTGTGTGCAGGTGCCAAGTCCTGTTGGAAAATGAAATCTGCATCTCCAAAAAGTTGGTCAGCTGCAGGAAGCATGAAGTGCTCTAAAACTTCCTGGTATGTGGCTGCGTTGACCCTGGACCTCAGAAAACACAATGGACCAACACCAGCAGATGACATGGCACCCCAAACCATCACTGACTGTGGAAACTTTACACTGGACTTCAAGCAATGTGGATGAAGTGCCTCTCTTCTTTTCCTCCAGACTCTGGGACCTTGATTTCCAAAGGAAATGCAAAATTTACTTTCATCAGAGAACATGACTTTGGACCACTCACCAGCAGTCCAGTCCTGTTTCTCTTTAGCCCAGGCAAGACGCTTCTGACGCTGTCTGTGGTTCAAGAGTGGCTTGACACAAGGAATGCGACAGCAGAAACCCATGTCTTTCATACGTCTGTGTGTGGTGGTTCTTGAAGCACTCACTCCAGCTGCAGTCCACTCTTTGTGAATCTCCCCCACATTTTTGAATGGGTTTTGTTTCACAATCCTCTCCAGGGTGCGGTTAATTCTCTTGCTTGTACACTTTTTTCGACCACATCTTTTCCTTCCCTTCGCCTCTCTATTAATGTGCTTGGACACTGAGCTCTGTGAACAGCCAGCCTCTTTAGCGATGACCTTTTGTGTCTTGCCCTCCTTGTGCAAGGTGTCGATGGTCGTCTTTTGGACAACTGTCAAGTCAGCAGTCTTCCCCATGATTGTGTAGCCTATAGAACTAGACTGAAAGACCATTTAAAGGCTTTTGCAGGTGGTTTGAGTTAATTAGCTGATTAGAGTGTGGCACCAGGGGCCATCAATTTTGAACCTTTTCACAATATTCTAATTTTCTGATATGATGAATTTGAGATTTTCATTTGTTGTCATTTGTAATCATCAAAATTAAACAAAATAAACATCTGAAATATATGAGTTTGTATGTAATGTATGAATATAATATACAAGTTTCACTTTTTAAATGGAATTACTGAAATCAATCTACTTTTTCATGATATTCTAATTTTATGACCAGCACCTGTATATATATATATATATATATATATATATATATATATATATATATATATATATATATATATATATATATATATATATATATATATATATTTGACAATATTTTAATTGTTCAATTTCAATTTCTTCTTCATCAGCAACATGTTTTAAAAAGACATTTCTATGAACGACTACAAGCAATAATAAACAAAGAATCATGTCTTTGTTTTTGAGCATAAACTGCAGCTGTACTGTTTTTATTACTCCTTTATTATTGTTTTTTCATGTGCAGAATAAAAGTGGCTTACAGAAAATGTCCTTCATATGATAAAAACAGCCAACAAAGCACAAAGATCTGCATCACAAAAGCAATATTGAGAAGTATATGTATAGTATATTTCTGACTTTACAGATATTTTTCTCTGTTCCAAGGGAGAAAAAAAAAAACAGGACAGACAGATTAGGAGAAAAGATATCCTTTTCCATTCCAGTAAGCCCCACAAAAAAAACTGCATTGTGCCTTCCTAAACTGTGCAGCCTGTGACATATTGTGTTTCTAGTTCTGTCTTTTTTATCTTCTTTTAATCAATTGTGATGATCAATAAGATGTTGGTCTTTTTAATTGAGCATCATGTGTCTATGGAAACTATAGATCAGTGTAATACACCATGTAGAAAAAAGAGAAAGAAGAGATATAGTAGTGCTTCTCTTTAATTTTAATGAATTAGAGTGAGCTGTAATACACTGAAGCGTAATTAAGTGATATGGGCCATGTATCGACGTGTAAGGGCATATTAGATGTGCTACTTAATGTGACCAGGCAAATCAAAGTGCCATATTGATCAGCCCTTTAATGTTCTTAGATTCAGCCTCAACCCTCCACCTCTATTTCATTCACCAGTCATTGCAGGCAGGCTGGTCAGATTTAGTGCAGCTTCAGGCAATATGAAGAAACGCAAATGGATGGAAAAATGGAAGAAGAAAAAGAAACTAAAAATTCTTATGTGCAGCATAAGATTGTCTCCTTCATCGTTCTCCTTCGGGCATAAATCAATGAATGTTGGAAGCTGCTAAAAGCTAAATATACATGCCTTCCACTGGTGCAAGACCATTTCTTTTCCAGCCATGTCTAATCAAACTGATCCCCTGAAGATGACACGGTGGTAGACAAGTTGGAGCCCTCAGTAGATAAGTATTGATAAGTCCGTGATTTGGGAAACTGGAGGGCACTGAAGAGAGCATTGGAGAATAAAGAGGAGGAGGAAAGAGACAAGAAGGGAAAGGTATCGATTAGCACTCGGATTCAGGAGGCTCAACCACAGTGACTTCTTGGCCCTACACTAAACAATATGATGGAAGATCGATGAGGGTTCTAGAAGAGAGCTGCTTCAAAGAAAGAAGTGATGCAGGTAGGATGGAGGTCGGTGAGTATCCATGCCAGGGCGATTGCTCATACATTAAAAAGAGCAGAGCGTCCTAAGCCAGCGTGCTTCCTGGATGATTTACAGGGGTTCCTCAATCTACACGCAAAAGTTTACAGAATGAGACAGGGCCACAGTCTGAAACAGCCAAAAGGAGAACTTAAACATGGGACAAAAATTTGTTTGTTTACATAAACTCACTAGCAGGGAGAGAAAAAAGCACTACGCCCCTATAGATAATAATATAAAAAAATGTTGGTACAGTATAAGTTATGTCAATGAAGAGGATAGGATCTGACTGATTTCAATGCTGAGAGTAAATCTTTATTAAAATCGGTCACATACAAACATCTGGTCTTCCCTCTTAAAGCTGAAGTCTGTAAGTTTTTAAAAATCACTTTTTTGTCATATTGGCTAAAACTGTCCCTATGCCCAGACAGCAGTACATGTGATATGTAACCTGTGAAAAATACTGCTTCAATCGGTCCTGCTTCAATCGAAAGAATAATTCGGGACGAGTCAAAACAACCAATCACAGCCAGACGAGCGTCTGATGGAGTGTCAATCACAGCCCCCCCCCCCCCCCCCCCCCCCCCTCACTGCTTAACCTGCCGCAGCGCTCGGCTGCCGCAGTCAGGAGGACGCGCGTGGAAGTCATGGCGGAGCGACAGCCACCAGCGAAAGAGAAACTGCCCTTACTGCCCCTGCCGACAACTGCTTACACGGCAAACTTCGGTATAACCAGCATCTTATATCTAGCTGCTTGGAGGTGAGTGTTATCGCTCTTACCGGTTCACACTCCATGCCGCGTACGCTGCTTGGACGCTTCTGGTCGCATGCGGTAGCCGTGCAGATGCTGTGAGAGGGGTGGAGCTTGGAGGTGGGGCATGAGTGAAGCAGAGAGGGTGGGGGAGTGGCGTGAAACCTTTTTTTCTTCAAATTTTCAGTCGAAGTCTGCTCTCTTCTCAATGTTACAGACTGCAGCTTTAAACACCAGATGTCATTAAGACGTTGGTTTGTAGTCTAAATCTGGTTGGTCCCTCATAGTCTTGATTTAGTCCAGAAATAGTTGTGGAAAACAGAGCAGATAGAGAGAGAGCCTTCATCTGAACAAATCATGGTATTTGTGCATTGTATACTAGTAGATGTCCTAATATCCACCAGCTTAAATCACAAATGCTAATGGCTGTGTTTGGTTGGTCTGATTGTGTCCCACTTTAGTCCAATAAAAGATGTTACAAACCCAGTTTTCAGTATCTTTTCAACATTCTTCAAACACAGCTTTCACTTTTCAACCAAATCTAGACACGTAAATCTTGTCGTCTTTTCAAACTGTTTTTTCCCAGTGGGTTAGATCTTTTGGTATCTAGGTCTGTCTGTCTAGCCTACCTGCCCCTCAGGACTGAAACTCCTCTCACAGATTAATGTGATTCACTCTAAAAGTAGAGGAATTAGTTCTGATTTGCATCAGAGGCAAACAAGAACAACCTTTAACTTTCTTAGACTTTGATTTGCCTGTGTGTTCCACTGTGTCAGGGTTAGGTGGAGGTTATTGAGGACCAAAATGCAGAGGTAAGGCAGAGATGAGTTTGCAGATTTAATTAAAAGTTCCAGAGGCAAAAGAGGCTAAAATGTCCAAAATTAAAACACAGAAATACAAAAAAATACAAAAAAATAAAATAAAAAAACAGAGGCCAAGGAGAAACACATATAGGTAGCTAAGTAACAATAAAATCAACAAGAAACCATCAAAAAGGGACTGCAGAGGTGGTGAATATATGGAGAACAGAACAAATAATGGGCTAATGAGCTGATATGAAGCAGGTGGGGATAGAACTAACTAGAAGGGAGCCAAGGGGAAAGGAAACTGGCACAAGGGGGCAGCAGAGAGTAACATAAGAGTAACATAAAAACACAACACTGCTAGACCACTACTACAAAGACACTAAATTACAAAGAAAATAGAAATAAACCTAAACAAAGGGCAGAACCCTGAAACACTGCTGGCCAAGAGGAAATATGACAAAAATGTACTATTTCTGTGTAATGAGTAAGAAAAAATGAGCATTGACTATCAAGTGATCACATTCAGACTTGGTTTATTTATAGGAAAATCATAGCATGATAAACCAGACTAAATGTAAGATTAAATGTGTAATTTAGTCTGGCCCAGAGGAATGAAACATCAGAAGATTGTTGATGAGAACAACCCGTTTTTAAAACCATGTCTGTGCCTATTGGCCAACGCTCTGACCAATGAGCGAAACTAAATGTAATGTAGTAAGCGCGACAGAAAGCTGGTGGGGGAGTGTAAACAAACAGCCTGTCGGTAAAACGGCAAATACGTCCTTCTTAAAAATTAATGAGTGTAAAGCCTCTTCCTGCTCCCATTTCAGCGAAATCCGTCCAAAACTGATTACAAAGCTGAGTCAAACAAGAACTGTTCGATAGTTGTTGCCGTCTTTCTTGTTGTGCTTTCTCCAGCATCACGCAGCTTTGTCTTCATGCCCACAAAACACCGCCCAAAACACCTCTCTGCAATGTGATTGACATGCCAGGCCTGGGGCATTTATCGAGGCCAGGACAACCGGGGAGGAGGAGATAAACAAAGTGGTAAGATTTGAGGTACAAAAATCCCTCATAATTAGCTTTAGCTAATCCCTCAGATTAGCTTTCTAGCATTTTACCAGCTAAGCCTCGGCCCCAGAAATATGTTGCATACGTGGTGTCCTGTGCCAGTGTTGTGCATGAAGGCGTCCAATGAACCACATTCATATTTTTAGGGAACAGTGAACTTAACGGATCGGTTTTGAAGTAATGAGCATGAATGAGAGCGAAGTTCCCATTGAAAAGAATGAGCAACGAACATAGGTCACATTCGATAAGAGCACTTTTCCTTCAATAACATCAAGTTTAACGTCATTTATTACGGCAAACAGCATGACATACTAGCATGTCTACTGCTAGTACTACTCTGCTCCAATCAGGCTCTTTTGCTGGTGTTTCTGATGCTAGTTTAGCAGAGCGCTTGGAAGAGTTTCACCCATTCACCCACACACTAATGATGGCAAACTACGTTGTAGTCACAGCTGCCCTGGGGCTCACTGACAGAAGCAAGGCTGCAGTGCACTGGCACCACCAGTCCCTCAGACCACCATCAGTAGGCAATTTAGGTGAAGTGTCTTACACAAGGACGCAACAACATTGAAAGCCAGAGCAGGGGCTTGAACCGACAACCCCTCCGGTTTCAGGGAAAACTTCTTCATCCGATGCCACTGTCGCTCCATATGGTTTTGAACTAGTTCATTTATAGGTTTGTGAACTTAGTGTCATAATCACAGCCCCGGTAGCTGATCTAATTACTCACTTCATTCACCTGCTGTTCTCTCCCCACACTCTAATTATCATTCATCTTATCCACCTTTTTGATCTGCTATATATGTGGTTAATTATCCTTAGTTTTTAATGTTAGTTATTAATGTTTGTTTGTTTTTGAGTTTTAGTTAAGTCCCTTGTTCTTGTCCTGACTCTTGGGGGCCTGTGTGTTGAGAGGGTGTTAGTGTTTGTCTCATGTCAAGTTTAAAGTTGTGCAGTTCTATTGGTACCATTTCTTGTCTCTGTTGCTCTCGACCACTGAGCTTGCTTGTCTCCATTTGAGCGTCTCCATTACTCTTTGGATTGAAGCTCCTGGTTGGGCTACAGACTCCTTGATTGCAGAACAGTCCTGTTCTGAATTGTTTCCTTGACCTGGAACAGTCTCCTGCCTGCTCACTGTGGTTGATGCATCGACGACACTCAGCTCAGTGCCGCATCTCATTGGCAGTCCATCGGCTGGATCCTGCCTCTCCAGAGACGATGGACTGAGCTGTTAAACCATGTAAGTGACTCACACAGATAATCATCTTCTTTTAGATTATCTTGGTCACTTACCTATGTTTCTCCCTCAACCAGAGTGCCAGTGTTATACAATGCTCCGCTCTCCTATGCAGCAGATGCAGGTCCGCTGAACCACAGCAGCCTGTGTTCCATTTCTGTTCTGTTTTTATTTTATTTTTTGTCATTAAATGTTTTGAAACTTTACACTGTCTTTCTCGTCTGAATACTGGGTCCAACTCTTTATGACACTTAGTTCATTTTTGAAAAAGTGAACTTTGAATGTGAGCTAGTTAATTTTTTTGAGTGTGAAATGAACTTAGACCTCATTCTTTTTCATTATGAACTGGCACAACATTGTCAGCAGCAAGGGTTAAGTTTTAACATGGATTGACACTGTGTCCCAAATCAATGTTAATGGGTGAGTGACCCACCTAGCACTATAACCTGTTGGTTCTTCTGCAGTGGATCTCCTATTATTTCCATGGGAATCTCTGGAGTCTTCACCATCATCTGTACCTTGCAAATACATCTTTTCAGAAGTATTAAATTACTCATAAAAACCAGGAGACATAATTTTTAGTGTAACTGTTAGCCACACTGGTCTGCTCTGCTGAATAACACAGAAGGCAGGGAGGCTCTGCCTTTATTGCCTTTCACAAACCTCTAGCCTTCCTCTACACAAAGTAGTGCCAACAGAAAATATAACAGTGGCTAGTATCTTTCTCAACACACAGTATTATTCTCTCCTGTTTACAATCAGACAGAATGTTGAAAAAAGGTTGATAAGCACAACAAGGATTTTCTTTTTTTGCCTATAGAGCCCAGACAAAACATAGTCCTGTCGTGCAGAAACACTCAAATGCCTCTGAAGTCATTTGCTTCATCAGATATTGAACGGATGATGGGCCATGAAAATAAAAAGTTATTATATAATTATTATTGTATTTTTATTTATTTATTTATTTAATAAGTAATTTCAACAATATCTTAACAGTGGTAATATTCACAATAAATTCCCTTAAAGTCAGTGTTGGCTGGCTAATAGTGCAAGGGCAACACCCCACTCACCAATTGACATTGATTAAGACATTGAGAAACAAATACATTTTTAGTTATAAAATTAAAATATTTCAAAATGTATTCATATATATTTTTTTAGATGTGCAAGACAAATATTTAATCTTAAATGACGAGTAAAGCTTACTCGTTCAGATTGGTAATGTATTTCTGCCCTGGGGAGCAAAAAGGTTTTGCCCTGGCTAAAAGTTGTCCATACGCAGTAGCTCCTCTACAATGCAAAGATACGACCATACTGGGGAGCAGCTCTCTAGAAAGTGCAGCTGGTTGACAGGTTATTAGGTTTAGCATCAAAATATTGAAAAAACAAAAAAACACCTGCCTTAAGACAGACAGCTACAGAAAATCCTTCCTGCCTAAGTTCCTATAGCCATCTAGAGCAACATGTTTAGGAAACTAAGAATTAACAACATTTAGTCCACCTTTGGGACTAATTAAGTATTTTTGAATTGAATTAAGATACAATTGAACACTGACACCCAATATGACTTTTTAATATGGAAAAGAAATTACAAAACGAGTAGGATGAGGATAAGTCAACAATCTGATGTTTCTGCTGTTCTTCATTGCTTTATTGTTTCTTCATGGGAAACGTTATGTTTAGTTACATCTAATTATGGCTGATGTGTAATAGAAACCTAATTTTCTAATATTTCATGCAGGCCCTTTAATTTATTAGCAAAAGGTTTCAGATGTCTGGGCTGCAGTTCGTTCTGTATCTTCCTTAACTTAGCATTCAGGGTCTAATTATTCAATGGACAGGGTGGGGGTTCTTTTAGTATTATCTTTTACATTTTAGAGGCGCTTAGTAGTTGTTGATTATTCTAAACATAACACAATCTCATCAGAAACATGATTTTATATCTTTAAATTGTAATCCTTAAACTGAAATGATACATTTTTCCCCCAAAAAAGAAATTCTTTGAGATGGATATTTTTTTCCAAGAAGTGTTATTCACATTTAGACAAAGACCATAAGCCACATTTTCCTTTTCTATATTAGTGTGACAAGATGAAGACACTGCACAGTTAAATAAAATAGATTTATTTTCCCTCAGCAAGGGCATTCTTTTTAATGAGGCTCCTCCAGGCAGGAGGTGCAATGAATATACAAGCATCTCACTCTGTGGCTCAGAATAAAAGGTTTATCATCCATTTTTACATCAACATATTGATGGTGACTTTTTAAAACTGCAATTTCCATTGAGATCATAAGTTCCCAGGATGGTCTGGTTGAAGAAGAAGTGGAAGTCTACTAAAATGTTAGGAGTTCTTAAAACATTTCAGTTTTGTTCATTCTGCATCAAGGATATGAAATATGGTAGCAAGAAGGCCCTTGATTCCTGACCAAGGATCGTTCTGCCTGGATTTTGCAAGTTCTCCCTGAGCATGCGTGGGTTCTCTTTGGGTACTCTGGCTTCCTTCCACAGTCCAAAAACATCACTGTTGGTTAATTGGCCTCTCTAAATGTCTTTAGGTCTGAGTCTGTGTTGTATGTTTCTGTATTGTCCTGTGACAGACTGTCAAAGGTGGAACCCATCTTCTGCCCATAGACTGCTGAAGATAGGCACCAGGCCCACCATTATCCTGATAGATGTGCAGAAGATGACTCTGTTATAAACTCTAGATTAAAAACTCTGTTCATTTTTGGGTTTTGTTATATTATTCTCAGGTACTTTGTGCTAGGATATTACTGTTGTTTCTTCTGCAGTAATATGAACAAATAGTTGGCAGATGCCTTACTCCGTCTTCTGTGAAATGCTTGACTTCAGTTTCAGACTTTGAGTTTCAGAGTTTGCTATTCTTATTCTGGTGCATTCACACCAAACCCATTTTAGTTTTTAGGGAATCTGGAGATGGCATTAAGGAGCGTCAAGAGGTCGAGCAGCATATTTTTAACCAATAAGACAAGTTAAACCAAGAGCTGTCTTTGAAGACAGATACTCCATGCAAAATGCACTTTAGGAAGATGGGATCGGCAACTGAAAAACACACTTTCAATCTTTATCATAAAAGCAAAAAAAAAAAAAATAGATTTTTATAAACCAATTAGCACTTAACTATTAATTCTACTCACCCAGGTAAGGTACCCGTTAAATAAGAAAGATCTTTAACTTGTTCCATGTTGTGAGTAGCTGTTTCGATGGCGGCTTCACTCCAGTGGCTAGGGTTTTTTTGTAGTATGTTGAGGGGTAGAAGTATGTTTGGGGTGGTTTATGTTGCTTTAGCCTGCAGTCTGACCATGCTGAAACTTACTAAGTTAAGCTTTAAGCATAATTTTACTCAAGTAAATGTAGAAATACTCATTCCTCAAATTACCTAGGAATAATAAAAGGGTTGGTTAAAATGCTGCTCAAACTGCCCTACTACATGAGGATTAACTATTTAAACTTTGTTGTGATTTTAAATTTAATGCCCATCCAGGTAGGATGTCACATTAATGCTGGGATTTTATATTCCATAAAATCCCCAGCCAGCTGGGAATTTATATTTCTGATACTTTAAGATGTTTATTGCCCTCCCCGGTAGGAGTGATAAAATATCTTGTTTAATCAGATATTATTTTGGTTGTTATATATTGTTTATGAACACACTCCCTACTAGCTGTGTGTTAGATGAAAGAGTGAATCAAACACTAATCATGGTCAAACAGTTAATTATGCACATACATTAATTCACCACAACTTCTTTTCATAATATAAGTGTAGTGGCAATCTTTCTTCATTTTCCCAAATACCACTTAGAGCTGCAGACACAGTAATTTCTTCACTCGCACGACATGACAATTTCTTAAAGTTTTGATGTCTTTACTTAGAAATAAAAGGGTTACAAAATCAGAAGACGCACGGTAAGAAAACTTTATGCTCCCATGCCATATGCAGCTCTGCCAAAACAGCACCTGCACGTTCTCAGTTACATCACTTAAAGGGGCAGTCATCAAATATTTTTTATATCAATAACTGTTTTCTTAGAACTATGAAATACACAATGACATGAACTAAGAATGAAAGAAAATATAAACTGCAACTATGAACTGTACTTATTTATTGCATATTCTATCTTTTCTGCTTTATGGCTCTTACATATCCGGCCCCTAATTGGGTATATTGTAAGATTACTCAATTATAATTAACTTAAACTAAGAGCCATCAAATCAAGACTATTAATAAACTACAAATAAACAATCTTAAAGTAAAAGAGTCCTTTTATCTTCTTTCTCTTCATATGGCTTCTTGCAATAAGCATAGCTTATGCACAGATCTCTCCAGGATGCTGTTCTTCGTTTGCAACTTGACACGACGTACAGTTCCACTGGAGTCAGGTAGGACTTGAACTATTCTTCCCATGATCCATGAGTTGCGTGGAGATGAACTGTCTACTACTAGCACCACATCTCCAGGTTCAAAATTCCTTTTCTGTCTCGTCCACTTCTGACGTTCTTGGAGGAGGGGGAGGTATTCGAGAGTCCATCTGCGCCAGAATAGATCCGCAAGATACTGTACTTGCCTCCAGCGCTTTCTTGCGTATAGATCATCCTGGTTGAAGATTCCTGGTGGCAGGTTAGGCTGTACCTTCATCAACAACAGGTGGTTAGGGGTCAGAGGATCTAAATCGTATGGATCATCTGACACGCTAGTTATGGGTCGGCCATTTATTATGCTTTCAACCTCACAAAGAAGTGTTTGAAGGCTGTCGTCGGTGAAGGTCTGTTCCTTGAGAAGGGCACTAAGAATTCTACGAACTGAACGGATCTGCCGTTCCCAAGTCCCGCCTTCATGTGAAGCTGCGGGACTATTAAAGATCCACTTGATGCCTTTCTTTTGCATTGTCTTCTCAATCTCTGATTGGTTCAGGTTTTTCAGTGCCTCTCTCAATTCCTTCTCGGCACCAACAAAATTGGTGCCATTGTCGGATCGGATTATGGAGACCTGTCCTCTTCTACTCACAAAGCGACGAAGGACATTGATACAGGCACTTGTGTCCAGACTATCAGCCACCTCAATGTGCACTGCCCTGATGGTGAGGCAGGTGAACATCACACCATATCTTTTGACCGTTCCCCGGCCCCGTTTCACTTCAAATGGGCCGAAGTAATCAATTCCAACATTAGTGAATGGTGGTTTGTCTGGTACAAGACGATCTTCGGGCAGAGGTGCCATTTTCTGTTCACCAACTCGTCCTTGTAGTCTTCTGCAGACCGTGCATTTGGATATGAGCTTTCTGATGGTGGAGACTGCTTGTGGGATCCAAAACTTCTCTCTTAACTGCGATAACATATAGTTACGCCCACAGTGACCGATCCTCTCATGGATGTCACTCAGGATGAGAAATGCAACTCTTGAATGTTTGGACAGTATCACAGGATATTTTGTGTCCACTGGCATGGCAGATTTAGCTAGCCGTCCTCCTACCCTAAGAATGCCATCTTTCAGCATGGGATCAAGTTTATGCAGCTGGCTGCTCTTCTTTACAGACTTACTATTGCAGAGCGCATTAATCTCCTCAGGAAAGCATTGGGCTTGGCTGTACCGGATGATTTCTGCTTCTGCCGTTGTCAGCTGTTCCAAGGTAAGTGCTTTCTTTTCCATGGTACTCCTGTACCTTTCCATGCTTTTTTGCACAAGCAACTTCTGCTTCACTGGATCCTTTTCTGTTTGACTAATTTCACTTTGAAACTCTTTTCTTTTGTTTTTCAGATTGAACAAAAGTTCTCTAACTTTCAGAATCCATGCAGTCGCCCTTTTCAGTCGGTTCCAACTGTCATAGTACTCGATTAACTTGTTCATGCAATCAAGCTTTTCTTCCATTGTGATGGTGTTTACTGTGACACTTTTCACCTCTGGGTCATTCTGCATGCTCTGATTCAGATTGTCAGGTCTTTGTGGCCATTCACTTTCTGGCCGTGAAAGGAATTCTGGGCCATTTATCCAGTCTTTATCTTCCATGAACTTTTTTGCTTTCATACCTCTGGTTGCTTTATCAGCTGGGTTCTGCGACGTTCTGACGTACCTCCACTGAGATGGTTTAGTGGCCTCTCGTATAAGTGTGATTCTATTTGCCACAAAAGTCTTGTAACGGGCTGTGTCACTATCGATGTACTTCAGAACCGTTGTGCTGTCAGTCCAAAAGATTGACTGCTGGAGTGGGATCTGCATTTCAGCTTGCAGCATCCTATCCACCTTGACTGCAACCACCGCTGCAGTCAACTCCAGCCTTGGCACAGTGATCTGCTTGAGTGGGGACACTCGAGACTTCCCCATCATCAAGGAACAATGGATTCTGCCTAGGTCATTCATCAGAACAAGGTAAGATGCTGTGCCATAGGCGACCTCACTCGCATCTGAAAAATGGTGTAACCTGGCAACTACTCTGGTTCCAAAGGCCTGAGGTTTGACACATCTTCTGACATTGAAGCCTGAGAGGAGACTGTGATCTTCCAACCACTTACTCCACTGTTCTTTTTGTGAGTCACTTATCTCTTCATCCCATCCTAGCTTTTCTTTACACAGGTCTCTCAGGAGAAGCTTAGCGGGGAGTATCAGTGGTGCCAGGAAGCCAAGAGGGTCATAGGTGGAATTTACGACAGAAAGAACACCTCTTCTTGTCTTGGGCTTGTCTTGTGGCTTGATGCTGTACGTGAACACATCATCCTCTGTACACCATTGTACACCGAGAGCTCGTTCGGTGGGCAAAGCATCCTGTGTGAGGTCGAGGTCTCTTAATTCAGTGGTTCGAAGTTCTTCAGGAATGGAAGACAAGACTCTCCTGCTGTTGCTAACCCACTTGGTGAGGGTAAAACCTCCTTCAGCACACAGGTCTCGAAGATTCTTCACCAAGAAGACTGCTTCCTCCTCGGTCGCCACCGATTTAAGACAGTCGTCTACATAGAAATTATGTAGAACTGTTTCCACAGCTTCTGGGGGTGCGGTATCTCTTCGATCTTCTGCGGTTCTTCGTAGCACATAGGATGCAACGCTAGGGGAAGATGTCGCTCCAAACAGATGGACCATCATCCTGTACTCCTTTACAGGTGTGCTAAGATCACCAGCCGGCCACCACAGAAATCGCAATAGGTCAGCGTCTGTCTCTGGGACTCTCACCTGATAAAACATGGACTCTATGTCCGCCATCACAGCTATTGGTTCTTCTCGAAACCTCACTAAGGCACCAATGAGCGTGTTGGTTAAGTCAGGTCCCTGCATCAACTGACCATTGAGTGAGACATCCTGGAAGCTGGCATTGCAATCAAAAACAACTCGTATTTTCTTTTTCTTCGGGTGGTACACCCCGTGGTGTGGAACATACCACACCCTGTTGTCATCACGGGCAAGCTGGTCTTGAGGAACTTCCATGGCATAGCCTTTTCCCAGAATACTTTCCATAAAGCCTTTGTAGTCCTCAAGAAACTCTTGGTTCCTTGTTAATTTTCTTCTAAGGCCAGCAGCTCGCTGTTCGGCCACACATCGGTTGTTGGGCATTTTCACAGCCTTGTCTCTCAGTGGGAGCCCCACACTGTAATGTCCGTCTTTGAACTTGGTTGTGCTTTGCACTGATTTCATGAACAACTTATCCTCTTGTGACATTTCCTCTTTATCATCATATACACGTTCTGGAAAATCTGTGTTGTATTGCTGTATAAGTAGCTGTTCCACTTCCTCAACTGCAATTCGGTTAACACTGTAAGGAGTTGTCTTGACTCTGACATGCGGGTTTTCATTCGTCACTGGACCATACACCATCCAGCCGAGAACCGTCTTTACAGCATAGGGTCCTTCCTCTTGGCTGTTAATTACATGCCAGGGCTCCATTACTTTAGAGTTATTGGCGCCAATGAGAAGGTCTACACTTGCATCAATACATGGTAAATGTACCTCATTCAGGTAGGACCACTTCTGTAGATGTTGCTGACTGGGAATGTTTTCTCTCTGAACAGGAATGTCGTTGTGTGTGAAAACTTTAGGTAGCCAAAAGTACTCCTCTCCATTAAGACTACACACTTCAAGGTCCATAAGTAGGTAGCTGTTGACCAACTTTCGTTTCTCTGCTTCGTTCTGACACATTGTGCTCAAGGAGATCTGAGTTAGCTTTCCCTTCTCATTCAGCTTCTTTCTAAGGTCCTCCGTACAGAACGTGGCTGTACTCCCAGGATCCATAAACGCGTAGGTCTCTATGGATCTTCCACTGCTTCGGGACCTCACCTTCACAGGAACTATAGGTAGTAGACACTCTGTTTCTCCGGCCCCAGTGTAGCCACACACTTCTTTCTTGTCGGGACCTAGAGTCACAGACACCTCTTCCTTCGACCTATTACCCTGTTCGGGTACAGAAGTTGCCTTCTTAGGTTCTTCATTCTGATGAAGAATTTCTGGGTGTTTTCGTGAGCACTGATTGCATACTGTCTTCTTCTTACAGTTCTGGCTAATATGACCTTGTCTCAAACACCCGAAACACAGTCCCTTTGACTTTAAAAAGTCAAGACGTTCCTGGTTCATTTTCTCTTTGATCTTGTTACAAGCTTCCAAGGTGTGATTTCCTTGACAAAATAAACATGGAGTTTCAAAAGAAGTTCCTATCTTCGATAAGCTTCCTTGCTTTGGTGTTGAAGCTGTATTTTTCTTTTCCACCGCCACGTTGGTTGCGAAGCTTGATCCTTTTGCTCCACTCTTGGCCACTGTTCCAGTTTCCTTGCTTTTTCCTATTGGTTGTGGGTTTTTGCCTTGAAGGTCACCAAAGAGTGGATCCGTGGCCACCTTAGACTGTCGGTCAATGAAGGCGACGAGATCAGCAAATCTTGCTCTAAGCCCTCTTTTCTCCTTGATTTTAAATGCTTCATTGCGCCAACTTTCTCGCATCTTATAAGGCAGTTTGGAAACCACCATCCTCATATTTGTGGGATTATCCATTTCCTCCATCGATTCGACATCCTGCATTGTGTTGCAACAACCAGTTAGGAATAAAGCATAGGTCTTAAGTGCCTTTCCATCTTCAGCCTTGATTTGCGGCCACTTTAAAGCTTTATCCATATAAGCACTTCCAATCACCAATTCATCTCCGTATTGTTTCTTTAAGAGTTCTTTTGCTTCTTTGAACCCCTTGTGTGATGGTCTGTGTTCACAGCTTCGGACAAGCTCCTGTGGCTCTCCTGAAGTAAACTGTTGTAAGTAATACAGCTTGTCTTGTTCACTGTCCGTCTTCTGTTCAATAGCTTGTTCGAAAGCTCTAATGAAAGATCTATAGGTAAGTGGATCACCCTTAAACACTGCTATTTCTTTGTCTGGAAGCTTAGCATATTGCTGTTGCTTAACAAGCATCTCTGTTATAGCGTTTTGGTTTTCCATTACTTTCAAAAGGCCACTCATGCTTCCATCATGATGTTGCACTGCAGTGTTTACTGTAGCCACCTGATGTCTAGCACCTTGCAATGGCCTGAGTGATGCCTGGCCTCTGTAAGAAGGCCTGCTCTGGGTGAAAGGGAAGGGGTTTTCCTCTTCCTTCACTCTTGCACCACCTGTTGGACGAGAGCGCATATAGCTGCTCATGCCATCCTCTGATTTCTCATACTGTTTTAATATTCTGACTTTTGTTCTTTTTTCCACAATAGCTGCCTCTAGATCCAACTTTTCTTTAGCTCCTTTGATATGTATTTCTTCCATTTCTAACTCTTGCTTCTTCTCTAGAATAGCAGCACGCTCCACTAGACCAGAGAGCTCGGCCTCTTCAATAGCACAAGCTGATGCACGAGAAGACACAACAGTTGAGCGTCCAGCATTCGGACCCTTGATCACTGACCTATTGGACTCATGGCTTATTTGTGACACACTATCATCAGGGTTTATATCCTCCTCAGCTTGTGTTTCTTGATTTGCCTTTTGGAAGCTCAATGTCTCCAGCTCCATCCATTTTTCAGTTTCTTCAATAAACTGTCTGATAACTATCATTTTAGGCTCAAACCAGTTGTTAATATCTGCCTCTTTCTCATCTTCAGGTAAAAGTTTACCTAATTGTTCAGTGATGTCAATAAAATCTTGGAGAACTGGAATAAATTCTTCTTGTATTATCGCTTTCACTGTTGGCAAATTATCAGCTAAAGTGATTAAACTGGTAACTTCCCTCCTTAGAGTTGTAAATCGAGCTAGAAATCCTCTCCTGGTGCACAGCAACCTGTGCAGTTTCTCTTCAACAGCCTTCTCAGTTAACTTGACTGGCCGTTTAATGGCTGTTTCTTCAGTGCCAACTGTTTCAACATTACCTTCCTCCATACTTCTTTTCTCAATAAAGCCGAGTGCAAACTGTGTGCATATGAATAAAAAGTATTCCACTAACACTCTTCTTCATCCAAAGTATGCTTCACAGCATTCAAAACACACAGAGCTCCGTAAAAGTTCGGTTTCAGGCTTCAGTTAACAAGTTAGCATGAATCTGCAAGTCACTGAGTAGCTAAATAGCATTAGCTTCAGGGCTCAAACTGCAAGTCATTCAGTAGCTAGCTAGCGTTAGCTTCTTGGCTTCACTTGGCTTTATACTAGCACAGCTTGTAGATTCCTTCCATTTAGCAAAACGAGTCTTTAATGGCAATTTGTCCATTCATATTTCCAGAGACTGTCCTTTTTCATATGTAAATTAAGAAGGCTTACCACCTCGTTTGCTTTGAATTAATCCTCTCCAGATTGATGCTCCAATCTGACAGACCGTTCAGAGGTGTTAACTGCTGGTTGTCTCTTTGTTAGCATCCAAAAAGTTCGGTTTTCAGCTCCTCCTGATCCATCCATGAGCAGTTTTCTTACTAATGTAGTGGCAATCTTTCTTCATTTTCCCAAATACCACTTAGAGCTGCAGACACAGTAATTTCTTCACTCGCACGACATGACAATTTCTTAAAGTTTTGATGTCTTTACTTAGAAATAAAAGGGTTACAAAATCAGAAGACGCACGGTAAGAAAACTTTATGCTCCCATGCCATATGCAGCTCTGCCAAAACAGCACCTGCACGTTCTCAGTTACATCACTTAAAGGGGCAGTCATCAAATATTTTTTATATCAATAACTGTTTTCTTAGAACTATGAAATACACAATGACATGAACTAAGAATGAAAGAAAATATAAACTGCAACTATGAACTGTACTTATTTATTGCATATTCTATCTTTTCTGCTTTATGGCTCTTACAATAAGAGTTTATTAACAAAAATAATTCAGCTCCAAATCAAACATATTTCAGTTTAACACTCTTAACTAAGACTAGTGAAGCTCAACAAAACTAACTAAACTACTATGTACAAAGAGGAAGGGGAACATGGTTGGTATTACAGTTTAAGATGGATGTTGTGTTTATCTCAAGTTTAGCTTTTCACTAATTTAGAGAAATTGGAATGTTTTCAGACCAATTTACAATTACAATCAATGAGGTGAATAAGACATTATGGCCAAATAATGTTTTATTAAAGGTTTTTCTGATTAATAACATTTAGTCAAATAATTCTTTTCCCCTTTTTGAAATAGCTAGCAGCGCATTGGCGTCAGGATTCCACTATATGACTCTTGTTCATACTTGGTAATCAAAATCTAATGAGCATATGAGGAACACTTGAACACTAATGTCCCTTTCAAAAAGTGTTTAGACCCTTTTTGAAATAAAGCTTGTCCAAGCTTCAACAACAGCTCAACACATGTTCCACAGTCAATCCTGTTAGCCTTGTTCTTACTCATCATCAAAAGACATATTGTTTGTTCTGTCATTATTCATGCCAGAATTGCAAACTTTTTTGTCCATTTCCATTTGCAAGGTTGAGTTTCCAACCAGCTGGAGTTCAGCAGGCCGGCCACAGCAAAGTAACCTCTCTCTCTGTCCCAGTGGCTCACAGCAACCCAGTCTCATGGGAAAATGTACCCCCACTACGTTGGTCCACACTGCAAAACGTAGTGGAGGTACATTAATGGCCATTTTTTTGTGGTACTGTTACGTTTCTTCTACCTATACGCTTTCTATTGTTTTACGTCCTAGTCACGTGACTTTCAAGATTCCAGCTGGGAGAAGAAAAAAAATAAATATATGGCCGACATTCGCTCATTTTTTATGTGGAAAGATTAATAACTTGAGTTTGTTTTTGCATTAAAATGAGTTTTGATTACATTTCTAGTGAGAAATGTATAGTTTGTTGCCAGAATATTTACTCAGGGAATGTACATATTCACTTGCTTGTTCGTTTCTTGCAAAGATTTTTCAAGATAATGTGAAACTGTAACATTTTGGTATAAGCATGGCTGAGATTAATCTAACTTTTAGTGGGAGAATCAATAATTTCAATCAGTTTCTGCATTTAAATGGGTTTTGATCACATTTATAGCGAGAAGTGTAGGGTTTATTTACATAATATTTACTTAGTGAACATACATAATCACCCGCTTGCTAGTTTTTGCTACGTTTTTCGGATCTCGTCAGGATTATGTGAAATTGCAACGTTTTGGCTGCTACCTATCGCCTAGCATTTAGCTGCCGCCCCGATTCAACATTGAATTCTTTGTGATTTAACTCCATCTGACGGATCAAACCCTCGCCACTGCGTGCGTTGCGTCTGAGGTGGATTTTCAGATCAATGCATTACGTCGTGGCATACGGGAGAAACTAATTAAACTAGTTAAAAAAAGAATCATGGGTTAAGATCGGATGTGTTTTATTTGGAAATCTACCGGATCCTTTGTGCATTTCACTTCCTGTTTGGTGCGATCTCATTGATGGGTTTTAACCAGATTTTGACCAAAGAGGAACTAAAAAAAAAACAAAAAACAATTTAAATACACAACCAGCATATCTGGAATCAGTGACAGAGAGCGACTGGGACCAAAAGTTTATTAATTTCTCCCCACTGATTTCCATTCAAAATGTTTTCGATCCCACCGGTCTCTAGGGAAGGGGCGTGCATACCGCCACCTACTGTTCATGAGTGTGTAGCAACATTGTTTTACATCTATTAAATTCTATTTTTTAATTTTGTATTCTGAAGATAAATAAATAATGCTTTCCTTAATCTATAAATATCTTTTATATTTCCATTATTTCCCAATAATCCTATAAGACTCCATTCTTGGCCTGTCCTCTTTTCAATTTCTTCCTTTCAGGTTCATATGTTTTGCAGTTCATCAATACATGTTCTACATTTTCTATCTCTCCACATCCTTCACATGTATCATTATTTTTCCTCCCTATTAAGTATAAATTGTCATTTAAATAAGTATGACCTACTCTTAATCTGATCATTATTATTTCTTCCCTTTGGTTTCTCTCATTAATATTTCTATTTAATACTGACTTTTGTACTTTATATAACCTTCTTCCTTTTTATCTTCATTCCACCTTTTTTTTGCCATTTTTCAATTTCTTTCCTCTTAATAAATGATTTTCCTTCCCCTTTCCCTAAAGGAATTGTAATTGTTATTTGTCTACTTTTCATTCCAGCTAACTTTCCATTAATTAGCTTGAAAACAGCACTTTGTAGGCACCCAGTTTCTCTAACAATGGCCCTTTTTGGGTTACCCTCCATGCATTGGGTGTCAGTTCAGTGGCAGTTCCAGAACATTTTCTTAGGGTTGACCAGGCAGCACAATAATGTGCATGTGGCCAAAAAGTAATAGGGATCAAATTCGGTTCAGAGTCAAGCTATTGGGATCAGGCATCAGGTTCAATTTGCATATTTTCCTAGCCAAAACAAGGATTTGTTGGGCTACTGTAATTTTGAATTGAAAAACGTCCTGAATGGGAAGTCTTCAAACTTGAAAAACAAAGTCCAAAGTTTTTTTTTTGTTTTTTTTTTTTTTGGAATGATTATGACCTGGATGTCTAAGAATCTTCACCAGCCTATTAGGGAAATGAATGCCCACAATGTCTATATTCTCCAAAAGAGAATAACAGAACAGACCTTCATGAGGCCCTTGTTAAAGCTATGCATATATTTATGCATCTACAGGTGCTGGTCATAAAATTAGAATATCATGAAAAAGTAGATTGATTTCAGTAATTCCATTTAAAAAGTGAAACTTGTATATTATATTCATACATTACATACAAACTCATATATTTCAGATGTTTATTTTGTTTAATTTTGATGATTACAAATGACAACAAATGAAAATCTCAAATTCATCATATCAGAAAATTAGAATATTGTGAAAAGGTTCAAAATTGATGGCCCCTGGTGCCTCACTCTAATCAGCTAATTAACTCAAACCACCTGCAAAAGCCTTTAAATGGTCTTTCAGTCTAGTTCTATAGGCTACACAATCATGGGGAAGACTGCTGACTTGACAGTTGTCCAAAAGACGACCATCGACACCTTGCACAAGGAGGGCAAGACACAAAAGGTCATCGCTAAAGAGGCTGGCTGTTCACAGAGCTCAGTGTCCAAGCACATTAATAGAGAGGCGAAGGGAAGGAAAAGATGTGGTCGAAAAAAGTGTACAAGCAAGAGAGATAACCGCACCCTGGAGAGGATTGTGAAACAAAACCCATTCAAAAATGTGGGGGAGATTCACAAAGAGTGGACTGCAGCTGGAGTGAGTGCTTCAAGAACCACCACACACAGACGTATGAAAGACATGGGTTTCTGCTGTCGCATTCCTTGTGTCAAGCCACTCTTGAACCACAGACAGCGTCAGAAGCGTCTTGCCTGGGCTAAAGAGAAACAGGACTGGACTGCTGGTGAGTGGTCCAAAGTCATGTTCTCTGATGAAAGTAAATTTTGCATTTCCTTTGGAAATCAAAGTCCCAGAGTCTGGAGGAAAAGAAGAGAGACACTTCATCCACGTTGCTTGAAGTCCAGTGTAAAGTTTCCACAGTCAGTGATGGTTTGGGGTGCCATGTCATCTGCTGGTGTTGGTCCATTGTGTTTTCTGAGGTCCAGGGTCAACGCAGCCACATACCAGGAAGTTTTAGAGCACTTCATGCTTCCTGCAGCTGACCAACTTTTTGGAGATGCAGATTTCATTTTCCAACAGGACTTGGCACCTGCACACAGTGCCAAAGCTACCAGTACCTGGTTGAAGGACCATGGTATCCCTGTTCTTAATTGGCCAGCAAACTCTCCTGACCTTAACCCCATAGAAAATCTATGGGGTATTGTGAAGAACAAGATGCAATACACCAGACCCAACAATTCAGAAGAGCTAAAAGCCACTATTAGAGCAACCTGGGCTATCATAACACCTGAGCAGTGCCACAGACTGATCGACTCCATGCCACGCCGCATTGCTGCAGTAATACAGGCCAAAGGAGGCCCAACTAAATACTGAGTGCTGTACATGCTCATACTTTTCATGTTCATACTTTTCAGTTGGCCAACATTTCTATAAATCCTTTGTTTTTATTGGTCTTCAGTAATATTCTAATTTTCTGATATGATGAATTTGAGATTTTCATTTGTTGTCATTTGTAATCATCAAAATTAAACAAAATAAACATCTGAAATATATGAGTTTGTATGTAATGTATGAATATAATATACAAGTTTCACTTTTTAAATGGAATTACTGAAATCAATCTACTTTTTCATGATATTCTAATTTTATGACCAGCACCTGTATGCTCTTCAAATAACTTTCTGGTTCGACGCAACATTTACATTAAATGGGTTGAGAGGTTGTTCTTTACCAGTAAATACATAAAAGATTCCCAGATGACTGCCGATGCAAACTCTCCCCTATAAAACCTAAAACTAATTCTTATAAGAGAGTAAAATCTGTATTAGTCTTCATTAAATGTAGCATATTGTTGTAAATAATCGATTGCTTTATTTTTGGTGTCAGCTTTTGGTCAATATGCTAACCTTAAAAGGTCAAAGTGGGAAAATGTACCCCCACTACGGGTAGTAGTAGACAAATTAGCAATTAGAGGAGGCAATAACAATTACAATTCCTTTAGGGAAAGGAAAATCATTTATTAAGAGGAAGGAAATTGAAAAATGGCAAAAAAAAGGTGGAATGAAGATAAAAAGGAAGAAGGTTATATAAAGTACAAAAGTCAGTATTAAATAGAAATATTAATGAGAGAATCCGAAGGGAAGAAATAATAATGATCAGATTAAGAGTAGGTCATACTTATTTAAATGACAATTTATACTTAATAGGGAGGAAAAATAATGATAAATGTGAAGGATGTGGAGAGATAGAAAATGTAGAACATGTATTGATGAACTGCAAAACATATGAACCTGAAAGGAAGAAATTGAAAAGAGGACAGGCCAAGAATGGAGTCTTAAAGGATTATTGGGAAATAAAGGAAATATAAAAGATATTTATAGATTAAGGAAAGCATTATTTATTTATCTTCAGAATACAAAATTAAAAAATAGAATTTAATAGATGTAAAACAATGTTGCTACACACTCATGAACAGTAGGTGGCGGTATGCCCGCCCCTTCCCTAGAGCCCGGTGGGATCGAAAACATTTTGAATGGAAATCAGTGGGGAGAAATTAATAAACTTTTGGTCCCAGTCGCTCTCTGTCATTGATTCCAGATATGCTGGTTGTGTATTTAAATTGTTTTTTATTATTTTTTTAGTTCCTCTTTGGTCAAAATCTGGTCAAAACCCATCAATGAGATCGCACCAAACAGGAAGTGAAATGCACAAAGGATCCGGTAGATTTCCAAATAAAACACATCCGATCTTAACCCATGATCCTTTTTTTAACTAGTTTAATTAGTTTCTCCCGTATGCCACGACGTAATGCATTGATCTGAAAATCAACCTCAGACGCAACGCACACAGTGGCGAGGGTTTGATCCGTCAGATGGAGTTAAATCACAAAGAATTCAATGTTGAATCGGGGCGGAAGCTAAATGCTAGGCTATAGGTAGCAGCCAAAACGTTGCAATTTCACATAATCCTGACGAGATCCGAAAAACGTAGCAAAAACTAGCAAGCGGGTGATTATGTATGTTCACTAAGTAAATATTATGTAAATAAACCCTACACTTCTCGCTATAAATGTGATCAAAACCCATTTAAATGCAGAAACTGATTGAAATTATTGATTTTCCCACTAAAAGTTAGAGAAATCTCAGCCATGTTTATACCAAAATGTTACAGTTTCACATTATCTTGAAAAATCTTTGCAAGAAACGAACAAGCAAGTGAATATGTACATTCCCTGAGTAAATATTCTGGCAACAAACTATACATTTCTCACTAGAAATGTAATCAAAACTCATTTTAATGCAAAAACAAACTCAAGTTATTAATCTTTCCACAAAAAATGAGCGAATGTCGGCCATCTATATATATTTTTTTCTTCTCCCAGCTGGAATCTTAAAAGTCACGTGACTAGGACGTAAAACAATAGAAAGCGTATAGGTAGAAGAAACGTCACAGTACCACAAAAAAATGGCCATTAATGTACCTCCACTACGTTTTGCAGTGTGGACCAACGTAGTGGGGGTACATTTTCCCATGAGACTGGGTTGCTCACAGCAGGGGTCCTCTTTTTCTCAGTGGCTGATCAAGGTATGCTCCTCTTTCAGTCAGGCTCTATAAGTTCTGAAACTCAAGAGAAATGTGTTGTAAACTGTCTGTCTTGCAGCAGTTTGGTTGTGAAAGGTTCTGACTTACCCTCAAGGATTCCAGAGATCTGGGTACCCCTGGGCCTTCTCCATCTTACCGGAGAGGGACCCCAGCTTAATAGGCAAGGGAGAGGAAGCAAAGACAGCAGGAGGCAAAGAGAGATAATTTGGTTTTCTCTGTTGTTTTGTCTGTTCTCACACAGAGGGGCTGGTTGGTCAAACCTCTGAGGCTTATGTGAATGAACTATGGAGGCCTTTGCTGAAAAAATGGGGGGGGGGGGGGGGGGGGGGGGGGGGGGGCAGAAGTCCCCCAGCTGTTATTCACCAATGTTGCAAGTTCTCCTCTGGTCATCATGTCAAGATGAAATAGGGACACTTGTACCCAATGTCCAAAAAACCATGATCATGGTGTATGGCACCACAACATACAAACTTACTAAGAGAATATGTAGTTGTAGAACTTTAAAGACTTTACAGGCAAAGGTTTAAAAAATTTCTGTCAGGTGTTGGTGTGAGTTTGGTTGAGGACCCAAATGCAGAGGTGGCAGAAGTCTTGCAAATATGGGCAACCGAGGCAGAAATCCCCCCCAAAAAAAGAACCTCCTGTGGGAAGCCATAGACGAGAGAACAACAAAACAACAAACCGGCACCGAGTGACTGCAGAAGTGGTGTATATATTGTGAGGCCGAACCCAGACAGGCCAATAAGCAAATAAGTAGATAGGGAGCAGGGGTGGGCAATAAGGAAGTAGACAAGGGGAAAGGAACTCAAGCAGAAGGGGGCAACACAGGGTAACTAAAGAACTCAGCACGGGTAGAAATAAACTACAAAGACACAGAACACAAAGAAATTAAAACTGAATGTAAACAGAGGGCAGAACCCTGACAGTACACCGCCCACCCAACCCCCCCAAAGGGCAGATACTAGACGCCCTTACAGTACAAAAACAATACCTTAAAACACACAAAAAAACACCCAGTGTGGATAGACGTAGGCTCAGGAAGGAGAACAAGAAAATAAAAACAAAAACCAGAGTCCAAAAGGACCCAAAAAACAAAAACAACCACCAAAGGTTGGCACTGAAGAAGCAGTCTCTGGGGGCAGGCCATAAGGCCAAAGACAATGCAGAGTCTGTGGAGGCAGGCCTTGAGGCCAGCATTGATGTAAGGCCTGTGGAGGTCGGCTGTGGGGCCAGAGAGATGAAGGAGGGCCTCTAGAGGCCAGACTTGTGGCCGTACGAGATGAAGAACTGCCTTTGCAGGCTGTCTGTGGGGCCGGACTCGATAAAGGAGGGCCTCTTGAGGCCGGCCGTGGGGCCGGAGACGATGAATGAGGGCCTCTGGAGGAGGCCGGCGTCTTTGCTGCAATAACCTAGGAGGATGGCGTCTCTGCAGCAGTAACCTTAGAAGACAGTGCCTCTGCAACAGGAACCTTGGGGGCCACCAACTGCGGTACATGAACCTTGGAGGAGGTGGCACAGCTAGGGATCCACGAAGAAGGGCAAAGCTTGGGATGCATTAGGAGGCGAGGAGCAGTCGCTGATGGGCCGTGGAGGTAGAGCCCTGCACTCCTGCAGGAAGTGCAAGGCTCTACCTCCAAGGCCAATCATAATTCTATGCGAAAGCGGGTGGGAGCGGGACTGAACACTGCGGGAACAGTGAACACTGTCCCGTGCTGGCCTCTACTTGGAGGCTTCACAATCTTGGAGTTCTCACAGTTCTCTGTTCAACCATTTGATCCTCCCTGGCATGCTCTGTGCCATCCAGAGACCCCTGAATGGCACGGAGCATGCTCAGCGGTCTCTGCACGGTACAGAGCATGCTCAATGAGAGGATCTAGTTGCGTTGAAATGCCAAAAGTATCTGAATGTGGAGGAGCCCTGATTGAATCACTCCGGGGAGGAGTGCCAAGTGAATCTGACGAAGGACACTAACAGGTTCTACCTGAGGAGTAGAAATGCTAACAGGTTCTGCTTGAGGAGTGGAAATGCTAAAAGGTTCTGCTGAGGAGTAGGAATGCTAACAATTTAGATGGTTGAGCTGGCTGAGTGACTAGGAAATTAGTGGGAGCTAACTAAGGACAAGGGAGGGCTGGCCCGCTAATGGCCTCTGGCTCAGGGATTGGCCTGCTAATGGGCTCTGGACCGCTAATGGGCTCTGGGCTGCTAATGGGCTCTGAATCTGGAACTGGCCCGCTAATGGACTCTGGCACTGGGACTGGCCTGCTAATGGGATCTGGCTTGGAGACTGGCCTGCTAAAGATCTCTGGCTTGGGGACTGGCGCACTAAAGGGATCTTGCGCAGGATCTGGCCTGCTAAGGGGCTCTGGCTGAGGCAAGGCTGACTGGCAGGGAGCTGAAGGAGATGTAAGAGAGGGGGAAAAATCCTAATTTTTTAACATAAAAAAACGTAAAAAACTCTTACTCTTTAACTTTTGGGGGAAATTAACTTAAACTCAGAGATCGTCTTAGGCCAAATTAGCACTTTTAAGTCCTTAGAGATGGTGAGAACTGGTAATCCTGTAGGTGGCGGCAGAGACTACAGGGAAAACTGACCAGTATGGAGGTGGATTAAAGCTGGCAGCAGACTGTCCTATTGGGAAGGCAGTAGGGGCAGCAGACTGACTCCCTGTAGAGTGAGCTGTGACGTCAGGCTGACACACTGTAGAGTGAGGTGCACATATCTGTATTATATTAAACTTCCCTCCTGATATTCATTCCAAACTGGCCAAAGCGCTATGACAACATTGGACAATGAATCTGGCTTTCGGAGGACGCAGCCGCTGGATTTAATCACAGCCAAAGTTTATGAAATCAGCTCATAACTCTGCTTCTACAGCAGTTTACTCTCACAATCTCTTCATGAGGGCTGACTACATTTCAAACTTGTTTTATTTTTATCCGACCATACAGTAGTAGCCATTCAAAATTTCCCCACTTTTCTTGATGGGCCCTTGGCTGGTCCCTTAGCCATCGTTCTTTTTTAAACATCATTCTTTGTACTAAAATATTCTGTCATGATTTGTGGACATTAAGATCTAAAGAGAAGCGTCATCTCCTGGTCAGACCCTGTAATTCAGTGGAAGGGTGGAGTCAGGGTTGCAGGGAAATGGACTGCCCTTCGCCTGGCGTTTGACTGGGCAGTTTGGAATGGCTGCTAATGTACGATTCCTGATAGGGAGAGGCTAAACGCCCTTCATCCCCCCTTTTATGCTACGTGATGCAGGAGGCTTAAACTCGATTAAAATTTTTTTTAAATGACTGAAAAATTTGCTCTTTTTTTAAGTAATGTGGAAGAGTTAACTGAGCTCATTTTAAGTCTAGAGCAAAGATACCATACAAAATAATTATAAAAACCAGGACCAGGAGAAAAGAACACTTATAATAATAACTGAACACAAAAATTGACCAAACTATAAATAAAAGACACCATATATCAAAAGAAACTAAGAAATCATAAAAAAAAAGTCCCAAAACAAAACAAGAAGAAGCAGTGAAGGACAACCACTACAATGTGCCAAAGACCATTACACCAGTTCCACACCACAAACCTTTAGGCGTCATCTTGGATGTGATCCGCCTGGAGTTACAGGGATGTAGAGGGAAGACCTGGTATGGGATCAATGCTCTCCCGGGTGGAGGTCCTTTTCCCACCAGCCCCAGTAGGCAAGCTCTTCACTGGGATTCATCAAGGGAGGGAGCCGCCCCAGGAGTAATGGCTGAAGCACTAGCACACCTTAAAGGAGCCACCTACCAAAAAAAAAATTTGGTTGGCCATCATTATCAGATCATTGAAAGGACGTTTTAAATTTGATTTGTAACTTTTTTCAACATCTATTAACACTAGATGTCCCAGAGAATTTCAGTTTTCCTGCAAGCCCCCCTCCCCTCTTCAAGTTTGTGTATTCACTCTACCTTGCTAACTGTTGCTATTCTACATTAGACTGGATAAAGGCTGAAACAACTGGCATCAGAACAAGAGCATTTTTCCGACAACTTTTCATGACCTGCCCCTGCAACATCAGACCTTTTGCAGGAATATCTTGATAAGTCATATCAGAGTCTTTTATTTAGGCAAACCTATTGAACAACCAGATATCATACGGGTCCTAGTTCCTGTGCTGAGGACAGGTCATAGCCATGCTTTTCCAACAAGGCAAGGCAGAGCCTATTTATATTGTCCATTCACCAACAGACTCATTTATATTGCAAAGCTCACTATGTGAAAGAAAGAACAACTTAGAGAATAGTGTACAGGTGCTGGTCATAAAATTAGAATATCATGAAAAAGTAGATTGATTTCAGTAATTCCATTTAAAAAGTGAAACTTGTATATTATATTCATACATTACATACAAACTCATATATTTCAGATGTTTATTTTGTTTAATTTTGATGATTACAAATGACAACAAATGAAAATCTCAAATTCATCATATCAGAAAATTAGAATATTACTGAAGACCAATAAAAACAAAGGATTTATAGAAATGTTGGCCAACTGAAAAGTATGAACATGAAAAGTATGAGCATGTACAGCACTCAGTATTTAGTTGGGCCTCCTTTGGCCTGTATTACTGCAGCAATGCGGCGTGGCATGGAGTCGATCAGTCTGTGGCACTGCTCAGGTGTTATGATAGCCCAGGTTGCTCTAATAGTGGCTTTTAGCTCTTCTGAATTGTTGGGTCTGGTGTATTGCATCTTCTTCTTCACAATACCCCATAGATTTTCTATGGGGTTAAGGTCAGGAGAGTTTGCTGGCCAATTAAGAACAGGGATACCATGGTCCTTCAACCAGGTACTGGTAGCTTTGGCACTGTGTGCAGGTGCCAAGTCCTGTTGGAAAATGAAATCTGCATCTCCAAAAAGTTGGTCAGCTGCAGGAAGCATGAAGTGCTCTAAAACTTCCTGGTATGTGGCTGCGTTGACCCTGGACCTCAGAAAACACAATGGACCAACACCAGCAGATGACATGGCACCCCAAACCATCACTGACTGTGGAAACTTTACACTGGACTTCAAGCAACGTGGATGAAGTGCCTCTCTTCTTTTCCTCCAGACTCTGGGACCTTGATTTCCAAAGGAAATGCAAAATTTACTTTCATCAGAGAACATGACTTTGGACCACTCACCAGCAGTCCAGTCCTGTTTCTCTTTAGCCCAGGCAAGACGCTTCTGACGCTGTCTGTGGTTCAAGAGTGGCTTGACACAAGGAATGCGACAGCAGAAACCCATGTCTTTCATACGTCTGTGTGTGGTGGTTCTTGAAGCACTCACTCCAGCTGCAGTCCACTCTTTGTGAATCTCCCCCACATTTTTGAATGGGTTTTGTTTCACAATCCTCTCCAGGGTGCGGTTATCTCTCTTGCTTGTACACTTTTTTCGACCACATCTTTTCCTTCCCTTCGCCTCTCTATTAATGTGCTTGGACACTGAGCTCTGTGAACAGCCAGCCTCTTTAGCGATGACCTTTTGTGTCTTGCCCTCCTTGTGCAAGGTGTCGATGGTCGTCTTTTGGACAACTGTCAAGTCAGCAGTCTTCCCCATGATTGTGTAGCCTATAGAACTAGACTGAAAGACCATTTAAAGGCTTTTGCAGGTGGTTTGAGTTAATTAGCTGATTAGAGTGTGGCACCAGGGGCCATCAATTTTGAACCTTTTCACAATATTCTAATTTTCTGATATGATGAATTTGAGATTTTCATTTGTTCTCATTTGTAATCATCAAAATTAAACAAAATAAACATCTGAAATATATGAGTTTGTATGTAATGTATGAATATAATATACAAGTTTCACTTTTTAAATGGAATTACTGAAATCAATCTACTTTTTCATGATATTCTAATTTTATGACCAGCACCTGTATTTTGTAATGTCTCTCCTTTTCACATCATTCAACATTTCAGCTTAGAAAATGACAAACAGTATGACATCAGTATTGGAGTATCTTATTCCACCCAGGGAAAAGCACTACATATGAAGCTACAATTGTCCCATTTAGCAGTTTTTACAAACCCAAGATGAGTCCTTCCTGCATTTGTGACAGGTCTACTTTGTGCAGTGCACACAACGCTCAGTGCTGTGGTTCCTGTAGTGTAGTCATTGCTCATTTTATACTTATTCTAATAGTAACAGGTGCCATTTGTCATTTAGGCTTTGGTAAATTCCTCAAAAAAGTATTATTTTCAAATCCAATCAATGTGATATGAAACATGTGAGATACACATGAAATTAATTTGATAGTATTTCACCTCTCCTTGGTGATGCTTTTGAATATTTCTCTCTGATTATTTTTAAGGAGTGCAGACTGTCCCTAAGCATTTGGCGAGGAGCGAGCTCTGCATAGGGTTCAATGTAGTTCTCCCAGCGTGACAGGAGACTTGTTTTGAGTAAACCACAGTTGTAGCGCACTGTCTGCCTTGCTGCGGTTGCGGAGAGGTGTCTTTTTTGTAGAATAAATAATCCGCAGACGAGTTATTATTCCGGAAAAGCCGAATCTGCGAATATATTGCCAACTTTAATGCGGTCTCACTATACTGTCTCAGTTGCAGCAGAGGAGAGAGGACAGAGAGAGGAGAAATCGCTTGAGTTATATTTGCCTCCTAATAAACTGTAATGATCTCAGGAAGTTGGACCCAGAATTCGAGGCGAGACAGACAGTGGGGAAAGCTCAAAGCGTTTATTATCAACTAACTGCAGCGGGGCTGCTCGTCTGCTGCGGGGCGGATCTCTGCAGGGATAGGAGAATACAGGTCAGTGACTGGATGTGGGACTGAATACGATGAGAAAAGTCACTGACCTGATTCAAAGTTCAGTCCGTTTGCGGAGAACACAGTTGAATCCAGACGGGAGGTTTGACCGCAGTAGCGGCAAGTGATGCCCCCAGAGTTCCTAGTAAGCGAGCGGAGCGGGCGCCAGAGATGCCGAGCAGCAACCGAGTCCAGAAGAGAAATCCAAGGCCGAAGTAAGAAGACAGTTCCAGGTTCAGAAGCCGGTAGAATACAGGATCAGATACGACAGACAAAGCACACAGGGGCAAGGAGAAACTCGAGAAACTGGTCATAATCAGGAAAACACTAAGATTGTAAGGAAACATCTCACTAAAACACTCAAATAACCTGGCGCTGATGGGAGGCAAACACACAACATCAATAGCAGAGGAACCAGGTGAAAATGATCGGCGTTAATCAGCTGCAGAACCAATTAGACAGGGAGCAAGGAGCAAAGGAAAAAACCAACCATCAGCGCCAAGATCATGACATAAATAAGCCAGATGGTCATTATTGTATAAATATTCTTGCTTTCTACAGCGTTCCAGCTGTAATGACCTATCAGTAATCATGTCTGTTCCAGCCCAGATCATCATTAGAATATATTTTAAGTATTATGTCTTCATTACAGGGGCCATAACAGGGGCCAGGACATGATCTACAGGGGCACTGGCCCCCGTTGGCCTCTGTCTAGAACCGGCCATGGTGAGGAATGATGACACTGTGGCGAGGTGCACTGTATGCTGAAGTTCCATGAAAAACAGAAAGCACAACTGATGTTCAAGGCTACAAGATTGAAAATATTAAAAATAAAAGACCAATACTGTTCTGTTTAGTGTTTAAGAAATTACTGTTAGTTAATAAACAGTTGTTGAAAAGGTTGCTGGCCTTAAGTTGTCTATGTATGGGGTACGGTGTGGGTCTGTTGTCCCCAGGGGGCGGGGGGTTGGGGTATAAGCATTTCCCTGAAATGAGTTTTTGGAACTTGGGATGTCTGGTAATGATGATAGGATAAACCAACCAACCCCTTGTGAATATGATAAAATAACCCCAATAAAAATATGTTGGTTAATGTTCCATGGTAAAGTTAGTTTAGTAAACACAGGTGCTGCTACCCATAAACTTCAAGCTAGCACTGGTGGCTAATGATGATTTTTTGTAGCCTACACTGAGTGCATCCTCTCTGACAGGATTTCTAATGGTTCATCATTTTGTCATTGCATCATTTTTTACACAATGAGTGCTCAGTAGTCCAATGTTACCCTACAGTATCTGGAAGACTGAATAGATCTGATGAGCAACTTACAATAACTTCTTTTGATGATATAACGTGATAATATGTGTGATTGACTGTGACCTCTCTCTCTCTCCCTCTCTCTCTCTCTGATTGGTATATACTCACAGTTGGTATACACATTCAGTACACAAAAAAAAGGGGTTGGGCCAGTCTAGTCCAAAATGCCAGGGCAGATTTTTTGTCCCAGTCCACCCCTGGGGTAGGCTAGGTAGGTATCGAGACCTGAGCACATTCTACAACCAGGGACTAACACTCAACCCTCTGTAGTAAATATCCCCAAAATTTCAGGTGTCAACTTAAAGAAACACTGTAGGATCGTGCTTATAATAAACCATGATGCTTTTACATGTGTGGCAAGGCAAGACTGTTAATGCTCTTAAAAATTGAAAGTGAAATCCAATGTGTTTAAAGAGACCTGTTATGATGAGTAGACCGACACAATGATCATACAACAAATGGATATAGGAAATGGTGTAGGTTACAATTTAAGTGCAAAAAGGAACACAATGTTCTGAACATGGGCTTAAAATGAAAAATGTAATCAGATTTTTATTTCTCGGTACATTGCAGAAGAATTCTTGCCTTGGTGAGGAAGAAAAGGCAGCAGTGTGTCACCAAGAGAGCACTTGAATCACTAAAGGGAGGACAGTCTTTGTGGAACTATTTGAAGCACTAATACAGCCTGTGTAAAACATTTAAAAAATATATCAAACAGTTTAGAGTAGGCACTCCAAACCAAGCCGGGTTATGTTTTGACTGAACCTACACTCTCTGCAACTCAGGAGTGAGGTTATCCATCTTGTTTGCTTGTAAAAAGGTCAGTGAAAATAAACTTTTACAGTCCTGCTTGGGCATCAGATTAAAAAGCTTTTCTGTTTTTATTTCTTTTTTTCTCATTAATAGTTGTCATTCTAGGTAATTCTCTTACCTAGAATGACAACTCGTCTGCTTTATTTAGTTCTACATAATAAGAAAAAGATTCAAGAAAATATTTGCCACTATTGACTTAGACTTAGACCACTTTATTAATCCAATTAGGGGCAATTCATCTGAGCTGTACATGAAACAAACAAACTACAAAACAAGAAAAAAAAAAATTTATAACATAAAAAATGTGGGTGTTGGTAAAAAGAATTAGCATAGTGGTTTGTTTTAAAAAGCGGCGTCCTGAGGGCAACAAAGACAATTTTTGAGAACATGTTCTGATGAAGAGATTAAATAAAGATATTATATATTTTTAGCTCGGACTGTTTCAATAATGTTATTTTTTTTACTACTATTTTCAGTTTTCATCTGTGTTGCCCCTGTGCAATACAATACAATACAAAAGTTTAGGGAGCATAAGATATTTTGGAAGGCAGTGGATCATTAATCTGCCTTCTTTTTTGGTTGTTCCACTATAGTGTGGAAATTAAGGTTTTGATTCTCAGAGGTTTTCTTAGTTTAGTAAAATTTTAATAAATTAAACTAAAAATGTCAAGATTTACTTCATATTATAAGACAAAGAGATTTCTTTTATATAAAAGCCTTTTAGTAAAGTATTTTAAATGAAAGACATTATTGTCCTGGTTCTGCGCTTTGCCCGATGGACACACTACTCCTCCAGCAGCTCTGCACCTGAGATATTCTGCTGCAGATCTATGACAGCTGTCTGTTATGGTAATGATTACAGCTGTCTTTAATTGTGCTTGTTTGTTCAAGGCTGTTTGCATGTTTGTGGTGCTGTGGGGGAGTACAGATTTTAGTGTGGATGTTTGCAGTTTGCTGAAGGGCAACATGACACCATTAAGAGCCGATATTACCTTAATAAAGACACAGGGGGAGCTGATGATCTGCATAGATAGACAGGAAAAACAAGCATTCATGGCTAAAACTGATGGAATACAAACTTTAATACAGTATTGGCTATTGGATTCATTGACTTGCACATATTTTTTCTGTGATGCTATGTCTTTATCTAAGCTGTGCCTATGCATATGGCATCAACTTGTATCTCTATCAGCCTTCACTGTGCTACGATGATCCCCCAGAGGCATCAAATGTGCTGGAATTCAGATAACGACAGCAACTTTTCTAGAACATGAAATTGCTTTAACTGATTTCAGTCCAGTGACTTCTCAAAAACAAGGCAGCTCCTATAGCTGATCCCCCCCACCCCCATCCTCTAATGTTTGCAGGGCTCATTGTGACTGCTGGTTCCCAGCTGCAGGGTTATTATCTTTCACAAGAACTGATGTTCCTTCAAACAATATCCAGCAGCACACACATCCTCATGTGTGCGAATCGAAGCAAATTAAGGTATGTGTATGGGAGGTCATGGGGGCCGACAGAGTCACGTTACCACATGCTATCGACCGCCACAATTCTTGTCTTCCTGTGGTAAATGCGACATTAATAAAGCTTTAGCAGAGCATCATTGCTGAGATGGAGATCTTATACGAAGGACAAGGAGGGTTACTAAGAGAGACAGAGCAGGTGCCTCTTAAGTAGAACACGTGAATTGCCTCAAGTCTTTCTGATGAACTCATTTTTACAACAAAATGTGTTTTCTGCTGTTATTTCTATAATAATAAAGTTAATTTCAAGCTGCTTTTGGATCATAAATTAATTAAATATGGCTAAGCTAATTGTTGCATTAAAGGTTTGCAGGTTCAAAGTGTTGTAGCTATACGGTAGAAGTTCAATGGATTGATGAATGTTCTGATCTTTATATTAGAGAAACCAAACAACCTCTCCACAGATGCATGGCCCAACACAGAAGAGCTACTTCCTCTGGAGAAGACTCTGCTGTACATCTACACCTTATGGACAAAGGATATTCTTTTGAGGACCAGAATGTTAACATTTTGGACTAAGAAGACAGGTGGTTTGAGAACGGCGTGAAGGAAGCCATCTATGTTTAGAAAGAAAAACCAAAACCTTTTAAGGGGAACTAAAGACCTCGCCTATTCAGCCAGGCCAACAATTCCCTTTAGCTACCCTCCTTCCAGAGACATAGACAGGTATGGGGCACACCTGACGATCATCAGCCCATCAGGAGACCTTCCTACATAAGCAGCAGCCAGACCTTCCTTCAACGCCGCAGCGTTGACCAAGTTTGGTTAGCAAACCTGAGCCTCTGTTATCCTGATAAAATCTTAGTTGTCTCTGGAGAGAAACCTGATTCTAATCTGCCTTTGTCTTCTTGCTCAGAGGAAACCCGTCTAAGCCTAAAGCTCTGGATGAGCTTTGCCTGTAAACCTGCCTGCCTGCCTAAGGGAGCCAAACCTGAAGATCTCAATCTGGACTTCTCCTGCTGCTCTCAAGGAAGAGCTGGAATCTCAAACCAAGGTCTGCCACTCACAAGTCAGAAGCTAGACGCTGCTGCTGCTGAGCACTCTGCTGAACCAACAGTCTCTGGACCCAACCCGTTCCCTCTCTCACAAAGACCTGTCTGGATCTCTTCAAGGTATCTTCTGAATAATCTTGATTCAACTAACCATCTGACTGCCTGGCTAAACAAACTATCCGTCTCTGCAGACATCAGTGAATCCAGTCCCGGACCAGTGCCCGACCGAGTTCATGTTCTTTGTGTGAAAACCATCAATAAACTCTGTTAAACTTTTACTCTCCTTCCAGTGGTGTTCTGCATGTGGGTTTAGTCCCTTAAGCCAATCATGACAAAAACGTTTTCAAACTTGGAAACAAAGTCCAGTGGATTGTTTTTTTTTACTTTTTTGAAATGACTATGACCTTGATGAGTGAGAATATTCACCAGCATATATGCTAGAAGGTGTATAAGTAATATGTTTATAATTGATAATGCTCTACTACATTATGTTCATAGGTACATTATGTTTCGAAGTGTAATTTCATCACACTCTTATGTTTAATACCTAAACATTTTCTCAACGGTGGAAGCTCAACTGAAGCAAACAGGACTCTAAAGTTGAAGGTGAGTTCATTACCCATTTCACCAGTTTCCTGTTGGAGTGTTTGGAGACCCATCACAGAGGGTAAAGAAAATGCTGCAATGTTAAAAAAAAAGTCAAAGCAGCAAGAATGTGGCGGTTCTTAGCAAGGTCTTTTGGGTTTGTGTTAAGAATGGCATCAGCCCCCAATTATGAGTGTTAGTGCATGAGAGGAAACACACTTTAGGGAGGCAACAGTACCCTGTGCACATCAGCGCTTGCCTTTAGCACACCCTGGACGCCTCACACTGAGGAGTGATGAGCAAGAAAAGATTATTTGGCTTTGGCTGTGGACAGTATAATCAGAGGCAATGTTCTTTGATGCAGCAAACTACAATAGTTTCCCTTCAGGGTTGTCAAGCTCTTACTAAAATAAAAACAGCAGTCATGGTGAGGCTTGGTGTTATAGATGTCACTGGATTCATGCTGGTCTGTCTGTCGCCTTCAGCTACAGCTGAATAGTCCAGGAATGTGTATGAGTGAAATATCAAGGGAAATCCTCTTTCCCTGGTGGAATCATATTGGGAGGAACGGCTGCTGATGGAGAACATGTTAGTAACCGCAGGGATACCTTTAGGGCACTGCAGAGTATCAGCATCATGGCTGCCTTCATACTGGAGGGGAGTTTCTCAAGTAGCTGCAATCCAGACACATTTTAAGTGTTTATGAGATCTTAAGGCAGCTTGAAAGAGGTTTTAACGTACGCATGTTGTTCCAGGGTGTAGCTTCTGTCCACTGAAAATATTAAAAAAATGCTCGGAGGAGCAGAGAACATACAGATGAATAGGGTGGGCTGGTACTACTGCTGGTCTCGCCCCAGACCGCAAAATTGAATCATGAAAACGAGATGTGTTTATGAGATGTATTTATACAGTTTATCAGCAAAAGAATTAGATTTAGGGGTGAGTATAGAATGCTAAATCCACGATACTGAGGGATCATCTATGTAATAATGCTATACACCCTCTTTTCTGCTTCCTGTTTTGCCAACATCTTTTCGTTATCAGGAGCCTCTCCCGTGGAACCAAATACCGGTTTTAGTCTGTGAGGCAGACACCCTGTCTACTTTTAAGGCTAGGCTTAAAACTTTCCTTTTTATCATATTTAAAGTTAGTGAGACTCAGATAATCCACTGCTGTCTCTATAGTTATCCTGCTTCAGGCATCCCCAAAGTTGGTCCTCCAGTGGCTCTGTCCTGACGTTTTTAGAGGTTTCCCTGCTCCAGCACAGCTGGTTTAAATAAAAAGCTGATTAATAGGCTTTTGCTCAACTGCAATCATCAGATTCAGCTGTGCTAAAGCAGTGAAACCGCTAAAACCTGCAGGACAGCGGCCCTCGAGGACCGGATTTGGGGATGCATGTGCTCTATGCTTAGTATGCTCGAGGACATAGGGACCCCTTTTTCATCATTCTGCTTCATTCTATCTCTATTCTCCCACTCTGCAGAATCTGTTAGTTCAATCTCTAACGTTCTACTCTCTCTGCTTTTTCTCATAGTAGCTTCATCTGGTCTGTTCCTGTTTGGCTGTGACTCCATCCTGGAGAGAAATATCAGCTGTGCTGCTGCCATCAACACCTTTGTTTATAGATGTTGGAACTTGGGCTGTTTTCCAGTGTAGTCCTGTTTCTCTGACTGTGACTAACTGGATGTGCTCTCTTCATCCTCTGACATGGGAGCTGGCTCGGAGCTCGTCTGCCTGGCTGTGTGTTTCCCGGACGGGGCCGCCTGTGGAGCTGGTTGACAGTTACCTTTTTTTATCTTATCTCTTTCTGTATTTCTGCTTCTGTCTCCATGAAACCCAGTCGGCCTCAGCAGATGGCCGCTGACAACGACCCTGTTTCTGCTCGAGATTTCTTCCTGTTAAAAATGAGTTTTCCTCTCCACTGATGCTACAAGCATGTTTTTATGTGCAGGATTGCGGAAGAGTCAATGAGTCGATGCAATCAGCTGGATTTCCTCATAGAAACTTTGAACTAATCTGACTGCATGATCTGGTTGAATAGTCTCTGTAAAATGCCTTGAGATGACAGGTGTTGTGAATTGGCGCCATAGAAATAAACTAAAGTGATCTGCTCACACACACATATATGTATATATATATATATATATATATATATATATATATATATATATATATATATATATATATATATATATATATATCAGTACCAAGTTTTAATACATGGCTTACATTACAATACACATTCAATACATGGCTCAATACATGCACCCTTCCCAGAAGGGAATAGGCAGCAACACCAGAGGAGCCAAACACCAGCTACTAGTGGATAGAGCAGTCACCCGAGACTGTAAGACCAGGCAGACAAATCTGTGCACTGCCTGGATTGACTATAAGAAAGCCTATGACTCAATGCCACATACATGGATACTGGAATGCCTGGAAATGTACAAGATCAACAGGACTCTAATAGCCTTCATCAAGAACTCAATGAAGCTGTGGAAAACAAGTCTGGAAGCCAATGCAAAGCCAATAGCACAAGTCACCATCAAGTGCGGCATATACCAGGGTGATGCACTATCCCCGCAGCTGTTCTGCATAGGCCTGAACCCCCTCAGCCAGATCATCACAAAGACTGGCTACGGATACCAATTCCGAAGCGGAACAATCATCAGTCACCTCCTCTACATGGATGACATCAAGCTGTATGCCAGGAGTGAGCGAGACATCGACTCACTGATCCACACTACCAGGATTTACAGCAACGACATTGGGATGTCATTCGGACTGGACAAGTGCGGTCGCATGGTCTCAAAGAGAGGGAAGATGATCAGAACCGAGGGGGTTGAACTACCAGAAGGCCACATAACAGATGTTCAGGACAGCTACAAATACCTTGGGGTGCCACAGGCTAACGGAAACCACGAGGAGATGGCAAGAAAGACTGCCACAGCTAAATACCTACAAAGAGTAAGGCAGGTCCTGAAAAGTCAGCTGAATGGGAAAAACAAGATCCTAGCCATCAACACATATGCCCTACCAGTCATCAGATACCCCGCTGGTATAATAAACTGGCCAAAGGAGGAGATAGAGGCTACTGACATCAAGACGAGAAAGCTCCTCACAATGCATGGAGGGTTCCACCCCAAATCCAGCACTCTGAGACTGTACACCAAGCGTAGCGAGGGAGGCCGAGGGCTAGTGAGTGTCAAGACCACTGTCCAGGATGAAACAACTAAGATCCAGGAGTACATCAGAAAGATGGCCCCCAAAGACAAATGGCTCGGTGAGTACCTCAGGCAGGAGAAAACCGAAAGTGAGGACAAGATAGAGGAAGGGGAACCATCATGGAGGGACAAGCCGCTGCACGGCGTATACCACAGACAAATAGAAGAAGTGGCTGATATCAAAAAATCCTACCAGTGGCTGGAAAAGGCTGGACTGAAGGACAGCACAGAGGCACTAATCATGGCAGCACAAGAACAGGCACTCAGTACAAGATCAATAGAGGCCAGGGTCTACAACACCAGGCAGGACCCCCGATGCAGACTGTGCAAAGATGCCTCTAAAACAATACAGCACATAACAGCAGGGTGTAAAATGCAGGCAGGAAGTGCATACATGGAACGCCACAACCAGGTAGCTGTCATAGTGTACAGGAACATCTGCCATGAGTATGGGCTGGAAGTCCCAAGGTCAAAATGGAAGACACCTCCTAAGGTAGTTGAGAATGACCGAGCTAAGATCCTATGGGACTTCAAGATCCAGACTGACAAACAGGTGATGGCTAACCAACCAGACATCGTGTTGATGGACAAACAGCAGAAGAAGGCAGTAGTGATAGATGTGGCAATCCCAAGCGACAGCAACAATTCAATTCAATTCAATTCAGTTTATTTATATAGCGCCAAATTCACAACACATGTCATCTCAAGGCACTTTACAGTTCAACCAGATCATACAGTCAAATTGATACAAAGTTTTCTATCTAAGGAAAACCAGTTGATTGCATTGACTCATTGACTCAAATACAATCCCCCACACTAAGCATGCTTGTAGCGACAGTGGAGAGGAAAAACTCCCTTTTAACAGGAAGAAACCTCCAGCAGAACCAGGCTCAGTGTGAGCGGCCATCTGCCGAGGCCGACTGGGGTTCAAGGAGACAGAAGCAGAGATACAAAAAGCAGCTGTAAAAGGCGGCCCCGTCCAGGAAACACACAGCCAGGCAGACGAGCTCCAAGGCAGCTCCCATGCCAGAGGACAAAGAGAGCACATCCACTCAGTCACGGTCAGAGAAACAGGACCACACTGGAAAACAGGCCGATCTCCAACATCTATAAACAAGGGTGTTGATAGAAGCAGCACAGCTGATGTTTCTTTCCAGGATGACGTCACAGCCAAGCAGGAACAGACGAGGCAAAGCTACTCTGAGGAAAAGCAGAGAGAGCAGAAGGTTAGAGATTGAACTAACAGATTCTGCAGAATAGGAGAACAGAGAGAGAATGAAGCAGAATGATGAAATGGGGGTCCCTATGTCCTCCAAAAGTCTAAGCCTATAGCAGCATAACTATAGAGATAGCTCAGGATAACCTAAGCCACTCTAACTATAAGCTTTATCAAAAAGGAAAGTTTTAAGCCTAGCCTTAAAAGTAGACAGGGTGTCCACCTCACGGACTAAAACTGGTAGTTGGTTCCACAGGAGAGGAGCCTGATAACTAAAAGATCTGCCTCCCATTCTACTTTTAGAAATTCTAGGAACGATTAGTAAACCTGCAGATTGAGAGCGAAGTGCTCTGTTAGGAACATAAGGAACAATCAGATCTCTGATATAAGATGGAGCTTGGCCATTTAAGGCTTTATATGTGAGAAGGAGGATTTTAAATTCTATTCTTGATTTAACAGGAAGCCAATGAAGAGAAGCCAGGATAGGCGAGATATGATCTCTCTTTTTAATTTTCATTAGAACTCTGGCTGCAGCATTTTGGATCAGCTGAAGGCTTTTAACTACAGTTTGTGGACTTCCTGATAGTAAAGAATTACAATAGTCCAGCCTTGAAGTAACAAATGCATGGACTAGTTTCTCAGCATCACCCCTGGACAGGATATTTCTAATTTTTGTAATGTTCCTCAGATGAAAGAAGGAAATTCTAGAAACCTCTTTGATGTGGGATTTAAATGACAGGTCCTGATCAAAAATAACACCAAGATTTTTTACTTTATTATCTGAAATTAGTTTAATCCCATCCAAATGAAGTGACTGGCTAATCAGTTTCTTTTTCAGAGACTCTGGTCCAAAGACTATAACTTCTGTTTTGTCTGCATTCAGGAGCAGAAAGTTAAGAGTCATCCAGGTTTTTATGTCTTCAAGACATGCCTGTAATCTATGTAATGGGTTAGCTTCATCTGGATTTATAGACAGATATAGCTGGGTATCATCAGCGTAACAGTGGAAATTAATCCCATGCTGTCTAATAATTCTACCAATTGGGAACATGTATAAAGTAAAGAGAATTGGTCCTAGCACTGATCCCTGTGGTACTCCACAGGTAACCTTTGAGCGTGTTGAAGATCTATCATTAACATGAACAAACTGAATTCGATCAGATAGATAAGATTTAAACCAGTCTAGTGCTGTTCCTTTAATTCCAACAAAATATTCAAGTCTTTCTAAAAGAATATTATGGTCAACTGTATCAAATGCAGCACTAAGATCCAACAGGACGAGCACAGATACAAGTCCATTATCTGAGGCCATGAGAATATCATTAGTGACTTTCACCAGAGCTGTTTCAGTGCTATGATGAGCTCTAAAGCCAGACTGAAACTCTTCAAAAAGTTCATTATGGTGGAAGTGATCGCAAACTTGTTTGGCAACTACTTTCTCAAGAATTTTGGATAAGAAAGGAAGATTGGATATAGGTCTATAATTGACCAAGTCATCTGGGTCAAGAGACGGTTTCTTAAGCAGAGGTTTAATTACAGCAACCTTAAAAGCTTTAGGTACATATCCCTGTAACAGAGATAGATTAATCACATCTAAAATGGAGGAGGAGATCAAAGGGAATACCTCCTTAAATAACCTGGTTGGAACTGGATCTAACATACAAGTTGAAGGCTTAGATGAAGACAATAATTTTGCTAATTCAGAGAGTTCAACTGGATCAAAGCAGTCTAAACCCGGTTCAGATTCCATGACTACATCAGGTACAATCGCGGATAGAGGAGTGCTTATGATCTTATTTTTAATAAGATCAATCTTATTTATAAAGAATCCCATAAAATCATTGCTGCTAAGAGCAGGTGGAATGGACGGTTCAACAGAGCTATGGCTCTGGGTGAGTTTGGCAACTGTATTAAAAAGAAATCTAGGATTATTCTTATTCTCCTCTATTAATGAGGAGAAGTATGCTGCTCTTGCTTTACAAAGGGTCCTCTTATACAGCAGTAAACCATTTTTCCAGACTAGGAAGGACTCTCGCAGGCCTGTGGAGCGATATTTTCTCTCAAGTTTCCTAGCATTTTGCTTCAAAGTACGCAGCTCTGCATTAAACCAAGGAGCAAGCTTTCTATTTTTAACGGTTTTCATTTTCAAAGGAGCTGCGTTGTCTAAGGCAATACGCAGAGAACTAGCAACCCCATCAACAAAATCATCAACCTGTGAAGGGGAATAAGCTAAGCTTTTGCACTCTGCAGCACTGCTCAGTGACACAGAGGAGAGAGAAAGTGAAGCAGATTCTTTAAAATTTATAACTGCACTATCTGATAAAGATCTACTAAAATTGAACCTTCTTTTGGGGGAGGAGAACTCTGTTAAAGTAATCCTGAAGGTTATTGGAAAGTGGTCAGAGAGGACAGGGTTGTGAGGAAATACTGTTATTTCTTCACATTCTATGCCGTATGTCAGCACAAGATCCAAAGTATGAAGATGAGAATGTGTGGGACTATTCACATTTTGAACAAAGCCAATAGTGTCTAAGATAGCATTAAAGGCTGCTCTTAAGCTATCGCCTTCAATGTCAGCATGGATGTTAAAATCTCCCACTATGATGACCCTGTCAGTATTTAATACCAAATCAGAAAGGAACTCTGAAAACTCATCTAAAAATTCAGAGTAAGGACCTGGTGGACGATACAAAGTTACAAAAAGAAGAGGTTTTCTTGCCTTGAAATTTGGATCAGGGAAATTAAGGGTTAAATGTTCAAAAGAGTTGTAGGTATTAATTGTTTTGGGAGTAATCAGTAAGTCAGACTGGAAGATTGTTGCTACTCCTCCTCCTCGCCCAGAACTTCTGGGGATGTGAATATTTAAATAGCTTGAAGGAGTTGCCTCATTTATGCTCACATAATCCTCTTGCTGCAGCCAGGTTTCTGTAAGGCAAAACAAGTCAATGTGATTATCACAAATCAAGTCATTAACTAGTAGACTTTTAGAAGAAAGAACACGAGAAGCTTGAGAAATACCAAGGACTGAAGGAGGAGCTAGAAAAGATGTGGAAAGTGAGAGCAGCAGTAGTGCCAGTGGTAATTGGAGCACTGGGGGCTGTGACCCCCAAACTGGGAGAGTGGCTACAGCAGATTCCAGGTAAAACATCAGAGGTCTCTGTCCAGAAGAGCGCAGTCCTAGGAACAGCTAAGATACTGCGCAGAACCCTCAAACTCCCAGGCCTCTGTTAGAGGACCCAAGCTTGAGGATGACACATACCACCCCACGAGGGGGGAGAAAACAGTTTTTTTTTTTTTATATATATATATATATATATATATATATATATATATATATATATATATATATATATATATATATATATATATATATATATATACCTCCTGTGTACACAAAATGTACACACAGCAGAAAACAAACCAACAGGAGAAATAAAATGAATGTTGTTGATGAAGAGTCTCAGTCATCCAGGTCATACTTTCCGTAAAAGTAAAAAAAAAAAAAACAATCCACTGCTTTCTCAATAAATGAAAATGAAATGTTGCATATTTTTCAGAAACCTACTTTCATAAATCCGAGATTTGTTGAATGTCATCCAGTTGTTAAAATTGCTAAAACCAAAGGCTATCATTCAGAAAAACTAGAGGTTTATCATGAATTTCAGGCAAAGGAGGAAATTGTCAATTGAAATGCTTGCTTTTAGTCAATAACTAGGAGAAGAAGACCAAGATATAAAATAGTCTAAGCTGAACTGACTGATTGTCAACAAGGAAATGACATTAAGCTAAACAGGCTGGCACTATATGTAGGGAAACATGGGAAAGTTAATGAGCTGCAGGTTGATTCAATAGAAATAGAAATCTGGTGTAAAAACAGACACAGGAAGCACAGGGGGAACATTCAGTGCTTAAATAAAACAAGAAGAAAGGTTTTCTTAAATTAACCACTAAACTTAATAACCAGTGGATTGTAAACGAACTAATTTAAAATTATTAGATAAAGAAACCAAGATTAAATTTTAACAAAGCATGGAGCAAACAATGTGTTAAGTCAACATATCCCTTATTGCTTCTTTACATTTTTAATTTATTTTATTTTTGCAGCTCAACCAATGTCCCAATGCATTTTATGAGACAAACAGATCATATCCATATACAGACTAGAATTTCCAATTAATTCCAAATTAGATACATACATTGTGATTTAATCCAGCACTACAGTATATAAAACAGTGCAGCTGAGCAACTCAGAAGATGGCACTGAGACAATAAATTAGCATAGCTAAACTTGACGGTTTAAGGCACAGGAGCTTTTAACTTTACAGCTAAAGATCCATTCAGTAACAGGGGAAACAGATAGAAAGCTTAAATAGAACCAGAATCAGGCCGAATTCAAACAGGACTCTGCCATGGCTGACCGGTGGTATGGGCAAAAGAGCAAAGACACAAAGAGAACACAGAGCACACAAAGCCAAGCATGAAAACCAACAGATTATTGAGTGACTTTATAGGAAAGATCCACGGCTCCAAATAAAACCACATGAATAGCCATTACACCTAAAGCATAAGCAATGTGTCCTTGGTCATCTTTATCCTAGAGTGAGAAGCTGTCTGTCGTAATAAGTCATATAATGGCATTGTAACATTTAGATGGTTTCAGTTTGTATGCTTGTTTGTTTTCCTTGTGTCTCGGTATCTTTCTTCTAAAGAGAAGGAGTGACAATGGTTTCACTTTGGTGCATCCGTCTCCATTAACACCTTCTGTATTTAAAAATGTAACCCTAGCCCCCCTGACTGAGGGGTACCTAGACAGAATTGCATATCCTCGTTCATTCTTCTCTGACTGCCAGTGGCAGAGAACAAAGTGGATTTGTCTTCTCCTCACAGGTCGAGAAATGATTTCAATAAATTCATGCTCGTGATACGTAGCCCACCTGGGCGTGCATCTATAAATAGCGGGTGGAAGGCTAAGTTTGGTATCTTTCATCTTCTCACTGTGAACTTGCTTGACAGGTAGATTGTGCTTATAACTCTGTTTCAGTGCTTATGGGTAATTGCAGATCTAGAGATAAGCACAGGTTTAGTATTTGCATCGTCCTCTCTGCTCTTTCATCTGTTTCCACTGCTTCCACTGCTTCTTCCTACTCTCCATTAAGTTAAATCAACCCTGTGATATCTTTTGGTGACCACGGGATGCCCATGAGGGTCTGGTTTCTGCTGCTCCTTAGTCTGCTGGATGGAGAGCCATGTAGGCTCCCAGTGAGAGCAGTCCTGCAGTTCCAGTTGAGGTGGGAAGATTTGGCATCCCTCTCTGGGCCATCTTTGTAACTGTCTATGCAGAAGACTCAAATTTCCAGCCAGAAACACCGGAGTAGAGTTTAAACCACTCATTCTGAACTCGGGACTTGAGGAGCACATCCACCAAGGATCAGGGATAACTATGAATGGAGATGTAGGTTGGTGGAATGAAGGAGTTCAATAAGGAAATGCATGAAACCAACAGAAACCACTAACCTTTTCAGAATCCTCCCTTCAGTGGGCACCGGCAGCTTTAATAGAGCAGACTGGTCCTTCAACAGATGTTGGGTGTCTAACAGTTGGGTGACTTGGAGCACAGAGGCAGGATCAAGGTCCTGGAAGCCAGACACATGTTTAATGATCAGAGGGCTTGGCAGGAGGCAGAAACCAAGGGGCAGAAACAGGGTCATTGCCCAGAAGGCAGAGAAATCCGATGAGGGCTAATCAAGAGGGAAAATCTGGGAAAGAAAGACGTGGTCAAGAACTTGGTTAGGTTACGTGAGGTACTGGATACTGCTTGCTTGTTGGGTTGCAATTATCTGGCCCCGTCTCCCTGCCACAGGCTGACTTATAACTGCTTGAGCACAGCTGAGAGACATTTTGCTAATTGCACTGCAGTGCAGCAGGGAGCAGCTGGAGTTGATTGCTGACAGGAAGAGCAGAGTAAGCAGATGGGCCAGAATCCTAACAATCTTCTTCCCAACATGTGGCCGCTGAAGGGCGCTGGTGGCCCCTGACGCACCTGGAGCCCTCCATTCTGATGATGCTGCAAAGCACCAGATCTCCCTGCAGAGTGAAAACTTATGCCTATTTCTGGAAATGTTTTTTCAATGTGAGGAAAGGGGTTGATCAAGTTTCATGTTCCCTGCATGAGGTATTAATGTATAGCATCCACCCATAAGGTGTGCCTGGCAGCCTTTTCAGCCAGGTTAGACAGCATTGAAGGGGGACTGGTCAGGGCACACCGCTCACAGTTCCTCCATAATGCAAGGTAGTTGTGCCCTATGCCACAAAAGCCACATGGGACATGGGACCTCCCACTCGTGTTGGGAACCCTGAGTGGGCAGCCATATGAGCTCATGTGTGCCACCCATTTGATTCCGTAAAAGTTAAAAAAAATCCACTGGACTAGGTTTCCAAGATTTGAAGACATTTCGCCATCTCTCCAGGAAGCTTTCTCAATTCAAATGTCTGGATCTGCAGTGAGTTTGGTTCTATATACAGACAAGGACTTGTATTGCTTGGAAATATGCAAGTGGAAACCGAGCAATACAAGGCCTTGTCTATATATAGACTCAAACTCACTGCGGATCCAGAAAAACTCACTGCGGATCCAGACATTTTAATTGAGAAAGCGTCCTGGCGTGGCGAAACATCTTCAAATCAGACAGGTGCAGAAGCATTCCCACACAGATGCAGACGGGTGGGCTCAGTGGTAGGGGGAAGCAGAGACGAGACGTGGAACCAGGATTTCAGCAGGACTTTAAACTGGTCTCCTCCTTGGAGCCAGGCTTGCCAGAATTAAAAACTGTCCTTCTCTGCATTCTGAGCCAAAAACTCTTAGGGCTCCGCGAAGATGACCAGAACCCGCGCTCCTCCCGCACGCTGAGCCAAAACCCTAAGTCTCAGTGGAGAAGAGCCAGGACATGACCAGAACACAGAAGACAAACATTAAACCCTTTTAATCCACTGGCTTTCAGGAGTCAGCACATGAACCATAGAATAAACTAAAATAACCAAACAGACAAACGGAAAACAAATAATGATCTGGCTCCGCTCTCTTTCCACTGGCCACCAGGAACCATGAAAAGAACTAAAAAACTGACTAATAGAACTAACAAAAAAAGAACAGAAAACCGAAAATGATCTTACCTCAATAGCTGGGCTGGACCGTATATAAAGCTCCGACCGCAGTTGGATGAGATGAGAAGCCTTTCACGGCCAGGTGGGAGTGGCAGGTTAATAATATAAGCAATTAATGCCAGCCATTAGAGCAGATCATGACATCTGTAGTTGAAAACAGTATCTTCCAATGCAGTTTCCAAAGCTTGGAGGGAAGAAAACAAAACAAAGAGAAACAAAGAAAGAAAGAAAACAAAAAAAAATCCCACAACTAATAGGTGCATCTCTGCCTTCCCAAGAGTCTTTCAAATCAATAAACGAAAACAGTTCAAATGGAGCACACACAGACCATGTATGTCACAAAAGATGACACCCTTAAGATATGTTCAAAATCCAACATTTAAGACAGTTTTTAAGTAATCTGACACCGAAGATGAATCAAACAAACCTGACATATGGCCAAGGAGACATCAGAGGCCCATAACATGAAGCAAGTCTACCATGGCAGGATTACTTCCAATCTAACCAGTCCTCAAAATTGGTAGTCACACTTAGCAGTACCACGAATCTGGTTATCAAGTCGCTCACTCGAAGTAGCTTAACCTGACCATGAAGCTGTGAACATGCATGTTTAAAAGGGCAGGTTTAAGGGAGCAGATCAATCACAATCATGAGCGCTGAAGGGCAGTCGTCACAAGTACTTTGTTACAGTAACTAAAACACATTTTTTATGCATCTGTACTTTATTTAAGTAGACTTAACCATGGATGCTTTCTGTTTTTACTCCACTACCCTTTACATGTCCAAAAAGTAAAAAAAAAACAATCCACTGGACTTTGTTTGCAAGTTTTCAATTCAAAATGTCAGAAATAGTGTTGAGTTTGAGGCTTTATACAGCAGCCCAAAAAAGCAGTGTTTTTGTTTAGAAGACGTGCAAATTGAAACTGAAGAACGGGTCCACCCCTTTGAAATGGGGGTTGTTTGGCTTCTTTTGTTACCCTGCAATGCCCCATACCTGTCTATGTCTCTGCAAGGGGGGCCATTAAAGGGAATCAATGGCCTGGCTGTTGAAAGTGCCACTAGTGCAGTGTTTTTCAACCCTGGTCCTCAAGGCACACTGCTCTAAATGTTTTGGATGTTTCTGAGTTTCAGCACACCTGATTCAGATGATTGCAGTTCAGCAAAGCCTGATAATCTGCTATTAATTGATAACAGTTGTGTGGAAGCTGGGAAACATCCAAAACATGCAGACCAGCGTGCCTTGAGCACCAGGGTTGAAAAACACTGCACTAGTGAGAAGAGGGAGTGGCGGGCTACTGGTTAGGGCATCAAGCTTGGAATCCTGAGGTTCTGAGTTCGAGCCCCACTCCCACAGACTGCGACTCTGGCTCTCTGATCCAGACCCTTAACCCCACACTGTTCCCTGGGTACCGCACAGTGGCAGCCCACTGCTCCCCAAAGGGAATAGGTTACATTCAAAGGTACATTTCTCCAATGTGAGATCAATAAAGTTCAATTGAAAAGTAAACATGACTGACTTGCATAACAGTTGGATATTAATGTTTGTGACAACTTAGAGACGTTGCTATATTAAGCAATAGTTTAGACACATTTAGTGGATTCTTTAAGAAAAAAAGACACAAAGAATATACAATTTTTTCCCCTGTGTTAATGGAGAAGCATCGTATTTTCTGCACGGATGCCTCAAGTAACACCTGCCTGAACTGATGGGAAAAAAAACTCATTCAGTTTCCATTATTACAAATAAAGCACACATGTGCAAAGTTGCTATATATACTGCCCTGATTACAAAACAAGACATAAATATAATTTATAATCCTGAATATCCATTTAATCCACACATCATGATAATGTATTCAATTCCCTGGAGTTGGGGTGATGGCATGCTTTCGTGAATACTTAATTTGTATAGTCTTATTTGCATAAATTCTGACTAAAATCCACTAATTCTCTTTCAGAGAAAGCTCAGCACTTATCTCCAATAATACTTTGCTCTACCTCATAACCGTGCCACCAAAAGGAAGGAACCTGGATGCAGAGAAGGGGAACTGTGTCCTTCAGGGTCTGGTTTCCTGCAGCTTTTACATTTCTGAATGATGCAAGAAGTTCTCAGTGTTCTATTAATGATCAAATTATTTGATTCTGGTGTTGAAACAAAGACAAATATAAAATTTGCAGGACTCTGTACCTCCTGGAAAGTCTGACAGCCCTTAACTACAAAGCTGTCTTTAGAGTATGGTTTAACTGTGCAGTTCATGATTAAACTGAAGTTAAATATCACAGTTTAAAACATCAGTGCCAAAGTGAGTCAAAGTGAGTTTGATTTTGTAGAAATCTGCTAACTTCAGATTTAAAAAAAACATGGCATATGTTTTATTGAATTAAACACTTTCAGAGGCGTAATAAGTCATCTTTCTTGCAATTAATGATATTTCATTTATTTAAACAAATCCCAAGTGCAAACTCTATCAGCAGGTAAAAACAAAACATGCATTATCAATAATAATAATAATAATAAATCCAATTTGTACCGCACTTTTCATTAATAAAAATCTCAAAGTGCTACACAGTGCAAATAAAATCAAAGATAAAAATCAACATCATAAAAATCATGTGGAGTATGTATCAACAGCATTGTTCATTAAAATAACGTTACTGATGTATCAAAGAAAATATACTTATAGTAGGTACACTTAATAATGCAGTTTATTCAAAAAGTACTTTTAATACTTCAAGTAATTTTAAAAGAAAATATATTTTTTTTCAGTTACCAGCGGTGTAACAAAGAAAAATGAAAACAAAATGGACGCCCTTCATCCCACAGCCCCAAATAAATAGATTAAGCCCCCCCTCAGGCTTAATTATCCCTGATTTCCCCATCTAAATAAATTTTAAACCAGGTCGTCTGCATGGCGTAGCAGTTAACGCAGAGACGTCCCCACCCCTCTGCAGACACTTTGGTGCACCTCTCCAAAATTGTGGGTGATCGCAGGCAGTGCCGCAGACAGGAGGTCTCTGATTGGTCAATCCTCCATCAGCTCTACACTATGCATATTTTCTGTTTGGTATCTATTGTTGAAAACGACTTGTGAAGATGGACCAGCTAGAAGAGCGAGGTGCACGAGAACACTGGGACCCTTTTTCCACCTGGATCCCCGCTCTTTTTCAATCCCATGTCCCTCCTCGCACAAACTTGCCCCCACTTCCTCACCGCCTCGGCCGTATCTAGACCCACAGCAAGTTTGTGATCGTCCCTCTTGCGTTGTGGTGCGGAATAACATAGAACAGACCATGCTTCAATATTGGGCATGTATCAAAAATATCTGCGTCATACCTGCGACAAGCTAACTGCGACACACTGCTGTGGGAGTATAACCAGTCCTTAATCCACCAAAGCGTAAGCATGCACACACACAAATACCCACAGTAAACCCCACCAATATTAAGTGTGCACCCTCAATACAACAGCAGATAACCCGGCAGCACTTATGTGTGTTTTGTTGAGGACATGCGACTGTAGAGCTTAGCTAGTATAGCTTTATGGGAATGTTGCAAAGTCAGCAAAGTGGCTTTCAGTTCAGTGACAAGGCGGATTCGTCACAAGAATAAGCAACTAGCAATACAGGCCGGTGATAAAGATGGAAATCAAACCAAAGTAATTCCTCCTGTGGAATTTACAACACTTTCAACTGCTTTACTGTTCATCAGGTGACCGGGTGATTACACCGAGAGCAGAGAAGCTATATTTCTAGATTTGTTTCTGCATATTTACTGCAGTTTTGGCTTCAGTATCCGCTGTATCAGTAGTGGACAGCTATATGTAAATGCTATTATTTATTATAATGGCTGTGTATTTGCTGCAGTGCTTAAAGCTAAGCAGAGCCACATGCAGTGAATGGTCGTCCTCACAGGTGCAGGAAACACCAATCAATACAATCAGTGTGTGGGCCCAAACTGGCCACAGTGCAGAAGCTGAGCCCAACAAAATGATTCGGTTAAATTCAACTTTGACCGGACGCCACAGTGGCCCCCGTATCAGGTTCCTCAATTTCACAAGTCAAACAGTAAAAGATGAAATCAAACTCCAGTACCAACATGGCCTGTGTAAACAATACATAAAAACAGAAAGAAAGGGTGACAGCTGAAAAGAGTAGTTTCTTTTTTTTTTCTTTTAGACATTGTAGCTTGTTGTATTGTTTTGTTGTCTTTTTTTTCTTTTTTCTCTTTCTGTTTCTGTCCAAAGGATCTCTTTCCTTTCCACTGGTTCCTCTGTCTGTCTGTCAGGTTCGGCATTATCGATCACATGTAGATTTGGTAACAAAATGAGTAAATTAAGTAGTTTTGGGTAATCGAGGGGGGGGGGGGGGGGGGGCTTCTCACCAACAGGCAAAGCAAATTAATTCAGTATAGCATGGTGGTCAGATTTTAGTTCTGATGCTATAACGCTGAACAGGACAAAAAAAAAAAAGAATAATAGAACTGCTGAAAAGAGCATGAATGTAAAATTCTGTTTGTGTGAGCGTCCTTTTAGAAACCAGGGCTGCAGCTAGGTTAGGGTGGTCAGAGAGTCCATGTGAGTTGCTGTGTGCTACACTGGATCAGGACTGTAACACACACCACAGTCAGTGCGGAGCTGGCATTATTTGGTACTCCCCTGCTTCTAATGGGGAGATCACTACATTATTACTGCATCACACTGATAACACCAAACCAAAATTCTGCATATTTCCACCATATATACTAATGCTCTGAACTTCCATATCAATGCATTTTTGCACCAATGTTTTTTTTTCTCCCACGCTTTTAACATTTGATCACTGCTGCACTTTATAGATTGGAAAAGTTCTGAAGGCTGTACAAAACCAAAATGTTGTTTTGTATACTCTCTGTGTATGCAAAATGACAATAAAAGTTGCCCAAGCCTATTTCTAAATATGGGGAGACTGGTCATTTCAAGTTTATTGATAAAACCCTCATGCGCTGCAGTAATTAGTGTGTCCTTGCAGCATTAACCTAACCTGACAACAGCCAGATGCATGTCTCGCTCCGCCTAGCTCCACTCACATACATCTGGGAACCCGCTCATTGAAAGTGATTTCCCCAACCGAATTTATGGTCTGTCCAATCAGGATGCAGGGCGGGTGTTTCCTGGATGTGACATAGTGGAGAAGCGAGCATGAGATTCCAACAACAATGGCGGCTCGCATCAAGGAAGCAAGCGTTAGCATTGATGCTGCTATTTCTTCTGTGTTGTCCAATCTATCTGTTATTGTTTCATTAAAAGAACATCAGAGAACGGCTTTGAAGGCTCCTCTCACAGCGTCACGGGTTAGCTTCGGTGTGAGTGGTTGAAATAGCACGTCGATAAAGATGACAGACAAGTGGCTTATCCAATCATATGCAAGGAGTTTTGATAAGGCCCAGCCTTCAGTAAAGGCAATTCCTATGGCGGGTTCCCAGATGTATGTGAGTGGAGCTAGGCGGAGCGAGACATGCATCTGGCTGTTGTCAGGTTAGCATTAACCACCCGTTTACTTCACTTTTTATGTCTTTCCCTGTGAACTTTAGCTCTTATGATATTCCAAGTTTCTCCTACAGTAAAAAAAAAACAACAACTTGAGATTAAATGGAGAGGTCAAAAAACATATATATGGAACGATTTGGCAACCTCCAATCCTGTATAAACCATGATAATGTTATGGGCTCTAAAAGTAATAGCTGTTTCATGAAGCTCGTGTTTATGCCCGAATTTATAGAAACATCAAAACGTTTGGGAAATATATATCATCAATAAATCTTGGGCTGCATATAAGTATAATCTAACAAAAAAAAAACTGTATTACATTTCCTGAACCCACATCCGTCAGTGACTGGATCAAATACCAGTGTGTTCTAGTAAACAGAAGCCTGGCTTATTCCATAAACATTTATTACACTCAGTGTTTGACAAATCCGAACATGCAAGACTGAGGAGGCTAATGGGACTGCACCATATGGACCTGCATATTGCACACATTAATCTTGCATGCTTTTCTTTTCTGCTTGGTTTTCATGGAATGCATTGGCTTTCTCACACAACAAAATATTCTCTAAGCTTCCCAACATTTACTGTCCACCAGACAAACAAGAAAGCGTGAAAGGGAGCAATAAAATACATTTCTGTTTGTTGTTTCTTCCCCCCCTGCAGGCTTGCCAGGTTTAAAGGGAGGCTGGCCTGTCTGAGACCTTTCTGGAGAAAAGGTGAAGTCTAAGGTAGCATTATCAGCCTCTGCAGGCTACAGACTGACAACAGACAGCTGAAGCCAGTGCTTAAGTAAACTGCTGATGTCTGATAGTAACTTGTTGTAAACATCAACTATCCCACTTGTCTGACATTTTCAGAGCTAGGAGTACATCACACTAGGGGCTACAGGAGTTTGATGTTAGGAAGAGAGCTGTTCAAAGTCAGTAACATACTGATTTAGCTCTGGGGCCAGAAGCAGGGGGAGGAAAAGCAGACACACTCACGATCAGTCATGCCTTGGGTATCTTTTTTTATTATCTATTGAGTGGGAGTTTGGGTGGGAATAGAAATAATGAAAAATGGTAAGAGAGGATTCCCATTTTTCTCCACTGCCTGACAGATCTTAGAGCTGGTTTATGGTCCACATGTGGAAATGATGCCGACTTGTTTGTAAGAATTTATACTACATGGAGGTTCTCCCCCCTGTACCCAATATTATACCATGCTTTAAACTAAATGGCTTATTAAAAAAAAATGAAACGTTGTAACTGTAACTATACAAACATTTGTTTACATCATTTTTTTTCATGACAATGTTTTTATCACTGCTGCTTACCTGCACTTTAAAAAAAATGAAAAGGTCAAGAGAGCTGTACTTAACGTAATTTCTTTTTGTTCACACTTGTGTGTACAAAATGACAAAATAAAATCTGTCTCAGTCTCTCTAAGTCTAACTCCAGAGGACAGTGTGAGGAACAGAGCAGTTTTATAACGCCACATGACATCCCAAAAATGTTCAATCCACTGGACTTTGTTTCCAAGTTTGAAGACGTTTCTCTCCCATCCAGGAAGCTTTTTCAATTCAAAATGTCAGAAATAGAGTTGAGATCCAGGTTTTATAGAGTGGAACAAAAACAAAGCCTTGTTTTGGCTTAATAAACATGTCAATTAAACTAGACCAACGAGTCCAGCCCTTAGGAGTGGGCAGCCGCTTGGGTTCTTTGTTAGCCAGCAATAACCAATACCGGTCTATGTCGCTGAAAGGAACAAGGCTTTGTTTTTAGCTTAGTAGGAATATATTTTCCCAAACCACAACCTATTTTCTATTCCTGTGTACATAGATACAGTTGTGCTTTTTGTTTTAAATAAACTCTTATTATTTTGATAGGATGTAAAAGTAAAGGTTAAAGTTAATGTATATTTAATTTTTTCAAATTCTGATAATTTTCTTTTGTTGAAATTTTACAATGAAAACTACATTGAAAATGTAAGTGATACTCTTCAGTGAATCTTTATGGCAGTTTTAAAGCTTGCATACATCTTTTATTTTTTACCCTATCCCCACCCTCCTTAAAGTTAATCATGCTGTTTTATTTCCTAATTAAGTGTTGTCCTAAATTTGTGTAAAAAATAATGATATAATCATTCATTGTGTCTGTTAGAGACATGAGATGTTAACAAAATAAAACATGTCTTGTCCTTTTGACAATTTTCCAAATAATGTTGCATTAAATCACAGATAATGAAATATTTATATGGTTATAGGCTAGAGAATTCTCCGACCGCTCATAGATGTCCTTTATATTCAGAAAGTTAGGTTTGTGCACTACCATTTCACCTCGAAATCTATCACACACCTGTCCTCACATTAGTAGCATTACGCAGACTTTGTTTACAGATATTTAACAGAATCTGATATCATTGGGAGAACACTGATGTGTGATAACAGAATTGTAGAAAACAACTTCAAAGTCAGGCAGCCACTTAGTATTTAGGGTATGAGGGAACAAAGAATTGACATGAGGAGGAACCCATGAGATGATGAACAGGTCCTACCTGCTAGAACAACATTTTATATACTTCATCTTAACCTGCTGACAGGTGATTGGACCTAAATAGATACATTGATAAACTAGCATCCAGCCAGTAACCTTATCTTGATTTTAGGAAATTATGGCAGGCTGTTTATAATACACTATATTGCCAAAAGTATTTGCTCACCCATCCAAATTATTGGAATCAGGTGTTCCAATCACTTCCATGGCCACAGGTGTATAAATTCAAGCACCTAGGCATGCAGACTGTTTTTACAAACATTTGTGAAAGAATGGGTCGCTCTCAGGAGCTCAGTGAATTCCAGCGTGGAACTGTGATAGGATGCCACCTGTGCAACAAATCCAGTCGTGAAATTTCCTCGCTCCTAAATATTCCACAGTCAACTGTCAGCTGTATTATAAGAAAATGGAAGTGTTTGGGAACGACAGCAACTCAGCCACGAAGTGGTAGGCCACGTAAACTGACGGAGCGGGGTCAGCGGATGCTGACGCGCATAGTGCGAAGAGGTCGCCAACTTTCTGCAGAGTCAATCACTACAGACCTCCAAACTTCATGTGGCCTTCAGATTAGCTCAAGAACAGTGCGCAGAGAGCTTCATGGAATGGGTTTCCATGGTCGAGCAGCTGCATCCAAGCCATACATCACCAAGTGCAATGCAAAGCGTCGGATGCGGTGGTGTAAAGCACGCCGCCACTGGACTCTAGAGCAGTGGAGACGCGTTCTCTGGAGTGACGAATCGCGCTTCTCCATCTGGCAATCTGATGGACGGGTCTGGGTTTGGCGGTTGCCAGGAGAACGGTACTTGTCTGACTGCATTGTGCCAAGTGTAAAGTTTGGTGGAGGGGGGATTATGGTGTGAGGTTGTTTTTCAGGAGCTGGGCTTGGCCCCTTAGTTCCAGTGAAAGGAACTCTGAATGCTTCAGCATACCAAGACATTTTGGACAATTCCATGCTCCCAACTTTGTGGGAACAGTTTGGAGCTGGCCCCTTCCTCTTCCAACATGACTGTGCACCAGTGCACAAAGCAAGGTCCATAAAGACATGGATGACAGAGTCTGGTGTGGATGAACTTGACTGGCCTGCACAGAGTCCTGACCTCAACCCGATAGAACACCTTTGGGATGAATTAGAGCGGAGACTGAGAGCCAGGCCTTCTCGTCCAACATCAGTGTGCGACCTCACAAATGCGCTTCTGGAAGAATGGTCAAAAATTCCCATAAACACACTCCTAAACCTTGTGGACAGCCTTCCCAGAAGAGTTGAAGCTGTTCTAGCTGCAAAGGGTGGACCGACGTCATATTGAACCCTATGGATTAGGAACGGGATGTCACTTAAGCTCATATGTGAGTCAAGGCAGGTGAGCAAATACTTTTGGCAATATAGTGTATGTATTAGTTTGCCTGAATATGTATTTCTGAAATCTGAAATATATTTTTTCCTTGTCAAAAAGAATTCAAACAAAAAGACATTCTTCATATCTAAAATGAATTGCAGATCACCATATTCCTATTATTACTGGTCATAATTTCTATTATTTTGATTAGGAAGAGATTTATTTCTTATATCATAAATAAATATTCAGTCAAGCTGATGAATGACCACTTAAAATGTGCAAAAATGTTTAGGTATCGATCCACCCATGCATATTCTCCCACCTATTCTATTCATGGTTTGTTAGTCTGTTAGTGGTTAGATCTCCTGAACAGGTGTGAAACTTAACAATACAAAAAATTAAATTTTTACTTTCTGAAATCCAGTTTCTGCTACAAAATCATGTAATTGAGGAAATTATTACAGTTCTGAGTAGGAATGTTTTATTTTAGCTGTTGTGAAACCGAAAATTCAGTGTTCCGACAAACTTAGGTTATCAATTCAGAGTTACGGTGAGTCTGAGTTTGTTAAACCAGCATTGTGATTATATTTTTATTTTATAATTTGATTTAAATCATTTAACTATGTGTCTCTAATGTCTTATAAGACTAGATTAGACCATGTATTATCCATAGCATCTTTAGTCCCATCTCTGCGATTTCTTAACAAAATGGCGCGAATGCATGTGGGAGATCAATGCCCACTGCTCCTGTGTAAAGTCGCCCTGCACCTGTGCTTCAGTACAGAAGAGGGATTACTGGGATGTTATGGTATTCTGCCAATGACTAGAAACCTTCATCAAAAGCACCTGCCTTCCCCCTCATACAGAGATAAATCTGAGAGAAGAGCCCTCCCCCCCCGATAAGGCAGAACGATGGATGAATAGTCAGATTGTGAAAACGGTGGGAGGCAAACATATGTGCTTGGACTCCCACATAAACACACACACATTCCATTGTTTTATAGACATACTCAGGACCAGACAATTACCTTTTTTTTAAACACCATCATATGGTCTAACTTTGACCCTAACCTAATCACTACTTAGTTTCAACACCCAGACCCCCCCCCCCCCAAAAAAAGTCAGGATCCAAAAAATTTCCTCACTACATTAAAGTCCTTGTTTAATAGAAAAATATTTCCCCAGGAGTTCTACATATCATTTTGTATATCACCAACTTTCCCATTAGTACGGCTAAAAATGACAAACACTAATGAGGTTCAGCAGAGAATGGAGTGACAGATGTAGAGAGCAGTAAACATCAGTTTGGTTCAAGTTAATTATCAGAGGGCTTCAATTTCACACGGAGCTCATCAGATAGAGACAGATGCAGCTGAATTCAACATTTTCCTACCAATATAATTTATAAGAAGTAATTTTTAGGTTAAACCTTGGATTTTGAGACAATGTTAACCTGCACTGGAACATGCACCTGGCTTTTTTACTTGTGGACATAAACAATTAGAAAACTTGTCTTTAATCAGAGTTATGTGGCTTTATTTAGAGCCTTATTGGCATGGATTTTATGCAGCAACAAAAAAACAAAATTTTAAATGCTAGAGAATGATATAAAGAGTGTTTTAGATCTAAGGTTGTAGAATCTATTCGACAATCCCTGGAGTAACTGCAAGGCTGTCTTCAGGACACCACAGCGGCCCCCATATCAATAACTGCATAACAAATTTGTTATTATCTGATAATTCAGTGAGGAGGATTAGTTTTCTCCATTCTATAAACAATAACAGGTCCTTCTATACCCCAGCCAAATCCTTCTTCTGCCATTCCTCTCAGATTCAATTCAGTTTATTTATATAGCGCCAATTCACAACACGTCATCTCAACACACTTTACAGAGAAAAATCGACCAGATCATCCAATCAAATTGGTTCAAAGTTTCTACCTAAGGAAAACCAGTTGGTTGCATCGACTCATTGACTCTTCAGCAATCCCTCACACTAAGCATGCTTGTAGCGACAGTGGATGGGAAAACTCAATTTAAACAGGAAGAAATGTCCAGCACAACCAGAACCAGGCTCAGTGTGAACGGCCATCTGCTGAGGCCGACTGGGGTTCAAGGAGACAGAAGTAGAGATAAAGTAAGAAGCAGAGATTAAAAAGGCAACTCAACCAGCTCAGCAGGTGGCCTAGTCCAAAAAACCACAGCCAGGCAGACGAGCTTCAAGGGGGTATCACAGCCAAACAGAAAAAGATCAAATACGAAAAAGCAGAGAGAATATAACTTTAGAGAACTAACATACACTGCAGAATGGAAGAATAGGTTGAATGAAGCTGCAGGATGAAAAGGGTTCCCTATGTCCTCCAGCAGTTATTGCCTATAGCAGCAGATTAACATACTTCCAATACGCTTGAAACAGAAATTAACCTACAGCCTGAAAAAAGGTGGTTGTATGCCCTACTACTAAGAACAAAGAAACCAACAAAGATAGCAAAAGGTTACTCTAACATTGGTACCTCATCAGGCATTTTGGTTGAGGCAATGTTAAACATACATCCAACAGATGAAACCATTTCTAGATAGAATAGTAATATCTCTTTGCCTTCTAGGTGAGAAGCAGGATGCACACCTTGGAAATCTTGCAGGGGTGTCACACATTTGAGAGGAAAAACACCTTTGCAATTGATGCAGTATACACCTTTATGTGAACCTGGACCCTAAACTGCTAATTTAGATGGTTGAACTACCTTTTAGAGGGTTCTGTTAACCCTGGTATGTGGTGACTGTGGACCGGTAAGCTATTGTGTGTCTGATTAGACGTGTGAGGAAAAATGCATAGGAAGAGGTAAAAGAGTAAATGTCTGTTTCAATAAGCAGCTTTTCTGAAAACTCTAAATTTTCTAAACACAAAATAAGGGTAACTCTAAATTTTCAATTTCACAGTTTACTCAACCTGCTACTCTGTCTCTGCTCTCCTTAGAGCCAATCATTTTGATTTATTCACTGATTTAGTCAGATTTTGTAATAGTTTTGTGCATAAAAAAAAACCTAGTGAAAATATTCAAAAAGTTAAAAAACAATCCACTGGGCTTTGTTTCTCAGTTTGAAGACGTTTCGGTTCCCCACCAGGAATTTCAGAATTAGCATTGAGTTTGATATATATATAGCCAGTGTTGTGCCTGAACGCGTTCATTGAACGAAAGTTCATGAACTCGTTCATATTTTGGGCGAACGTGAACTGAACGTACTGCATTCTTGCCTGATGAACGTTATTGTGAACTCGTTCATTCTGGTGTCTGTGAACGGCACGCTCTCTCAGTTCAGCTCCGTTCAATAGGTTGCCAGATTTAGATTGAGTCCTCCAGGCGAAACCCCGGCTAAATCACACCGTAAACAGGCCTTAATATGTAGCGGGAAAAACACCCAATCTGGCAACACCAGCTACCAGTGTCGTAGCCTACAGCCGCGTGCGTCATCAAAACAAAATGCAGCGTGGAAGCCACAGCAGCGTGGAGGCGACTTAAAACAGTTTTATGACCAGGTGGTCGGTGAGGATGATGGCAACAAGTTTGCCCGCCGGCTTTCAGTAAAAAAATCCGCACTTCAGTAACCTTAAATTCCTACCTCAGCCTGGTCCCTCAGTTTGTGTTAGTAAAATCTTCTTGAGCGGAGGTCTTCAACAGGGGATCCGCGACCCCTAGGGGGTCTACGGAGGTACTGCATGAGGGTCTGCATGGTTAGTTGATATTTTTATATTCCCCCCCTGCAATACTCATTAACATGAAATCAACACACTGTAGTAAACAGATAAATGGAGGCAGAAGATGTCTTTCAGTCATCAATGCACACATTCAGCGACACACAGGAGCTCTTTCAAGCTGGGCACCGTTTCATTCACAACAACAAGGAATCAGAATCAGAAAAACTTTAATAATCCCAGGGAGAAATTAATTTCTTTGCATTACTCCATCTGTAATAGAGTGACTATAGCACACAATTTCATACAATATATATAGTTAGGGGGTCCCCGCTCCATCTCGCCATCAGTTTGGGGGTCCTTGGTCTGGAAAACCTAGAAGACCCCTAATCTTGAGGGTTTTACTATCCATGTAACTTGTTTGTTAAACCTGCCTGGTATAATTTTCCAGGATTCCAGTATTCCTTTTTAGTATGTATTGAAATGGAATTTCAAATGGAAAAAATTATTAAAATAAAAAAAAAAACATTTGCACCTTAAAGACTACTTTCCTATTTTTCTTTTAATAATTACTCATAAAAAAGACCATTCAAGCAGCACATTTTTCCTGATGTTTTTGAGAATATACTGTAGGGGTGAAAGCTGCAGCTGCTACTAGTGTGAAGTGAATGGACAGCAACAAAGCATTAAAGCAACAATGGGGAAATCTGTCCCCTCAATGCTAATGTAAACCCTGGTTGGAAAAGGATTCAAAACTGGATATGAAGATGAAATCTGAGGCACAGTTTCAGTGTTACAACTGATAAAATAATTGCTGTCTGGGGTTCTACAGTAGGCTATGGTGTAATTGAGCAATATATGAAAAAAAAAAAAAAAAAGAACTATGAACTAGTTCATTTTTTGGTTTTGAATTATGAACTATGAACTGAACTAGTTCATTTTAAAATGTGTGAACTGAACTTTGAACTAGTTCACGTAGAAAGAGAACTTTCCCAACACTGTATATAGCTTTATATAGTAGCCCAAAAACTTGGATTCGAAAACATGGAAATTGAACCAGAAGAATGGGTCCACCCCCTAGGAATAGGGAGTCGTGTGGGTTATTGTATGATGGAAGAGGATATCAATGAAGAGGAACCCCATGATTTGATGAACAGGTCCTACCTGTTAGAACAACGCTTTTCTTCCTGATCTTCACCTGCTGAAGGTGATTTAACCTAAATAGATTCATTCATCCACTAGCATTCAATGCATAAACCTAGGTAAAAACTAACCTAAGATATTTTCATATATATTAGTTTGATTGAATACTGTAAGTATTTCTCTATCGATCCATCCATCCATCCATCCGTCCATCCATCTTTTCCCGTTAATTCTGTCAGGGTTGTGGTGGGGCCGGTACAAGAGGGGGGGGCTGCACCCTGTACAGGACAAAGTCTATTGCAAGGCTAAAGACAGAGATACACAACCACACAATTATAAGGAGGATTTAGACAAGCCAATTAAGCAGCAGTCATGTTGTTGGACTGTGGGAGGAAGCCGGATTACCCGGAGAGGAACCACTCATGCACAGGGGAACACCAAAACTCCATACAGAAAGACCCTATGCCAGGAATCGAACCCTGAATCGACTTCCTGCAAGGCAATTGTGGTACAAGCTGTGCCATAATGCAGACCGGAATGAAATCACATCCATAGGTTACTGTCCAGGTGAGGGTGTCTTTTATGTGAACCCCCAGGAATTTGGTGCTGCTGACCACCTCTACAGCTGAGCTGTTGATGAGCAGTGGAGTATGGTTTGGCCAGTTTCTCCCTGAAGTCAACAATTATTTCCTTTGTCTTCTCCACGTTCAGGATCCGGCTGTTGTCTCTGCACCAGCCCACCAGCTGCTCTACCTCCTCTCTGTAGTTCTGGTCGTTATTGAGCCTAATGAGGCCCACCAATAACATCGTGAAGTCTCATCTGCAAACTTCACGATGTTATTGGTGGTGAACCTGGGGACGCAATCATGTGTCATCAGAGTGAACAGCAGGGGGCTCAGGACGCAGCCCTGAGGGCAGCCTGTGCTTAGGGTGATGACATCAGAGGTGTTCTGTCCAGGTTTAGTGTCTCCTCACCCTGGTGTGGAACAGCTTTGACTGCTGGAGGCTGTTTAGTGCCTCAAACCCTCCAAAGAAGTTGTTCAGTTTATTTAGGAAGTCAGTGTTTGCTGCATCTAGGGGGGAGAGGGTGTGTTATAGTCTGTGATCACCCGAATGCCTTGCCACATCCTCCTGGTTTTGCTGTCATTGTGGAACAAATCCTGGATCTTCTGGCTGTGGTTCTGCTTCACTGAACTGATGGCACAGTTTAAGTTGGCACGCGCTGTTCTCAGTGCCTCTTTATAACCAGATTTGAAAGCTGAGTTCTGTGCTTTCAGCAATCTCAGAACCTCCCCAATGATCCAGGGTGGTTGGTTGGCCCGGGTGGTGATGCTCTTTTTGATGCTGACGTCCTCAATGCATTTGTTGATGTAAGCTGACCCAGTCATGGCATACTCATGAATATTGAATAAGTTGTCATATGTTGCTGTAGCCTTGAAGATGTTCCAGTCAGAGCATTCAAAAATGTCTTGGAGTTTCTCCATACTACCATCAAACCACACTCTGAACTCTTTAACTGTCAGTTTAGCCCTGATCAGATGGGTCTTATATGCATATTATATTATATTTAATATATCAGATGGGGCTTTTATGCAGGGATAGGAATGACTGAGAGATGATAATGAACCCGAGGTGGGGGCTGCTCTGAATGCATCTTTGATGGTAGAGTAAACCAGGTCTAAAGTGTTTTCAACCCGAGTTGCAAAGTCTACATTTGGTGAGAACACAAGGCAAGGCAAGGCAAGGCAAATTTATCTGTATAGCACAATTCAGTACAAAGACAATGCAAAGTGCTTTACATGATTAAAATACAGGAATTGAAAACAGAATCAAAGCAAGTAGGAAAAAAATAAATAAATAAATAAAATAAAATACAAAATGCAGAAACAAAAAAAAAAGACTATTAAAAACAGTTGGAAGTTTTTGTTAGATTACATTTATTAATTTGACTTTTTTTTTATGGGGAAGAAGAGGACTTTGTTTGAGCTAATTTTCTACCATAGAACTGCAAAACCTTTCCCATTATCTACAGGTAATTTAACTCTGCCCGATATGCAATTTAACTCTGCCCGATACACACCAATCCTTTGGTGCCAACCTGGATAACTGGGGGGGATCCCACTCTAGATTACCGACGTCTCAGTAAAAGTAAATGCCTTCTGGTGGCACCTACAACCTTCCTCTCACTCTTAGAGAGAGCCTCACGTTCCTATGCGAGGTCTTTTGGTTCACAGGTGGGAAAAAAATGAGGGAGAACAGTCTTCAAGTTAGCCCGGTTAAAATCCCCAGCAATGATGAAAACACCCTGTGTGTGCAGACTGGAGCTCAGAGATAGCCTGGTATAGAGTCTTCATGGCTTCTTTTGTATTAGCACTCAGAGGCACATACACAGCAGTGATGCTAACCACACTGAACTCTCTGGGCAGATAGAACGGCCTGCAGTTAACAGTCAGAAACTCCATGTCTGGAGAGCAGAAGCTGGAGACTGATCTAGCATTCTTGCACCAGCTGTTGTTGATGTAAACACAGAGCCTGCCACCTTGAGTCTGACCACAGAGCTCTTTGTTTATATCAGCGCATTATAGCGTTAGCCCCTCCAGACTAATAGAATTGTCCGGTATCGCTGGATGCAGCCCAGACTCTGTCAGAATGATGCCGCAGCAGTTACATATCTCTTTTTTGAAGAGCGTTCGAGTCGGAAAATATCCATTTTGTTATCCAACGATTGGACACTGGAGAGCAGCATTGATGGTAGTGGCGGTCTGTGGGGATTTCTCCTTAGCTTCGCCAGGCTATCATAGATGCTATTTTGATGTCTGGTTTGTACTGTTTCAAGCGGTATATTTCATGAAATTGTTATTGAAATTGTCGAGAACTGTTCTTGGCTGCTGCCTTGGAGCGCCACCATGGTAACTCATAGATGGAGCTATATGTAGGGCAATCACAGAAAACTTTAAGAGGCGATAATCTAATTAAGAATCAGTTTGAGCTTCACCTTCCATTACATCTACAGCCTCATATTTTTTATAAACTGAGATAAATATTTACACCACCTGAATGCTCAGTGTGAGGGATTGCATCCGATTTAATGAGTAGATGCAATAAACTGGTTTTACTGGTGAACTGTAAAGTGCCTTGAGATGATTTATGTTGTGAATTGGCGCTATAGAAATAAACTGAATTGAATGAATTCTCATTAGCAAGTTCCTTTCTTTCCTTCTCAGAATAATTCCTTTGCTTTCTGAATCTAGCAGTTAAATATAATTTCTGAGTGCCTTTAAGAGATGCTAAACATGCAACATAAAGAAAATAACTCTTGCAAAATAATACCTGCTCTGATGGCATGGTAATACTACAAACAGCTAGATCTACAGTGGATGGGCTCTATGCACAGCTCCACTACTTCCTAAATTTGAGGTAGCTCCTTTGTTTCTTGTCTGTCATTACTGGACGAACTGATTAATCCAGGTGTGTCTGGCCAGTTACTTAGGTCATACACACTTGGATTAATCAGTGCATCCAATCATGAAAGACAGGAAGCAAAGGAGCCTCCTGATGTTCAGGAAGTGGTGGAGTTGTGCATAGAGCCTATTGGCTTAGATCATGTGGAACAGAGGACATGTGGCAAGACTTAAAATTCGATGATAGCAGAAACTCTCAATTGAGTTAGACTGGGCCTGAGACATTTTATAAAGAAAATATACATACAAGCTGAAGGAACATACCCCAATGTATTCACTGCTGTTTTTAGAAACCAGAAGTTTCTAAAAATATAAGACAGATAAGTTTTTTCTTAGATAAAAAACTTTGAGCCATTCTGACTATGATTTGGTTGAACTGTTTCCGTAAAGTGCCCTGAGATGACTTAACATCCCATCAGTGGTGTTACTGCTGGAGATAGGTAGCTGTATAAAATGAGGGACCAAACGGCCAAAACAAAAAGCTAGGCAGAATATGTAAGACCAATCGAGGGAAGCCACGTGCCCGACCAATCAAAGTGTATACAACTAGCGAGACCAAATGAAACATTAGAGAGACTGAATAAATGTATGTGTAACATAGTTAAAATGGTTTAGTTTAAATCCTGCTAAAATGCATCATCTGGTAAAACAGAGCACTGCATTCACCTTAGGAGGAACGGGGTATTATGGGTAATCCTTAGAACTATGAGGATCACTCATGAGGTAACGTGTCTCTGCTATGTGATAAAGAAATATTAGTTATGCATTTTATAATTATTGAAATATGTTTAATCCAGGTTATGCTAGTCCTGTTATTATAATGTTTTTGTAGCAATTTAGAAATGTTTAGTTCATGAGAAAGAGTGGTGGGAATTTCCCACAGAGTAACACTATGGCTCCTCCTTGCAGGAGCTTGTTTTATGCCAGAGACTGACCTTACCTCGATGCCCATTGTGCGAAATGCAGGTATGTTTTACCAAATCTCTGTAACAGATCGATAACTTAAGACTGAGTTTTATATTAACAGTTTTATATAAAGATATGGTTCATTTACGTTTTTGCATTGTTACAAGATGCAAGTTCCTTACTAAAATACCAAAATGGCATCCAGTAAATAAAATGTCAGCATTTTATTTTAATCTCAGAGCATTTTAATTAAATAATTCCTTTACTGTAAACAAAAGCCACTATACGATCACTGTTATTTTCTTGGGTATAATGTATTATGGGTAATCCTTAGAACTATGAGGATCACTCATGAGGAGCTTGTTTAATGCCAGAGACTGACCTTACTTCAATGCCCATTATGTGAAATGCAGATGGAAAATTAAAGAAAAACAACTGATACTAACTCGAGCTCCGTGTCATATATTGCCACACCGAGAGAAGCCACCAGAACCACATAGGCCACATATGTTTTTTCTCATGGCTGAACTTAACAACACAGAAAATCACACCAACTATGACAAATCATATGTAATCGCTATAGGTGAAGCTAATACCGTCAGAAAAGGACTTTAATCACTAATCCAAACTCTGCAGCTTTGAATAATGTGGAAAGGTACAGAAGACGAAAGCCGTCTTGAGAAAATGACATAATTATCTTATTATCAAGGTTAAACCATCAATTGTTTTCTCAAGGTTACAAGAGAACGAGGTTATTAACCTGTATGAGTAATGAATGAGGTTGGCCAACAGCCCTGGATTCCCAGTCTATCCGTGCTTGCGGTGGTGGTAGTTGTGCAGTCGCAGTACTGCTTGTAATCAGTTTTTTAGTCTTATATTTCTTTTCACTCATTGTAAAGTTGTGGTGGACAATTGGATTGCATGGAATACAGTAGAACAAGAGTTTTTTTTCAATGAAAATCTTTAATCTGGTGTCATTTTGGGGGCCAATGCATCTTATACCTGTTACAGGCCTAACACCGTGGCTGTTATGAAAACACCCGGTGACAGAACACCGGCACTAAGGCACCGGAGGCATGGGTCTAATCGCTTATGAATCAGAAGTGGAAGCAAATTATCAAACCAACAAATTTGACTCTTTACCAAAAATTTAAACTCAGGATTATTTACAGAATGACAAATAGGCTGCCATGATTTAGACTTGTAAATCCTCTCCCGCTTTGTGGTTTTGACGTATGTAATCAGTTTTAACATACACATATAATCTCATTATCAAGAGAAAACAGCTTTAGGTATCTTAAGATAATGAGAAAATGAACTCGTTTTTTGAGAAAACAACCGAGAAAAAGTATCAGAGGGAAATGACCACTCTCGGCTTCCGTAGAAAGGTTTAAGAGTCAGTAATATATTTTTTCAAAGAAAGCACAAACAAATTTTCCATAAATTTTATTCCAGAGTAATTTCTTTTTTCTATGTCTAATGAAGGCTGATACAGACCAGCACATCCTGCTGAATCCATACTGTAGGCAATATAATGATAAAAGTTATAACCATCTTATGAAGGTCTAAAGGTATTGCATTTATTTCTTTTAAGGATGGTTAATCTTAACAATTTTGTTTGAAGGAGTTTTGCAGTGGCGATAACAAGTGAGTTCAGAGCTGAAACCGTAGCCCATTCAGCTGTTTCCTGAATTGTCTGCTTTATTACAAATGGCGTGGCATAAATGTCGCCACTCCTGAGAAACAGTTGGTGGATCAATAAAGCATCTCTGGTGTTTACATTGTTGGAGGAGAGAAGGTTTTACAGGGACAGCCAGTTTAACCACTTTAACATAAATTACTTTTTCAAAGGAGGTTTCTATTAGATCTATGTTTTGGTGAAATAAACGTCAAATAGAATATGAGAGTTTTAGAATGAAGAGAGACTGAGAGCAGCTGCCGATGCTGCTGATGTTGTAATTAAACAAGATGAGAATGATTATGCAGGGAGAAGGAGAGAAAAGAAAGTGCTGCATTTACCGGCGGTATGTTTGTTCTTTTCTTCTATATATAACAGGGAAAAGATTATTCGATCGTGTTTTGCATCTGCTTTGTTTTAACGCTCCAGTTAAACAGAACCAGCTGTGCTACGTCGCTACTTGATCAAAACAATAACGTCACTACAGGAAAGTTACTTGATAAATAAAGCAGCGATGCTACGCTGAAGCTACTGGATGATGTACAGTAGTTAAACTAATAGTTTCGCTACATGTAGCGGCGCTACTGCCCATCACTGTATCTGGTGTTTGTCACAACGCGCTATTATCCAAGTCATCTTGAAAACATTCTTCTTCCAAATGTTGGCTACATATTACGGGTTTTTTCTCTGGCCAGAAGTTCGATGGCAAATCGAAAACGACTAACCCGTCCGTGGAGGATCAGGAATCAGAAAGCTAAAATAACTATTTTTTTTCACTTTTACTCAATGTATTCCAACATCCAGCTGCCATGCACGTGGGCATTGTCAGTTTCACTATAGCTCTGGTGAATTTCAATGGTGAAGTCCTCTGAAAATCTTGAATAACTGTTGTTGATTGCAGATGTGTCTAGTAGAGTAGTATCTGTCCAAATGGTAAGTACACTGAGTTCGCTATAAAGTCCACTACATAGTCCTCGCTCTGTATAGGGATTTAGGGATTTAGGGGTTAGGGCGGACATTTGGGCACAGTGAGCTTGTGTGAGCTATGAGAACAGCAACTTTTAAACAGAGCGTGCACAAGAAGAAATGGGCCTGTGCATGCTCTGGCACTTGTTTAGTGGGTATTCCCTCTAGGGAGTGTGTACCAGGTTGTGAATGTGCTTTTTTTTAAGTGGAGAGGGGGGGTCATTTAAAAAAATTGACAAAAATCCTCCACAATACCTTTAAGCATTCATTCCATCTAAATGTCTAGTTTCGATGCTGTGAATTAGCCAATTCCTTAGGCCTGTTGTCATGGTGATGTCATGGTTTTGCTTTTTTCTTTAAGTTTTTCTTGGTTTTATTTTCATTTTTTATTGTATTTGAGTCTTTAGGTATTTCTTGTTTGCCCTCGGTTGTCATTCTCCTTCCCCTAGCTCCCTTCTAGTCTCCTCTGTTCAAACCTGCTCCAAATCTGCTGATTAGCCTGGTCTTTGTTCTCTTTCACATACGCACCTCCTCCTCAGTCCCTGTTTGCTGGTTTGTCATCATTTATCTACCCTTCATGTTAGGTTTTTCTGGATTTAAGTATTTTTGCATTTTATGGATTTTGTTAATTTGGATTTTGCTGCAATCAGCACCTTTTGTTTTTAAACTTGAAAGAAATCCCCGTCAGTTTTAGCCTCTGCATTTGGGTCCTTCAAAGCTCCACCCAACCTGACAGATGACTTTTCAAATAGGGGCTCCACTGGTCTACCTTTCATACTTACGTACTCTACTTAGGCTAAGTTCACAATGCAGGCCTTAATGCTCAATTATTTGGGAAATCCAATTGTTTTTTTGCATTGCAGTTCACATTTCCAAATATATGTGACTTGTATGTGATCTCCTGTTTGAACCACATTCATACAGCTTAAGTGTCCCACATGCGTAATAAAGGACGCAATGACGTCACATGCAGGGGTGTTCTGTGTTTATGAGTCTTTTGGAGTTTTTGACAAAGTTAGTCTGATTTGCTTTAAATTCACTGGAGAAATCAAAGTACATGATCCTCACAGTGCTGTCTGCCTTGTCTAAATGATAGTGGGTTTGTTGAAGCAGTTGTATGATGGCATCATCAAATCCAAATCCACGATAAGCAAACTGCAGGGAGTCCTGATAGCTGCTAGTTTGCTTTCTCAGGTGACCCAGCTCAAGTATCTCTAGAAACTCTGAATATCCCCACGATTTCTTTCCATATGACGAGAAGGAGACTCTGGTAACCTGTGTTCAACACAATATCCATCGCTGCAGACAAAACTAGACCAATGCTGCTAGTGCTCTATAATGAACCTCTCAGTTGAACAAATGTTATGGTGAAAGAAAACACCTCCAGCTATAAACCCCAGATTTTCCCCTGAAGGCTATCTCCAAGAAATGGGCTATTTCATTGGTCCTTATGAAATCAAATCTGTGATCAGCCCAGCTGCTGCCCATCTTTGCCTCCATCCAACCTTTTAGACGTAGACAGATTGTATTAGTCATTATGTTTACACAAGTGTAAAACGAAAAGAAATTTTGTTTCGAACACCTCTCTGGACAATTTTCATCTTTTTAACAGTGCAGCCTTGAAAAATAGTGAAAAAAAAAATTTATAGAAATAAATACATAAAAACATATGACAAAATTTACAGTTCTAACATTTTTGTATACATAATGATTAAATATAATAAATATAATAAAAAAATACAATAACCCACACAAAACATTCATCAGTCTGATGGCGGTGGGGAAGAAGCTGTTGCAGAACCGGCTGGACCTGCATCCAATGCTGTGAAGCCTCTTCCCAGAGGGCAGCATAGAGAACAGTCCATGGTGGGGGGGTGAGGGGTCATTGATGATGTTACGGGCTCTGGACACGCAGCGCTGACATGAAATGTCTTTGATGGAGGGAAGAGATGCCCCCATGATCCTCTCTGCTGTTCTCACTTTCTTCCAGTCTGAGGTGCTGCAGCCTCCACACCACACAGTGAGACAGCTGGTCAGAACGCTCTCTATGGTGCTTCTGTAGAAGGTGGGGAGGATGGGGGTGGGGGGGGGTGGGCTCTCCTCATCCTCCACAAGAAGTACATGCGCTTCTGGGCCCTTTTGACCAGTGAGGGGGTGTTTCCAGTAGAGGTGAGGGTGTCTGTGATGTGCACCCCCAGGAATTTGGTGCTGCTGAACACCTCTACAGCTGAGCTGTTGATGAGCAGTGGAGCGTGGTTAGGACGGTTCTTCCCGAAGTCCACCATGATCTCCTTCATCTTCTCCACCTTCAGGATCAGGATCACCAGCTGCTCCACCTCCTCTCTGTAGTCCTGGTCGTTGTCGTCTCTGATGAGGCCCGCCACCCTGGTGTCGTCTGCAAACTTCACCATGGGATTGGTGGTGAACCTGGGGACGCAGTCATGTGTCATCAAGGTGAACAGCAGGGGGCTCAGGACGCAACCCTGAGGGGAGGGGCTTAGACTGATGACATCAGAGGTGTTCTGTCCAACCCGGACTGACTGAGGTCTGTTGGTGAGGAAGTCTAGCAGCCAATAGCAGAGGGGTGTATTGAAGCCCAGCTGTTCCAGTTTGCCCATCAGATGCTGTGGGATGATGGTGTTGAAAGCTGAACTGAAGTCCAGGAACAGCATCCGCACGTGGGTGTTCTTCTCCTCCAGGTGTGCCAGGCTCAGGTGGAGAGCAGCAGAGATGGCGTCCTCAGTGGAGCGGTTCTATCGGTAGGCGAACTGGAACAGGTCGAATGTTGGTGGCAGACTGGAGACGATGTGTTCTTTAACCAGCCTTTGGAAGCACTTTGTCATGATTGGAGTCAGAGCGACAGGCCGCTAATCATTGAGGGAGGCGACCTGAGGCTTCTTTGGGACTGGAATGATGAAGGCAGACTTGAAGCATGCTGGCACTATGGATTGATCCAACCAGGTGTTAAAGATGTCTCTGAGGACACCAGCCAGCTGATCTGTACACTCCTTATACACCCGCCCAGGTATGTTATCAGGCCCTGGGGCCTTCTCCTCAGACTGACTCTCCTCAGAGTTTTCCTCTCATCAGCTACGTCCAGGTTTAGTGTCTCCTCACCCTGGTGTTGAACAGCTTTCACTGCTGGAGGCTGTTTAGTGCCTCAAACCTTCCAAAGAAGTTGTTCAGTTCATTTAGGAAGTCAGTGTTTGCTGCATCTAGGGTGGGGGGGTTTGGGGGGGATGTGTTGTAGTCTGTGATCATCCTCCTGGTGTTGCTGTCGTTGTAGAAATGGTCCTGGATAACCAGGGTGGTTGGTTAGCCCGGGTGGTGATGTTCTTTTTGATGCTGATGTCCTGAATGCATTTGTTGATGTAGGCTGACACAGTCATGGCATACTCATCAATATTTAATAAGTTGTCATACGTTACTGCAGCCTTGAAGCTTTTCCAGTCAGAGCATTGAAAACATTCTTGGAGTGTCTCCATGGCACCCTCAGACCACACTCTGACCTCTTTAACTGTCGGTTTTGCCCTGATCAGCTGGGGCTTATATGCAGGGATAAGCATGACAGATAGGTGATCTGATGAACCGAGGTGGGGGCTGCTCTAAATGCTTCTTTGATGTTATAGTAAACCCTGTCTAAAGTGTTTTCATCCCGAGTTGCAAAGTCCACATGTTGGTAAAAATGAGGGAGAACAGTCTTCAAGTTAGCCTGGTTAAAATCCCCAGCAATGATGAAAACATCCTCTGTGTGCAGATTGGAGCTCAGAGATAGCCTGGTATAGAGTCTTCATGGCTTCTTTTGTATTAGCACTTAGAAGCACATACACAGCAGTGATGCTAACCACACTGAACTCTCTGGGCAGATAGAACGGCCTGCAGTTAACAGTCAGAAACTCCATGTCTGGAGAGCAGAAGCTGGCAACTGGTCTAAAATTTTTGCACCAGCTGTTGCTGATGTAAACACAGAGCCCGCAACCTCGAGTCTTACCACTTAGTTCTTTGTTCCTAATGGCGGGGTATAGCGTTAGCCCCTCCAGGCTAATAGCATTGTCGGGTATTGCTGGATGCAGCCATGACTCCGTCAGAATGATGGCGCAGCAGCTACATATCTCCTTCCTTGATGAGAGTTTCAGTCGGAGATCATTCATTTTTTTTTCCAGCCAGTGGACGTTAGGATTGATGGAAGCGGAGGTCTATGGGGATTTCTCCTCAGCTTCACAGTTAGCCCCCCTCTGCATGCTCGCTTTCTCCGTCTCGCACATCTCTTCCTCCGACAGTTACTTTCCGCTGTTGTTTTGTTTACATCCGTCCATAATGTAGGATTATTTTCAAAACTGACAGGGAGTTTGTGTTTTTAAAACTACGTGGTTGAAGCGATCCAGACACACAGCCTGGTTCCTGGTTCCTGGCAACTCAAAAGATTAAAAATCTTTTGAGTTGCCTGTTTTCCTGTCCAGGCTTCCATCTATGTCTCTGACCTCAGTGATCTTCTTCATCCCAGTTAGACCTTTCTTTTGTTGTTCTGTGAATCTTGGTCTCCAGCTTTTTCCTCTACTAATTCTTGCATTTTCTTATGGCAGCATTAAATGCATTTAATATTCTTATCATTATAACCTGTTAGGAGTATTTTTTTAAAACCATAATGATACCTGCCTGTTAACATTTGCTTTGCCAAGCAGTATACACACAGGACGGATGTTTCCTAACAGAGAGCTCTGCTAGGATGCATTGGATTGTCCTTGAACTAGAACACTGTATTATGTGAATATGGGTGCAGCTATTGATGTCTTCTCTTTAAAAAACAAACATGGTATGAAGTAATGGTGTGAGATGTGATGATGTGCATTATGATCTTTTATAGAAAGGATCTATTTTATTTCATCAACCCTCAAGAAAAAATAAAGATCATAAAAAGAAGTGATAGAAAGTAAATTTAGCCAGAGGATATTTTTTTTTACTTTTAAATAAAAGCCAGAACACAGAGCACATATAAATGCTAGCAATAGTGGGGAAAAAATACACTAATTTTCTCCCCGCATCTCTGACTTTTAATACTCTGAAATCACCCCAAGTCAATAACTTTTCATTTTTTCATTTCCATGCAGAATTTTAAACATATTGCTAATACAAACAGTGTTATCTTTTAAGCCCGCCATAAGGTAGTATGATAAATGCATTCTGTATAAGGGCGCACTAGCAGATTACCACGGGGGAGTCTTTGTGAGCTGCAACCGAGAAAATTCTTTTCTTTTCTTGAAGTGATTAAGACTTGTTAATGAGCTCAGAAGAGCACCTGAATACAGCATATATAGAAAGTTCTATTAATTGGGTCTACACAGCATTTCTGCAATACTTACCTGACCTTTGGGCTAATGATGTTTGCTCCGGCAGGAATTGTGGAAAAAAAAGAGAAGCTCCTTGTTTATAACATCAGAACGGTTTACCAAATCTATTGTTTATTTGTCTATTTTTTTTTACCTACATAACATAATTAGCTGCAAAGTTGGTGTTCAATTAAAAAGCCCATATGGAGTATGTGTTTAAGTGCACTGACATTTACCAAGTAATTGGACTGCAGAACCCAGATGTGTACAATTTGGTTCATGTGCCCTTGGAGGACTCTAAACAAGACTTTGCAAAAAGAAGGAAAATAAAAGATTTATAGAATTTAATGTCTAAAATATATCTTCACAAATTGATGTTTTTCTCTGGTTTTAGTTTGAATGTGCTGCTGTGTTCATTTCTAATCATTTAACCCTTAAACCCAACATTTGTTGATTATTTTCCTTAAGGCTCACCCAACTCTGTCCTGTTCTATTCAGCTTCACTCTGACTGAGGTGTTACTATATTTAGCCAAAATATAGTACCCCCTCCCTCTTGCCATCTCCCGGCAGTGACGTCAGCGTGCGGTAAGCATAGCGCCATTCTCCCCGCTTTACAAGAAAATCAACCACTAACTTTTCCAGAGGCTCTCCTTTGTCCTCCAGGGGCCGTCCTTCGTCGCCGCCCTCCTCCAGAGACTCTTCCTCACCTCCGGCCACACGGCCAAACTCCAGAGACTCTTAGGTTGCCCTCGCCCACCTTATATTGGTTGTTTTGTTTTTGGACTCCAAGAACGTCTGTTATCCGCCATTGAGGGGTGGTGGGGGGCTGGGGTACTGTTATGGTTTTTCCCATTTGTTGTGACTCTGAGTTTTCAGTTTTCTGTTATCAGTTGTTTTGTTTTTATTTTCCATGATATTCAAGCGTTCTTTAGTTACTCTCTGTTGCCCCCTTGTGGTTGTTTTCTTTCCCCTTGGAGTCCCTCTTGCCAGTTCCACCCACACCTGCTTTCTATTCAGCTCATTAGTTCATCCTTTGTTCTGTTCTCCTTAAATACTCCATTTCTGCAGTCACTCAGTGCTGGTTCCTTGTCATTGCTGTACTAGTCTACTCAGCTCGTCTCTCCGTGGCTCCTCAGGCTCGTTTTCCCCTGATGTCTCCATGGTTTTTGGTTTGTTTAACATTTTAGTTGGATTTCTTGATTTGTACCTCTGTTTCCTGTGTTCTTCAATTAAATCTGTCAGATCTCATCTCAGCTTCACTCGTCTCTGCATCTGGGTCCTCAAGCAACCTTACCATCCATTGTTGAAATTTCCTTTAAGGAATGAAGAGACGTCCGAATGCCCATTAGCATCTGGACATCAGCAGACTTTTTAACAGGGAAACAACTTCCTTCCCTTAAAGAGCCTCAGTGCTGTCTGTAGAATCCCAATGTATTCAGTCTCAACCACAAAATGATTTGGTTTATACAAAATGTTATGTATTTTGACAAGACGAAGCTGTGACAGTTAATTTATTATTTTGTTTCCTTCCTGTTTAATTACCAAGCACTTTGTGAAGAGGTTTTCTAGTCCTTCGTAGGTTTAATTATCTTTATTGGCAGCTGTCAGGAGATATCCTGCAAGCTGTCAAGCAGAAAACAGTGAAGGCTTAACTTCTGCTTTTATCCACTGCAGTCCCACTCTCTAGCCACACTATTTCACTCTGGGTCTCTTTTAATGAAACCCTGGCAAGATGCAATAAACACATTGTCAACCCAAAACACCATCCAGCTGTCACTCACTCTCTACTTCCTTCCATTGTTGCTTATGCGGTCTCTCCTGCTCTCCTCTCTGCCAGATTTTTTTCCTTTCTTTCTCTCTCATCCTGTCTAGAGTTGAAGCAGCAATAGCAGCATTTACATCTTTATGGTGCAGCATTGAGATGGATGCCTGTGGCTTTTATGAAGCGCATATAAACATTGTTCTACCGTGAGTAGAGATAAAATATGCCTTAGAATACAGAATGAAGTTCAATGTAAATCTGTATTTACTGGAGTTATACTATACTAGTCACAGAAATATGCTAAACTGTTATACTAATAATAATAATAATAATGAATTTTATTTATCATGCACTTTACATTTGATTTCAAATCTCAAAGTGCTACAAAACAAGTTTAAAAGACCATAACATTAAAAACAGAGTAAAAAGACAGTCATTAAAATCAATACATTAAAAGGCATACGTAGCCTATTAAAGAAAATCTAAAATCAACAATTGTAGGAATTTCTAAAAAGGAAAGTTTTTAGTCCTTTCTTAAAACAATCCACCGTCTGTGGGGCCCTAAGGTGGTCTGGGAGGGCATTCCACAGACGGGGAGCTGCGGCTTCGAAGGCCCTGTCGCCCATTGTTTTACTATTATATTAAACACTACCTTTGTTCTTTCAAACAGAGCAAAACATGCTATATAAAGGAAAATAAGTCAAATTACATTTTTTGCTCTTAACTGTGAAGGAGAAATGTGAAAATCTTTTTTATTTTTCAAGGAATCATATTCTGCAAATTCAGCTTACTTGTTTTTAATGAAGATGAGTCTTTACTAATTTCATACAATAATTTCTTAATTAACTCATAATAGTAATAAGTTTCTTATTGAATTTATGAGTTAATTCGATCTGCTTCATTTTTTACTAATAGATTTAAAGTGCTATGTGCTCATATCTTTGAACCAGAATCAAAACTCTGCACCAAATACATGCAGAAAAAAACTGAGCAGTAAAGCCCAACAGCTGCTGCAGTTTAACATTTTTTTTTAATCAGATGGCAGTTGTCCTCATTTCAGTCACAAACACAGCAGGTGCAGAAGTGATCATGGAGACATAGTACCTATTTTGTGTACAGAGATTCAGGTAATGAAAGATTAAACACGACAAAGACACAGTTAATATGAAGGAATTTGATCTTTTATTTTATTCACCCTTTTAGAAATAAACAGCAAACTTATTCCATGTGTTACTGGATTTTATTTTCTTCCTTTTAGAGACTCTGGCAGCTAATTCCCAGCTCCAGCTTGCTTCATTTAAAGAAACACAACACCAAGTTTTTTTTATTCTTTTGTAAGTCCTCTCTGGTTAATTCAGAAACAATTTAGTGCAAATGTTTCCAGCATGTTGCTAACTTTGGACACAAACACAGTGTAGTTTACCGTAAATCATATATGATGATAAATTACGCCAGCTAAAACCTGTTTATCCTCCATCTCTTAAGTTACTGTATATTCTCATAATATAATATGATACCTCCAGATACCTGGAAGGAAATAAATCTATCTCAAGTGTTACATTTTGCTTTGGAATATTGAATTAGCATGAAGGCACACACTTTAACGCAGTGTATCATGTAAGCTTAAAATAGGATTAGTCCCTATCGTGGTCCTTCAGTGATAATGCAAGTTCTTGCTTCTTAACAAACCTTTGTCTTATTCTTTATTTCTTATTTACACCCATTAGGCACTGGAAAACTATCCAACAGAACAAAATTAGATTGACTGTGAGGAAAATCATGAACAAGTATTTTTCTGCCAAAGCATTAGCTGGATAATTGCTGGCTGCTTTCTGAGTTTCTACACAATAAATTTCTTCTAGTTGAAACCCTTACTAACTATCTCAGGGTTTATATGTCACAGGTAACTATAGAAGTGATAGCAGAACTTAAACGGTTGTGCTGCCAACTGTTTCATTTCTAAGCATGGACAACATGGAGAAAGGTTTGAACAAACTGGGACATTTATCTCAATCGGATTTATTATACTTAGAATGGTTGAACTATGGTTAGGGGTTGGAATTTTATATTAGGAACATTTGACTAAACAGTCCAAAGTGTCTCAAACTCCAGTTCTGTCTAAACAAACAGCTTTTCCTCTCCTACTCTTAGTTTCTTTATGTGCAATAACTGTGCTTTAACTGACCATCTGCCAACTGCTTTGGTGAGAGTGATCATGGATCCCAAACCGTTTTCCTGCCATTTTTAATTATAAATTGAAAATCTCCTTGATTAGAACACTCGCTTGAATCCTGGTTTAGAGCTCATCTGCTCAGCTCTGTTTCTCTCCAAGGCAAGTCAAGGCAAAGCAAGTCAATTTCTATAGCTAATTTCAGTGCTCTACATGACAAAAATTACAAAGATGTCCATTCTAGTGGCGTAGAAATAATTGAAACTATTTAACAGAATTAAGGGGATCATTAAAATATGAAAAAATGTCCAGGAGATAAAAGAATATAAAGGATATAAAGATAAAAGGGTTTTAAAGAATTCAAGTCCTGTCCTAGATGAAGCTACTTCATGAGCAACAACTAGAACTACAACTTCTTCTCAAGCTCAGAACAATAGGATCCGATATTCAAGTAGGGCAAACAGGTAGATTTCTAAAAGCGTTAATTGGAAACAGTAGTGCAGTTATCTGCGTTGGCATCCAGGAACCTCTGCAGGAGGAGACAACAGGACACTAATATATCAGGGTTAGAAGACAGGCAGGAGATTATATTTATATTTTTTAAATCAAAGCGGCGCGTGTATGACATAATCTGCGCGCCGGACTGGAGTTGTGACAGGCAGCCCGGGCCACAGGCGGCTACGCTCTACCCCTTCTATTCATTCAGCTAGCTAATCTGGATCGTTCAATTCCATTTGGAGAGTGAGATCATCAGTGGTAGTAGCACTAGACATCTTCCAGGCATGTGAGGAAAACTAGCAGCAGTTCAGCGGACAGGAAGAATGAAAGGTAGCCCGCGCAGGTGACGTCATACACACGCTGCTTTGTTTTTAAAACATATAAATATAAAAAATATAACCGCGGATCTCTGAGGGACAGTGATTCACCTACATGTTATGAATGCTGGCGTACCATAAATGATAAATTATGAACAGTTTAATTTGTGCCTTCAAGTCGTTGCCCATAGGAAGACGTTACTTGAATATAACCTAACGGAATATTATGAGGTGCCCTCAGGGACATAAATCAGAATTAACTTGCATATACACATATTAAATTACACTCTTCCATATAATATACTGAAAACCTCACACAAACACTAGTAAAAAGCTCTCACATAAACTAGTGAAAACATTTACCTCTTATATAATCTACTCAAAAGCTCTCATACAAAGTAGTGAGAACTGTTCATATAAACTGGTGAAAAGCTTTACCTTTCATACACACTATTAGAAAGCTCTCATATACACTATTAGAAAGCTCTCATATATACTACTAGAACGCTCTCATATACACTATTAGAAAGCTCTCATATACACTATTAGAAAGCTCTCATATACACTACTAGAAAGCTCTCATATACACTATTAGAAAGCTCTCATATACACTACTAGAAAGCTCTCATATACACTATTAGAACGCTCTCATATACACTATTAGAACGCTCTCATATACACTATTAGAACGCTCTCATATACACTATTAGAAAGCTCTCATATACACTATTAGAACCCTCTCATATACACTACTAGAAAGCTCTCATATACACTATTAGAACGCTCTCATATACATTATTAGAACGCTCTCATACATGCTACTAGAAAGCTCTCATATACACTATTAGAACCCTCTCATATACACTACTAGAAAGCTCTCATATACACTATTAGAACGCTCTCATATACATTATTAGAACGCTCTCATACATGCTACTAGAAAGCTCTCATATACACTACTAGAACGCTCTCATACACGCTACTAGAAAGCTCTCATACATGCTACTAGAAAGCTCTCATATACACTACTAGAAGGCTCTCATATACACTACTAGAACGCTCTCATACACGCTACTAGAAAGCTCTCATACACACTACTGAAAAGCTATTAGCGGATTTCAGTTGAAACGGAAGGTGTTTCAGTGAAACAGGAAGGACCGTCATTACACCGGAAGTTGTTTTAAACGGAGGTCATTCTGGCTAGCTCCGTACATTTTGTGCTATCTCCGGCCGAAATTGTATCAAATAAAATTATTGATTCATGCTCAGCTATCCGCTAAACAACTCACAGAAGCATGGGCATTACTCGACTTTATTTTTTATGTTTTTGCTTCAACAGAGATCCTTTTCCGGTGTTGTGCGAAATTCTGTTCCCATGTGAAAATCTGTTCCACCTGTGTCGGGAGCGCGCCGCGCATTGCAGCCACATAAGCGGATCTGATCATTTCCCAGGCCTTTCGGATCATTTCTTGGTTAAATAAAAAGTCGTAAAATTATACAAGGTTGAGACATTTAGTTTAATCAGCCGCTGTTGTTTACAAAATTGTAAAATAAAAAAATAAATGCGGTTTTCTTATGCTGTTTTGTGTTGTTATTTTAAACGCCAAGAGAATCAGTCTCTTTCCAAGTTTTTTCACTTCAGCCTGACAGAAATAAAAGTCAAGTCACCAAATACCAAATTTGTATTTATAATTTTTTATTACTGATATAAGATGATGGGAAGTGCCTGATAGCAGTTCAATAATATGGAAACAAATTAATTTAGCTGCAAATCTTAAACTGTGTTTATTCCTCTCTTCATCAACAACAAACCATCTGGATTCGGTGATATTTGAGCAATGTTTGCCTAAATTAAAGGAGGGGGACCATATATTTTAGCTTTCTAATAGTGTGTATGAAAGCTTTCCAGTAGTGTGTTTGAGAGCTTTCTAGTAGCGTGTATGAGAGCGTTCTAGTAGTGTATATGAGAGCCTTCTAGTAGTGTATATGAGAGCGTTCTAATAGTGTATATGAGAGCTTTCTAATAGTGTATATGAGAGCGTTCTAATAGTGTATATGAGAGCGTTCTAATAGTGTATATGAGAGCTTTCTAGTAGTGTATATGAGAGCTTTCTAATAGTGTATATGAGAGCGTTCTAATAGTGTATATGAGAGCTTTCTAGTAGTGTATATGAGAGCTTTCTAATAGTGTATGTGACGGGGTTCTATTATGACTTGGTCAAACACATAAATGACTGGCCAATGCCGGAGATAAGTTTAGTGATTGTTTTTTATTCAGTGATCTTTTCTTCTGGTGAACAAAGACGGTTGGTGCAAAAATATTTACATGGACATCCAAGGCAGGTTAAAATCAGAAAAAGAGCAGTACCTTCAAAAAATCAGAATCCATCACCTTCAGTGTGACATCTCAGGAGTCCAGCCACAGACTGACTCCCTGTGGAAAAGAGGCCTGCTTTTAAAGCTATAGGCTCCACCCACAGAAAGAAAAAAAAAAAAATAAAAATAAAATAAAAACTAAACAATTACTTCTAATTCACTAAGTAAACAAAAATAATGATTTTGATAATGATGACAATAATAATAACACCATGCTAAAGAGAGAGAAAAAATAAAAATAAACTTGTAATCAAAAATACAATACTCAATTTAATACAACACACTCTGTACGTTCTGATGACATCACTACGTCATCACGTGACTCCCTCCCGGCGCGCTACAATCCGGAAATAAACCTGTTTGAAAATAGATGCAGAAAATATACTTGGCTGAAAATAAGCAGGTTAGAATAAATGTTAAATGAAAACCGGACCATCGCGTGTGCACCCACGATGAACGGCGCCAGCCCAACCTGCAACAAAAGTAAGTGATTGCGTACGTGTATGTATGCGTGTGTGTGTGTGTATGTTTGTGCGCATGCTGACACTGACTTATTCCTAAGTCCCAGCTGATGACGGCTCCTCCGTCACACCACCCGTCTCCTCTCCAAGGTTGGCGAAACTCGGCAACCTAGAAAGAAAGTCTGCCACTTTATTAAGTCTGCCACTTCTATGACAGATGTTAAATTTGTAAGGTTGCAAGGACAAATACCACCTAGTTAGACGATGGTTACTATCCTTCATGGTGTTGATCCAGGTTAGGGCACGATGGTCTGTCTCCAAATCAAATTCTCTGCCCAGAAGATAATACTTGAGACTTTCCAGAGCCCACTTAATGGCCAGTCCTTCTTTTTCCACCACAGAGTATCTCACCTCCCGAGGTAGCAGCTTGCGACTCAGGTAGAGTATGGGTTGCTCCTCTCCAGGATCTCCTTGAGCCAAAACAGCTCCTAAACCAACTGTGGATGCATCTACTTGGACCAGAAATTTCCTGCTGAAATCAGGACTTCAGAGGACAGCAGATGAACATAGATGAGCTTTCAGAGCGTTAAAGGAGTCTTCACACTCCTTGGACCACACAACAGGATTCTTCTGGTCTTTAGCTGTCAAACTGGTGAGTGGAGAAGCAAGTGTAGCAAAATGAGGCACAAACCTTCGATACCAACCAGCTAGCCCCAAGAATGATCGCACTTCCTTCTTGGTTCGAGGGCGGGGGCACTTTTGGATTGCTTCAACTTTGTCCATCTGTGGTCGCACCTCTCCTCTCCCCAGCTGGTAACCCAGGTATCTGGTTTCCTGTTGTGCCCAAACACACTTTGATATGTTAAGTGTCAACCCTGCTCCTGCAATCTTTTCCAACAGTCTTGCTAGATGTGACACATGCTCCTCCCAGCTATTGCTGTAAATGACTACATCATCAAGGTAAGCAGCACTGTAGTCTTCACTTCCTTGCAGCACTTTGTCCATTAGCCGTTGGAAGGTGGCTGGAGCACCATGGAGGCCAAACGGCATAACCGTAAACTGAAAAAGACCAGAAGGAGTACGGAATGCTGTGTACTGTCTGCTTGAAGGCTCCAATGGAACCTGCCAATACCCTTTACACATTTCAAGGGTGGTAATGAACTTTGCTTGTCCAATCCTTTCCAGCAGCTCATCTACCCTGGGCATGGGATAGGCATCAAACTCTGACACTGCATTAAGCTTTCTGAAATCAATACAAATCCTTAGTGAGCCATCTTTCTTGCACACAATGACCACTGGACTGCACCACTCAGAGTTTGAAGGTTCAATGATACCTGATTTTAGCATGGTCTTGACTTCATCTTGCAGCTGTCCCACCAACTGCTGTGGAACTCTATATGGCCGCTGACGAATTGGCTGCTTCTCTTTTAGTCGAATTGCATGCTCAATCAAAGTGGTCCGACCTGGATTAGGAGAAAAGAGAGGAGACAGTTTCTGGAAGATCTGCTGAAGTTGTGAGGCTTGGTGTGGGGTTAAGTGTCTGAGATCAGGGGTTGACTGTTCATTCATGACTTCAATGCCAGGAACCTCTTCTTCCTCCTCCATTGGCCTCAGCAGGCATGATGTTTCTGGAGCTGGATGTGATGGTTCTTTCCACTCCTTTAGCAAGTTCACATGATAAGCCTGTGTAGCTTTCTTTTTGTCAGGGTGGTAGACTTCATAGGTAGTAGGTCCCAGCTGTCGGCTGATGGTATAGGGTCCTTGCCACTTTGCCAAAAGCTTGCTGGTGGATGAAGGCAGGAGAAGCAACACCTTCTGTCCAGGACTTAACACTCTTTGTCGGGCCTGCTGGTCATACCACAGCTTTTGCTTCTGCTGAGCTCGAAGCAGGCTCTTCTCAGCCTCTTCCTGGTAGTCAGCAAGCCGACTTCTCATCTGCAGCACGTACTGGACTACACCTTTGGCACTGGATGGGGTCTCTGATACATCCCAGCTTTTCTTCAGCAGGTCTAACGGTCCTTGAACATCCCACCCATACAGGAGTTCAAATGGGGAGAATCCAGTTGATGCTTGCGGCACCTCACGATAGGCGAAGAGAAGGAACGGTAACCAGCGGTCCCAATCTCTGCCAGTGTCATTCACAAACTTCTGCAGCATCCTCTTCAGCGTCTGGTTGAACCTTTCGACCAGTCCATCAGTTTGTGGATGGTAAGGAGTTGTCCTGATGGCAGAGATCCCAAGCTGTTTGTGAAAGAGTTTTAGCAGATTAGAAGTGAAGTTAGTTCCCTGGTCTGTCAAAATCTGATCTGGGATTCCAACTCTTGAAAATAGCTGGACCAGAGCTCGAACCACCACAGGAGCAGTAACAGTATGCAGTGGAAAAGCCTCTGGAAATCTGGTGGCATAATCACATACTACCAGGATGTACTGATGGCCACGCCCACTCTTCACTAGGGGTCCAACAATGTCCATTGCAACCTTACGGAAAGGAGTGGAGATGACAGGTAGTGGCTGGAGGAGCGCCCGATCTGATTTACGAGCAGGACGAGTCTTCTGACATATAGGACAAGAAGCACATAATGCATTAATGTCATTGTACATTGATGGCCAAAAAAATCGTGAGCTGACTCGCATAAATGTTTTGTGACGCCCCAAGTGCCCTGCCCATGGAATGGTGTGCGCCAAATGCATGACAAGTGCTCTACAGCTAGTTGGAACTACCAACCGTTGCTTTTCATTACAAGCATATAACACACCATCTTTTAACACAAAAGTTTCTTTTCCCCTCCACTTAGCATCAGTTTTTTCTCCCACTCGTTCAAACAAAGGTTGTAAAGACACATCCTGTTTCTGTAAAGTAGCAATATTTTCAGGTATTTTCCAAATGTCATCCACTAATAAATCTGTTGACACATTTCCACTCAGCATTAACTTTTTCTCAAATTTTTTTTGCTTTCTGGATTTTCTAGTGTTCTTTGAAACCTCAAACAAGCTCTCATCAAAGTCAGGTAAGGATTCAACTTGTTCTTTGGCCTGAGAGCGAGTAACCACAGGACAGGAAACATTGCCAACTCCGCCCACGCCAGTTTGTATCTCTTCCAAAAGATGAAACAGCACAGGTAAATCAGTACCTAAAATAATGTCAAAAGGTAGATTTTCCACCACACCAACAGTTAGCAAATAAGGTTGATCATCAATAATGACAGTCACTTCGGCTTTTGGATAAACATGACAATCTCCATGCACACACAAAATCTGAGTTTTCTTTTCATAATTCACACAACCAACAGGTACAAAACTTTTTTTAACCAGTGATATAGAACTACCACTGTCAATTAATGCAGTCACCTGCTGTCCATTCACAGTCACAGTTTTATGAGTTCTAGTTTCAAAGTTTTTGACTCCAGCCGGTTTTTCCACTCTGGGAGCATAACAGGAGCCAGTAAACTTAGTCTTCTTTAACGGGCACACCGAAGCCTTGTGGCCCAGCTGCTGACAGTAATAGCAAATCAATGTCTTACCATGAGATGGTGGATTGAGAGAACCGCTGGTACCTCTGACCTCCTGGCCTTGGTCTCTGGCATACCGTTGATGTCCAGTCTGTTGAACCGGTCGCAGTACAGGTTTGGAGAAACGTGTGGCTCCTCCTTGTTGTGCATTCATGTACTGTAGAGCCAACTTTGCAGCAGTCAGACCATCCTTCGGTTCATGTTCCTTCACCCAGGTCCGTACATCAGAGGGCAGAACACTTAACAGTTGTTCCTGGATGATGAGCTCCCCGACGTCCTCCTTTGAATGCTGGTCCGGACGAATCCACCGTCGGTAGAGGCCTCTAAGGCGGTGATAGGTTTCAGTAGGAGTTTCACCAGCAGGTACACTTGCTGCTCTGAACTTCAGTCTGTACGTCTCAGGTGAGATGTCAAACTTTGCTAACAAAGCACCCTTCAAGTCTTTGTAGCAGTGAGCACGTTCCTCATCCATGGCCGCATAGGCCTCCAGCGCCTTCCCAGAAAGGAGTGGAATGAGACGGCAGGCCCATTCACTCTGTGGCCACCTCCAGGTCTTGGCAATGCGCTCAAACCGCAGCAGATAGTTTTCAAGGTCTTCTCCTAACTGATAAGGAGGAATCTTTGGATCAGTGGTGTAACTTACTGACTGAGGTTTATGGCTGTGATAACTGCCGTCGTCATCATCATCATCATCACCACCATTATCATCGTCGTTGTCATCATTTTGTTCTGCGCCACCTCCTGACTGAATGTGAAGACGTGGTACTTGTTGTGGTTGCTGCAGGGACATCCTAAGATTTCGCAGTTCCTTTAGCAGTCCTTTCTCTCGCTTTTGCTGACCTGCCATAAAGTCCTTCATCAAAGTGAGAAACTCACGGCCAGATGCACTTGGTCCAGTGGGGTCAGGCTTTGGTCCACCATCCTCATCTGACACATCCGTCGTTGGCATACTCTCCCATGCTCTGTCAGCCACCTCTTCTTCCATCTTTGATTGTGATCGAAGACCAGATCGTTGCTTCAATGGACGAGATCCTCTTCTCCGGCTCGCCATAATCCCACTCCTGACACCATATGTGACGGGGTTCTATTATGACTTGGTCAAACACATAAATGACTGGCCAATGCCGGAGATAAGTTTAGTGATTGTTTTTTATTCAGTGATATTTTCTTCTGGTGAACAAAGACGGTTGGTGCAAAAATATTTACATGGACATCCAAGGCAGGTTAAAATCAGAAAAAGAGCAGTACCTTCAAAAAATCAGAATCCATCACCTTCAGTGTGACATCTCAGGAGTCCAGCCACAGACTGACTCCCTGTGGAAAAGAGGCCTGCTTTTAAAGCTATAGGCTCCACCCACAGAAAGAAAAAAAAATAAATAAAAATAAAATAAAAACTAAACAATTACTTCTAATTCACTAAGTAAACAAAAATAATGATTTTGATAATGATGACAATAATAATAACACCATGCTAAAGAGAGAGAAAAAATAAAAATAAACTTGTAATCAAAAATACAATACTCAATTTAATACAACACACTCTGTACGTTCTGATGACATCACTACGTCATCACGTGACTCCCTCCCGGCGCGCTACAATCCGGAAATAAACCTGTTTGAAAATAGATGCAGAAAATATACTTGGCTGAAAATAAGCAGGTTAGAATAAATGTTAAATGAAAACCGGACCATCGCGTGTGCACCCACGATGAACGGCGCCAGCCCAACCTGCAACAAAAGTAAGTGATTGCGTACGTGTATGTATGCGTGTGTGTGTGTGTATGTTTGTGCGCATGCTGACACTGACTTATTCCTAAGTCCCAGCTGATGACGGCTCCTCCGTCACAGTGTATATGAGAGCTTTCTAATAGTTTATATGAGAGCGTTCTAGTAGTGTATATGAGAGCGTTCTAGTAGTGTATATGAGAGCTTTTTAATAGTGTATATGAAAGCTTTCTAGTAGTGTGTACGAAAGTGTGTATTAATTCTGATTTATGTCCCTGGGGGCACCTCATAGAATATCTTCAGAACAGCTCCAAATGACACAAAACTCATATGGGTGAGTAGAACATGATGTAATAACGTAAAATCAAGGGCCCAATGTAAAAAAAAAAATGGCGTTCCCCTTCTATATTAAAGGGCACTTCTACTCCCCTGGTGCATGCATGCTCTGTGTGAGGGATTGCTGCAAAATCAGCCACACAATGTTAGTGCATTTCACTGTCTAGGAGGAGTAAAAGTCAATAACTGGATATAATCAGCTTTGCTTTCTTTGATAGAAAAAAAAACATGTGTCACAATTCTGAGCTTTCTGACTTCTTTTTAGTAACCTTAAAACTTATTTTAACAGAGTTCTCCTCCCTCAAAACGGTTTCACTTTAACATTATCAGGTGACGCAGTAGTAAATTTCACATTTTTTGTTTTCTCTGTAAAACTGAACTGTTGATGGGGTTACTTCCTCTCTTTATACTGCCTTAGACACTGCAGCCCTTTTGACACAGAATAATTTTCTTAATAGGAGGCTTGGTTCTTGGTTTATAAATCCGATGCTGCATAAAAAGATGCTTGGTAAAACTAGAGCAGCATATTTTTCTTCATTAATAGATGAGAATAAGAATATTCCTAGATATCTTTAACCTCTAATTAAGGAATCTTTTTCAGTATGATGGATTGTATTAATAATAAGATCATGGCACCCCTCTACAGTAAATATGATTGGTTTATCTCCAGAGGTTGAGGCAGCATCTGAGGTAGCCATAGAATCTGAACTGGGTTTAGACTGCTTTGATCCAGTTGAACTTTTAGAGTTAGCAAAATTATTGTCTTCATCTAAGCCTTCAACGTGTCTATTAGAAAAAGTTCCAACCAAGTTATTTAAGGAAATATTCCCTTTGATCTCGTCCTCCATTTTAGTTTAAATAATTTATCCCTGTTACAGGGATATGTACCAGAGGCTTTTAACGTAGCTTTGCTTAAGAATAATCAGATAATGAATCAGATAAGGGATTTGTATTCCAGAGCACCTTTGATGCGTTTCTGTTCTTTGTGGTTCCCTTCTGTTTTTTGTATCGACATGCTCGGCCCGGTGTCGTAGGGTTCTGAAGACAGAAAGTTTTGTTCCAGTGGGCAGCGTGAGTCAAAAAGAAGATATTGGTCTGTCTCTACTAAAATAGAAGGGAAGCCCAAAGAACAGAAATACAACAAAGATGCTCTTCAAACCTGTGGATACCCAAACTGGCTGTTTGTCAAATCAGCAAGGAAATTCAAAAGACACACAGCAAAATTTAAGGGTGAGAAGATTAAACGTAAAAACATCACCATCCCATATGTTGCTGGAGTCTCTGAAAAACTGAAGAGGATTTTCTCCAAACACAAAATCCCAGTACATTTCAAACTATACCCTTAAACAGAGACTAGGGCATTCTAAAGACAAACGCCCAGACCAAATATGAGTGGAGCGGTGTATGCAGTTCATTGCGGTGAGGAATGCTCCGATCTTTATATCGCAGAAACCAAAAACCTCTCCACAGACGCATGGCTCAACACAGGAGAGCGCCCTCCTCTGGACCAGACTCTGCGGTACATCTACACCTTATGGACAAAATATATTCTTCTGAGGACCACAATGTTCACATTGATAAATAAGACAGGTGGTTTGAGAGGGGTATGAAGGAAGCCATCTATGATAGGAAAGAAAAAACAACCTTAAACAAAGGGGGTGGACTCAGGTTTCAACTTTTAAAAACCTACAATGCAGCAATTTAGTCTATTCCTTCCTACTATCATCGCAAGGGGAACAGAAGACCTCACCTATTTAGCCAGGCCAACAATTCCCTCAAACAACCGCCCGTTTCTAAGGGGCGGACCCGTTGGTTCAGTTCAATTTGCATGTTTTCTAAACCAAAACAAGGTTTTGTTTTTGGTCCACTATATAAAGCCTGGAACTCAATGCTATTTCTAACATTTTGAATTGAAAAAGCGAAATGTCTTCAAACTTTTTTTAAAGACTATGACCCGGATGACCTTCACCAGCAATGGGCTTGTGTCTGTACATGTGCTATACTGGTGCTGCATTTAACACACCCTCAGGTGCCTATCTCCAGCTGTCTATGGGCAAGAGGCAGGGTCCATCCCGGACAGGTCACCAGTCCATCGCAGGGCAACACAGAGACAAACAGGACAAAGATCCATAAATGCACACAATCACAGCTAGGGAGACTTCAAAGAAGCCAATTAAACGTCATGTTTTTGGACTGTGGGAGGAAGCTGGAGTGCCTGGAAAGAACCCACGCATGTTCAGGGAGAACATGCAAACTTCATGCAGAAAGACACTGGGCTGGGAATCGAACCCGGAATCTTCTTGCAGCAGCAGCAGTGCTACCCTCTGCATCACTGAGCAGCCCCTATTTAAGACAGTTGACCAAAATCGATTAGAAGTACCTGAACATTTTGTAGGATTTAAGGGAAGAGTACTATGCTGGTTAGAATCTTATTTATCTGACAAATTCTGGAAAGCATATGGAGTGATTCAGGTTATCCTAAACTATCTCTATAGTTATGCTGATATAGACATAAACTGCTGAAAGACATAGGGACCCCTTTCCATCATTCTGGTTCCTTCTTTCTCTTTTTTCCCATTCTAGGTGGTGGCCTAGTGGTTCTGCTATAGAACCAGAATCCTGAGGTTGTGAGTTCAAAACCTACTCCCACAGTCTGCCACTCTGGCTCTCTGAGCAAGACCATTAACCTCCGATTGCTACCCAGGTGCCCTGCAAAGGCAGCCCACTGCTCCCCAAGGAGATGGGTTAAATGCTGATGGGTAAAATTTCTCTAGTGTGAAATAAATAAAATTTAAAACTTAATTCAACCCCCAACTTTATGTTCTCAGTATTGTTTCTCTCTTTAATATAGCTATGGACTCAGCTTTTACTGTGACTGAAGGAATGTGATCTCTTTCATCACTTTTGGCATGAAAACTGGTTCAGAGCTCAAATGCTTAACTTTCTTTCCCAGATAGAGCCGCCTATGGAGCTAGTTTACCATTACATTCTCTAACATATAAAGTATTAATAGATCAGTGCTTCTATGTTCCTTTTGTTTGTGTCCTCTGTTTTAGCAGAAGGCTGCTAACACTGAAAAGGAGACAATCCTACAGAGTCAATGAGTCGATGCAATCAGCTGGGTTTCCTTAGATAGAAAACATTTAACGAATCTGACTGCATGATCTGGTTGACTTGTCTGTGTAAAGTGCCTTGAAATAACTAGTGCTGTAGAAATAACCGGAATTTAATTATATGTAAGTAGAGTTTCCTACTGAACTGTAATGGTTTTACCTCAGTGTGTTGGACAAAGGAGTTGCTACAGCCTCTGCGTGTGATATTTAGGTAGTTTGTTCCTTTTAAGTTCTTTATGAATTTTAGGACAGTCGTTCTGTAAATATTTTATAAATACATACCATTTTGATAACTTGGTGACTTTAATGAAATCTGTCCAAGTTGCCACAAATCATACATTTCACTGAATGCCACAGTGCTGATTTGTCTCTCATTTTGTTTTATTGTGACAGGACTGAGATGACAGCAGGCTATGGTGCAAAACCAACAAGGAACCTGTACAGGAGGCCACAATGTATAATCATGCTAATCTTTTCACTATATGTCTGACTACTACGGAAGAGGATTAGGGCCACTGGAAAAAAAAAAAAAAAAGTTAACTAATTTTCTTTATTTTACTTTACTTTAATATGTGAAAAGGTTTAATTCTGACTTTCATCTCAGAATTCTGATTTTTATCCTATATTTAACTTTAATAAAATAAAAAATGTCTTAACTTCTCAATATTGTTTTCCCATTGGCCCTAAGCCTGTTAGGTAGACTACAATTAATCTGTTGACAGGAAGTTCCTTTGTCCATTCACATACTTGTAAAAAACTGCGGTGAACCTTCACAACATTGCTCTCCGTCTCAGTATTTGACACTTAAAAATACACAAACATCTCTTCTGAACCCTGAAAAGACGGATTGTTTTGACTCAAGTATGAATCAAATCATAAATAATATGTCATCTTACCGCAAGAAATCAAATTTCCAGAGTTCAACGGACAGGTTAATTCCCCTGGTACTGCCACTTCACTGCAGTCCAGCCAGTTGCTGTTCCAAGTAATGCGCTGGCTGAGAGCTTGCTGAGAGAGGCTGTGAGACTTTATCATGGCCAAAACAACCCTATTTGAGGTCTGACAGCATGAGCTTATTGCACCATGGTGGTTATTGGTGGGAATCATTGACAACTATCAGCAGAAGTTCATTTTATTTAATCGTTTCTCTCTACAGACTTCCCCTCGCTATTTAGCGGCCTGCCACCGTGCTGATCTCATCACCATAAACTGATGGTTTAATCTGCGGAAGCAGTGCCTGATATCAATAGGACCACTGTTATATAAAATCCATAACTGTTTCCTTATTCGTCACTGTCCAACAATATCAGATACATTATCATAGCACTGCAGACTGTTTTACCTCAATGCAGTCATAAATTATGGGCTGAATAACAGTACTCAAAATAAGTGGAAGCTTGGCACAGCAGAGTGCAGCCTGAGTTTCTGTTTTCCATTAGCCAATCTGCCCTTTAAAGTTAGAAAGTATACCACTTAATGCTTTGTTTTCATCTGGAAATGTCTCTTATGACCGTCTGAAATTAAAAGAGATATAAGAAGGATGTCTAAAATGAAAATAGTCATAGCAAAAAGAATACCAATACTAAATATTTTTTCATAAAGAAATTTCCTCTAATTGATGCATTCAATCTCTGAGTTCTGGTGTTGAAATAATCAAATTCTTGGCTCATCCTTCCAAAGAGCGTTGACATGCTGACATGCTGTTACATGTCTGTTCTCTCTGGCTCTGTGTTTTTCTTAGAGCGTAGCTCCATGGTTAAATGTTCAAATTGTCTATTTCAGATTATAAAGGCATGCAATTTCATATTATCGTATTAGCTTCTACAAAGGTTCTAGGATATTTATGGAAGGATTTTAAGGGAGATGGTTGCAAAACATTTTTTTACTCCAACTATTCTGGGATGATTTGGCCTACACATTTTATTTCTGTCATCTAATTGCTCATACAATTTACACATGATTGCGGATTACGTCTGCTTCTTGAAGACCAGTCAGAAAGCAGATTGCCGCTCACACTGAACCTGGGTCTGCTGGAGTTTTTTTTTCCTGTTTCAAAGACGTTTTCCTCCCCACTGTCGCTACAAGCATGTTTGGTGTGAGGGATTGCTGAAAAGTCAATTAGTTGATGCAATCAGCTGGTTTTCCTCAGATATAAAACTTTGAACCAATCTGATTGGATGATAATTGTCTCTGTAAAGTGACCGAAGAAGATGGGAATTGGCGCTATATTAATAAAATCAATTGAAACTTAATTGAAAAAAACGTCAATTGTTGCAACCCATCCCATCGCTGGGGTGGCTGCAATAAGTCAAATATCCGTTCAATTTACTAAATCAACTTTTGTTTTTTTGTCTAAATGAGCAGATTATTTTAGGAATTCGTATTGTTTATAAGTTAAAAACTAAACTGCCACCTTTGACCTCTCTGAAAAGTGCACAAACACAGACATCCCAAAACGAAACAATGCCATTTTAAAGTTTTTCAAATACTACAAAAAAAAAACATCTGGAATTAACAAGGAAAATAAAGGTGAAGATTTTCATGACATCACAAAATTAATTGAAGAAAAGGTCTTTGCTTTAGAGCACAAAACGGAGGCTTTAGAGCACACTCACAAACCTCTTAATTATTGAAATTTAAATGATGACGGTCTGACAAGCCCTGGTTTTATTGGCAGCTCTTTTGAATGTCCTCCACTACTCCACTATTTACTGGAAGTTGAGCTTCATGTTCTATGCATACCTCTATAATTCTCTTTTCAGCACGTGATTCTACAGTCTGCTTTCTAAGGGCCTCAGACATCCCTTTGATCCCACCATGTTGTTCGCTGTCTGTTCTGCAGACAGGAGCACATCCATGTCTGAGGTCTTAAAGGGCAAACCTTCATCAAAATACCAAGTATCAGTGTCCTCACTGGGTTTAATAAAGCTCTATGTTAAAAACTGTTTAAGTGAAAATAAAATGTTGAGGTTTGGGAATATATTCTTTTAGAAGAATTTGTTCTGAAATTGTTTATTTCAGAATGTATGAAAATCTCTTTTAGCCTTGTGTCTTTACATTGTTTTATGTTATGGAATTTATTAGATATCCTTATTCAATCTTTCACATTCATTTTATTCAAAATAACTCACTGCACTTTATCCTCAGAATAAAACACTTGGCTGTTCAAGGTATGCAAAGACACGACCAGCAAGAGAAACATTATTACAGGAGAAGTTCAGTGTTATTTAGAATTCAAACTTCTGAAAGTCCTTTAAATATGAAATTATTACATACTTTTGAATAAATTAACTGTTTTTAATTCAGAGTAATTTTCATGTGAATGTGCTTTACTGGAGGCATCCATGTTTGTCAAAGAACACTACTGCCACCTACTGGTTTGTGACGTCACGGTGCGGTATCGGCTGTTGATCAAGTCCCAGTGCTGTATCTGGTGTTTGTCACAACGCGCTATTATCCAAGTCATCTTGAAAACATTCTTCTTCCAAATGTTGGCTACATATTACGGGTTTTTTCTCTGGCCAGAAGTTCGATGGCAAATCCTCCCTCTTCAAGTTGGCGATCCAACGACCAACCCGTCCGTGGAGGATCAGGAATCAGAAAGGTGGAATAACTATTTTTTTCCACTTTTACTCGATGTATTCTAACATCCAGCTGCCATGCACGTGGGCATTGTCAGTTTCACTATAGCTTTGGTGAATTTCAATGGTGAAGTCCACTGGAAATTGATTCTGCTTGTAAATATTTAGGCAAAAATGGCCGCTCCCATACTCAGTGATCGTAACGAAAATTATTATTATTATTTTTATTTTTTTACTGATTAACACAAAATTCATTAAATAACTGGGACCGTATTAGTTTTAGGTATAAATGATGATCCAACCTCATTAAGGTCAGACAACATCAGCTTGCTGCAATGCAGTGGTTATTGGTGGAATGGTTGGTATTACCTGGAGAACATGGGCAGTTCTTGGGGTCCAATCCTCCACACAGCAGCACCAGTCACAACTCCTACCAGCATCCTAAGGGCAAAATGTGCCATCATCTTTTCCCCAATTGTTTGTTAGTTGCTGAGTTTTAAATATATTAAACATGTTTTCCCAATTTTATATCCAAGCATATGAAGTGTGTTTTGTTTTTTAATGTAGATGCTGTAAATATTTCTACTATGAAATCCACAAATAGAAAGGAGAGGACCTAGAACAAAGACAGCATGATGATTCCTTCACACCGAGTGCGTTCTGGTCATCAAAGAGTCTGATTTATATGAATAGTCTATGGGGGGAAGGCGTAGAGAGGTCCAGGTTCAGGAGTGACGAATTCAAACATTCCAGTATCAGAGGGTCAGAGCATCAGAGCGTTCAACGCTGGAGTTCAGTAAATTAAACTTTTACCTCTGGACGCCGGAGTCTCAACCAATCAGAAAGGCTGATCTAGAATTTTTTGGTGGGGATACAGACGCTGTTGGCCGGTGTTCTGTCAGAACATTATATGGCTTCACACAGGTGTGTATTTAGGAAATGTGGGGCCCTAGGCAATAACAGGCAGGGGGCCCTCTGAATTGAGAAGACAACACATCAAACAGCCCCATTCTACAGATAGAGAAATGTTAATAGAATAGACATCAATTATCTGTTCTAGGTTGTGTCCCTCTCTTCTTGTCCCTTTTCTTCTTGTTTTCCTCTCTATGTTTTGTACTCAGCTGACTTTTCATGCTGTCTCTAAAGGAATGAAAGATTTTTTCCAAGCACTAAGCTCACTTAGCTGATTGCTCCTTCCTGTGTTTCCAAAAAGGCCAAAGTAAATAACCCAGTCCTTCTTTTCACTGTAGACAAGCCATGATCTGCTTCTCTGTTCTCCATTTTTCATTTGGATGAAATAATAGCTGCATGAATCATGACAGCAGACAAGATGGAGGAGAGCAGGAGGCGGGGTTACCAATCTACTCGCTCTGGAGAGCAGAGTTCGCTGCTTTTAGATGTTGTCTCCAAAGTCTCCAGTAGCAGAAAAAAGTTACTAAACTTGATGTTAGGAGCTTTTTAGAAATCAAAGTGCTAGAGGGGTCTGAAAAGTCGCTAAATATAGCAACAAATGCGCTAAGTGGAAAAACACGACCACTGGGTTCATATGCATCTCTGGGTGTGAGTGAGTGTTTGCATGGTTATATGTGTCTGCCCTGCGATGGACTGGCGATCTGTCTGGATCCTGCCTTTACCAATACTGTAGTTGAAAGGCATGACCTCGATGGACATGACGGATGGATGGCTTCAAGCCATTCTTTTTTGTCTATCTTTCTTCTGTGTCTACATAGACGTAGACTTAAAGAAACCTTGTTGTCATTTTGTACACACAGGGTGTAAACAAAACGAAATTTTGTTCAGTACAGCTCACAAGACAATTCCATCTCTCAAAGTGCAGCAGTGATAAACTGTAAACATGACGATCAAATGAAAACATAGATTAAAGTATGATTTAGATAAACTTATTATCATACTTATTTAGATAAGTATGATAAAGATAGTTTAGGAGTTCTTAAAAGAAATATATTTAACAGGGGGTTGAATTGTTTTTGTTAATGAATTCTTACATTTTAAATAGAAGTGATTATAAATATATTTTATATATGTGCAGATATTTGCATAAATTGCAAAACCAATCCTCTGAACTTGCCTATCTTTTAAACTCATGGTGACACTCTTCCTAAGGAGCTTCTGACAGTTATCGGCTGAACCTACCTATTCCTTAACCTTCTCATACACTGCATTAGTCTCAAGTTAGCAAAAATCTGTCAGTTATCAAAATGTTTCTGAAAATTTCTTGGCAAAAGATTTCGTTAAAAATGTACCCTCCTAAAAACATAATGTCTCTTTAATACTTCTGGATATGATCTCAACACCCACTTCCTGAGATAATTTCCAATGTCAGGCTTGTTGGTTCCTTTTCCATTTGTTCCAATTCCAGCGTGCGGTAGAGAACTTTCATCAGCGTTTCATGCTCACTCTAAACTCAACCTTTCCACTTCACTCCATCATTCCATCCCCTCACGCTCCCAGCTGCTGAAATGTAGTAACCATGACAACACAGGGCCACTCTGCTGGAGTGGTACTCAGGCTAAATGGACTGAATTGAAAGTATGTGCGTGGCCATTTAGGGTTTGTGTGTAAGGACATCTAAAAGTGCATAAATGCTTGTCTTACTGCAGGCAGTCTGGTGCTGTATAAAAGAGTGTGCATTATGCAGTGCTGGACTGTTTGCTGGGTTATGCAAGTAAATGAATTCACCAGGAAGCTGTTTATTTCTTTACCTTCATATATAAAACCTTTCCACTCCTTTACTTCTTGGACCACCTGCCAATTCTCCTTTTTTATGTTAACATTTGCTGAAACTCTGTGAGGAGCGAATGAGCCCCTTCACCATGCAGAGCTACCTATAGAAATGTTTTTTTTTTCTTTACCTAAGTGACATGATGATGATGAGGCATTCTTCAATCTAGAGATAATCCCTGTATATGCCACCTCTGCTTTCATTAATCAGGGTTTTCTCTCCTACTGAACTTAAGTTGAACTTAATACAACCAGCACATCCTGTGGTGAACCCTGTGCGCAGCGGCAAAGTAGCATTTACCTTAGCTAGAAATAAAGTTTGTATTTGAATGAAGCAATCCATCCATCCATCCATCTATCCATCCATCCATCCATCCATCCATCCATCCATCCATCCATCCATCCATCCATCCATCCATCCATCCATCCATCCATCCATCCATCCATCCATCCATCCATCCATCCATCCATCCATCCATTTAACAACAATATAACTGGATACTCTGGCTGTTTCTGTGTCTATACAACCTACAGTCTTGCAAAGATGTTGTCTGTGTTGTTGACACTGAATCTTGAGTAATTAAGTGGTGCCGTGACCCATGGAGCCCTGCAGACACAAGTTTTAACAGCCGACAATGAATGAGGACTAAGCAAGGCAGAAAGTGCATTGGTGGCTATTGACTACACATTCACTACCATTGTGCATGCAGCACAGTAAAAGGCTCTACCTGTTAGTATTTTATAGAAGTTCAATTCGCTCTTCAGTGATTAAAACATAAAAACAATGGGAAACGGTAAAAACTCAATGAAAAAACAACAAAAAAAAGTGAGTGAAAATGCAAATTCATAAAGTATTCCCCTTCCTAAAAAAATATCTTGAATTGGAACAAACTTCACTGTGTAACACAACATAAGCGCTCAAATTTACTTATATTTTGAGGACTTATGTTATTAAATATCATAATGTTTGTGTGTTAAATTGTACAGGTCAGGCTTTTGTAAAGCCTTCTAAATTCTTTTTTGGGCAATTTTTCAATATATGGATAACTTTCACAGTACACTTCTTGTTGATGTTAAGGCTGTTGGACCTACCCTCTGTGGGTCAGGGTTGTGTTCTGGGTTTGGGACCAAAATACAGATAACCATAGTAGAGCGCTTTAACAATAATATCTCCTCACACAGTGCAATCTTACTACTCACACTGTACGTCAAACGGACATACTTTAATTAACCTCACAAAACCCACCGGGTCAACGGCGACCTGGTGGAGCTTAAGTATAATTCAGAATGCCACCAGTAAAATTTTTACCAGCAGGTGGAGCCATTGCGCGTAGCTCCAAGCTGACACCAAAAGTTCTATACCCCTACAGCTCTGGAACTGTTATAGCTAGAGGTCTGAAACTTTCTGCATTTGTGGCTAACATGATGTAGAACAAATATGATACAATAAAACCTGCCTTTCCTCAAAAATGTCTTTATTACTGCTGGTCAAAAAAGACCTATCATTTGCAAGAATAAAAAATAACTTTTAGTCATGTTTGAACTGATGCAGGTTGGTCTGTGTTCTAGTCACCTGATTTTAGTTTATATACTAGGAAACTAGAGGGAGCTTTCAAATAATGTATTGCACATGTAATTTGGGCTTACAGTTCCTAAATTATTTGCTTTTCCATTTGGGTATGCACAATAGGTGAGGATTACCCAAAAGGTAGATGTTAAGAGGTTAATATCAATTCAGTTAATCTATATAGGGCCAATTCACAACACGTCATCTCAAGGCATCTTAAAGAGACAATTCAAATGGATCATACATTTAGATTGGTTCAAACTTTTCTTTCTATGGAGAACCAGCTGATTGCTTTGACTTATTGACTTGAAAGCAATCCCTTACACCAAGTATGCTTGTAGCGACAATGGAGAGGAAAACTTTACAAGAACTTCAATTCAATTTCAATTCAATTCAGTTTATTTATATAGCGCCAAATTCACAACACATGTCATCTCAAGGCACTTTACAGTTCAACCAGATCATCCAGTCAGATTGATACAAAGTTTCCTATCTAAGGAAAACCAGTTGATTGCATCAACTCATTGACTCAAATACAATCCCTCAGAACCAGGCTCAGTGTGAGCGGCCATCAGCCGGGGGCGACTGGGGTTCAAGGAGACAGAAGCAGACATAGAAAAGGAAGCAGGAATACGAAAGACAATGGTCAACGAGCTCCAAAGGCAGCCCCATGCTTGAAACACAGCCTGGCAGACGAGCTCTGAGCCAGCTCTCATATCAGAGGATGAAGAGAGCACATCCAGTTAGTCACAGTCAGAGAAACAGAACTACACTGAAAAACAGGCCAAGCTCCAACATCTAGAAACAAAGGTGTTGATGGCAGCAGCACAGCTGATATTTCTCTACAGAATGGAGTCACAGCCAAACAGGAACAGACAAGCCACTAGAGGGTGCTAGTGCTGCTGTTGGTGAGATGTGTTCACTTTCTCTTTGGAGTACAGAGCACTGTTGTTGCTGTCCAGTCTTTCTCCTTCTGAATTAATTATTTTTTTCTGTGAATCTCTATCAGTGACTCTAACTGTCCAGAACCAGTTTAAAACACAAACTGCACTGCTGCACTTTTCTACTGAGCACTTGTTGCTTTCACACGGTTTTATTTCTGGTAGTAATGAGTAGCTAGCCTAGGCTAGCGCTAGCTTAGCATTGCTATGGCTTCTCTTTCTCCCTCCCTTGCCTCTTTTCCAACTCTTCCTTCTTCCCTTTTCTCTCTCCTGCTCTCTGTGTCAGATGTTCAGTTATTCCTCTGCCTCCTTTAGTGATAATGGGATGTGTAATAAGTGTAGTATTTTTGTAGCTTTGGAGGCGAGGGTGTCAGAGTTAGAATTCAGGCTTCAGGCTGTTGAACATCCAGGAGTTAATAGGCCCCCCACGTAGCTGTCCTCCAAAAGTGCCTGAGCAGCCAGGCGATTGTAATTTTCTCTGGTCCCCTCCCTGATCTGACCAGTGATGACATGTTTAGCCGCATGTCGTCATTCAACCGCTGGTTGTCTAGGTGGTGTCCTGAAAACAACGTGGGCTACATTAATAATTGGCAATCCTTTTGGATCAGCCTGGTCTGATTCGGAGAGACGGCATCCATCCCACTTTGGATGGTGCAGCTCTTCTTTCTAGGAATCTGGCCACATTTATTAGTCCTCCAAAACCCTGACCACCCAGGGTGCAGACCAGGAAGCAGAGTTGCAGTTTAACACACATCTCTGCAGCTTCTCTACTGTTACCCACTCTTTACTCCATCCAGACAGTGTCTTGCCCACGACCAAAATCTAATAAATTAGCAAAGATTCCCAAAGGAGTAAATCATGATAATCCAATAAAAATAAAAATAACTCCAATTCGGGAAAAACTTATAATATATATATAAAATCTCTTTCCTCTAAAATTCTGCTAGTTAATGACTTGATTTGTGATAATCACATTGACTTATGTTGCCTTACAGAAACCTGGCTGCAGCAAGAGGATTATGTGAGCATAAATGAGGCAACTCCTTCAAGCTATTTAAATTTTCACATACCCAGAAGTTCTGGGCGAGGAGGAGGAGTAGCAACAATATTTCAGTCTGACTTACTGATTACTCCCAAAACAGCTAATAGCCTACAAATCTTGAACATTTAACCCTTAATTTCCCTGATCCAAATTTCAAAGCAAGAAAACCTCTTCTTTTTGTAACTTTGTATCGTCCACCAGGTCCTTACTCTGAATTTTTAGATGAGTTTTCAGAGTTCCTTTCTGATTTGGTATTAAATCCTGACAGGGTCATCATAGTGGGAGATTTTAACATCCATGCTGACAATGAAGGCGATAGCTTAAGAGCAGCCTTTAATCCATCTGCCAGTTTCTCTGCCATTGCCAATGCCCAGTGAAGTTTATCATTCTGAAATAGTGGACTTCCCTTCTTCTTCCTGCTTTGAAGAGATCTTAGATAGATTTAGATCTGGAGAGCAGAGATCTTAGATTAGACTTAGATAGATTTTATTTGTTTTTTTGTTTACACAAGTGTAAACAAAAAGAAATTTAGTTTGGAAACAGCTCTCTGGACAATTTCATCTTTTTTTTTTAAAGTGCAGCCTTGAAAAGAAATTAAATTTATTTATTTATATTAAATTTATTTATATATATATATATATATATATATATATATATATATATATACTACTGGACTGTGTGTGTGTCTGTATCATTTGGTTTATTTAGATTTTTTGACTGTACAGCCTTTGGAGATCTTGACTGCTCTTTTCTGTAGTTTTGGTTAGTCTGATGAGTGAGTGAGATATGGTGTGAAGTTCTTATGAGATTGTTAAGTTCTGTTTTTGCAACCTATTTTTTGACTCAATTGATCATTTCCCCCCCATCTGCCCATCACTTGTGTTTGGCTTGGAAGATCTCGGCATGCTATCAACTTCAAAAGTAGATCTTGGTTTAAAAAAGGTTGCGCACCCCTGCCCTAGAAGGTGAGACTCTGGGCTAAAAGCTAATATGAACTGCTAACACAAAACACAGTTAAAACAAGCGTTTGGGTAAACAAAATTTTGTGATAACATTACCTTAAAGGAGAAGTCCAGTCAGCGAGGAGTAATCAATGGATCGTTATTTATGTCTAAAACTAAAATGTTTACATTGATTTAATGAATTTAGCAATAATCAGTAAAAAAATAAAAATAATCATTTTCATCAAGATCACTGAGTCTGGGAGCGGCCATTTTTGCCCAATTTTAGTAACCCCATCCTCCTGCCATCTTCCAGCAGTGACGTCACGGTGCGGTAAGCCTAGCGCCATTCTCCCCGCTTTACAAGCTAAATCAATGGGAACTACTAGACACATCTGCAATCAACAACAATTATTGAAGATTTCCAGAGGACTTCACCATTGAAATTCACCAGAGCTATAGTGAAACTGACAATGCCCACGTGCATGGCAGCTGGATGCTAGAATACATCGGGTAAAAGTTAAAAAAATAGTTATTCAACCTTTCTGATTCCTGATCCTCCACGGACGGGTTGGTCGTTGGATCGCCAACTTGAAGAGGGAGGATTTGCCATCGAACTTCTGGCCAGAGAAAAAACACGTAATATGTAGCCAACATTTGGAAGAAGAATGTTTTCAAGATGACTTGGATTATAGCGCGTTGTGACAAACACCAGATACAGCACTGGGACTTGATCAACAGCCGATTACGCACTGTGATGTCACAAACCAGTAGGTGGCAGTAGTGTTCTTTGACAAACATGGATGCCTCCAGTAAAGCACATTCACATGAAAGTTACTATGAATTAAAAACACTGATCATTTATTGAACAGGATGGAATAATTTCATATTTAAAGTACATTCAGATGTTTGAATTCTGAATATGACCGGGCTTCTCCTTTAATGCTGGCTCCCAGCTGCACACATGATTATAATTTCAAATTTCCAAGAACATAAAATTTGTCACAATCTACCCAAGATCTGCTTAACCAGCAGCAGAGAATTAGAATAAATAATATTTAAAAAGTATAATGGAAAAACATTCTAACATTGGTCATCTTTTTCCCTCCCAAATCTTTACTGAACTCCTACACCTCATGTTAAGATTACATTCCTCAGCAAAGGGAAGCGATAAAACAGAAAGGGAGATTAATCAGATGTTTACTTCTGCAAATGATAAGAAGGTGATCAAGCTGTTTTTTCCTTTCTAGAATCTTAAAATACAGTCCGTTTAATTTTCCGTTCTGATCCGTGGTTTCAGCTTCAAGTTTACTTCACCATGATGGTAGCTCAATGAGCTGGTAGACCTAATAAAGTGGCCACTTATGTGTCCATTAGTGATTTGCCTTTTAGCCCATCTATCACTGTGTCTCCTTCCTTATATTTTACAATAACCACCAGTTTAACCAGTGTTACTTGTTTCAGAGTCAAACCTCTCAAATTTCAATCTATGACAGTGATCTTTGCCCATTACTGTGACCTTCTTGGACATGTCGATAAACAGTAATTACACGTTAATTTGTCCTTCAAGCCGTTTTATTAAATCCTCAACCATGTATGTGCAAACACATCCTCCCACCCCACACACACACTCTGTGACCCACAGGGATAGGAACCTGTTTTATTCTTCTATCTTTGGCCAGAAGGTGGGAGTATTATTCTGCAGGAGAGCCTGGCTCCAGTTTCGCTCAGGCGATCACACAGCTTCGTTTTCAGGCTGAATGACCCTCCAACCATCCAGCAGCTGAGCTGTTCACAGACACCGACTCAGAGCTAATTTCGTTCCCTTATACTCTGGCATTTTCCTCTTCAAATCTGACTCACCAAACTGTGACGGACAACAGCAGTGGGAATATTCTGCCCTTATTTCCTGTTTATTATAATTTTCAGAGGCAATATCCACTGTGTGCTGTAGTGCCTGTCTGTTCAAGGCACAGGTCTCCATGGTAATAATCACAGTATGTGTGCTTGTTGTGGTTGACGGTAAACATAACTCTCCACGGGAAGCTGACTGTTTCAGCCTAATGAACAGAACGTACCGGCTGTCAGACTCAATCCAGGCCTCATCAACTAACAGTAACATTTAGAGAAAGGGTAGCTGACCATTGGGGAGCTGAAACTAATGTACATGATACGTATAATATCCACACACAAACTCCCACAGGAAACCAGGAAATACACAGGTCCTTCCAGTGCATTTCATTTCTGCAAATAAATGGTTCATTTCATTCTACAAAGAAAAAAGAAACAAGAATCTCTTTATTTTCCAATTCCTTTGTGTGGACATAAATGTCACACTTCCACACCCCCATTCCTCCTGTTTTTGTCTCATAAAATCCCCGAATTCTTTGAGAGACTGCTGATTTCCAATTAAACCCCTGAAATCCCCTAACTGTCATCTAAAGCCCCCTGCCATTCATCTGGGAGACAGACAAGGGGAAGTGGTGCAGAGGAGCAGACATGAAAGAGAAAGCAGAGGTACACATTTACCTTTGATTCCCAGCTATAAGAGGTTGATGTAACTCGATGGAAAACCCTGCTGCTAATAAGGCGGGGAGACGAATGACAGACAAACTTAGAATTTGCTCTTCAGGGTTACTTCTCTTTCTTAATCCTTATCCTGCTGTGAAAATGATTAGCCCATGCCGTTATTTAAATAGTTTTATCATCCATCCAAAATTTGCATTATTCTGTATGTTTTATGACTTCCTGCAGGCCAACTCCCAGCATGAATAGCTGTTATCGGCGGTTATCATTCCCATAGAATGGCTTCAGATTGTGCCTCCTACCTACCAGTAATAAATCCAAATCCTAACCCTAAGGTAATTCTCTTTTTACCTGCAACATTAATTAATGTATTTATGTGTAAACTGAACATTATTTCCTTCATCTATTGTTAAAAAAAGTTGATCAACATGTTGCTCCTATCAAACAACCCTTCCCAAAATATCTCATATCCTCTCAACAGAGTTATTTTTAAACACATTAAATCCGTTTGACTGAAACATGTGGAGTTCACTCAAAGTAAAGCTTTAAAACATACGTTTTAAGAATATAAATGCATTGTTAATAAAGTAGATAAAAGTAGGTAAATAGAAAGTGAAACATAATGTTTTAGACATGGTTGAAGTGGCTGTTGTCAACGATAAGCTGCATATTATCAGCCATAAGGAACCGACTACAAGGTAGAGGAGACGCAGCCTGAAGCATTCTATGGGATTGATGTCAGCGAATAACGGCCATTTAATGGTTGATCTCATCCGAAATGGGTGAACCCTTGAAAATATGGCTGTGTTTTAAATCCTTATTTGTTTTTGAGTCTCTCCATGGTCTTGCGCCATCTTATCTTTCTGGGTCGCTGCACCTTCATGCACCCCCCTGTTCACTGAGGACGGCTGATCAGCTGCTTCTTGAGTTGCCAAAAACTAAACTGAAGCTTAGAGGCAATCATGCTTTCTCTGTGGAACAACCTTCCATTGCAAATTAAATTGTCTACTTTTTTGTCTGATTTTAAATCACTCTTAAAAACTCATCTCTTTGCCTTGGCTTTCTAAACTATGTGAGATGTTGATTTTAGTCTGTGATACATTGTTTTAAATTGCTTATATTTTTTTTATTTTCTCATAGATTTTATATTTCTGATATTAATTAATTTAGTTTTTTTATGTCTCCTTCCTTTGGCAAAGTGTCTCACTAACCTCCTCAATTAAAGAAAAAATGCACTTAATTGAAGAAAAAAACCCGACTTATTTAGAGTTACATTTTTGCAGTGTAGATTAGCCACACTGCAAGTAAAAAAAAAACCCCAGATGTCAAAAGTTTGGAGACAAAGAGAGACTTTCTTATCAAAGATGGAAAACACTCATAACTCGATTAACAGTCACACAAACACTCCCCAAATGAACAATCTTTTCTCTTTATGGACCCAGCCATATTTATAGTCAGCATGAACCAGATTCAATTAGTGCCTCGGCAAGCATCCCTCCTCTTGTGAATTAAATGACACAAATCCATATTCAATGTTTGGTAATGATTTAATGATGAGGGCTTTGCATGCCGCATGCTATCTTGCATTGCTATTGACCCACTCAATTAGTCTCCCATTCAGCCCTCTGAATCTCAAAACCTGAGTGGGGGAGTTGGCTGTGTGAAGACAGCCACCCTCTCTGAGAAGCCCTGGAATAATTTGTAAATAAGAGTATAAGTGGTGCAAAGTGTTTGGAGCAGTCAACGGCAGCATCCGCGTTTCCATCACCCATTTTTTTTCCTATTTGACCTCATTTGAATGTGTCTCTGATTTTCTTTCTCTCACCTCCATCTTCTGCCAGCGTCACAAACCAGTAGATGACCTCCCACTGGGGTGGAGAAGAGCAAATAATCCATAATTTACAATATCACTTGTTAATAATTAAGGGAACTGGAGCATTTGGAGGATTTTAGTGCAATTACCCTGAAGCAAACGCTACGGCTGTGAGGACTCACCAAGCAGTTTAGCAGCTTTGATTCAAAGCAGCAAGAGAGAAAGACGAGGAGGCCAGCCTGAGTTTGACCTACAGGATGTGTGGCAGGATGAATGACAGTCCTAAATGAGCAGTGGCAGTCGCGTCTGAAGCAGGTCTGTGGTTGTGTGCGGGGATCACAGTACAACCACATATATCTGTTTGCATTTCAGACCACAGAAGAGATAAGAAGGAACAACAAGCGGGTTGTGGCTTCATGTGACAAGCCTCCCAGATTTGACGAACCATTTAACCCCGGGCGCTGGAGTGACAATCAAACAAAATGTTTACAGGCACATTTACAGAGACTACTTAAAGAGGATTAACAGATAGAACTGACAGGCAGTCTGGGAAGTGAAGTCCTTTAACTTGTACCTGACAGTGTAATAGAGAGGCCAAGCAGCAAAGCCTGCCATGTTCTGCTTTTAATCACAACTCTAAGGCCACGACTCTTCCTTTAGTGCAGCAATCATTGCAGCCATATTGGATTAATTAGGTGTGTTAGTAAGCTTCACTAACAATAATCCTGCGGTAGAACTTTCTTCATCAGAATTGGTCCCTCTACTCCCCCAGAACCAATCTACATGGCTGAGAGAGATGCTTGAGTCAAGTCAGGGGGATAACATTCAAGTTCCTTTTCCTCTTCTTATTCTTCAGTTAATCAAACCGGGCTGACCTCCTCCTGTTCAGTGACTCTTGACAGACATAAGACTAATTTGGCACCTTTAAAGTAAAAGGTTTGACTAATATTTCAATTCCAAATTCCTTTCTTTTGCCATACATGAAAAACTAGGACCATTTTTATTTTCAGAGCAGTGTACAGAGCATCCTTAGTGGAAGGTGTTACTGGTTACCATCAGTCAAATGCTTATATGTTTCATACCAGAATTGGCTTTTCTTACCCAGTTTGTGCACACAAGCAAAAATATTTAACTTTTGTTCATTTGAACTTGGTTTGACTTTGACTGAAAAATCTACCATTTCATGTTTTTAAGATTACTTTCACAATACATTCTCAAAATCTGCTACAAAATGTTGTGAATTTAGAGATTGTAAGTGATTGTAATTGGAAAAAACACAGCTTCTTCATGCCTTTGGACTTATTTATTTAAACAGGAATTACAATGTTCAAAAATTCAAACCGTAACCTCTTCCTCAAAAAAAAAAAAAAAAAAAAAAAATCATGCATTTTGAATCTTCTTGCAATCTTCCATATATTGTAATGTGTGCCTATGAACATGAAAAAAGGAAATACAACGCTAAAAAAATCTAAAATTCTGACCTAATTCTTTCGACATTATCAAACAGCTGGTTATGCTCAGAAACAAGACAAAGAAGTGCAATAACAGACTTTTGAGACAGCAGGACATTAGACTTTTGACTCTGTAAAAATCTTGAGATTAAAAGGGAGAATAAGAGCAGTGAGACATGCTGGTGTCTCTGTGTTTGATGTTATTGAATACTCTCACCATTTTAAATGAAGTCCTGCTGAAAGGCCACTAGTTTACTTCTTGCTTGTTGCTTTGGGAGTTTTTATACCAATGTATAACCAATGATTATACCAATGAATCTACTGAAAAATAATAGTGTGTCTTCAGACATTCATCCATCATTTTCCATTATGATTATTCCAAGTGGGGTCGTGAGGGGTGCTAGTGGCGATCTCCAACTGTCTACAGACGAGAGGAGTGGTCCAACACTGACAGGACGCCAGTTCATTGAAGGGACAAACATCCATTCACACACACTCACACCTAAAGAGATTTAGAGAAGCCAATTAACAAAATTGTCATGTTTTTCGGACTGTGGGAGGAACCCAGAGTACCTGGAGAGAGCCCTCGCATGCTTAGGGAGAACATGCAAAATCCATGCAGAAAGACCCCGGGCTGGGAATCAAACCCTTCTTGCTGCAAGGCAGCAGTGCTCCCCACTGAGACACTGAGCAGCCCTGCCTCCAATGTACTGTCAATGTCAAGTTGTGTAACTAGCAGAACATTTTTGCCAAATTAAGGAACCAATGGGGTCCAGAAGCCAGAGGGAGGTTGCTGCTTTTCTTCTGAACCATTCAATTCAATCCAGTTTATTTCTATAGCACCAATTCACAACACATGTCATCTCAAAGCACTTTACAGTTCACCAGTTCATACAGTCACATTGGAAGTCGATGCAATCAGCTGGTTTAGATTCTTAGATAGAAAAACCTTGAATCAATCTGACTGGATGATCTGGTGAACTGGAAGGTGCCTTGAAATGACATGTATTGTGAATTAGCGCTATAGAAATTGAGTTGAATGTAAACTTTTTATCTTTGCAACTAATAACATTTTGGGAAACAGAAAAAAGTGGCAATAAAACCCAAGGTTAACTGAACCAAGGGCCCCTCCAAGTAAATTTTAGCAGGTAGTGCTGTGAAAATATTGCATTTTATTTATTTTTTGTTTTTTGGACAAAAGATCTATGAGCCTGTAGGGCTATTAGAAATACAATAAATAAAAACACTAAATGAATAAATAGCTTGAGATCTTCTTTATGACATCATTTGTGACATCATCAGTTCTCAGGTGAATATATGGGCTATTAATCAAACTGCACAATAATACTATAACATGAACCTGAGTCACTGTGTTTATGTCACACATGACCCTATTAGCTCTAAAATACTTTTACGCAAACCACAAGGAAATAATTACATTATTATACTATTTAAACCTTATTGAACAGTTCTTCATTGCACAAAGAACAGAGGATCAAAATAGATCAAAGATCAAAATAACACTCTAAAATACTATGGTTACATTGAACTACAGGAATAGATATGAGAGTGCTTGGTGGGAGCATGCTCTGCACCCTGGTTACATGCTTTTGTGGGTTGCGGGTGCTGGGGCTGGGCCTGCCGGTGTAACTACCATCAGAGTCTCCTCACTCCAGCTGCTCTCCGCGGTCGTGGTTGTAGAACTAGTGTTTTCTTCACTGGTGATGGTTTTCCAAAAAAATCGAAATGTGTTTTTTGTGCCATATTTCCTCCTTTCTGTCATTAGACTATGTAAATCAACTACTCTGTTTCCTGCGACCACTAGCTTGCTTGATGTTGCCATGACAATGTATCTTCCGTGAACTTGTCTTGATTAGGCCTCAAAATATTTAAATTAGAATGCAAATACAAGTAATTGAAAAATAAGAAAAAGGCTAAATATTTTGCACAAATTTACAAATAGTACCAAGTATCTTTGATACATTTTTTTTTTAAATCTCCCTGTCGCCACTAGTGAGTGCTGCAGCATCCCAAGCATCCCCACATCCTGCGGCCATGACTGAGCCTGTGTTGAGTAAAGGGGATTCTAACTCATCTTTCCCACTGAAAATAGCACTTTAATGCTTTTATTTTTTAAAACATGGATCGACCGGGTAACAATGTGCATTTGGATTCCTTCCCAGAGTTAAATAAAGTTGGTCCATCCCCTCACTGGCAGCTGGTAGCCTCTGCCCCCCTGCGGCTGTGAGTCTGTTGACACCATTACGCTGGGTTAGCGTTGATGATGTCACCAGTGGGACAAAAATCAGGTAAGTAAACAAAGGAGAGAAACATAGAAGGAAGGAGGGCGTAGTCGGTGTGCTTTATTGTTTCTCTCTGTTGTCTATCTTAATCCCTCTCACCAGAGCTGCTCCATGTTTACCGAATGGAAACAGAGTTTTTTCTGCTTGTTAGATCAGAAGCGACGTGTGCAGCGCGGTGTGTTGACGTCCATACATACTGTAATTTAGCAGGTTAACTCAGCTGTGGTGTTCCCACAGTATGCCGATCAGAGCCGAGGCGAATTTAGCACAGGTTGCTTGCCAAATCGTAAACACACGTCAGTGAGCTGTTGCCACTAAAAGCCGATTGTTCCCGCGTTTAAACAGGTTTTTCGGCCAGTGGGGAAAGGGGTAGAAGGAATAAAGTAAATTATTGTATGATGCAACTAGACAAGAAACACATGAAGGAAGCACAGAAACACACAGCACTGACTAAAGAAAGATATATTTTTTAAGATGCCAAACAACATTTAATACATATTAGTCAAAAGTGTGTTGCCTAGAAAGCCTTGTAGTGTGTGTATAAGCTACATCCATCTCCCAGCTGCATCAGCACTGCAGAATAAATTGCTTACATAAGGCTGGAGGGCTTTGCTCATACTTAAAAAGGACAAGTTCAAAACGAACAATGTTTCCGTGCCTGGGTTGCATCCGGATGGCTCAGGATGCTGTATCATTTGAATGAAACCCTGGAGAAAGAAAGAAGGGGAAGGAGGAGGGGGCTGGAAAACCGTGTGTGTGTGGGAAGCGTTAGAGGGAAAAAGCAGCAAAGAGGGAAGGAAGGGAAACAAATGTGAGAGCTGTCGTGCATGAAATTAAAAGATACCTCGGAAATACTCCTGCCTGTAATGCTTTATGGTGAGCCCTCCTGGAAGTCTCTCTGTCTCACTTTCTGTTTGTCTGCAGGGAAGGCAGATGTGAGACAGTGTAACCTTTAAGGAACGTCCAAATCGATAAAGCTCTCCAGTTCCCCAGATCTCAACACTGTTGTTGCCTCAAGGTAAAGACTGTGCTAGGGAAACCTGGGATATGGGCTGTTTGCTCTGCCACTTGTTTTTCTTTGAACTACCTGGTATAGTTGGTGAAACCCTTCGGAGAGACTGCGATTTCCCAATCTCTTTGTCCTCGTTTTCTGTATTTACTCCCAGAGCAGATTGTCTGTAGTCAGAGGCAGAAAATAGGAACACAACTAGAAGCTCTAATGCAGCTACTGGGGGATGTAAAAATGCACCTGGAGAGAAAGATTAGCCCCTGAAACCAATATTGATTTGTACGGGTTTATAACCTTGTGAACTTGACGGCTTTTGAAAGATCCTTTTTAAAGCTTTTAGGAGAGTCATGGCATGTCTAAAAATGGGGATACTTTGCACTTTAGTTTTATCTAAGATGAGGCAGAACATGAGGTGCGAAGGGGAGGTGATGATGTGGAAGAGAGGTTTTTAATGCTCTACATGAGTGTTTTAAACCAAACCCCCCAAAAAACTCAACTGTCCAAATTGATTTGCACTTGGATTAAATAAGCAGAAGCATTCACTAATTTGGATTAAGGCAGAATATAGATCACGACTAGAGATGTTTCATTTTTACATTATTCCTCCGACTTAAAAGACAAAAAAAAAAAAAAAGAATTGAGTTAAAACGAACAAAATGTAAAATGATTATCTAGCCTGGGTGCCAGTCCGAACTTAGTCTCGCCCACAAGGTTTGAGTTCGGGGAAGTTCGGTCTGGCTCTGCTCCATAGTAGCGCGAGTATTAAAGACCACTGTCAGGCGATCCAATCAAATTGTCAGGGCGGGCTTTATACGATGATGGACAGATGATCAAGAGTAACGTTATCAACCACGTGACCAAAGCGCGCTTGGGTGACAACAATAATGGCTGCCGCTGGAGAGTTTGGGTGAGTAGATTCTGCTATTAGGTCTGTTCTAGAAGATATCGACAGCAAATTAATTTTAAAAGAGGAACAGAGAAACGCGATGAAGTCTCATCTTCTTATTCTAGGCGTGAAACTGCAGGCTTTGATTTTTGTGGACAACAACTATGCCTCGCTTAAGATACGTCACGCACTCCGTTGCTCTTATTGGTTGTAGGTCTATCCAATTGAGTGCAGAGGCATTTTTTTCCTGGTTCGTTCAAAACACGCCCCATAATCACAGCTCTATGGAGCAGTATCAGACTCATATTCTGACTAGAATTGAGTCGGACTACGTCAGGCTAATGATTATCTATTGTAAACGGATGACTTGAATCTAATGCTGATGCTGATAATTAGAATTTGCTCATTTGAGATCTAATAGAACATTTTAAAAATTAAACTGTGGTTTCATGTCAATGTGACAGATTTACTTAGATGCAATTCTAATCTGGGTCATATTTATGTGTTCATGCTGTATGCTGGTGAAGATTCTCAGTCATCCAGCTCATAGTTATTCCAAAAAAGTAGAAAAAAAAAATCCACTGGACTTTGTTTCCAAGTCTAAAGATGTTTCTCTTCCAACCAGGAAGCTTTTTCCAGTTCAAAATATCAGAAATAGAATTAAGTTCCAGGCTTTATACACTAGCCCAACAAAGCCTTGTTTTTGTGTAGAAAACTTGCAAAAAAGAACATAATGGTGTGAAAATTATTTCATTTTTTTAACAGTTTTTTTTAACAGTGTCATGTCTGGCGATGTGGCATTAAGAGCCCAACAGATTTTACTTTCACAAGTGGAGCAGTACGGCTATCGCCATAATGTTCCGCTTGATTTATGCATATAAATTGCTTTGTTATAATTCATGCATGGAGTATTACTGTCACACTCCGGGCCCTGGGTGCAGGCCAGGTTTTCTCTCTCTTTTCAGCAGGTGCACTACATCTGAGCTGATTACCCCCCTTCTTAAGGAGCTGGAACCAGGAGGAAGGCGTCAGTTTATTAACGTCTCTGCGTCGGTACAGAGTAGACCAAACCAAAACCTTGTTCTTGTGACTCAAACCGTAGCCTAAACTCTGCTCTGAACCTTTCTTGCAGAACCTGTGTCTCTGACCCTGAAACCCAGCCGGGAACCACAGACCTTGGATCCCTGTTTAAATACAACCAGGAACCCGAGAGGGAACTCGGGTTAATCCACCGCTCAGCCCTCCTACCTGCGCTCACCTGACTGTCCACCCTCGAACCATCAACCAGGGAGAGAGTACTGGTCAGCACTCAGACCACTGGAGACACCCCCTCAAGATCAGACCACAGCCTCTCTACAGTGAGTGTCAGCCCAGCATAATCCCATGGAGCAGCCGCCAGGAATAACCCAGTACCCGCCCGGGCATCCACCCCCAAACACCGAGCACCACCAGTGCACCGGCGAAACCAGGCACCAGCCAGTGGAGGGAGGGCAGGACGGGGGGAATGGGCTCTGCATTTAGCCAGACTTGAGATTGTTTGATAGTTAAATGCAAAAACTTTGCCATCCTATATGTAGCTGGAGTCTCTGAAAAACTCAAGAGGATATTCATCAAAAAACTAAATCCCAGCACATTTCAAACCAAACTATAGTTAGCTATTAGTAAAGCAATAATACAGGACTTTATTATTCCATAAATCTCCCACTATCTTTTAAAGCCCAGCTTTAAAAGCTTTATGTCAGTGTTAGAGGAGAGATACTGCTGCCAAGCCACAGCACAGTAACCAAACGTCTAAGTGAGCTTGCTGCAGAAAAAGTGTCCAAAATGAAATCCAAGTTAATCTTGGACAAATTAATAATTTCAGTGAGGGAGATGGAAACACAAGGAGAAATAGGCGACATAAATTATTGAACTTTCTTTAATTAAACATGAAATTTGAATTTATAGTGCGATTAATTGATCATGATTATTGCAACAGGCTTACTCAAGACTTGAGACTTGACTTGGACTTGCAAAAAATGACTAGTGAACATGTCTGGCCACGATGATTGATAAGGAGAAGGTGACTTAAAGTTCCTGTTTCTCTCTCTTCTACTTGCTGCTGCTCTGCAATTCCTCTTCAATTCATCTGGTATTTAGTAGTTTAATTTAATTTAACTCCTGGGTATAAAAAACAGCAACAACAAAAAACCATGGTTGCTTCGGCTATGCATCATAACAACTGTCCAATAGAGAAAAAACATTAGTAAATCTCCTTCCAGTTTCCCAGCCTTCATCACCAAAAAAGCTAATTTTCCCAAACATATTGAGACTTCCACCTTGAGTTAATACCTTTATTTACAGAATCTTTAAAAAAAATAAATCCTGGATCCCGATGGCAATGCGGATCATCACAAAAATTGTATATCTTGTTCCTTGGACTGAGGCGCACCTTTGGTAAAAGGTTTTTTAAAAGCTTTTTATAACTTTTCAAGTTAACCTGTACAAAGACAGACAAGCAGACAAGCTCTCCCAGAAACATAACCGGCTTGGCTCAGGGTAAAGAAACTGATCCACAAAGAGAGGAACTTGTGTTCCCTTAAAGAAAAATATCGCAGATCTAGTCCAATGTGCAGCAACCTTAACAATTTCAGACTACCTATACAATTGTACTATCTTTATACTGTCTATTAAAACAATGATATAGTTCAATGTGGAGTCTTAAATTGCATCTTCTGTGTTTAAAGAGCTGGAGGAAACAAAAACATTATCGGCTCCTTGTTTTGGAAACATTATAGCCTCATTTAACAGACCTCAGCGACATTTTAAAAAATGGACCATGCCTGACCTATTTTTACGTGAGGTGAAGATGTCTGTCACGCTTTCAGCCTGTTGTCTTTGGGATTTATTTATGGACATTAAGCACTAAGGGACAATGTAGCGAATCAGAATGCTGAACTGAAAGAACTTTAGCTATAAGCGTCCTGAGAATGAAAAACTGATTAAGTAGAAATAGAAGAAATCTAAAAATGCTGTCAGCTCCTCTTCTTCATGCTTGTGAGGACAGCGATCCTGAGAAGGTTGTGTAGTTAACAAGTTGTTCAGCAACACAAATGTTTCATTTTGACAGTTTACCTCCCACTCACAAACAGTTTGCATGAACAATGCATATGAAATCCTGCCCAGCCTGGCTTGAGGTGCCCTTATCCTATTCTCTGTTATAAATCAACATGGCGGACCTCAGTTTTGACAAGTGAGTCACAGTGCTGGATTTTATTTTACAGGGAAAACGCAAACAAAGGTGCTGGTGTCCCCGGATCTACCAGGTCCTCCAGAGTCCCCCCCCAGTTTAGTGAGTATCACAGCCTGCCTTTAGAAAGCTTCATCTGTCCACTATTACAATTAGGATCTTCTATTTTGAATGAAAGACCTTTGTCTCTGATGTGCTCCCTCACCTTATGTCACAACCAAATCCCTGATTGGTTAATGCAAACTGAATTTAGATTTTTTAAATTGAGTAAAATTTTGATATTCTCTGCTCCTTGGCTGGTCCCCTACAATTCCTTTTTAGACATTAATCTTTGTACTAAAATATTATTTCTGTGATGATTTGCTGACATTAAGATCTAAAGAGAAGCATCATCTCCTGGTCAGACCCTGAGAAGCAGGCTCCCATTTGAATGGCGTTTGACTGTGAAGGGCCATTTTGAACGGCTGCTACTGTACATTCACTATTTGTAGTTTCATTTCTGTCTACTGCACTGCTTAAAATGTGTACTTGGCATTGCCTAACAGTAATCTGCTCCTGTTCACGCCTTTTCATGGCAATAATATCTATATCACTCACATAATTACATCATTCCTACTCATACGAATGATGGACATAGCATAGCATTGTCTGCAGGCATACTGGAGCACATTTATAAAGGACACTATTTATCCAATACCTTTGTAGAAGCAAAAGTGAGGAGAAGAACGTAACCATAGAAGAAGCCCATTGGGGTGATGTGCCGACTTGTCTGGTCCGTCTCCAGACTTCTGTACTTCTTAAAACCTGAAGAGAGAACTAAAGCTTTCATTTTCTTAGCTGCTGCTAAGCAATCTGAAAAATTTAGTTTCTGTAAAGAAGAGATCAAAATCCCTCCTGAAACTCATGTAAAATTAATGACCTGCTACAAAAAAAATACTTAGAGCTTGGCTTACCAACAAAGGTTGCTCCACTGAGGCATGCTTTGATGGGGGATCAAATATTTATTCTTCTCAAATCCACAACCAATTCATACTTTTATGTAATGCATTTATCTCGGAACGTTTGTTTGATTTTCTGTCCGTTCATGTTAACATGGAACTATCATGTGATTTAGCAACAATGCTTTTGTTTTTAAGCTTATTTCAAATATAAAAAGGAATTAAATACCAAATACTGTTTCTCCAAATACAGAGATGGATGTCAAGAAACCCATTAAGGTGTAAAGATTGACACAGAGTCTTTAGCTTGGCCTTTTTCAGACTAAATGTGTTTATATTACATATGCTTTTCTGTATCACAATGGCCCTACTCTCAATGTGTGTTCAAATGACTGAACCTTGGCATCAATGGCATTCTAGAAAGAAATGAGAAGTGGGGGGAGAAGTGGCTGCCATACGACTGCAGAGATCCTCTCAAGGAAAGTGCTTTGTTTTTTTTGTGCTATTTTTAAGCATAGCGTAACTAAAATAAAACAACTTCTCAGCAAGTTTTGCACAGCTGGAATTTAGGTTTAGAAATGAGTTTAGATGAAGACCTGGAGCCTGCATTGTTTTCAATATTTTGGTGCACTTAGACTACAGAGGACAGCTTTTACATAAGTTTTGCTGATTTTACTGATATAATTTATCCATCTTTTAGACAAACATAAGATTTTGATTCATAACCACCAGGATAGCACTCTAAAATAATAAACTCCAGAAAGTACAGCAAAAGTTCTGTTCTATGGGCTCCATAACAGGCATAGCCTCGCTGGAATCGGAGGATTTTTGCATGTTAGCTAATCAGGTCCTTATTTTCTCGCTGGTTGCTTCAATGTATGGATCTCTGTTATTATGAAGTCCCTCAGAAAAGGCAAAGAGGAATGAACAATCTGGCATTTACATGGAAAACAATATAATATAGTGTACTTTTTCTAGATATCTTTTAATCTGCATAGTTACTCTTAAATAAACACATTCTCAAAAAACACAATGTTTTTAAATTTAAAAAAACACAAAGCTGACTAATAGCTTATCCATTTTTTCACTGGTACATTTTTTTTTAGGTTTGTGACACAATATTGGACCATGCAAAACACAAATTTATCTTCACGAAGCTTTAGAAGTGCAAGATTTATGTACAAAACGTAAACCTGTGCATGAAATTATGTTTTGTTTTATAAAGTGTTTTTATAATGACTTTTGCTTTTGGCATTCACATAACTATACTGGTGTAGTAATGTACATTTTATTGGTTTTAGATATACGTCCATTTTGAATTTATAGCCCTCTCTGGAGAAAACTCCACCAGTCGCCACTGGTGTCAAGTTACAAAGTACTAGTATCTATACAGTATCTATAGTATTAGAGCATCTATACTTTACTGGAGTCATTATTTTTAGACAACTTTTTACTTCTACTCTTCACATTTTTTGTGTGCAAATCTCTTCTTTCTATTCCTTACATCTTCAAAATAGATATGTTAGTTTTATTTCAATCTGAAAAACTCACACAAAGAGAAAAGACAATTAGAAGAAATTTATTGATAGAATTACTTTGTCCTTGGCTCTCAGACCTCGGCAGGAAACATAGCGCTTAATTTTGATAGATATGCATGAACAGGAGCAAAGAATAGGGATGTTTCCCCACCAGGCCTGAAGCTGGTGGTGGAGTGGAGATAGATGGAGTTGGTCAGTCTGTAGACTGCTGGTTAGAGAGACGGTCTGCTGAGCTTTATGGGGAGATCCAGTGGACTGCGTGAGCTGATACTAGAGCCTTATTCAGGGACGTGGAAGATGGAAGTCAGTTGGATAACACAGGATGAGAGAACCTGTCCATGATGAGCAAGCATGAAGACACAGTGGAGAGGAAAAACTCCCCATTGGTTCTGCCAGACCGGTTGAAATGAGACACGGAATGCAGTAAGAGTCCGGAAGGAATGACAGTCTGATGAAGCTTAAGCTATGACGGTGGAGGAGGGGCTGGAGGTGGGTTGAAACGGTATCATCTGAATGAGGTCACACAGCGCATCCGCCGCCTGCGCACAGGAGCACACAGGTGCGTATCGGAGGCCTTTTAAGAAGAACTTTGGATGCCGACTGGCTTTCGTAGAGCTGATTGGTTGTGTCGCAGGTGGATGTATGAAAAGCAATGAGTTTCTTCAGTTGAACTTCTGCCTAGGCTCCATTTCATTGAAACTCATTTTTGTTGTGATCTGTTGGTATTAAGAAAAAAAGAAAAAAAAAACATTAAAATTATTTGTTTATTCCAGACAATTTCTTCATCTGGAACTTTTTGTTTACCACATAACAAAATATATTTTTTTCAAGATAATGCAAAGTTAAATTTGTCACTGTTACCATTAGTTACAAAACTAAGCACAAGGAAGTTATCATCCAGAATTGTAGAAAAATGTTGCTTTAAAAGCATAGTGCCGTAAACCTTCTGTCTTTTACATTTTTCCAGCATTACTTTTACTTTTATACTTTTAGTAGTATAAAATATAATACATAATATAATAAATAATACAGCACACTGAGCCTGGTTCTGCTAGAGGTTTCTTCCTGTTAAAAGGGAGTTTTTTCTCCCCACTGTGGCTACAAGCATGCTTGGTGTGAGGGACTGCATTCAAGTTATTGAGTCAATGCAATCAACTGGTTTTCCTTAGATAGAAAACTTTGAATCAATTTGACTGTATGATCTGTTGAACTGTAAAGTGCTATATAAATAAACTGAACTGAATTAATGCATATATATATATATATATATATATATATATATATATATATATATATATATATATATATACCGTATTTTCACGACTATAAGGCGCACTTAAACGTCTTTTTTTTTCCTCAAAATGTGCGGTGCGCCCTATGGTGCGGTGCGCCCTATGTGTGTTGTAACTGCGACTTTTGAGACCACCTCATTGAGGAGATGATGAAAGAGTGGCTGAATGTAAGGAGACCAGGTGTTTTTTTTCCACTCATCACCATCGCTGTTAATCTCTAACTCCATGCGTGCCCATCTCACAGCTGATGTGAAAAACATGGGGAAACAAATTAACGCTGTGCTCGCTGTTCAACCACTCAACATCGGTGTGAACCGGACCCAGCAGGTGCAGCAGAAGCAGCGAGTTTACATGCAAAGTCAATGGTTGACGCGCTTATAGGCGCAGCAAAAGGTCCCGCAGCGCGTTTTGGTGCAGCACGTCGGGAGCGTTTAAGCATCTGACGCACCGCCAACGCGCTGCTGCTGCTCAGATGGAAAAATTGAAGCTTTGCTGCTGGACGCGCCGCATCAACCAATCAGAGAAGCTGATCTGGGAGCTGACAGCGAGACAGTACTGCGCTCTGATGACATATGATATTAACGCAAATGAAAAGGCTGGATGGATGCGTGGCTGAGACAGGTGTATGTGAGAAGACTAGGTGGTTTTTTCCACGCATCACCATCGCTGCGTGCCCATCTCACAGCCGATGTGAAAAAAAGATGAATCAAATGAACGCTGTGCTCGCCGTTATCCCGGGAGGTCTGACAAAGGAACTTCCACCGCTCGACATCGGTGTGAAGCGGCCCTTCACAGTAAGGCTGCGAGCGGCGTGGGAGCGATGGATGACAGACTGAGACCACAGTTTCTGTCAAGAGCCTCTAAACCTTGGATCCAATATTCAGACAGACAGAGCTGGAAGAGTTTTACAGGCTTTATTTAGAAAGCAGCGTGGTAGCGGCGCGTCAGCAGGGGCGGACTACACGGATCCTCTGTGGAAACAGAAACTCAGGTCAGTGACTAAGAATGGTTGGCTGGAAGCAGTAGAGAGCTAAAGTCACTGACCTGGTTCAAAGTTCAGTCCGATCCCAGAAGGAGGGGAGGAATCCGCGAAGGAGTCGGTCCTCCGCCGCAGGCGGGCGCAGCCCCCGAAACGCAGTGAGGTGAGCGGCGCTGAAGCCAAGAGGCGCCGACGAGCAGGTGTAGCCAGAAGGGGAGATCCAAGCCGAAGTCGAAAACAGAACCAAGTTCGTTTACCAGGAGATCTGAGAGCCGAAGAGGTACCGATGAGGGAGTCCAAGCCGTGGTCGGGAAAACAGTCCAGGTTAGGTCAGCCAGTAGAATCCAATACACAGTCCAGGGCTGATCAGACTAAATGAGCAGACAGGGGCGAAGCAAAACTCGGGATCCACAAGACAGAAACAGGTCAACATCAGAATAATCAGAAAAGTAGTTTTTACGCTAGATTTACTCTCACCAAAACAGCTAGAATAATCTGGCACTGGATGCTTGAAACCAAACCGTATATATAGGGGCTGGAACCAGGTGGAAGGGATGATAAATAATGAGAACAGGCAGAGGTAAACAGGTGGGTGGAATAAGCAATCAAGCCACCAGTGCCAGGACCATGACAGTTTCATGATAAATGGAAGGCAGCGCCGGGCAAGTTACGCCACCGTTTGCGGATGGATTGTAGATGGACTGTGTCTGCTGGCTCTGTTGTTCAAGCTTTCGCAAAAGCCGGCATTATTTCTGAGGAGCTGCGCTGCACGGAAAGTGACTCTGACAGCGAAGAAGGGGAAACTGGCATGTCTGATTTAGCGCAGCTGTTTTATTCAGAGGAATGCTGAGGATAACAGAGGATGATGACTTTGATGGGTTTGATTAATAGTTTGTAATAAATACATGAATAAAGCACAATCATACTCAGGTTTGCTCCCGCTCTATTTTTCTACCTGAAAACTTAATTCAACAGCAGCCTCTGGGCGGGTCTCCTCCTCTTCACCGCGGTGGCTGGCAGGTGTTTTTTCATCTAAATAATCTAAATCTTGCAGCTATATTTGCTGTGATCAGTGGGAATAAAGTAGTTTTAATATGTTTTTAAGTGAGAAAGGCCACCTGAAAACTTAATAATTGCAGTCAGTTCATCCAGATTATCTATTTCTGTCGGAGGCGCTCAGACCCCCACATACCAGCGGTGCACCGACAGGAGAAATCCTTTCGTTCACCGCGGCTGCTGGCAGGTGTTTTTCATCTAAATAATTTTAGCTGCAGGCACCAGGATACCGGTAATAAAAGCGAACATATTCCGTCGGCAGGTTTCAGGATTTTAAGTTAATTTAGGAGTCATCACAGCTCTGTCATCTGCGATGTGTCTGTCTCACGGCCAGCACCCAGGTTTGATTAATACTTTGTAATAAATACATGAATAAAGCACAGTCATACTCAGTTTTGCCCCCGCTGTATTTTTAAATACGCAGTAGAGGTATTTAAAGGTAGTAGAGGACATGCACCTGTATATAAAAAACGCGCCCTATAGTCCGGTGCGCCTTATGTATGTGTTAAATACAGAAATGGCACACATAACTGAGAGTGCGCCTTTTATGGTCGTGAAAATACGGTATATATATATATATATATACATATATTGTGTGTGTGTGTGTGAATATTGGACAAACAACAGGTCTAACAGGAAGATTAGTCTACTTTAAGTTAATTTAGGAGCATTTAGAGGGAGAGGGGGTATGGATAACAAGATTCTTACCACTTTTCAGACAATTTACATTCAATCAGTGTTCTTTATCTGGATGTAAATGTATCAAATATAAACATATAACCTCCACCAAATATATATATTTGGTGGATGGTTTCCTTTCTATTTATATTCAGGTGAATTTAGTTAGTTTGGAAATTTGTGTGTGGTTTGGCTGATGTTAATTAGTCCTTTTTGTGTGTATTCTGTTGATTCATGTATTGTTTTTTATTGTTATTTGTCAAAATTGTCTGAAGTATTACACATTAATACTTCTGATATCAACGCTTTTTAACAGGATGTCCATTTAAAACCTACAATGCTCAAGCTTACAGCTAAACCTTGATTTTCGGTGGTATTTAAACTTCTGCAAATGAGATGAAATTCCCCAGCTTTAATTTACATCCAAAGACCAACAGTTTGACATACTGTATCTCAAATGTCAATCTCACATCCGATATCTTCTCCTAGACCTCGGGCTGCCAAATAAAAAACTTAGTTCTGTAAAAATACAAGATACCTCTTGCTTGTAAATTTAAAATAGGGGTGGCAAAATCATGTTTTTCATCTTGCGCTTTTTACTACAACAAGTGGGTTTATTGACCGTTCTACTTGTTGATGAAGTCTGCCCTATGCTCTGGCTTCAAAGCAGGCCAAAAGCATAAATATTCTACTCCGCGCTCATGACTACTGCTGTTTTGAACTTCCTTTTATTGATTTCTTTTTTAATATTCATTAGGTGTGTTAAGATGTTTTCTTTATTTCCAAACATCTTGCATGACTATTCGTGATAAATTATTTTGGAGGTACTGAAGCAGAGATGTCTTCATTTGCATCTTAAGCAATCCCATCAAAAGTGGTTTCTGGAGCTTTTGTCTCTTTCATGTCTCCTGGCCTCCCATATTCTTGACCTGCTGTCCACCAATATCTCCTTCTCACCAACAGAAAACAGATTTTTGCAATCTTCTTTTAAATCTTCATACGTTTAAGCCTTAAAGTTAACATATATTAGTATATATGACATATATCTTCACCATGTGTCCAAACATATCTTCTTCTTTCACACAATCAGGGATTCATGTTATGGGTGAATTTTAGCACTGGCTGGAAACACAACCATACTGACCAGCCAATTTGCTGGGTAAAAGACTATATATGATTTTCTGTCACTTCCTGCGGAGAGTGTTTAATCATTGGTCTGTTTGTGACGGACGTCACTTTTGACAGGTGTTCCCTGTAGATAACACAGCTGTAGGGTGCTTATGGGGCGACATATTCAAGGTTTCAGAGAAACATAAACAATGATGCTGACAATAATTAACAAATATGCTGGAAATCGGCCATTTATATTGTTGTAGATGGATTCAAGCTGGCCCTCTTCAGCACTGTGTTCATTCCCATGTCAGAGGATGAAAGAAAGCACATATAGTTACAGTGAGAGAAACGGTATTACAATGATAAACAGGCTGATCTCCAACATCTAGAAACAAAGGTGTTGATGGCAGCAGCACAGCTGATATTTCTCTCCAGGATGGAGTCACAGCCAAACAGGAACAGACCAGATGAAGCTACTATGAGAAAAAGCAGAGAGAGCAGAACGTTAGAGATTGAACTAATAGATTGTGCAGAGTGGGAGCATAAATAATGTAGCAGAATGAGTGAAAGTGATCTCTATGTCCTCCAGCAGTCTATGCATATAGCAGCATAAATGGAAAGAGATAGCTCATGATAACCTAAGATAGCAAAGATGGTGCCACAGACGGCTGCCTCAGTGTGTTGGTGCGCTTTCTTTTGTTTTGTTTTACAATTTAACCCTGGTTTTTGCAATGATTCCCGGATCTCTTTCACCAGAGAAGAGCTCATGAACATCAGTTCTACATTACCAGGATTTATTGTCCACTTTTCTTCTCCCTACACTGGACATTTTGGACATTCTGGTCAAAGGTGTGCTCACCATTGCCCACGCTGCAAAACGCCAAAGGAGAGGAAAACGTGACAGTGCGGTCTCCGCTCACCGTTACTGAGCATAATCATGTATAAGGTACATTCCCTGCCCCACAAACTGGACGAATTACAACTAAAGGCTGATTTATACTCAGAAACCAGGTCATCTGCGCCCTCCAAAATCGCAGGTGACCGTAGACAGTGCCGCAGACAGGAGGCCTCTGATTGGTCAAATCTACATCCGCTTTACACTATGCATATTTCTTGTTTGGTTTAGTACCTTACCGGCTTTTTTTGTTTGTATGATCTCCATTCTGGAAAATGACTCGTGAAGATGGACCAGCTAGAAGAGCGAGAACGCTGGGACCTTTTTCCATCTGGATCCCCACTCTTTTTCGCCCTCATGTTCCTTCGTTGTGGGACAAACTTGCCCCACACTGTTCAGAGAGGTGGACTGTTTTCCCTCCCTGTAGATCTCACATTTCATGAAGGACCACAGGTTCTCCATGGGGTTCAGATCAGGTGAACAAGAGGGCCATGTCATTATCCTATTTATCCTTTAAACACTTTCTGGCCAGCCATGCTGTGGTGTATTTTGATGTGACGGAGCATTGTCCTGCATGAATATCATGTTTCTCTTGAATGATGGCGACTTTTTCTTGTACCGCTGTTTGAAGAAGGTGTCTTCCAGAAACTGGCAGTAGGTCTGGGAGTTGATCTCGACTCCATCATCAACCCGAAAAGGTCCCACAAGCTCATCTTTGATGATACCAGTACCCCACCTCCACCTTGCTGGCATATGAGTCGATAAGGAACTTGCTGCCCTTTACTGATCCAGCCTGGTGCCCATCCATCCATCTGGCCCATCAAGACTTGCTCTCATTTCATCAGACCAAAACACCTTGGAGAAATCAGTCTGCAGATATTTCTTGGACTAATCGGGACGTTTTGTCTTGTGTGTCTTGTTCAAAGTTGGCCTTTTTTCTGCTTTCCTTACCTTGGCCAGGTCCCTGAGTATTGAGCACCTTGTGCTTCTCGGCGCTCCAGACATGTTGCAGCTCTGAAATATGGCACAACTGGTGGCTAATGGCTTCCTGGCAGCTTCACACTTCATCCTTCTCAATTCATGGGGAGTTATTTTGCATCTTCTTTTTTCAACACACTCCTCGGTTAAGAGCAACATTTTGCTTTTGATGGTTTCATCATTTGTGCATTATGTGAGCATAACAACATGGCTCACAAAGCTAAAGAGTGAACAAACCCTTTTATAAACCTACCTTTCATAGATTGTAAGCCTTTTAGGACACAGAATTCTTATTTTATATATTTAACAGAGAAGCATGACTCTTTTGCTCATTTTTAGATATTGTTTGCACTTTGTTTAATTATTTGTTTACTTAAAAAAAAGTTTAAAAAGCTCACAATAATCATGCTTTACAAAATTCATACTTTTCAATGGCCCTAAAATAAAAACACACACAAAACAAAAGTATTGTCCCAGGCTCTCTGAAAATGACATTGGTTTTGTCAACACAGACCTTCTGAAATTGTCAATGGAGACTATTGAGGAGAACCCAATGAGTAAATGGGACAGATGAAGTGAATGGGGGCATGGGGGCTGCTTAGGTAAGATAAAAACACTTTTTAAAAGCTTTCCAGCACAATAAAAAATAAACAATAATATACCCTCCTAATGACCAATAAGGATGTTAAAAATCCTTTACAGGAAAATCACACCTGGCTGCCTGTGCTTGTTACTTTAAACCTCTTTGGGGTTTTTATATTTACAGAGCTGCTACTCCTTAATAAGAGGTTGCTTTTAAGTTAGGCATGATATGATCTCCGAGTCAAATTTTGTTTCCAACAAAATAAAAGTATGTTCTATTAAACTCACACAAACTCCCAAGCATGAGTGACAACAAAGGTCTTATGCAAGCTTACACTACTCTGATGGATCAGATTGCAGAAAGTTACGTGGGTCTTTTATGCTCTGACTTCTAAGCACTCTCTGAAAAGTCTGTTTGCAAAAGGGTAGAATGTGCATATAGTCTTGGTTGAGATCAAGTGAGCCAAAAAAACTCAAGTATAGCTTCCTTAATATTGATATTAGGGCCGTTATTTAAATCCATGCCCCAGTTTAACTACTTCTCATGACTTCCTTTTTAAATTCCAGGTTACTTGATGGCAAGGCACCAGTGTTAATTTCGTCAGCTTTTTAAAATTTAGTCTTAGTCAAAATGACAAACATCAATTTTAGTCTTAGTCATATTTAGTCATTGCCTTCCCAATTTAATTTTAGTCTTAGTCTAAATGACGAAAATCAATTTTAGTCATTTTTTGTCATTTTTGTCATTTTAGTCAACGCTGTAAATAATAGAACTTCTCCACACACTGCGTTTTTTTAACATATATATCACACTATACAGAATAAAAATTCTTCACACACAGCTTCTCTTTTTCTCTATTTTATTTATATAACACTGTGCAGAATAGAACTTCACACACTGATTCTCTTTTTAACATATATCCCACTGCACACATTGAACCTTTTGTCGGCCTGGTTCTGCTGGAGGTTTCTTCCTGTTCAAAGGGAGTTTTTCCTCTCCACTGTCGCTACAAGCATGCTTAGTGTGAGGGATTGCTGAAGAGTCAATGAGTCGATGGTTATCCTTAGAAAACTTTGAAACAATTTGACTGGTTGATCTAGTTGAACTGTAAAGTGCCTTGAGATGACATGTAATGTGTGTTTGAAGTGGTGCTATATAAATAAACTGAATGGAATTGAAATTAATGATCTCTTTTGAAAGTACTCAGTCTTTTGGGGATAATCTCATTTTCCTACTCAAATTAAGGGTAAATACACTTAATTTGAGAAATCTTTGCTTATTTCTGGATCATTTTTCCAATGTATATGGCTCAGAAAAATAGTTTTTCACTTAGATTTGTGTCCTTTTTAATGCAACCCAAATCCTGACACATGGTAAACATCCCTGTTTGATAACAAGTTATAAAGAAAAGTTAAAAAAGTAAAAGCTTTACTTTCTCTTTACAGAAACATATCGATTAGAAGAGCTACAGATTTATTAATTTGAATTTTTGGTGAAAACTGCAAGACACTAGATATTTACTGCCTTTAATAATTTGATGTTGATATTTTATCTTTCACAATAGATTGGATACAGTATTGGATCTTCTATAGGATTTTTTGCAGGCCACTGCATCCTAACAAAAAGACAAAACAACATTCCATTTCCATGAAATGGGAGTAAACGGCGGAGATTGCTGATTAGGGGCAAAAGCTGCATCTCCTGGGAAGGAAAAGCCTTAAAGTGGTCTCTCTCCAAGCCCATGTGTCATGGTGACAAGCCCCTGACTTCCATCATCAGATGAAGTGGCTCCCAGTGGATGTTCTGGGCAGAAGCGTTCTGAACAATCGATGGCTTGGGAGCAATATGAAGCATAGGCTCACCTCTGATGATAAATCTATCAGGAGGGGTGATATGAAGAATGCACAACCCATACCTGAAGTATACGAGTGTGCAGTCTTCCTGCCTAGGCTAAGAGACTGATTAAATGGCTGTTTGGCTCTGCATTTTTTATGTCATGTACACTGACACCCACACACACACACACACACACACACACACAAACAACCTCTTGTCATTTTGACTGAAAACTTCAAACCATTTGTCTGAAATCACATGTCTCATCCCATCATCCCATCGTAACTCAGCGGATGCTCTTCCTCCTCCTCGCTTTTGTTGTATGAGAGGAGCCCCTTTTCCAAGTGTCATGACGCCCACTGGGAGCTTTTGTCTGGACAGAAATTTCATTTTCTCCTGAAACACTGTAAGCCGCCTGTTGTCACTTACCCCCAGAACAAACCAACATATTTATACTCACTTTTCAAGGCTTTACTTACAATCATCTTTGCAATGCACAGCCTTCTGCAAAGAAGAGTTGAGGCCAACATAATATTTGGATGCCATCATCTATGATGCCATCAGCTATGTTAAGGAGTTTGGGGATCTGTTTGAATTCACATCACAAAACATGAACTATGATTTTAAACACATCACATGGATAAAGCTTTGTTGTTTTAAGCTTGTTCTGATTGGCGGCCTGATATTCGAAACACCTGTGCTAACCTTTGGATGCACTTAGCATATAAACAAATAAAAAATGAAGCAGATGATGCAGAGAACTACAAAATGGAGAAATATATCTTTAAGAGCCACACACAATCTCATTCATGAAACATCATTATGCATATGAAAAACCCGGCAGTGACATACTTACTTTTTGCCTCTTCACATTATAGATATTTGCAAATGAGCATCACCCCCACCCCATCACAGGAATCTGTCTGCCATTAGTCACGCTGTAAATGTGTTCATTTTGCTAATTTTGGGTACCGCCTTTATACGTTTTCTCATGACTACTCCTAGTTTCAATTCATTCGCAAAATATCATTAACTCTAATTATCTGTGATGTGTATGCTGAGGCAAAGCCTGTTCAAAAACTGAGGAGCTACTGCAGGTCAGTGCCGAGTCTGACTGCAACAACAGCATAACAGCACAAACAGTGATGGGCAGTAGCGCCGCTACATGTAGCGAAGCTATTAGTTTAACTACATTTTCCAGTAGCTTGACCGTAGCGTCGCTGCTTTATTTATCAAGTAACTTTCCTGTAGCGACGTTATTGTTTTGATCAAGTAGCGACGTAGCGTCCACAAACGCTACAAAATCCAGGGCATAACTAAGAAATGAAACCAGGTTTTCTATTTCTAAACAACAATCAGCCACAAAACTACTGTAAATAGCAGTTTCAGCTGACACTCTTATAAGTGGCGTAGTAGCACAGGCACACTCAGTAGGGTTAAACAAGCGCACCCTTTCCGAGGCTGTCGTTCTATTGGCTGGAAAGGTTGCTAGGCGACGATCCAACTGCAGTAGAGAGCAAAACAAATCCGCAAGCAGAGTCTACGGGTTTGCGAGCATATCTGAGACTCAAACAGAGCGCGGTTTGTGCGTGAAGAGAAGGAAGCAAGCGAGAGGAGAAAATATCTGTGCAAGAAGCATTAAATCTGAGAGAAGAAACAAAGATTTGAGAGAGAAGAGAAAATATTTGAGAGAGGGCGCATGTTTTGAGTGTGAGCATTATAAGTTTTGAGAGCAAGAAGATGAAATTCTTTTCTCTAATTGAAGTTATGTGCTCTTGCATTATGGCAGGATAATTCTCCCATATGTGCCACTAAGATACTCTAATTAGAGAGCAGTAGTGAAACTTCGATATTGTGTTTTCATGGCCTAGTTTACCTGACAGGATGTTTACATAAATCTGTTTTTAGGCTGTGCACAGATAACATTTTTTATGGAGGAACAGCTCTACCGTATATAAAATAAATACATAAATAAATAAATGCTCAATAAATAAATAAATAAGCATTTAATTATTGCCTCCAAAAATACAAGGAATAAATATGTAGGTAGAAATTAAATTATATGGTGAGACATATATATATATATATGTATCTCTTAATTAGCTTCTTTATTTTTTCACCTTCTTTTGTAAACAGTTTTGTTTGTTACTTGAATCAACTGTTTAATTGAGGTATTTTGTAGGGTTTCGTTTTCCCTAGAGATGTCCATTGAATGCAAACTCATAGCCATGTCTCCATGTGTAGAACACTACACAGTAACTTTAATTTGGTTCTAATAACAGCAGATTGTTTACTAGTTTGTCTACTAGTAATTACTTTAGTTTTTATTTTAATATGCTGATCATAAAGCAATGTTTACACTGTGTTATGTCATTGGCTGATCTTTAATAAATATTTTAACCAGTGCATCAGACTCATTTTGAATTGACATTAGGTTGGTACAAAGTTAAGTAGCTTCTGATGTAGTTAAGCTACTGTTAACACATTAGTGTAACTTAGCTTGCTATAATTCTTTAGGTGGTAGCTTTGGTGTAGTGATAGCTTAATTTATTGTTGAGTAACTGATAGCTTAGCTCACTACACTGGACAAGTAGCTTGCCCAACACTGAGCACAAACACCTCATCTGGAGTGTCAAATACAACCGGCATCTGATGGTGATTTGGACTTGCTTTATAAATAAATGATGATCATTAATATATTGTTAAGTCACTGTTTGGACTGACACTAATTTTAACCAAAACTGCACCATGTTCCAAAACCATTATTTATTTAGTCTTTACCTTGATCTGTAGAATGTTCATATTGTTGTAACCTACAGAGCCTTAAAATGTAGCTACGCAGCAGATGTTTTAATTTATTTTCCATCCTAAAGTATTTCAGATCTGAAAACAAATATATATATATATATATATATAAGTTTGTAAGACAAGGATAACCTAAATGAACCAAATTATCTGTAAAAAAAAAAAAAAGGAGGGGAACCATGTGTTATGTCTAGCTTTCTTATTCAAAAAGTGGTTTAGATTTGCTGGCTTTATTCTCTTTAAAAACAAAATTATTACTTAAAATTGCATCATGTATCTATTCTAGTTTATTTCAAAAATATTGACAATAAATTGAATGCAGGAAGAACCAAAGTCATTGTCTTTGGGCCAGAGTCTGAGAAAGAAATAATATATTGGCATTAAACTAGTGTCAAGTAATAAAAAAGGAATTAAGCTTCTCTTTCTCAGATATGAATCCCAAAATAACGAAGCTCCGTCTTACATCAGAGATCTGATTGTTCCTTATGTTCCTGACAGATCACCCCACTCTCAATCTGCAAGTTCACTTATGGTTCCAAGAAATGGAGTCTGCTGCCTTCTGTGTCCAGAAGCTTTCTCCTCGGCCTCGGAAGAAGCCCGCTGACACTGAGAGCCTTGCTCTGCTGGAGGTTCCTTCTTAGATGTATGCTTGGTGTGAGGGATTGCTGTAGAGTCAATGAGTCAATGCAATCAAAGCAAAGCAATTTCTTTAGATACAAAATTTTTAACCAATTTGACTGAATGATCTCATTGAATTGTCTCTGTAAAGTGCCTTGAGATGACACATGTTGTGAATTGGCGCTATAGAGATAAACTAAACCAATCCTGCATTTTCAGAATCACATGACTGAAACCCACTTATAAGCTCAGAGAAAAGGCAAAACTTAGATTAGGATACAGAATCTTAAGCCCCATTTACATTAACTTTTTGAAACCATGCCGAGATGGGTCAGAGCACGATAACAGAGATAACTCTTGATTGTAAATGGCACGCAAAACTAAACCCGACCGCACCAGACCTAAACCGAACCGCGCTAAACTGGTACTAGTTGAAAAGTAGGGCTCAGCCCGGTTCACTGCAGGCTTCAGATAACAAAGAGCGCATGAGGAGACTGCATCATCTCCTTACAGTCAGCCTCCATAATCCTGAAATTTAAGACATTCGTGAAAATGCTAGCTCCCTACTGTGCCACACGATTTCCAGTGATGCTTCTGGCGAGCAGTGTGATAAACCTTAACGTCTGTCATTGTTTCCTGCGTCTGTAAGCCCTGTTTAGATTATTGTTTTTCGTGTCAACTTCACCAAAGGCTGCGTTCTTCGACTGAATCTCCGCAAACAACGAAATATCACATTTATAACCAAACTTCCTGAATATTACAGGTGCCGTTATGTTCATCTGCTTGATTCCCTCTAGAGAGCAGTAGTACAGTAGATGATCACTAGGAGGCGAGGAACTGTGCTAGCATGATGTGTAAACGGTTGCAAGGAACGGAGCTCGGCACGATTAACTGATACAAGCTCAGTCTGAACTCCCCAAAGATTGGTTTCAGAGGCTCATGATTGAATCAACAGTCAGCTGACAAAAAATGAAGTAAAGCAGGGAGAGACAATATAAGACTGAACCAATGCTGGACATTTAATCAAAAAAGGCTAATAAACTGCAAATGTTAATAATCTGCAAACAGGTAGCAGAATAAATAGGCATGATCACAGATCTGTTCTCTGGTACTTTTCTCCAGTACGAACATATTTTAAAAGCGCTCCTTAGAAGACTTGCAGGTAGTCAGCTGTTTTCTAAACCTAGTTTTTTTATTAAATTACAAATTGCAGCGTAACATGCTTACATTGGATTTTTACGGTTATTGTATGCATTGTATTGTATTGTATCTGATGCAGTTAAACCTTTCTCCAATTACATGTACAGGGGCTGTTAGAACTATGATTGTGACAGCAAGGTGGAGTGGATACACAAACCTGCACAGGGGAGGGGGGCTTAAAGAAAACCTGACACTCCTGGGAATTGCCATGTTAAGCACTCATTTTAATTAATTACTCTCAACATTTGGGTTGTTAGATACAAATCAACAGCGGAGCAAAATTAATGTGGGAATAAAGCACATGGCCATGTGTTTCTAATATAATAACTGCAAAAAATAAAAAAAGAAACAAAAAAGCAAATAGGAGCCTTCGCTTGAAGGTATTTCTCTAAAAGTAGAATACTTTCCTTAAAGCTTCACAGCTCTTACAAAACAGCAAGGCTGAATGTTTGTCACGAGTGAAAGTATTGTAGTTTGTATGTCTGTCTCCTTGAACCCCAGTCGGCCTCAGCAGATGGTCGCTCACGCTGAGCCTGGTTCTACTGGAGGTTCTTTCCTGTTAAAAGGGAGTTTTTCCTCTCCATTGTCGCTACAAGCATGCTTAGTGTGAGGGATTGCTGAAGAGTCAATGAGTCGATGCAATCAACTGATTTTCCTCAGATAGAAAACTTTGAATCAATCTGACTGGATGATCTGGTGAACAGTAAAGAGCATTGAGATAACACGTGCTGTGAATTGGTGCTATAGAAATAAACTGAATTGAATTGTATGCCTAGAGGTTGGTTTCAGCCTGATACCAAAAGGGAAGACGAGCGAGTTAAATAGTGCACTTAGCATTATAACAGGCTGTGTCAGAACATCCGTCCTAACTCCTAACACCTCAATAACTATGTAGAGCGGGAACTATATGGTGGATTTTATATGGAACTTGGTTAACGGACCATTCGAAGACATGAGCACTGCTGTTCTCTCCCCTTAAGTTGTGTGACCCCCCCTCCCTGCACAGTACCTGTTCCATCTTTGGTCTCTCTTGCCCCAGAAACAAATATCTTGATGCTTTAACAAGCAGCAGATTTATTAAGAAAGGTCTTCTGAAGCATTAAGAGGCATCATCGGTTGAGGAGACTCAACCAATGATGCCTCTTAATTCTTCTATTTCCCCTCAGATTATATGGTATAACGGGTCCTTCTACCTAAGGACCTCGAGTCAGCACTATGAAAATAGCACACACTGATTCACAAGAGCTCACACATCTCATTTGAGTGCTAGCTGATCTTGATGCTTTGCGAGGGTATCTCTTGCAAAGCATTCTGGGATATATCTGCTTATCTAGTGACCGTCAGTGTAGACAACTTTTCAAGGTGCATTGTAAGAAATGTAAGTACACTACTTTTTCATTCAGACACTTGTGCAAAATGGAATAACACCTCTTTAACGCTGTAAATAGTTAGGCTGCTGAATCGGCAAAATGGTAAAAATATTCTTTGAGCAACGTTTGTACAATAAAAATATGCCAATAAAAGGCAGTTTTATCATAAAGGCTGACTGAAAATTTGTTTTCTCAAGGCTCTTAACATATATTGGTGTAAGCACCAAGGTAAATTTTAGAATAAAACTGTTATATTTGTAGTACTAATCCAAAGGATAGGCATTAACCTAGCTAGAATAAACCTTTACATCCCCAATTTAGCTCCGTACTACCTCCCCCTCCCCCTACCAGAGGGTAGCCCAGTCTTCTTAAACTACTGGGCGCCTGTAGTTGAGCAGCTTCCTTTTAGGCCACTTCTCTTCACACAGGCTTCACATTAGCTTATTATGTGGTGCTTAAGGCTCTAGAATGTTTTCAATTTGACAAGCTTCAGTCTTACTTATTAGAATAAGAGCTGAGTTCACTTTTTGTATCACTGCTGCAAAAACAGTATTTTTTTTTTCCATGCGTCCTATTACACTGAAGCATAGGGACTTTACACTGTACAAGAATTTTAACAATGATTATGGTAAATTTGGGGGTCAGTCTATACTTTAACAAGCAGCAGATTTATTAAGAAAGGTCTTCTGAAGCATTAAGAGGCATCATCGGTTGAGGAGACTCAACCAATGATGCCTCTTAATTCTTCTATTTCCCCTCAGATTATATGGTATAACGGGTCCTTCTACCTAAGGACATTGAGTCAGCACTATGAAAATAGCACACACTGATTCACAAGAGCTCACACATCTCATTTGAGTGCTAGCTGACCTGATTGTCTGGCGAGGTGATTTTGTTTTTAGACCCCTTTGTGTGTGAAATTTTTTGACTGAAATCTGCATTTATTTAGATGCATATATGTGAGTGACATGAACACATGGAAAACAAATTATCCCAAAATTTGAGTGAATTATTATCCAGCAAATCACTTTAATACAAAATAAGAAAACTTCGCTGAATGACATAAGTATCTTAGATAAAAGCCTGTGCTGTCTAACTTCAAACCGTAAAAATGAAAGTAAAACAGTAAATACATAGTGCACATTGTTGGTGCAACAGCAAACTTGTGAAAACTTGGAAATATACTTCGGACTTAAACACAATGACTGTAGGCTACAGTTGGCCCCAAAAGCAGCATTAGCATTTATATTACTCCGTCTGTCCCCCATACTCCTATCTTGTCTTGTCTTGTATTCTCCATGAGCAACACTTGGCTCGACCAATGGGATGAGGATATTCTGGATCGGTACATATATGTTGTCTCCTCATTGGTTACAATGCAGGACAGGACCTGGGAACAAGTTTACCATAAGTTTTGTATCTAACGTGCCCTTGTTCTTCATTTTCCATTAGCTTTTTATTGATTCTCTTTTATTCTCACAGTAATACGGGACAAAATGCATTCCTAAATATGGGACAGGTACTATTATTCCTAAGTACAGAACAATTCTGTTTTTCAAGCGATGATTGGCAACCCTACACACAGATGAACTCACAGATCCTGCCAGTAGACAAGAGAGCACAACCTCGCTCTCTGCCTTGGAAGGCAAAGTCTGCACCCATTACTGAAGGTTCCTCAGTGCAACATCATTTCAAAAATAGGAGGGAAAAGTTGTGATCAAATATGCTAAAAATGTGGCAGGCATACGGTCGATCACAGACTACGTCCCCCCTGGTGGCGATGCTGACTTCCTTAATGTGCTAAACAACTTCTTTGGAAGGTTTGAGGCATTAACCAGCGCTCCAGCAGTGAAAGCTGTGCCACATTCGGGAGAGGAGGCACTTTGCTTTGACTCAGCTGATGCAGAGAACTACAAAATGGATGTTATGTTATGAGACCCCCCCCATCTCTGCTGCTCTCCACCTGAGCCTGGCACACCTGGAGGAGAAGAACACCCACGTGCGGATGCTGTTCCTGGACTTCAGTTCAGCTTTCAACACCATCATCCCACAGCATCTGATGGGCAAACTGGAACAGCTGGGCTTCAATACACCCCTCTGCTATTGGCTGCTAGACTTCCTCACCAACAGACCTCAGTCAGTTCGGGTCGGACAGAACACCTCTGATGTCATCAGTCTAAGCCCCTCCCCTCAGGGCTGCGTCCTGAGCCCCCTGCTGTTCACCCTGATGACACACGACTGCGTCCCCAGGTTCACCACCAATCCCACGGTGAAGTTTGCAAACGACACCACTGTGGTGGGCCTCATCAGAGACGACAACGACCTGGACTACAGAGAGGAGGTGGAGCAGCTGGTGGAGCAGAGATAACAGCCTGATCCTGAAGGTGGAGAAGATGAAGGAGATCATGGTGGACTTCAGGAAGAACCGTCCTAACCACGCTCCACTGCTCATCAACACCTCAGCTGTAGAGGTGGTCAGCAGCACCAAACTCCTGGGGGTTCACATCACAGACATCCTCGCCTGGACTGGAAACACCACCTCACTGGATCAAAGGGCCCAGAAGCTTTTGCACTTATTGTGGAGGATGAGGAGAGCCCACCTGCCCCCCCCCCCATCCTCCCCACCTTCTCCAGAAGCACCATAGAGAGCGTTCTGACCAGCTGTCTCACTGTGTGGTGTGGAGGCTGCAGCACCTCAGACTGGAAGAAGGTGAGAACAGCAGAGAGGATCATCTGGGATCCTCTTCTAATAATAATAATAATTGAACTTTATTGATGTCACCTAAGAGAAATTTACCTCTGCATTTAACCCATATGCTTTGGGAGCAGTGGGCTGCCATCGTGGGTTGCCAGGCGTGCAGTGTTGGGTTAAGGGTCTTGCTCAGAGCTCCAGACTGCCCCTCTTGGGCTCTGAGCAAGACCCTTAACACAACACTGCACGATTGCTGGGATTAAGGCTCTAACACAGAACCTCAGGATTCCGAGCTCTATGCCCTAACCACTAGGCTGCCATTTCCCTCCATTAAAGACATTTCATCCCAGCACTGCATGTCCTTAGCCTGTAACATCATCAATGACCCTTACACCCCCACCATGGACTGTTCTCCCTGCTGCCCTCTGGGAAGAGGCTTTGCAGCATTCGATGCAGGTCAAGCAGATTCTTCCCCACCGCCATCGGACCATTGAACTGTTGAAAAAAAAAAACTCTAAATCAAATCACAGACTTTGCATCACACTGACAACACCAAACTAAAAAGAACTCAACTAAAAAAAAATGTTTCTACTGCATTTTGGCACCATATATATGTCTTTGCAATGCTCTGAACTTACATATCAAAGCATTTTGCATCATGTTTTTTTCTGCCATACTGTTTACATTTGATCACTGCTGCACTTTGTGAAATAGAAAATGTTAATTCTACTGCTAAGCTGCTCCTCATTTACTGCCTGAAAGCTTTACAAAACGAAATTGAAATAAAGGTTGTCTAAGTCTAATTCTAAAAAAGGAGAAACAGTTGGAGCAGAAAAGAAGACACATTTTTAAATGTTTACCTGTAGCAAGGAACCAGTTTGACTGGATAGGCTAATATATGAGACATACATTTATTCAAATCAAAGCCCTTAAAAGCAAAGAAAATTAGTGCATATGCTGCAAACGTTATGCCAGAAGCATGATAATGGCTACAAAGACCATATGGTCAACTTTCAACTTCCTAAAGGAGATTCAGCCGAAAATAATTAATATGAGTGCTCTGAGTTGTTTTTTTACTAAGAGTGCATTACAGAAAATGAAACATAAAATAAAAGTGGCAGTCGTGATTATAATAATTATGTGCTTACATCTAAGAGCAGCGTTGAAAGATCAAATCACCAACCTCTTCCAAAAGAAGATAATAAAACAGTCAATCATTTAACTAGGGTGCACTAAAGGACCTTTCTGCTTAGCCGCAAGTCATTATTTCCAAACCCATACTTTGTTGTGAGAGGCCTTTCTGGAACATGAATTTAAAAAGTGTGATATATTGTCGGGTAAAAATGCCCACAATAAAATTGGAACTCGATAGATAAATATAAAACATGAGTGGGATAAGCAAGAGAAGAAGCCAGAAAAACAATAAAAAGCAAGACAGAACCAAAGAACTGCCTGCAACGGAAGAAATCTAGCTAGCGAGCACGAAAAAGCCCCAGCAGAGGAAATGGAAGAACAAGGTAGCACGGAGGAGCTGCATAATGGGCTCGCAGCTATCAGAGATAATATTAAAATCCTGAAACAAGAGCTGTGCCGGGAGCTGGTAGTATTCAAGGATGAGCTGAAGAAAGAAATGAAGGAAGAAATAATGAATCTTCAGCAAGAAATAGATATTTGGCTATCCGAGAATGACCGGGATATACAGGCACAGCAAGCAAACACCAGCGAGACACAGACACGCATAGCGGAGGTCAACGGGTGGAAGATGGATGCTAACGAGGTGCTAACAAAGATGGCGGAACAAGTTCAGGGAATGCAGGAATAATTAACCGATCTGGAAGGGAGATCGAGAAGGAACTTGAACTTCCGGAGGGGATTCATCTCCACATCCAACGAGCCCAACCGAACCCGAAACCGAAACCGAAAATGCAGCTCCGAGGTCAATTGTGGTTAACTTTCTACAATTTGAGACCAAAGAAATGATCTTGAAGAAAGCCTGGCAGAAAAAGATTCAGGTCACGGGTCAACAAATCTACTTCGATCACGACTATCCGGCCGAGATTGTCCAGAAAAGAAAGGAATATACGGGCATTAAAAAAATACTGAAGGAGAAAGGAATGCGTTTCCTGACACCGCTCACTAAAATTCGGATTCATTGGTAGAACAGAACAAAGATTTATGACAGTGCCAGGTCAGCAGCGCAGGACATGAAGGGAAGGGGCTACATGGTTGCTGAGCCAGGAGGAGACGCCGCCGCAGCGGGAGAGAAACAGCGCAGGCCGTGGGATGGCAGCCAGTGAAGGGGAAAGAATGGGAGCAAGACGAGGCACACCGGGTGAGAGAAAAATTACAAAGCTTCCAGTGGAAATCTTAGAATGTTCTGCTTTCCGAAGAACTTGTCTTTATGAGAAAAGAGGATTCAACTAAAACCGATTGGGAGATGGTAAGATATTTCAGTTGGACATGTCTAGATGGAGTGGTGCCTCACAGGATGGGAGTGGTACCACATCTAGGGAGGGGCCCTCAGTAGAGTCCAGGATCTCCTCTCCACCCACCAACTGGGACTGGGGGAAACGCCATGTTTGAAAGTCTGAAGGATTTTTGGTTTATGTTTGGTTAGCATGAGTTCATGCTGGTTCTGTTCTGAGTTGCTTGGGAGCACATTTAAAGGGAGTAATAAATTATAGTTATGACTGATATCAAGATCATGTCGCTGAATGTGAACGGTTTCAATGCATTGAGTAAAAAAAGAGAGGTTGATGATAAAACTAAAGAAGGAAAAGGCACAAATTATATTCTTACAAGAGACTCATTTATCCAAAACGGAAAAATGAACATTTTTTAAAAAAAGTATGGTTACAGGAACTTATACCACAGTTCATATCAGGAGGGGCATAGAAGAGGTATTGCAATAATCATTTCAAACAAAATACAATTTGATTACAAAAAGGAATTAAAAGATAAAGAAGGAAGATACATAATATTAGAAGAAAGATTAAAAAATGAATTAATAACCTTGGTAAATGTATACGCATCCCCGGTGAGTAACAAAAACTTTTTCAAAAACATATTTGATTTAAAGGCACACTATGCAACATTTTTCAGTTAATTAATGTGTTCCATAACGTTATGGATGATTAAATGAGTCATTTCAGGTTGAACAAAGGCATACTCGGCCGCCCTGGTGGTCTGTGGGGGAAATACTGCACTTGCAACTGCAGGAGCACCGACCCGCACCCACAGGCTCAGAAGTCTCGCGAGAGTCAGTCTTGCTTTACGGCGAGAACTGCTACACGCCCCCAGTTAAAAGCATTCTCGTTGCTAGCACAGTGGCAATCTTTGTGCAGTTATGCTACGTTCACGCAGCAAAATCGCGTCTGCTGCTTCCTTTTTGCTGCTTGTACCAGTTAGTTCTGACGCGCGACTGAAGCAGCTTTGCTGCTCTGGCTGCGTAGTGCAAAAGTGTGTCTGAGGCGCATTGGGCGGAGCTTCACTATCCTTTCTCTGCCTTGCAGCTATATTTGCTGTGATCAGTGGGAATAAAGTAGTTTTAATATGTGTTTAAGTGAGAAAATACACCTGAAAACGTAATCAGTGCAGTCAGTTCATTCAGATTATTATCCTGCCTTCAATATTTTTTCTATCGGAGCCGCTCAGACCCCCACATACCTGGGATGCGCCGACAGTATGGATCCCTTCATCAGCAGCGGTTCACCGCGGCAGCTGGTAGGTGTTTTTCATCTAAATAATCCAAACTGCATATTCTGCCGGCAGATTTCTGCATTTTAAGTTAATTTAGGCGTCAATAAACTGTTTAAGAGGAGTGATCATCAGCGCTGTGTCTCTCTCCCTGCGTTAAACGCACCCGACACGCTGCTTCAGCTGCTCAAACGTGCTGCGCCTGCTGCTCAAAACGCGCCGCGGGACCTTTTGCTGCGCCTTCACGCGCGTCAACCATTGACTTTGCATGTAAACTCGCTGCTTCTGTCGCGCCAGCTACGTCCAGTGTGAACGCAGCATTAGTCATTCGCTGCTAAGCTCAAAACAACCGCGCCTGGCTTGACGGAGAAACCAGGAGAACAGCTGAGCATATTTACGACAGTGCACTTTTACTTTCGCCCTCTGGGGGGAGCCTCGCTGGAAAATCAACACCGGTTGCATAGTGTACCTTTAATCGCGATGAAAACTGTAGTTCTGAATCATAATATGGACACAAGCCACCAAAAAACTAAAATGCATTTAGCAAAACGTATTAATATCTCATTAGAAGAGGTGGGACTGACAGATGTATGGAGAAACCTACAAACATTAGAAATATATTTTTTCACATTACTCGACTGTTCGTGGAGTACATTCAAGAATAGATTATTGTTTTAACCAAGGTAGAAGACAGAGTGAAGGAATGCAGGATAGGAGCTGCAGATGTTTCTGACCATAATCCAATTTATTTAAAGATATGTCTAAACAACAGGAAAAGAAATTTGGTACGAACTGTGAATGTGAGAATACTGAATAGTGAACAATGGAGAGAAAAAAATAAAAGTAGAAATTAAACAATATACTAAAGAAAATAATAACGGAACTGTAGACTCAACAATATTATGGGATGCCATGAAGGCAGTCATTAGGGGAAAGTTAATAGCTGAACCTGTGCATGATAAAAGAATTAAACTACAGACGTACGGGGCAAATACGGAGAGACTTAGGGAATTAGAACAAGAATATCAGAAAACAAAAGACTCAAAGGTTTACCAAGAAATCAGGGCAGTTAAAACCAAAATAAATGACATATTACTAAAAGAGACTGAAAAAAGGAACACATTTCTAAAACAGAATTACTACAAAGCAGGTTAAAGGGCAACTAAACTGTTAGCAAAATGTATGCGTAAACAACAAACATGGAACGCGATATATAAAATTACAAACCCACACACAGGTAAAGTAACAGATAATCCAGAGGAAATAGAGGAAATTTTTCAAGAATATTATGAGAAACTGTAAACACAACCCTAATTGGCACATGAGGAGGAAATGAGAACCTTCTTCAATGCATTAGATTTACCAACAATTGGAAAAACTACAAAACAAGACACTGACAGCAGAAATCAAAACAGAGAAAGCGAAAGAGGCAATAAATAAATAAATACATTGAAAAATAATAAATCGCCAGGCAGCGATGGTTACCCGGCAGAATGGTACAAGACGTTTAGAGAAGAGCTGACGCCAATACTTAGAGCTTCTTTCAATTGGACACTCAGTAACAACAAAATACTTCCTTCATAAAGTGAAGCTATCATCTCAGTCATCCCAAAACAAGGAAAAGATAAGGAAGACTGTGGCAACTATACGCCAATTTCATTGTTAAACGTAGATTATAAGATATATACAACCATTATTTCTATTCAATTAAATACCTTTGTAACAGACTTGATAGAGGAAGATCAAACAGGATTTATGAGATGACACCAAACACATGATAATATTAGAAGAGTTCTAAGTGTTGAAGCAGAAAAAGCATTTGATTTAGTAAATTGGGAATTTCTATATAAAACATTAGAACGATTTGGATTTAGTAATAAATGAGTACGATGTATAAAAACATTATATTATCACCCCACAGCGAGGATTAAAATAAATGGAAGCCTGACGGACAAATTCAATATACCGTATTTTCACGACCATAAGGCGCACTGTACTAAAAGGCGCACTCTCAGTTATGTGTGCCATTACTGTATTTAACTCACTTAAAAACATATTAAAACTACTTTATTCCCACTGATCACAGCAAATATAGCTGCAAGATTTAGATTATTTAGATGAAAAAACACCTGCCAGCTACCGCGGTGAACCCGGAGGAGACCCGGCCCAGAGGCTGCTGTTGAATTAAGTTTTCAGGTAGAAAAATAGAGCGGGAGCAAAACTGAGTATGATAGTGCTTTATTCATGTATTTATTACAAAGTATTAATCAAACCCATCAAAGTCATCATCCTCTGTTTCTGAATTAAACAGCTGCACTAAATCAGACATGCCAGTTTCCCCTTCTTCGCTGTCAGAGTCACTTTCCGTGCAGCGCGGCTCCTCAGAAATAATGCCGGCTTTTGCGAAAGCTTGAACAACAGAGCCAGCAGACACGTTAGCCCAAGCATCTACAATCCATCCGCAAACTGTGGCGTAACTTGCCCGGCGCTGCCTTCCACTTATCCTGAAACTGTGGTCTCCGTCTGTCATCCATCGCTCCCACGCCGCTCGCAGCCTTACATTGAACGGCCGCTTCACACCGACGTCGAGCGGTTGAAGTTCCTTTGTCAGATCTCCCGGGATAACAGCGTTCATTTGATTCACCTTTTTTTTCACATCGGCTGTGAGATGGGCATGCATGGAGTCACAGATTAACAGCGATGGTGATGCGTGGAAAAAACCACCTGGTCTCCTTACATACACCTCCCTCAGCCACGCTTTCATCATCTCCTCATCCATCCAGCCCTTTTCATTTGCGTTAATATCATATGTCATCAGAGCGATGTGTCTGTCTCGCTGTCAGCTCCCAGATCAGCTTCTCTGATTGGTTGATGCGGCGCATCCAGCAGCAAAACTTCAATTTTTCCATCTCGAGCAACGCGCTGCGGGACCTTTTGCTGCGCCTATAAGCGCGTCAACCATTGACTTTGCATGTAAACTCGCTGCTTCTGCTGCACCTGCTGCGTCCGGTTCACACCGATGTCGAGCGGTTGAACAGCGAGCGCAGCCTAATTTGTTTCACCATGTTTTTCACATCAGCTGTGAGATGGGCACGCATGGAGTTACATATTAACAGCGATGGTGATGAGTGGAAAAAAAAACACCTGGTCTCCTTACATTCAGCCACTCTTTCATCATCTCCTCAATGAGGTGGTCTCAAAAGTCGCAGTTACCACACACATAGGGCGCACCGCACCAAAGGGCGCACCGCACATTTTGAGGGAAAAAAAAAGACGTTTAAGTGCGCCTTATAGTCGTGAAAATACGGTACTAAGATTAACCAGGCAGGGATGCTGCCTATCACCTACGCTGTTCACTTTCTTTATGGAACCTCTGGTGCAGGCATTACAAGACAAAGAAATTATACAGCATACTTTATACTATAAAGTATAATTTATAGCAAATGGAGAAGAACATAAAATTGGGCTTTTTGCGGACTATGTAATAACTTTCCTTGAACAGCCAGACGTAGCGCTACCAGTGCTGATGAATCTCTTTAAAAAGTATGGTTATATTTCAGGATACAAAATTCAGGAATCATTTCCCATCAAATGGAATATGAAGGAAATTAAATACCTAGGGGTTAATATTACTAAAGGTTTATCTACATTGTATACAGCAAACTATGACAAAATAAGCCAAGAGATACAAAAAGATATAGATAGATGGACTACTCTGCCCTTGGATTCTAACTCAAGAATTTAAATTATTAAAATGACTGTACAAGTAAAACTTCTACACTTGTTCCAATCACTACCAGTAGAGGTCCCTCAAACACAATTTGCGATCTGGGATAAGTTAAAAAAATATCCACTGGAGTTGGTTTTCAAGATTTGAAGACGTTTCGCCACCTCTCCAGGAAGCTTTCTCAATTCAAATGTCTGGATCCGCAGTGAGTTTGAGTCTTATATAGACAATGCCTTGTATCGCTTGGAAACATGCAATGGTAACCGATGAATGGGTCGTTAGTTCCATCGTTAGCCTGTAATATCTGAACCTGTCTATGATTCTAGGGGTCGGTCGTTAAAGGGGGGATTGCCATTAAGGGGGGGGATTAATGGCAATCCCCCCTTTAACGACCGACCCCTAGAATCATAGACAGGTTCAGATATTACAGGCTAACGATGGAACTAACGACCCATTCATCGGTTACCATTGCATGTTTCCAAGCGATACAAGGCGTTGTCTATATAAGACTCAAACTCACTGCGGATCCAGACATTTGAATTGAGAAAGCTTCCTGGAGAGGTGGCGAAACGTCTTCAAATCTTGAAAACCAAGTCCAGTGGATATTTTTTGAATTTTTACGGAATGACTATGACCTGGATGACTGAGAACCTTCATTGGCGATCTGGGATAAGATAATATCAAGATTAATTTGGGGTGGCAAAAAACCTAGAGTTAAATATGAAACTCTCCAGCTACCGGAAGACAAAGGGTGTATGGGTCTCCAAAAATTAAGGGAGTAGTTCTGTGCAGCTCAGCTCAGACATGTCATATGCTGGTGCACACCAGACTACATAGCTAAGTGGAAAGATATGGAGAAAAAGTTTGGAGGATACCCAATACACAGTTTTATTGGGGATGAAGATAGATATGAGAAGATCAAAAAATACATGGATTCAATTATAATGTTCACACTGGAACTGTGGTTCAAAACATTAAAAAAACAGAAGATAAAGAAAGAAATGAAAGTGCTCAGGTGGGAAGCATATGATGGCGATTTCAAACCAGCAATGTACAATAAAGGGTTCAAACATTGTATAAACAAGGGGATCACAGGATGGTATACCCTTCAGAGAGACGGGGAGCTGGAGAGTTTTAACAAATGAAGGAGAAGTATAATTAAGATAAACAGGAATTTTACAGTTACCTGCAATTAAGAGACTCTTAGAAGACAGAAATCAGATGGGATCCATCTGTGGAAGTGAATGGGCTGATCAAAATAGTGATACATTCATTCAGTGGAACCAAAATTTAAATAATTTCTACGCTATATCAAAAACTGATGATGAATAAACATTCAACTAAGTATATAAAAGAAAAGTGGGAATTAGAGCTTAACACAACAATTTCAGGTGAAGATTGGTTAGGTATGTGGAAAACACATCAGTTATCCACCAATTCACAGATATGGGGGGAGTTCACATGGAAAAAATCGAATACAATTTTTCATCTCGCCTAAAGTCAAGAATAAATATAAGGGTATAAACACGGATCAATGAATGCTGACCAGTCTCACATATTTTATCCTGTCCTAAAATTGTTCAATTGTGGAAAAACGTACATGAAACTGTATGATATGATATTCCTATGAGTATAGGACTGTCAAGAAGAGGTTCTGGTTCTGAATGGACCCAGAGGTAAGGAGGTTCTGGTTCTGAATGGACCCAGAGATAAGGAGGTTCTGGTTCTGAATGGACCCAGAGATAAGGAGGTTCACATTTTGAATAGGCTCTATGCACAGCTCCACTACTTCCTGAATTTAATGCAGCTCCTTTGTTTCCTGTCTTTCATGATTGGATGCACTGATTAATCCAGGTGTGTATGACCTAAGTAACTGGCTAGACACACCTGGATTAATCAGTTCGTCCAGTAATGAAAGACAGGAAACAAAGGAGCTGCATTAAATTCAGGAAGTAGTGGAGCTGTGCATAGAGCCCATTGACCCAGAGAGGAGGAGGTTCTGGATCTGAATGGACCCAGAGATAAGGAGGTTCTGGTTCTGAATGGACACAGAGATAAGGAGGTTCTGGTTCTGAATGGACTCAGAGATAAGGAGGTTCTGGTTCTGAATGGACCCAGAGATAAGGAGGTTCACATTTTGAATTGACCCAGAGAGGAGGAGGTTCTGGATCTGAATGGACCCAGAGATAAGGAGGTTCTGGTTCTGAATGGACACAGAGATAAGGAGGTTCTGGTTCTGATTGGACCCAGAGATAAGGAGGTTCTGGTTCTGAATGGACCCAGAGATAAGGAGGTTCACATTTTGAATTGACCCAGAGAGGAGGAGGTTCTGGATCTGAATGGACCCAGAGATAAGGAGGTTCTGGTTCTGAATGGACACAGAGATAAGGAGGTTCTGGTTCTGAATGGACCCAGAGATAAGGAGGTTCACATTTTGAATTGACCCAGAGAGGAGGAGGTTCTGGATCTGAATGGACCCATAAATGAAGAGGTTTGGGTTCAGAATAGACCCAAAGAGGAAAAGTTTCAGGTTGTGAATGCACCCAGACAGAAGGGGTTGGTTCTGAATGGAGCCAGAGAGGAGGAGGTTATGGTTCTGAATTGACCCAGAGAGAATTATTTTTTTTCAACGGACCCAGAGAGGATGGAAATTTGGTTTTGAAAGGACCCAGAGAGGAAGAGGTTGTGGGTGTGAACGGACCCAGAGAAACAGATCCAGAAATGAAGTGGTCGTTCTGAATAGATCCAGAGGAAGAGGTTTGGATTCTATATGGACCCCGAGAGGAGGACGTTCTGGTTCTGAATGAACCCAGAAAGGAGGACGTCCTGGATCTGAATGGACCCAGAGAGAATTAGGTTTTGAACGGACCCAGAGAGGATGAGGTTCTGGTTTTGGTACTATATCTTTGCAATTTGAACAATATCAAAGCAAGGGTAAAAGACATGTACCTGATTAAGATATTGTTAATAGCTATCAAAAAAGCAATTACAAGTAAATGGAGACAGGCAGACCCCCCTTGTCATCTGCACTGTATATGTAAAAAAAAAGTGAAAAATACCAATAAAAAGTTAAATGGTAAAAAAAAAAAAGTGCGATACATTAAGCGAGAAGCTTAATATATCTGCCGTTATAATGGTGACACTAATTACATAGAAAAGGGTAGAAGCTGGTGTCGACCTGGTTGATGCTGCCCTAACTCCGCTAATTACTAGCTCTTTGAGAAGACCCCCCCCTTCAGTAATTAGCCTGTGTAACGTCAGCCTGAGAAGAGCCATTAGGGCGTAGCAGGGGAATGATGGTGATGATCTTGTATCAGCAGAAGCTTAGAAAATAGGAAAACACCCAGTCTCTTTGTTTGTCCAGGCCCTGGGAAGCTCACAGCTCAAAAATCCATAAGAAAACTTTAGTTTATGATGACAAAAAGTACAATCTGGTCCTAAAGAGATCCTAATGATTCTTTATGTCATCCTCAAAGTCAATGGTTTTACAGTTTTCAGCAGCTCTGCTTAAAACACATACTGGGAAAGATTTGCAGTGATCTACAGCTTTCTTAACAGCTTGTCGCATCTCTGTCAGAAATCCACTGGGAGTTTGACTGAGAGGGTGCCGTGCTTTGACTCCAGGCTATAACCAAAGCAGACATTGCAGTAAATCAAGAACTGCAGTGGCAGAGCTTAATATTTCAGGGAAATTACTTTAAAGTCTTCATATTCAGAGAAAAGAAAACTGAAGACAGAAAGTTAAAATTCACTCTTTTTAAATGTTTCACCACCCTGGCTGTTAAATTTCTGATGTTTTTTTTCTGCTGATATCTCTCTCATTAGAGATTTTTGTCCAATCCTTACAAACTCTTTTAGTCCCTGATATAAAAAGAGATATCCTAAGGTCAGGGCTCCAGATTAGACAGTTTTCAGATTGATCCTTTTCTGATCAGTGAATGGCCCATGCTAAGTGTTACCAGATCACTGGGACTGGCAACGTTTAATGCTGATGATGCTACTGATAGAATGAGGCTTGAAGGGGAGTGTTGGCACTGCACTTGTGCTCTGAGAAGGTTGCAAGTACCCTGTTCGATCACCACAGTCTGCATTCTGGGACCCTACCTTAACCCCACACTGCTCCCCCGGCACTGCACAATGATCCCCAAGGGGACGGGTCAAATGCCGGGAGTCAATTTCCCCATTGTGTGACAATAAAGGGATTTACATACATTACATTACATTACATGACACAAACTTACACATTTTCACTGTAGGTAATAAAAAGCAGGTTAGAGGAAGGAAAAGCAAATTGCAGTTTTAAGAGGGTGAATAATATGAATAGAGTTGAAACCTTTTGGAAATGAAAATGAGGAATGCCTACCATGGTGGGCTTTGACCCACATGGCCCTAATCCGGAGCCCTTCTGGGCCTACAGAGGTAGGACCTTCACAACCAAGCACATATTCTTATCTTCAGCTACCTCAGTATACACGTCAGATTAAATAATACCACTTATACTTCAGCAATAGTATCAAGGTGCTTCTTTATTGTATCTCTTATACTATATCCGCTGGTTGTGTTGTTCTTTTTCCATCTCTCTTTGCAGGTGATGAAGCAGACTGAAGACGCTTTAACATTTAAAACTTTCATCTCCTCTTTCTTTCATCTTTTCTCCTTTTTCCTTTCCTGTTCTACTTACATAGCAGCGTCCATATAATCTGCAATACTCCCTGCATAATTTTAATAAAGCTATTTATATGCATAAATCAAGCAGAACACTATGGCGATAGCCGTACTGCTCCACTGGTGAAAGCAAAATCTGTTGGGCTCTTTTTGGCATCAAGACAATTATTTGCATTGCCAGACAGGACACTGTGAAAAAATACATTTAAAAATTTTTACAGCTTTTCACTTTTCAACCAAATATAGATGTTAATTGGATGTTAATCTTGTTGCCTTTTCAATGTCTTTTCAACAAATTTTTGCTCGTTGGGCGTAAACTACATAAACATTAACTTCAATCTCTTTTTACCAGACAATAAGGAAAATACAATAAAATTCCATACACACACAATTCAATTACTACCAAATTAACCTACTAATTCTCACGCTTCATGATCGTTATCAATACTAACATTTCTTAAACATTTAAGAAATGTTAGTATTTATTATTTGTATACAACGATAAGCGCATTTTATTTGTAAATGATGTAGAATTATTTTATTCAGGACACAATATAAAGAAAGTTTTACAGGTTGTTGAAACACAATTTACAAAAATAGAATAGAATAGATTTCCTTTAAATATTTGTACAAGAAACATTATTGATTCTTGTAGGTATATAAAAAGTATCAGTGCACAATTGTATCTTGATGGGGTAAATAAAAAAAAAAAATGAAAATTCAGTTTTCAGTTGTCAGCAATGTTTAACATTTCTCCCTAGAATCTCTCATATACCATAAACTTAATAAAAAGGCATTGTAGAGTAACTCACTGATTGTTCCATATCTGATGTAAGGCTGATAAATTAGATTTTTCTATTTATTTATTTTTTTTTATCACAGAACAGGGCAGTAGAGTTTTTAGAGGAAGTGGATACATATATCATACAGTAAAAAGTTGTAGAAACTTAATTTATACACTTTTGCAGTATTTTAAAATGACGTACTGAGGAATATTTTGTGTATTCCATAAAATTCCACTGGACTTTCAAGTTTGAAGATGTTTCGCTTCCCATCCAAGAAGCTTTTTGAATTCAAAATGTCAGAAATAGTGTTAAGTTCGAAGCTTTGCCCCTGAAACTTGTTTCGCCATCGAAAAAACGCTGGACGAATGGGAACGCCCCTTTGAAATGTAAATGGTTCCCCCTGTCAGCCCCCCCACCCCAATGCATGTGAGGCATGTGATGAACGGTTTGTACTGAAACTGAAATCTTGTATACATGACAATAAAGAGATTGATCGATGTAGGTCATGTAGTGAGTTCTATCTACAATATAGACTTTTGTTGTAGAAGAGATGTCAAAAGTGGCAACCAACAAGCATAAAGCATCGAAAAGTATCATTTAAATAGGATGGATTAAAACTGCCACAGAACATCTCAACATCCCAAAACAAGCTTCCCCCAGACTCTGGAAGAAAATCAGACATCCCTAATGCTATACTTGTGCTCAGTCTTATTGTCCAATTACTCACCACACTTGAAATGCTGTAGTAGCTTCACATCCCAAGGTCGTGGGCCATACTTCTTAATAGTTTTTTTTTTTTTTTTGTACGGGACCTGACCTGCATCACCAAAGCAAAGTTTATAATCCTTTACTGAACAGAAATTGGCCACTACTCTGAAGTAAAGCTACAATATGTCAGCATCATAGAGGCAGATGTGTTTTGCATTTTTTTGCATTAACTCAATATTTATATGCCACATGCATGAATGCCTTAAAGGATATAAAGATAAAGACAGGAAGACGAAAAGAACTTGTTCCTTAGACTTGGCAGGCATGCTGGGATGAGACTGGAGCAGAAGGTCATTCGTTTCTGTCTTGACATTCTTGGAACAGAGAAACCCTGGGAGATGGACAAACTACAGCCCTTCAGGACTGAAGGGAAGGGGAGGGTGATAAGAGCAGTGTAGATAATACTGCTTCCCCGTTCGTAAAAAAGAAAAGAAAACTCACTGGCATTTACAATATCACCTCAATGGCCGAAATTGATAGTAAAAGTGTTTGAAGATGTTTCAGGATATATTCTCCTCATCTGTGGCTGATACTGATAGAAACGTAATGCTGGTCTTGATGAAAGATAACAGAAATTTCAGCATCTAGACTGAAATGTCAAAATTTAGAAAAATAACTTTCTTTTACAACTTAAACATAAAATAGATTTGAATCTATTCATTTTGAAATTATTTTGAATTAAAGAATGTGTGGAAACGCCATAAAAAAGGGACAGTGTGTGAAACCTAAAACAGCATGTTAGATATGACAGCTAATGAAGTTTAATCCTATTTCTCTCCTAATCCCTCAAAGGACTAAATTGTTGGTATGTCTTATTTAATGAAAAAAAGCCCACAATGGTCACAGAGAGAACTTGAACCTGACAAAAGTAAAACTTTCCGTGACTTTGCTGTGAAGTCAGATATTTTTTTATAAACCAAGCTTCAACAGAATTATTGTAAAAACTAAATGTGTGAATCAGGCCTGGACAAAAATAATGGTGCCCTTGACTTAACATTTTGTTTCACAACCTTTTGAGGCAATCACTGCCATCAAACAATTCCTTTAACTGTCAATGAGACTTCTGTTGCTCTGATTCGGTATTCTGGTCCACTCCTCATGAGCAAACTGCCTTAGTTGTCTCACGTTTAAAGGGTTCCTTTTCTATATGGACTGTTTCAGCTCCTTCCTAAAATGCTCAGTAGTATTTATGTCAGCGGTCATAGAATGGTCCGATGTTTTCCTCTTAGCCATTCGTGGCTGTATGTTTTGGGTAATTATTCTGTTGTGGATCCATGACCTGTGACTGAGACCAAGCTTTCTGTCAATGGGCAGCACCATTCTCTCTAGAACACCTTGATATAGGGATTCTAGAGAGAATCCTCACACCAGTGGATCCTCCAGAGATTCAAGTGGCCCTGTGCCAGATGAAGAAAAGCAGCGTCAGCACATAACACATCCTCCTCCGTGTTTCACAGAAGAAAGAGTGTTCTGCTCTGGATATGTTTTATATTTTGTCAACATAAAGCTGATGTGCATTAGCAAACAGTTCAGTTTTTGTCTCAGCTGTCCATAGGACTTTTACCAAGAAGGCTTGGGGCTGCACGGTGGTGCAGTTTGTAGCACTGTTGCCTTGCAACAAGAAGGTTGCAGGGTATTTTTCTGCCTGTTCTGCGAGTTTGCATGTTCTCCCTGAACACGCAGGTTCCTCCCACAGTCCAAAATCATAACTATTGGGTTAATTTGCATCTTTAAATTGTTCTTTGGTGTGTGTGGGGGTGTGTGTACATGGTTGTACATCTTTGTATGTCTCTGTCTTTACCTGCCAAAGACTGGTGACCTATCCAGGGTGTAATCTGCCTCTCGACCATAGACTGCCAGAGATAAGCATGGCCCCACCTCTACCCCAATGGAATAAGCGGGTAAAAATGAATAGATGGATGAATGGATGGCTTTGCGGCTTGTCAACATGTAGTTTGGGAAGCTTTATTATTTTCAACAATGGTTTCCTCCTGTTTTGTCTTTAAGTCAGATTTGGCTAAAATATCCAGAGATGTGACACTGATGTTCCTTGAGTTGGAAGTTCACCCTTAATCTCTTTATTTTTTAGGCTCTTTTAATATTTTTCATGTTATTGGTTTCTTCGATTTGTCATCAGTTTTCCTCCTGCAGCCACATCCAGTGAGGTTGGCTACAGTTCTTCATGGGCAGAGGCCGGGGTACACCCAGGTCAGGTCACCAGTTTGTTGCAGCCTCCTTCATGTTTCACAAGAGAGACTTAGATTTAGGCCTATATAGCTTGGATTCTAATTTTATTTACAAAGAGTGTGTACAAAATGAAATTTTGTTTAGTACGGCTTTCCAGTAAATGAACATTAAAGTTCCATAAATTGCAGCAGTGATCAAATATAAACAGTGTGGGAGAAAAAAACATGGTGCATTGATTTGGAGGTTCAGAACATTAATGTATATGGTGCAAATATGCAGCATTTTTGGTTTGGTGTTTTCAGTGTGATGCAGAGTCTGTGACATGATTTAGTTCTTTCAACAGTTTGTCAGTCTGATGGCGGTGCGGAAGAAGCTGTTTCTGAACCTGCTGGACCTGCATTGAATGCTGTGAAGCCTCTTCCCAGAGGGCAGCAGGGAGAACAGTCCATGGTGGGGGGGGGGGTCATTGCTGCGCTGGGATGAAATGCCTTTAATGGAGGGAAGAGGAGCTCCGATGATCCTCTCTGCTGTTCTCGTCACTCTTTTCAATTTCTTGCAGTCTGAGGCGCTGCAGCCTCCACACCACACAGCTGGTCAGAACGCTCTCTATGGTGCTTCTGTAGAAGGTGGGGAGGATGGGTGGGGGCAGGTGAGCTCTCCTGATCCTTCGCATGAAGTATGAGTGCTTTTGTGCCCTTTGTACCAGTGAGGGGGTGTTACAGTCCAGGTGAGGTTGTCTGTGGTGTGGACCTCCAGGAATGTGGTGCTGCTGACCACCTCTACAGCTGAGCTGTTGATGAGCAGTGGAGCGTGGGTAGGCCGGTTCTTCCTGAAGTCAATGATGATCTCCTTCTTCTTCTTTGTGTGAAAGGAGTGTGGCTGAAGGAGCGGAAGAGAGAGCACGTGAGAAAACTCTGTTTGAGTGGTTTTTCTTATTTTTTCTATTGTTTTTTTCACTGGGTGTAAGTAAATATTGTGTAAATAATTGTGTTTTTTCTTGTTTTATAGTTTTTGGTGGTCTTTGTGGGTTGTGGGGCCGTCGGGTTCTGCCCTGCAGCAGGTCGGCGTCTCTGAATGCCATGGTGGTGTTGGGGAGTGCTGGAAGTTTCTCCAGGCTGACAAGGAATAACGGAATCAAGTTGGGTGCTGGTTCTCCGTGCAGCGTGGAGGAAGTGTGTTTGGCTGTAGGGGAGGTTATTGGACACGGGTCCATTAAGTCGGCAGCTCGCATGAGTAGAGCTCTCATTCTGTTTGTGGGGAGAGTGGAGCAAGCTCAGCAACTGGTGGAAGCAGGCATCTCTGTCAATGGGTTGTTTCTGCAAGTTTCCCCATTGACACTGCCTGCAACCAAAGTCAATTTATCAAACGTTCCCCCATTCATCAGTGACGAGTTCCTGATTAAAGAACTGTCTCGGCACGGTAAGGTGGTTTCACCTATTAGGAAGGTGATTTCGGGCTTCAAATCACCTCTGCTGAAGCATGTTGTCCCCCATAGGAGGCAACTGTTCATGCTACTGAACAAGTCAGATGACAAACTTAATCTGCCCTTTCATGTTAGACTGGATGGTGAGGGGGGGTTAGAGGACAGGGCGAAGGTTTGGTTGAAAACAGCGTGGAGTTGTTTTGTGGAGCTGGTGTGGAGGGAGTGATGGGTCAAGCAGAGGAGGTGATGGAGCTGGAGGCTTCTGCACCGACCAAGAGAAAAAGTAAAAGGAAGAATGTGGTGGCTGCTGCACAAGACAGCAAGCTGGCCAGCAAACAGGCCAGCCAGCAGGCTGCAGAGAAGGAGAAGGTTTCAGACAGCAGCGATGCTGAGAGCAGGGTTTCTGACACCAGTGAGGTCTCTTGTTAGGATTCCAGTCTGTGTGGTTTGTTTTGTGTTTGTCTTCCTTCCTCCACCAGGTGGCACCTGGTTCTGGTTGGCCTCCTCACACACCTGCGGAAGGTTACCTCAATAACGGAGTGCTATTAAGCTGCTGACTGCCACTACCTCGACGCCAGAGTGTTTGCCAGTTTTGGGTACTCTAGCCAAGCTGAGTTTTGCAGAGTCAAACTGAGTTTTTTGTCTACCTGAGTTTTAGCCTTGCTGTTTGTGTCAGTTGGCTAATCCTCCCAGGTTTGATGGAGATCCCAAGAAGTTCCGTGGATTCCTCATGCAATATATCGTTCAATTCAACCACACTCCGAGTAATTTTCACCAGGATTCTACAAAGATTTCATATATTATCTATATCTTACTGACCAAGCTCTGGACTGGGCCGAGGTAAGATTTTCCTCATCCTCTAACTATGGCTGCAGATATAATCAGTTTATCAAAGAATTCAAGTTAACATTCAACCAAGACACTTACAAGATGCTATCCTCTTGTGAGCTACTGAGATTAAAACAACGACACAGATCTGTTTCTGATTCGTCATTGATTTCTGCATTATGGCTGCTGCCTCAGGCGGGGATAAAACAGCCCTTAAGGGGGTTTTCGCTCATGCTCTAAGCGATTCGATCAAGGACGAACTAGCCACTCTTAATGAACCTGAGTCTCTCCAGGATCTAATTAATCTCCGTTTGGTTAATCGGATTCGAGCCTGCACAAAGGAAAGGGGTATAAAACAGCTCCTTCCAAGTTTCAGTTAACTAACAGTTCCCCCACTGAGCATCCAGCCAACCCATCCCCACCTGAACCTATGCAGATTGGCAGTGTCCGCCTCAGTCCTGAGCAAAAGCACCACCATATGCAGGCTAAGATCTGTTTATACTGTGGAGAAGCAGGCCACTTTGCAGCCTCTTGTCCTCTTTTGGGAAAAGCCAGGGTCCACCAGTAGAGAGAGGGCTACTGGTGGACCAGAAGATATCTCTCTCCTCACCTCGTCTACTCCTTCCTGCATCTCTATTATTGAACAAGAAATCTGTCTCTTTATCGGCCTTGATTGATTCTGGCTGTGAACAGAATCTTATTGACACTGCATTTGGTCAACAGATGGGAATAAGGCTTATTCCTTAAAAGAACCCCCTCCGTGTTTTCACCTTAGATGGCAGAGATCTGCCTCAGATAACCCACCAGACTATTCCCTTACAACTAACCGTTTCTGGGAACCACATTGAAAACATTTCTTTCTTTGTTTTTTCCTACAGATAACTTTGCTTTAACTTTGGGTTTCGAATGGCTCCAAGCTCATAATCCCACCATAAATTGGACAGCAGGCATGTCGACTCCTGGTCTGTTTATTGTCACTCACACTGTCTCAGGTCTGCTGTTCCCCCCGTTGTCCAACCTCTGGATTCTAGTGAGACAGATGCCATTGATCTCTCTTCCGTTCCTGCCGACTTCCATGATCTATCCCAGGTATTTAGCAAATCAAAAGCCTGTCCTCTGCCTCCCCACAGACCATACGACTGTGCTATTGACCTGCTTCCTGGAGCCCCCTTGCCCGGCAGCCGCCTTTTCAACATTTCCAAGCCTGAAAGGGAGGCTATGGAAAAGTACATTAAGGAGTCCCTAGCTACCGGCATAATCCGCCCCTCATCTTCACCCCTTGGAGCTGGATTCTTCTTCCTGGGGAAGAAGGATGGTTCTCTTCAGCCCTGTATAGACTACAGAGGCTTGAATCAAATAACTGCAAAAAACAAATATCCTTTGCCCCTGTTGTCTTCAGCTTTTGAACCTGTCCAAGGAGCCACAGTCTTCACAAAACTGGACCTCAGAAACGAATACCACCTGCTCCGTGTAAGGGAGGGAGACGAATGGAAAACTGCCTTCAAAACTCCCATTGGTCACTTTGAGTATCTGGTAATGCCTTTTGGTTTAACTAACGCTCCCGCTTGCTTCCAGGCCCTGGTCAACAACGTTCTAAGGGACTTTTTGAAAATTTTCGCCTTTATTTACACTGATGATACTCATCTTTTCCAAGAACCCTTCAGAGCACAAGATCCATGTCTGCCAAGTCCTTCAACGTCTGCTCGAGAACAAACTAGTCGTCAAAGCTGAGAAATGTGAGTTCCACAAACCTTCAATTTCCTTCCTTGGATTTATCCTTGACGGCGGACAGGCAAGACCTCCTGAGGAGAAAGTTAAAGCAGTTCTGGACTGGCCCAAACCTGAGACTCGTAAGCAGCTCCAACATTTTCTGGGCTTTGCTAATTTATACTGCAGGTTTATCCGCAACTACGGCCAAACTGCTCTTCCTCTGACTGCCCTGACTTCCTCCAAGGTTCCCTTTGTTTGGTCCCCAGAGGCGGAAGCAACCTTTTCTCGTCTAAAGAGACTTTTTGCTAATGCTCCTTTTCTGACTCAGCCAGATTTCTCCAGACAGTTTGTAGTGGAGGTACAGATGGCAAGTTACACCCCTGTGCATTTTTTCTCGCAGACACTCTCCCGCGGAAAGAAATTACGACGTTGGAGATCATGAACTTTTGGCCATAAAGTTGGGTCTGGAGGAATGGAGACACTAACTAGAGGGAGCTGCACATCCGGTTCAGGTTTGGACAGATCACAAAAATCTCTCCTATATCCAATCGGCCAAAAGACTAAATCCTGCTGGTCACTTTTTTTCTCTCGATTCAATCTCTCTATTTCCTTCCGCCCTAGCCCTCGGAACGTCAAACCGGATGCCCTTTCATGGCAATTTTCCCCGTACAAATCTGAGGAGTTGGTTGCTCCCATCCTGCCTCCTAGCTGCTCAGTTGCCGCAGTAACCTGGGAGATTAAGGATCTCGTTAAACAGGCCCCACAGACTGAAACCTGATCCTGGAACCGGACCACCCAACAGAGTTTATGTACCTTCCGCCATCCGAGCTTGTGTGATTAATTGGATTCACTCTTCTAAGTTTTATGCCCATTCAGGAATCAGTCGGACTCTAGCCCACATGAGTCGTCACTTTTGGTGGCCCTCCTTGCTGAAGGATGTCAAGGAGTTTGTTTTAGCCTGCCCCACCTGCGCTCGCAACAAACACTCTCATCAGCCTCTTTATGGACTACTTCAACCTTTGCCCATCCCCAAGCGACCCTGGTCACACCTTGCCATCAACTTCATCAAATGTCTCCCCACTTCTAAAGGTATGACTACCATCCTTACTATCATTGACCGTTTCTCCAAGGCCTGTCATCAGGTGTCTCTGAGAAAATTCCCTACAGCTCTCCAAACAGCCCAGCTTCTAGTTACACATGTCTTTCAGCTCCATGGAATCCCTCAGGATATTTCTGTCTGACCACGGCCTGCAGTACATCTCCCAGGTATGGAGAAACTTTTGCTCGGCTCTTGGGGCCAAGGTCTCTCTCACTTCTGGTTACCACCCCCAATCCAATGGCCAAGTTGAGCGCATGAATCAAGAGTCGGAAGCCAGCCTCAGATGCCTCACTGCAACAGATCCATCCAACTGGAGTCAATTCCTTCCATGGGTTGAATACGCACACAACTCTAGTGTCTCCTCTGCTACAGGTCTATCCCGTCATTGAAAAGTACAGTGCTTTTCCTTAAAAAATAAGGACATTTCAATGTGACCCCAAACTTTTGAATGGTAGTGCAGCTGTGCAGGCACGTGCAGAGGGGGGGGCTAAGGGGGCTTGAGCACCTGCCCCTTTTGCTCCATGATCCCAATGTGCCCTTTTGGTCCCTTTTTTTTTTTTTTTTTTTTTTTTTTTTTTTATTTGACACATGTACTGAAATTGTTATTATTAACTTTTTTTGGCAAGAAAAACAATACAATAAGCCCTCCAGTCACATTGTTACCTTTGACCTTTTGCCGGTGACGACGCACTTGCCTCCCGCACAGTCAGATAAGGCGGCTAACTGCGGAGCTAAAGTAGCGAACATTCCACATTACACTGTGGCCGCTGCTCATTTGGCCCTAAGCAAGATCAACCATGATCGGACGGATGGCTATGTCTTCAGTCTGCACCGCCTCTCCAATGTCAACCTGAATAGACATGTAAGTGAAACCAAATGAGCCCCATGGATGATGCAGTATTGTTTGATCTAAAACACTGTTTACTCTGTGCTTTTAGTCTTTTACATTGAAAATTATGTTTTTTAATTCACAAAAAACTGTTCTGTAATGATTACAGAACAGTTTTTTTGTGAATTAAAAAACATAATTTTTGGTGAAAGTACTGGAGTAGGCTTGCTACTTGTCAGACAACGGAAAACTTTGAACGTTGTATAATTTCTCTACTTTAGCAAAGAGTAGCGGTTTAAACGGAGGAAAGTAGTTCTTACTCTGAAGAACTACTGAGCGGGAGGAGACAGCCAGGTGAGGAAAAGCTGTTCTTATCTATCGATTCAGTATTTTTATCATACAGACATTAGGCTGTTGTTCTTGTGCTATGAGCTAGCTGCTAGCTAATGACTTTGCTAGCAAAGCAAGATAACTAAAAAGCTTCCCTGTGTCGTTAAAGGGATAGTTCGGGATTTTTGACATGAATCTGTATGGCATCCCCATCACCAGTGTCATGCAATCACACTGACTTACCCCTGGCAGCGTCCTGTGAGCAGAGATCTCGTCCAGTTTTGGTCAAGCCGAAAGTAGTCCGGCAGGTTTGCTAGACCCAGCGAAATAAAACGTTTCTCTTCCCAAAACATTATGTGTTCAAAACAGTGATATTTTTGCATCCCAAAAACGTTGTAGTGGAAAAAGTCACACATCGTTATCAATTGGTCCTATTTTCTCTCTGTTCGTATCAGTGCGCGCCGTCATTCAGACAGCGAGCTCAACAACAGCCAGATGCATGTCTCCCTCCGCCTAGCTCCTAGCTGGGCGGAGGGAGACATGCATCTGGCTGTTGTCAGGTTAGTAGGCACTAGCTGTCTGAATGACGGCGCGCACTGATACGAACAGAGAGAAAATAGGACCAAGTGATAACGACGTGTGACTTTTTCCACTACAACGTTTTTGGGATGCAAAAATATCACTCTTTTGAACACATAATGTTTTGGGAAGAGAAACGTTTTATTTCGCTGGGTCTAGCAAACCTGCCGGACTACTTTCGGCTTGACCAAAACTGGACGAGAACTCTGCTCACAGGACGCTGCCAGGGGTAAGTCAGTGTGATTGCATGACACTGGTGATGGGGATGCCATACAGATTCATGTCAAAAATCCCGAACTATCCCTTTAATGATAGTAGGACATTCTTCAGTATTACTTATGCAGTAGGGGCACATCGCCCATCAAAAACCTATCATCTCCATAATGGATATATGTCTGATTTTCTAATTTCCTTTGCTGCATGATGTACATTTCATTTATTCTAGCGTTAGGTAAATGTATCTTGAAGGAGAACTCATCCAGAACTACCATGATAGATTTATGATAGATATAATGTATGAAGCTGGTGAAAACAAAACTGCGCAGCTTATGCAAGGAGGATCGGTCGTCAGACCTTCTTTTGTTGGCAATCGAGGATGTGCCAATCATTCACAGTGAGGTTATTAACATTTTTAAAGACATGGCTAACAGAAAACTGCTGCTGTGAACAAAAGAGAACAAAAATGCTTAAAAGTTGGAAATTTGTTTTTAAACTGTTAAATCACCATGACGGAAAATACGTTTTTGGATCATAATCTTGGATTTAGTTTGGGGGAAAAAGGCAAGAGACTGAAATAAATAAGACACTGACCTTCACTCAACACAGAAAAGATGAGACAATGAGGAAAAAAAGAAAAGAGAAACTGACAGGAAAAAACGAAGAGGAAAGATTGAAGAAAATGTATATAGGTACTTACAAAATACACTAAGACAAACAGAGTAGGCTTTTCTCATGGTGACATGCATTAATAAAATGTTTGCTTTTGTTCTTTTTTTTCTGCAGTTCCACGTTAAAGTTTGATGCAGCAGCTCTGCTTTTCAGAATGGACCGTCTCCATCTCCACTGTCAGTACAGCAAACCAGGCAGACATTCTTTTTATAGATTACAGTACACTAAAAGTTTGCATTGTGCCCTTGTATGCATTTTTAACAGTTTAATTCTGTAAAGACAAAATATGTCTGGTGGTCCAGCTCTGATTTACATCTTTGGCTAAATTGCAGGTTTGAATATTGTAATACTTTCCTATAACAAAATAGACCTGCAGAAAGAAATTACTAATAAAATATTTTACATATGCATAGTTCTATGTTCTATGTAGAGATTTCCCTTAGCTTTGATTGTATGTCTCACAATTTTGTAATTTATCATTGTTCATTAAACTCTGAAAGCTATGTGACTTTGTTAATATTCTGTCCTAAAATGCGATAAGATGTGCCCTTTTTTTTTTTGAGCACCTGCCCCTTTAGTGGTCTCTGCACGGCCCTGCAGCTGTGTAATATTTTTTAAATGAGCCATTCTCTACTATGCTGAGTTTATAAGTATTCACCATGCTACCTTCCTTTATTAATTCTTAATTTTCTGTGTCTAGATTGCAACCAATCCTGGCACAAAAAGTGTTATGTTAAAAACAAGGAGAACATCGCTTAACCAGTGCAAGTGGTAAGGTTTTAAGTAAAAATATTCTCGGTGAAATGCTTTCTAAGTATACAAAGTATAAATGCTATTTTATCATTATCAGGTCTGTACAAAACAAAGTTCAAGTGAGGTGGCATCATCAGAAGAAGAGTATGTTCCTGATTCCGTAGACGATTCAGACAGCTCATGGGACGACAGATCAGAGCCTTTAAAAATTTGTCACAAACTAGTACAGAATCATGAGGTCTCCACCAGCAAGTGTGCTTCCAAAAAGAAAAGATACCACCAAGAAAGTTTTGTAGAGAAAGATGGAGAGTCCAATTCTGAAGCCGGAGAATCATTATCTAAAATCTGATCAGCACAAATCAGCTTGAAGTATCAAGAGTTACTGCCAAAATAGGAAACGCTGATGCTGAAGGCATGATTGTTGATGGTGCTGATGCTACGGCTGAAAACGTCTCGAACAAATCATTCTTCCTCAAAAATAAAACTTACTGCTACATTTGTGGAAACACGTCACTTAAGAACTCACGAGAAAACACATGCAGATGTTGCTCAAGTTTTAAGTCTTCCCAAGAGGTCCAAAAAATGTATGAAAATGCTTATTAAGCTTTGCAACAAAGGAAACCACTTTCATAACTCAGAGGTCTCAGCGAATGGAGTTGGATCACTAAAACTAAGATGCACATCAAAGAAAAAGTACATTCTAAAGGACTACATTCACTGCATGTACTGCCAGGCACTATATCTTCGAAGACATCTGTGGTGTCATGTAGGACAATGTTCTTCAAAACCAGGAGAAGCCACTTCAGAGTTTGGAAGAAACAAAGTTTTGTCTTTTGCCTCTATGAATGAGTCAGCTCTGTGTCAACAGATATCACCAGGTGTTTGGAACATGTTAGCTGTTATGAAAGATGATGAGATAACTTCTACAGTGCGAAGTGACTTTTCTATTCTTCAGCTGGCCCAGTCATTCTTTAACAAATATGGACAGGATCCCACAATATATGACTATATTTGCCACAGACTCAGAGAATCAGAAAGACTTCACAAGGAATTCTCAATACATACTTTTGAGGATGTAAAATAAGTAAAGTAAGTAAACTTTATTTGTATAGCACTTTTCACAGACAAAGTCACAAAGTGCTTCACATGATAACATAAAAACAACACAAGTAAAAACAGATAAAATGCAATAAAAGCTATAATAAACAAGGGAATAAAACAACAGGCTATGTGCTTTGGAAGGCTAGTGAAAACATGTGTGTTTTTAGCTGTTTTTTAAAGATGTCCACCGAGTCCAGAGAGCGCAGGGACAGGGGGAGTTCATTCCAAAGACGGGGTGCCACCGCTTTAAAGGACCGGTCTCCTCGGGTTTTAAAACGGGTCCGAGGAACCATAAGCAGGTTTTGACCTGAAGACCGTAGACTACGGACCGACGTATACGGCTGGATCAGACCTGTCATGTAGCCAGGCGCCTGTCCATGAAGGGCCCTGAAGGTAAGGACCAGGATTTTAAACTTTATCCTGGAAGCAACAGAAAGCCAATGTAGGGACTTCAAGAGAGGAGTTACATGGGCTGTCCTATTTGTACGGGTCAGGAGTCTTGCAGCAGAGTTCCTGACAATTTGTAGGCGACCCAGCTCCTTCTTGCTCAGACAGGTAAACAACCTTAGACTTATGTAAAGGTTACTGGCAAGTCCCTTTAGATGCATCCTGTAAAGAATACAGGTGTGGAAGGAAAAATCCAGCAAAGTTGGTTGGAGCAAAAACAAAAGGTCATTTATTAAGGCTCTTCCATCAGAGCATGGTTATACTGAACACAAAATGGCAGCTTTCCCATCAGACTCTTACTACAGCAATCAGTCCACCTATATACTGTTATGCCCGCCTTCTCAATTTACCCACAGCCAATCAAAGTTCAGCCATCATGGCTCCCTCTATAAGAGAGCTGGGTTTGAGGCGGGCCTCCTCCTTAGCAAGGTTCCAAGATGGCTTCTAAAAAGGAAACACCCACAAAGGTAACAAACAATTCAAAAAACAAAAGAATCACATACACACACTCTAGAACCTGAACATTATAGAAAATCTTATTGCTTCTTAACATTTACTCACTTCCTCCCCCCTCTGGTTCACAAAACTCAGGCAAACGAAAAAGGTAGTCAGCAATCAGATTTTTCTTACCTGGACAATGCTGTATGGTGAACTGGTATGGCTGAAGGGCAAGGCACCAACGAAATATCCGTGCATTCTGATGCTGCTTGGAGTGCATCCATTTCAGAGGTCTATGATCGGTTTGCAAAGTAAACTCCCTTCCTAGGAGATAATATTTTAAAGAGTCCAGAGCCCACTTTATTGCAAGTCCTTCCTTTTCTACTGTGGAGTACTTTTTCTCCCGGTCAAACAGCTTTTTACTTAAGAAAAGGACAGGTTTTTCTTCACCAGCTTCTCCCTGAGCGAGCACTGCTCCAAGACCAACATTTGAAGCATCCACTTGAACAATAAATGGCTTGGAAAAGTTAGGACTCTGCAAAACAGGAGCTTGACAGATCAGTTTCTTCAAAGATTGGAATGAATGTTCACAGTCATCCTTCCACATGATTTTAGAAGTAGATCTTTTTGTTAACTCAGTCAAAGGGGCTGCTAAAGTTGAGAAATGGGGTATAAATCTCCTATACCACCCAACTAAGCCCAAAAATGATCTCACTTGCTTCTTTGTTTTGGGTCTGGGGATTGTTTGAATGGCTTTTACTTTTTCAAGTTGTGGCTTTATTTGTCCATGGCCAACAAGGTAACCCAGATATTTAACTTCTTCTTGCGCCCATGCACACTTGTTCACATTCAAAGTGAGACCAGCCTTCTGGATCTTTGCCAACACATCCTTAAGGTGTTGTAGGTGATCCTCCCATGTCTCACTGTATACCACAACATCATCCAGGTAGGCAGCAGCAAACTTTGAACAGTCATTAAGGATAATGTCCATCAACCTTTGAAAGGTAGCTGGTGCCCCATGAAGACCAAAGGGTAAAACAGTATAATGGAATAAACCCATTCCTGGAATCTGAAAAGCTGTGTATTCTTTACAGGATGGATCTAAAGGGACTTGCCAGTAACCTTTACATAAGTCTAAGGTTGTGATGTATTTGGCCTTCCCCAATCTTTCCAGTAGCTCATCAATGCGTGGCATGGGGTAAGAATCAAAACAAGAAATGCTGTTCAACTTTCTTAAGTCAGAACAAAAGCGTAGTTGAGATGAGTCCTTCTTGGGAACAAGCACAATGGGATTTGACCACTCACTTCTTGATGGCTCTATGACTCCCATTTCCAGCATTGTCTGGACCTCCTGTTTCAGTGGTTCCATCATCTGTTGGGGAATCCTGTAAGGCTTAAGACGAACAGGTGTTGTGTCTTTCAAGGTTATTTTGTGTGTTATGACATCAGTTCGCCCAGGTACATCTGCAAACAGTGATGGAAAAGATTGTTTAATCTCACCCAGCTGTTGCCACTGGTCTGGAGTCAGATGCTTTGGAGCCTCTTCAGATTTGGCCAGTTTTCTGCATGGACTCATTTCAGCTTCTCCATCCATCAACATGGCACTGTCTTCAGGCTGAATGTCTTGTACCATCAGGGTTTGCTTCACATCTATTTCTGGAACATTTCTTTTATGATACTCCTTTAGCAGATTTACATGGAGCAATTGCTTTGACTTTTGTTTTTCTGGACAAGCAATTTCATAAGTTACCGGACCTGCTCTTTTAATCACAGTGTAGGGTCCTTGCCATTTAGCTAGTAGCTTACTTGGTCCACTGGGCAAAAGTACTAAAACTTTCTGGCCAGTTTTCAGCTCTCTTTCACGGGCATGTCTGTCATACCATACCTTCTGCTTGTGTTGTGCTTTCTGCATATGGTCTTTAACTTGTTCTCTGTATTTTTCCAGTTTGTCTCTCATTTGCAGTATGTAGGAGATGACGTTTGTTGTTGGTGAAGACCCTTTACTGGATCCAGATGCCCCTCCAGCCATCCAGTTCTCCTTCAGCATGTCCAAAGGGCCTCTAACGTGTCTCCCATAAAGCAACTCAAAAGGAGAAAAACCAGTTGAGGCTTGTGGTACTTCTCTGTATGCAAACAAAAGAAAAGGCAACCATTTATCCCAGTCTTTCCCAGTTTCATCAATAAACTTTCTCAACATTTGTTTTAATGTACCATTAAATCGTTCTACCAAACCATCAGTTTCTGGATGGTACGGAGTAGTACGAATACCTTTTATTCCCAGTTGATCATAAAGAGTTTTCATCACTTGTGACATAAAATTGGTACCTTGATCAGTTAGAATCTCCTTTGGGATACCAACTCTGGAGAAAAGGTCTACCAAACACCGGACAATGTGTTTGACCTGGAGAGAACGTAATGGAAAAACATCTGGATATCTGGTTGCATAGTCACAGATAACTAATGCATATTTTTGACCATTACTGCTCTTAGGTAAAGGACCTATAATATCCATGGCGATTCTCTCATAAGGAACAGTCATTATTGGTAAAGTCTGCAACTGGGCACGGTCTGAAACTTTAGTGGGGGCTACTAACTGACAATCATGACATGATTTGCAGTACTCAATCACATCTTTATATAATCCTGGCCAATAAAAACGCTGAGCAACACGATTATATGTCTTTGCCTGTCCTAGGTGCCCCGACCATGGTACAGTGTGACCCAGATGCAAAATTACTGAACGGTATTCTTTTGGTACAACAAGTCTGGGTTCATCAATGTCTGCTAGATACAAAAGTTCATCCTTTATAATAAAAGGCTCTCCTGCTAAACTTTTGAACTCCACAGTAGTCTCTTTTTCACCATCTTTGTTTGCTTTATCAAAGAGAGGTTTCAGAGATGGATCATTTTCTTGTCTTTCTTTAAAGTTATTAGGAATTTGCCACTGGAGATCAACACATGGAATTAAAGGTAATGTAGGTTCAGGAAGTTTTGACTTGCTTTTGTTTTTGTTTTTCTCCTGTCTACGTTGTCGTTTTGATTTCCTGATTTTACTTCCTCCTTTATACAAATCATCATCTGCATCTGGCAGAGGTTCTAAGCCCTTTTTCATAGATCGTGTCATGACAGCACAGGAATATACCACAGAATTTTCTTGAACCAAACTGTCTAGGATTGGTAAATCTTCCCCTAGGATAACATCATATGCTAACTGATTCACAACTCCAACAGTCAACATAAAAGCTTGGCTTTCAACTTCAATAGTGACATCTGCAGTTGGATACTCTTTCTGACATCCATGAACACAAGTAATGTTTACCAGCTTGTTAAAGTTAGGCATTACATTGTTCAACAAAGAAGATTTCACCAAAGTTTGTGAACTACCCGTATCTGCAAGAGCTTTTACAGCTTTGCCATTTATCATCACATCTACCACATGTTTATGTGGAATCAAACCATCAGAAAGTTCATAATTATGTTCTTTGGAGGGTACCACACATAACTCTACTGACTTAGGTTTTCTTAAAGGACATAAAGAAGCTTTGTGACCAGGCTGCTGACAATAGTAACAAGTGAGGTTATACTTTAGTCTGGATTGTTCCGATTTCTTACCACCCCTCATGTCCAAGTTGTCAGTCTTTATTGCATCTGGAGGTTTTACCTCCACAAACCTTGGTCTCCCCACAGTTACTCTTGACTTTGAAGGTTCTCTGTGAGCAGCCAAGTAACGTTCAGCCAGATCTGCAGCTTCCTCTCCGGTCTTTGGATTGTTCTCCTTCACCCATGTGCGGACGTCTGGATGAAGCACACGTAGATACTGCTCCAAGATGATGGTTTCCCCGATCTCTTCTTTACTCCGACTGTCAGGCCGCATCCATCGCTTGTAGAGTCCCTTTATCCGACTGTAGGTTTCACGCACACTCTCTCCCACAGGTACATTGGTGCTTCGAAACCGGTATCTGTAAGTCTCTTCTGTCACATTAAACTTAGATAGCACAGCAGCTTTAATAGATTCATAAGAGTCAGACTGGTCTTCATCCATACCAGCATAGGCCTCCAGTGCTTTTCCAGTCAATAATGTGACCACTCTAGCAGCCCATTCAGTTGGTTGCCATCCCCATGTTTTAGCTATGCGTTCAAAACGTATGAAGAAACTTTCAGGATCCTCACCTTCCTTGAAGTCAGGTATCCTAGGATCACCTCCACGGGTTGGTTCCACTCTTTGTCCTGGAACATCATGCGCACCACGCAGCTGAGGCTGTGCAGGAAGTGGTTGAGATGGATAACGAGGTTCAGCTTGGTAACCAGAGGCTCCTTGGGCTTGCTCTGTTGCTAATAGCTGAGATAGTGTTCTGCTCTCTCGCTTTGGGAAAACTGCTTCTGTAGAAACTTCAGTCTGTACAATCGTCTCATCAAGTTCAGTATATACATCACTTTGCAGCTTTGGCATGTTACTGCGCAACTGTTTAATCTGTTCAAAGTTTGCTGCTGCCTACCTGGATGATGTTGTGGTATACAGTGAGACATGGGAGGATCACCTACAACACCTTAAGGATGTGTTGGCAAAGATCCAGAAGGCTGGTCTCACTTTGAATGTGAACAAGTGTGCATGGGCGCAAGAAGAAATTAAATATCTGGGTTACCTTGTTGGCCATGGACAAATAAAGCCACAACTTGAAAAAGTAAAAGCCATTCAAACAATCCCCAGACCCAAAACAAAGAAGCAAGTGAGATCATTTTTGGGCTTAGTTGGGTGGTATAGGAGATTTATACCCCATTTCTCAACTTTAGCAGCCCCTTTGACTGAGTTAACAAAAAGATCTACTTCTAAAATCATGTGGAAGGATGACTGTGAACATTCATTCCAATCTTTGAAGAAACTGATCTGTCAAGCTCCTGTTTTGCAGAGTCCTAACTTTTCCAAGCCATTTATTGTTCAAGTGGATGCTTCAAATGTTGGTCTTGGAGCAGTGCTCGCTCAGGGAGAAGCTGGTGAAGAAAAACCTGTCCTTTTCTTAAGTAAAAAGCTGTTTGACCGGGAGAAAAAGTACTCCACAGTAGAAAAGGAAGGACTTGCAATAAAGTGGGCTCTGGACTCTTTAAAATATTATCTCCTAGGAAGGGAGTTTACTTTGCAAACCGATCATAGACCTCTGAAATGGATGCACTCCAAGCAGCATCAGAATGCACGGATATTTCGTTGGTGCCTTGCCCTTCAACCATACCAGTTCACCATACAGCATTGTCCAGGTAAGAAAAATCTGATTGCTGACTACCTTTCTCGTTTGCCTGAGTTTTGTGAACCAGAGGGGGGAGGAAGTGAGTAAATGTTAAGAAGCAATAAGATTTTCTATAATGTTCAGGTTCTAGAGTGTGTGTATGTGATTCTTTTGTTTTTTGAATTGTTTGTTACCTTTGTGGGTGTTTCCTTTTTAGAAGCCATCTTGGAACCTTGCTAAGGAGGAGGCCCGCCTCAAACCCAGCTCTCTTATAGAGGGAGCCATGATGGCTGAACTTTGATTGGCTGTGGGTAAATTGAGAAGGCGGGCATAACAGTATATAGGTGGACTGATTGCTGTAGTAAGAGTCTGATGGGAAAGCTGCCATTTTGTGTTCAGTATAACCTTGCTCTGATGGAAGAACCTTAATAAATGACCTTTTGTTTTTGCTCCAACCAACTTTGCTGGATTTTTCCTTCCACACCACACCTCTCAGCACAACATACAGTAATCCAGTCTTGAAGAGACGAAGGCATGGATGATTCTCTCCAAATCATCGTGAGAGAGGATTTCCCTTACCTTGGAGATATTGCGCAGATGGAAGTAACAGTTCCTGATCAGTTGTTTTGTGTGTAGCGCAAGGGACATCCCCTCATCGAAAATCACTCCAAGATTACGCAGACTGGATTTGGCTGAGGAACATAGATCACCCAGGTGCTGTTTAATGTCAGGGATGGCACTGTCAGGAGCAATAATGAGTGTCTCAGTCAGGGATGCTGTGAGACCTGCAAATTTTGATTGATTGGTTATCAAAGCAGTCAAGAAAGTATCTGGATATGATGAAGAAAAGCACTGCTACCATACTCCAAGCCTCACTCTAAAGTTAGGTCACTCACTACAGAAAGTCAGCAAACTTTTACTTTGAAGAGCACTCATGGCACAAGACAGTACGCAAATAAAGTCAACCCAGGGTTTCAAAACTCTCTATGCTACAAAATGGTCTGAACTAATCTTTCATACTGCTTTAGCCTCTCTAAATGAGCAGCATTTCAACAAGCCTTCCACTCTTCCTTTCACAGAAGATTGTTCAACGTCTTCACAGACATCTGGAGAAGACTACAGAACAAGCACTGAAGGACTTGGAAGGCCATAGTTCACCAAAATCATATAGTGAACTGTGTAAGGCCGCTATGGCAAATATAATGCTTTTTAACAGGAGAAGGGGAGGAGAAATTTCAAAGATGACAAGGAATGGCTTTCTGGAGAGAGACACAAGTGCCCTGCATAAGGATGTCGCATTTGGACTGACCGGATTTAAACTTCGCCTTTGTCAACACTTCAGTCGTGTTGAATTAAAGGGTAAAAGAGGCCGGAAGGTTGCAATGTTACTTTCACCAGACATGGATAAATGTCTTTAACACGCCCAATAGAAAAAAGAAAAGACTGTGGTGTTCTGGCAAAAAACATGTACCTGTTTGACAGACCTCATTGTCTGACTCCCTACACAGGACAGGACTGTTTGAGGCTTTATGCAAGTGAATGTGTGGCTGAAAAACCTGAGCTCCTCAGATCCACACAATAAGGCAAAAATGTTGCACCTTTGTCTCAGATCTTAAACCTGAGGAATCACGAGTTGGACCAGGTTGCTAACTTCCTTGGTCACGATATTTGCGTTCATCGTGAATATTACAGACTTCCTGAGGCTACTACACAGCTTGCCAAGATATCCAAACTGCTGCTTGCCTTGGAGAAAGGGTCTATCAGAAGCCTTCAAGGCAAAAGACTTAATGAGGTTGAAATCGAAAGTAATGCCATTTACAGTTGTTTATGTTTAAAAATAAACTTATTTATAGAAAATGTATGGTAGCAAAATGGAACAAACAATTCATAGGCACTATTTAGCACTTTAACCTCATAATTCATTAAGGCAATATAATTTGTTGTTTTAGACAACCTACACTGTAACTAATTGCTGTAAAAACTACATGATGAGAATACAGCCAGGAGGCTGGACTTTGAATAAATAGCTCTTAGCTGTAAACAGAAATGCATCTGGACAGAATATTGAATTTGATTGGACCATTAGACCACGTGTATAACTTTACTGTAATATTTGAATGTACAGCTGCCTTGTTGGAACTTTACCAACAGGAGGCCAGTGTTCGCATGCGGGAGGAACAAGGACTTTATCTGGCTAAGTACTTTTTGAGTTTTTTTTGTTGATTAGTGGATAAAAAATGCAGGCTATGTGATGATACTGAGCTTCTCATGCATTTATTACGTTGTTCGCTAACGTTGTCTTCGGGGTTTTCTAAGCTAGCAGTGTGAGCAGTACAAGTGCTTTTTTGTTCCGTTTTTATATTTGGTTTTTAACCAGAATCAGCCGAGGGTTACATATTTAGCTAAAATTAATAGTTATAGTGTTATTTTGGTTAATGCTTAGTTTTTTGTCTAATACGTCCATGACAACCGAAAACTGGCATATTCTGTTTCTAACTCTTCCATACAGCATCTGAGACGACATTAAAAGGTCTTGTTAAGTTAGCCTCATCTAGACAGCTGCATATTATCACATTAGTTTCTGCTTTTTTTGTTTAAATTTCGTTTGTAATCATTAAAGGAGAAGTTCGGTTTTTTACACTTTAAGCCCATTTTCTGTAGTGTCCAGGATGAAATCAAATGATCGACACCAAAAGTTTGACAATTGGTCCTGTCTCTGCTTTTTGGCTTATTTAGAATCAACCCCTGGCTGCTTTAGAATGGCTTTCATAGTGCATGTCCGATAATGTCCTTAAAACAACCTTAAACGTTCTTTTTTTAAAATATGCTACTCACCATGTCGTCAGCGCTGTTCAATGACGTTCCAAAAAAAGTTTCGTGAAGAAAAAACTTTCCTGTAATGTTTTATTTAGCATTTTGTAAATCCCATTGAGTTCTGTAGGAATAGTCAATATTCCGCTGCCACCGGAAACGGAAATGGGGCCTGTTTACACAGTTGTAGTCTTTTCGCTTCACTCTGTGTACGCCGACGTCGAGAATCAAGAATCCACCTTTCGTATTCCATTTTCAGAGTTTTTTAAAGTGTTTAACAGAGACGTTAGCACCTGCAAGCTCACAACGCTACGGAAGCCGGCAGACCAAACCAGATGAAAGTGCGCATTCAGTGTCTGCTCTGCCGATAATGCAAGCGTAGAAGAAGAAATGTGCTGTTTACCTGTGCAAAGAAAGAAACAACAAAAGAAAAATGTCTGAGGACTTCAGTGTTGAGGAAGAGCATGAGTTCTTTGCCGAGCTGAATGCGCACTTTCATCTGGTTTGGTCTGCCGCGCTTTCCGTAGCGTTGTGAGCTTGCAGGATCGCGCTTTCAGGAAATCCTATACACTACTGTTTATGCTCTAAAAACATTCTAAATGACTTTGTTTCGAGTAAATTCTGGATGCTACCCACTCAGGACACTTGGAATACATTGGACGAGCAGTATGGAGGAATATTGACACGTTTTTTGTGGACTTTTATGGACCTTTCTGTCTCGGACACCATAGACCTCCATTATTTGAATATCAGCAGACAGCAAGAAGCTTCCCAGATCTCCAGATGCATTTGAGATATCAAAAAAGTACTCCAGAGTGTTGTTCAGCATGGGGGTGAGTAGAAAATGAAGGCTAATCATGTTTTGGGTTTACTATTCCTTTAAGAGTCCTCCGGTAATGAGGTAACCCTCTGCAGGTGTGTGAGGAGGCCATCGAGAACCAGGCGCTGCCTGGTGGAAGAGGGAAGAACAAACAAAAGCACAACCCACACAAACTGGATTCCTAACACCCTCCTGACCCCTCAAGGGACAAGGGGGATAGATATTGGATGGATGGATGGATGGATGGATGGCATTATGAGTGACTATGTTTTCAGTGTTGACAACGCACATTTTTCACCGAACGAAAACTAGACGAGACGAGACTAAAATCCCCACTAATAAACAATAACTGGGAGTAAATCAGAATTAATTTTCGTAGACTAATAAAGATAAGATGAAAATGCAGTTCGGTAAATAAAAACTGGGCTAAAATCTATGGACATTTTAGTTCACGAACACGGACAGCGGACAGTTTTTTTACTTGATCGTAAGCGTAATTGGAGACAATGACACATGAAGTGTGCTCCTGATGTCCAGTCTGCTCCGTAGCTTTGTTTTGGTCGCTGTAACCGCAGAAAATCCCGCTTCACAAAGATAGGATGTTATAGATAGGATGAGTCTTGAACTGAATTAACCTGTGTCAAAAGGCACAGATGCAACGGCTGATGTAATTGGGAGAGAATACCGCAATTTTTTCATTTTTATATATATATATATATATATATATATATATATATATATATATATATATATATATATATATTTTTTTTTTTTTAGCTTCTAAGCACGTAGTGACCATAGCCACTTGTTGATAGAATTGTATGTGAAGTTAAATTTATGCTAACTTAGATATGTTATACTGGCCGGGTAACTATAGGTTCAGTTAAATTGCAAGTTTGATTAAAGCAGACAGACGTTTTAGGTAATCTAGCTGCAAGTGTACTATAGTTAACATAAAACACCTCGGCAGCTACACATGTATGCTAAATGCTAAAACAAACTGAAACTATTTATCAGGATAAAAAAAAAATAAAAATAATACGCCACACATAATTCAGAACAACTTTAACCTAGATTTTCATACACAAAATAGCCATTGCTAGGGGAACCACTGCAGGGATGCAAACTCCAAATGTCTTTATTTGGTGACATAAAATGCTGCTCTGTTTATCTGCACATTACTATTACACGACATTTGATTTAAATTGGCATCATTATTATACAACCAAAATGCATGCACACATAAAAATGTCTGCAATTTATTCCTGCATAAACTCAAATTCAAACTCATACAAACAACCTAATTATCATGTTAGGTTGTTTGTATGAGTTTAAAATGGATTTTCAAATGTAGTTTTTTTTTACAGAGACCTAGTTTTTGTTAAGGAAAAAAAAACAGACCTATATGCTACTTATACATTTGGAATTCCTATTATGCTGTGCATCTATCCTGACATTGTATTAATTTCTGTTCCAGATTGAAGATACACCACCACCAACAACCTACCAGCCACCCAGAAACAATGACAGGCCAGCTATACAAGCTTCATTAATTGCCCACACCAAATACAAAGCTGACTCTCATGACCAACGTTTTAAAGAGGAAGCCATAGCACTGTGGATAGGCCGAACAGGCCTCCCTTCATGGACTGTTTTTTACAACTTGACCTCAAATCTATTTATTTTATTATTCCATGTGAACTAGCTTTAAACAGACAGCACTTGTGTTAAGTTCAAAAGGTTCCCGCGGGTCCTTAAAAGGCATTGAATTCTTCAAAATAAAACTAAGGCCTTAATTGGTATTAAAACGTCTTAAATCAGTCTTTCATAGGTCTTAATTTTTAAAACATCATAAATAGGATTATTTTTATTACGATTTCTTTTTGTAATCTAAATGAAACATTAAAATTTATTTTTTTTAATAAAAAAAAATAACGGCTCGCCATTATTGGTTCTGTCCCGATAGCGCCGCGGTTCTCAAAGTGTGTGGCGCGACCCACTGGTGGGGAATTGAGACGTGACAGGTGGGGCGCGCCAAGTTCCGGTGTGTGTGTGTGTGTGACTATAAATGTAGAACGTGTGAGAGCAAACTGTCCTTATAGCTGTATGTTGCCGCTTTTTAGACCAATCAAACCCACAAAGTAATCATTACTAGTCTACATGCAGTCTAATTAAAAGAACATTAGATATGAGAAAAATTTCACCTGGAACTGAAGTGCCAAAATAATGATTGACGTGACGTCGGCATATTATTTGTAACGGAATAAACTTTCGCGCCCCAGTGTTGCCAACTCAGCGACTTTGTCGCTATATTTCAGACCCCTCCAGCGACTCTTTATCAAAAAAGCGACTAGCGACAAATCGAGGGACTTTTGGAGACTCTTACGTGAAAGCACGTATCGTTCCTTTTCTTGTCCTCCAGCGGCAGGTGCTGCCGTGGGGCGCCTCCTCTGTCCCCACCCCGTTCTCCCCCGCTATCACAGAAGTCCCTCTCAGCGCTGCAGTCAGAGACACAGCACGCAGACTGCAAATAAAGCGCACATGCGCCGGGATTGACGGCGCAGGTTGATCATAAATAACTGAATTTGAAATATTTTATCTTATCCAATTTTTATCTTATTGGAGCCACCACAGTGATCCCATGTATTAAGCAGCACCTCTCTTCCCTGAGTGGATTGTTTCAAAAATAATTCCCAAACAACAGTGCTCAGTATGCCTGGGTTATTATGGATCCATTCAATGCAGCAGGTTGGTATTTTGACATTTTATTGAATATTATACTCATATATTATACATTAATTTATTTCTGTTGTATGCTACTAGCTGGAATGGATTGTTGTCAAACTGATTTCTTTGTGTTTATTATGCATTGAAAAATAAAGTAAGTCTATTTTTTTCTATTCTGTCTGCAGCACCTGCTGATTTTAGGTCTGCTGAGGAGGACCAGTTTATTGACATGATGTCTGACTCCACCCTGAGGCTCAGGTTTAATGCTCAGACTAATAGTGAATTCTGGTTTGGAGTGGAGAGGGAGTATCCCCTCATCGGGCAGAGAGCTGTGTGCATTCTTCTTCCCTTTGCCACATCATATCTCTGTGAGATGGGCTTTTCAGCTGTTGCTTCACTGAAAACAAAATACAGATCTCAGCTGAACATTGAGCATGACCTGAGAGTGGTAGTATCAAGCCTGCAACTCCGTTTTGAGAAACTGTGCAATGCGAAACAGGCTAATTGCAGCCACTAATGCAGGGATAAATAGACCCGTCTTGCCAGATGGATTTCACTTCTTTTCTTTTTTTAACAGATTGCAGATTGGCACTTTAATTTTTTTCTATCTTTGAGCTTAATACAAATTTTGACACAGCTGCATTTTTGTTTTCTTTATTTTTGAGCTTGCTGTTATTTGATGTAGATAGTTTGTATTTAGATACTACTTGTTACTTCAATAAAATTGGAACATTTTAAGATTGTTGCATATTTCATAAGCATTGTGTTGGGGCGATGGGGACAGGCGGGGCTTGAAAATCCCCCCTTGTCCAAAGTGGGGAATGACAGAAAAAGTTTGAGAACCACTGCGATAGCGGAACCAATAAAAGTGTTGTTGCGGCCGGGACATTTGGGAGATGCGCCATTAACTTTTTGTTTCGCAAATATGAGCAAGCGTAAATGTAACGAAAATTGTCTATCCAGCTAAGAGTTTTCTCCATGGCTAAAACCAGGGAACATACATGAGGCACAGTGGATTTGGTGCAAGAAGTCCTTCAAGCTCGGAACGATGGGAATTAATGCAGTGGAGTCACGCATGCGAAGCGCGAAACACAAAGCGTCAAAATGGAGTTACAGAGAAACAGCCGGTATTTCTCAGTTTAGTTCCACCCTTGTCTCTGTAACGCCTCCACTTATCACCAAATCAAACATACTAAGAAAACCATACAAAGAAAAATAGCTGCAGAAAAGACTTAGCACTGGTTATGTTGTGGCTTTAAAACTGATTTGTTTTGTTCCCTGCTAAAACAAAGTTTGTGAATTCAGTTAAATAATTCTTAAAATATATCTGTCATTTGTGTGTTTTTAGCTTTCTTCCTGTATGGGAAGCTTTTAAAAATTTGAAACATTAGTGCAGTGGTTTATGTTAAAATAAACCTTTGGGTTAAGTTGTCGCAAGCAGGTTTTTCTAGTGTTTCTTGTGAATTTGGTCTTAAATTTTTATTTCAAGTGGCATTAAAAAGTCTTGAATTTAACTTGACTTATGCTGTAGGAACCATGTTATTTCATTTGTTTCCTTTGTCAGGTGTATTCTATTTGTTTTAATGCAAGAATTTGTGTTTGTGTCTTTGAACCTTAACAATGTTCAAAATAAATATGCAAATATTGCCAGGACATATTCCATGTCTGCATGTGTTCCTTAAAATTGTGTTTTTTTATCAAAAAGATGAGAGAAAATGTTGAAATGTGAAATAATTTTAGGAAAACTTAAATATTATCTGCTGACAAAAAAGTAAAAGGTTAAAATTATGTCCTGACTAAAACTAGACTAAAATGTTGACAGTTTTTGTTGACTAAAACTAAAAGAATAAAATTGTTTTCTTGGACTAAAATAAAGACTAAAATGCTCTGACTTATAGTCGACTAAAACTAGACTAAATAAAAATGGGAAGATGTCGACTAAATGTGATAAAAACTAACAAGCGATGCTGAAACTGGACTAAAACTGAAACTAAATTTAAAAATGGCTGGTAAAATTAACACTATTGTCCAAGAGCCTGCTTATGTTATTAAACAGTGGGCCAAAACACTAAGTATCACCGGGAACAGCTTCCAGGACCTTTCTTTAGTGTATGAAAACCAAATGCAAGAAAAGTATTGAAGTCCATTGTCTTTCCTGAGGAAATTAATGCCCATCAGAAGGACATTCAAAAGCATGTTAGCACATGTATCAGGAAATCAGATTTACAGCATCTGTCCTTGTTTCTAAGGTTCTGCACAGGTTCAGATCTGTTCCTGGATTAAAAAAAAAATTCTTATTGAATTCACAAAGATTTAAGGGTTTCTCAAAAGACTTATTCTTCACACATGTAGTTGTGTCCTTGAGCTGTTAATCTATTATGATAGCTATACAGATTTCAGTGCTGAAATGAACAAAGTTTTAAGGATTTTCCCTCAAATTTCCTTGTCAGAGTTTAAGGTTTTAGAGATAACATTTCACCTGGGTGATTTTACCTTCCCAAACTTTCACCAGATGTAATAAAATGGATCAACTGTTGGGGATAGGTAAATGCTGGTTTGTACGTACAGTATAGCTGTTGGTTAGGTTGTCAAAAATCAACAAGAGAGATATTACACCACACATGCACAAGTTCTGCATATGAGATAGTATGTAATTGTAATGAGATAGTAACGCAATATAATGAGATAGTATCTCATTATATTGAGATATATATATCATTATATCTCATTATAATGATATATATATATATATATATATATATATATTTATTTTTTTTTTTTTTACAGAGTGCCGGAAACGGGCTTACATAGCATTTAATTGACCAAAAAAATAAAAAATAAAAGATTTTCCTGCGTCCATCACACATCTAATTCGTTGTGAGTGTACTTGGACGGTTTGATGTCAGAGCTTAGGGCTGTCTCTCTGTAAATTATCATAAATCTTTGTTGAAAAAAATATTTATCTTGTGTTATTGAATTTGATAAACATGTGCTTCTATCTTATTAGGCTTTAAGTTTTGCGGAAAAAAAACTAATCGGCTGTTATTAGACTGTTTTGTTTAGGTGAAAAAAAAAAAAAAAGAACAGATTCGCCCTTTTTTTCCCCCTGGGGCAGGTGCCTGAACTGTGCTTTTTTGCTACACTATTACTGGCGGTAAAAATTGAATAAATATATATTTCAAGTGATCATATAGCATAGTTTTTTTTAGGTTGTGCCGGTCATAGAAAATCTGAACTATATTTTACGCTGAAACTCTTTGAATGTGCACCTTCGACTAAAATAAACTTCAATTTCAAGACCAGGATGATTCCCTGTCCATTTTACTCCAAAAAATCTGAAACTGTTTTTTCATATTTGAGGCACATGGAATTTCACAGAAATCTGCCTAATGTCAGTTTAAGATGTGGAATAACAACCTGTAGCACGGTGTTCAAAAACTATAATGCTTTCAAATCACATTCATACTGTACAGTTTTCATAAGCAGCAACACGCAGCTATCGATTCAGTCTACACTGATTTTACCTGTCATGTTGAATATTGTGATGTGCAGTGTGATGATTCAGTTTCTTTTTACACTTA